>NC_083432.1:9906281-11106281 GCF_020745735.1 Hemiscyllium ocellatum | reverse complement strand
GACAGTTGCCCAAGGTGGGAATCGAACCCGGGTCCCTGGTGCTGTGAGGCAACAGTGCTAACCGCTGAGCCACCGTGCCACTTCATATGAATGTTTTTACAGAAATCACCAAGATAAAATGAACATTTAGAAATGTCCCTGCTATGTATCACCATGGAAAAATTGTACAATTGCAAACTTGGATTGTTTTCACTGGAGTTTTGAAGACTGAGGGTCGACCTGATAGAAATATATAAAATTATTAGTCATGTGGCATGATGGCTCAGTGATTAGCACTGCTGCCTCACAGTGCCAGGGACCTGGGGTTGATTCAAGCCTTGGGTGACTGTCTATGTGGAGTTTTCACATTGCCCCTGTATCACGTGGGTTTCCTCTGGGTGCTCCTAGATGTGCAGTATAGATGGATAGACCATGCTAAATTGCCCATAGTATCTAGGGATCTACAGAGAAAGTGGGTTACCTGGGACAAGGTTGGGAGAGTTGGTCTGACTGGGATGCTGTTCAGAGGGCTGTGTTGAATCGAAGGGCAGAATGGCCACACTGTAGGGTGGAAATGTCAAATACGAGGAGTTTAAGGTGAGAGGGAAAAAGTTTAAAGGTGATGTGCAAGCAAAGTTTTTTTACACTGGATGGTAGGTGTCTGGAAGGGGATATGCTCTGCGAGGGGATATGGTAGAAGCAGATACTTTAGGTAAAGTTTAAGAGGTATTTAGACAGGCACATAAACAGGCAAACAATAGACTTATGTGGAACATGTGCAGGCAGATGAAATTAGAATGGCATCACAGTTATGTGGGCTGAAGGGAGTGTTCTTGTGCTGTACTGTTCTATGAATCTCTGTACCTATGGATATCCAGATAGAGATTTAAATTCAATATTTCCAAATCCCAAACTTTCCTTTTGATTTGGGAAACTGAGTAATTTAAACCTGTTACTGAAACTTCAATGAACTTCCTGTCTCCATCAAGAAGGTTGGAGAGAGAGCCCATTGTTTGGACTTCAGTAATTGCTACTTTAGCTGTACAAAATAAATATTAGCCACCCTTTGATTTGCATTTAGGTCCGTTACCATCTTCTGGAACCAAATGTTGACATTCAGCTTTTATTTGAAACTTTGAATCCCTCAAACTAACAGTTATACTCCGACATATCAGTGGATCATAACTAACATATCTGTAACATGTTCAACCATCCTATATCCAAAACACTGCATCATGTCATTTATTATTCTAAGCTTTAAATATGACCTAATCTGTTTGCATTTTGCAACATAATCCAGTCCAAATGAAATGGTTGCTGTTCCTGCTTTCTAACAGCAGGTTTTGCATCAGGTTGGCTCCAAGGAATGATTAGAATTAGGCTGCACATTGTTGCCTTTTTCATTCTGAATTCTTGCAACCACAAGTTGGTTCAATTATCTACTGCTCTTGGTTACCTAGAGCTTTAGAATTTCCGAATTGTTTAAGCAGTCAGGTTTTCTACAATTTGGAACAGATGAGAGAATTCAGCTGTAATCTAATTAGTTGATTCCATCCACATGACTTATTTTGACATGTAGTCTGTGTGAATATATTGATTCCCAATCATGTTCAGACTTTTGTGTTTTTTATTTTGCCAACTTCTCTGTTGCATGAAATGTAGTTTATTTCCAATCTCATGTTCAGACTGTGTAATATTCTGCTCAAATATTAAATTTGTGCAATTTAATAATTTTTAAACTTTATGTACAATATACACTTACATAACATTAATAGGAATTCTGTTGTTTTATGTAAAAGTGTGACTATTTAACCTGACTTTTGGATCCTAGATTTTTCTATATCTTTATTGATCAGTTATGTTTGCAGATTTGATTGAATCCTGGGAAATTAATCTCTCTTTCTCAGGTGCACATTATTTGGCAATAGAGCAGAGAAAAAATCTCTAGAGATGGATGGTAACTGAATAATTTGGATGGCAGAAGCATGAAAAATTTCCTGGAAGCTTTTGAGTACAAGAAGGTGGGATTAGTTGGAATGGTGGTACAGGAGCTGCAGACAATATTATAACATGGAGTTCAGACAGAAGCAGTGGAGGGAACAAGCAAGCTAGCTTTCAGGAAATAAAAAAATTAACTGGCAATTTTCACACTATTGGACATAGGAGCTGCTGCAATGAGTGAAAGAAGTGGTTCATGGACCTAGCAGAGTCAGTGGGAAGCTGTTGAAGAGGGGCAGAGTCAAGGATTTGCTCTAGTCGAAAAATAAAATGTATTTACATGCCCAGGTTTATGATGTAGAGTGAGGTTAGCAGTGTGGGTTTATAAGATTGTGAATGGCATGGATGAAGTAAAAGGTATGAGGCTTTTTCCCAGGGTCAGGTGTCAATTACGAGGGGACAAAAGCTCAGGATACGGGGTGGGGGGGGTGGGGGGGAGGAGGAGTTTAAAAGAGATGTGTGAGACACGTTTTTCACCAAAGGGTGGTGAGTGTCTGGAATATATTGCTAAAGGAGGTGGTGGAAGTAGACACAATAGCAGCATTCAAGAAGCTCCTGAATACATGAATAGGAAGGGAATAGAGAGATACGGGCCTTGAAAGTGAAGACAGGTTTAGCATTGATGGGCAAAATGTGGCCCCGCAGGCTTGGAAGGCAAAAGTGTTCTTTGTTTCTTTGTTAAGCTGCCTCATTGGCTGAGGTCACCATGAAGGTTCCTCCTTCGCAACTTCACCTCTCACCTGAAGTTTTGGTGGATCTCAGGTTAAACTCCCTCATGAGAGAGCAGCCTATGATCCTCTGGAAGTATGGTACTAAAGGATAGGTTAAAGATGGAAGGTAGGCCAGAACGCTGCGAACAGATTTGTTGCTCCTCTTCCCTTCATGCCATATATGTCCATGTGAACTCAACAGTGCAATCAAGCAGCACTTAAACAGCAATGACCTGCTCTCATTTGTTCGGCTTGGACTCCTCCCAGGCCAGTTAACTCTTCACTTCTTCACAAATTTGGTCTAAATGTGGACAAAGGAACTGAATTCTAGAACTAAGGTGGAGGTGACTTCCCAAAGTTATATCAAGAAGCTCTGACAAAATTTCAAGTCATAGGAATTGAGGGAAACTTCCACTGGTGAGTCATATCTAGCACGGTGTAAGGTCATTATTGTATTTGGAGATTCTTCATCTCAACCCCAGGATATAATGCTGGAATTCCTTGAAATATTATCTTCATCTCAGCCACCTTCAGCTACTTCATGAATGACCTTCCCTCCATCTTTAGGTCAGTGGTTGGACAATTGCTGAAGATTGATTCTCAACATTGTACAATCTTAATTTCTTGGATTCTAAAACAGTCCATTTGCAGCATTCAGGGTTGGACTGATAAATGGAAATGAACATTTACAGCACTGTTGTGACCTTCATGGAGACCATTAACTGAAACAAAAGCTTTTGGTTAAAAGCTGAAAGGATGTTCAGCTTAAATGTTCAGATTAAATGTTTCAAGATGTTCATTGTAACAAAAGATTGAAAGAACTATACCTTGTATTTTAAGCTATGGAATGAAGTATCCCATTTTTTATTTTTGCCATAACTGATAAGAAACTTCACTGATGTATGGTAAATTGTCTTATAAGTAGACTTTTTTCCATAATTAGTCTAACATGATGCATGGCTCCCAAGGATTTGCTTTTGTTCTTTTCCTTTTTCAATCTGGTAACTACTAAAACCAGATTTTTCATTCATAGTAAGAACATCACTGGAGATCATCCCTCTTATCAAAAACTTGGTATATTTTCCAGCTTTGTTTTATGTCTTCATGAATTTGGTCTTCCCAGCTGGCGCATGAATTTCCTTCTGCATTCCGGTGCAGTGAACCATGAAGACTTTTTACCTCTGACAGCTTTCTCCTGCCCAGATCGTGGCAAACTACCTGGCAGTGATATTCAGTGGTAATTTGGGAAAGCCAATAACCTGATATCATGATACTTCCTCAATATCATTCCCCCCATGAAGCCTATCATCATCATGACACCTTGAATTACACTGGCCTGGTACCCGGATAGAAATGCTGTTTAACGGTTCTTGACAACCCAAATTAGATTAGATTAGATTCCCTAGAGTGCGGAAACAGGCCCTTCAGCCCAACAAGTCCACACCGACCCTCCGAAGTGTAACCCACCCAGACCTATTTCCTTCTGGCTAATTCACCTAACACTGTGGGCAATTTTAGCATGACCAATTCACCTAACCTGCACATCTTTGGTCTGTGGGAGGAATCTGGTGCACCCGGATCTCTCTCATCTTGAAACTAAATGTACAACCTAAAGCACAACTGTTTATAACTATACGTTCTCAACGCTTTTGTGGGGCTTTGTATACTTTATCTATCTATTAGTATGCAGGTTGCTCCCATTTTATCCAAGAATAAATGTCTTGCTCCTTTTTCCCTAAAAGATCTGAACTCTCTTGATCGCTAATAATCAAATCTCCGGAACTTACTGTCATAGAGTCATAGAGTCTCAGAACAGTTCACCTCGCCCCCTAATGTTACCCTAAATTTCAAGATGCAACCCAAAATAACAACATCTTATAGGCTACATAACTGCAATGCCACACAATCTCTCCAACAAGAGAGACTCTAACATCTCCCTTTGACATCATTACAATTGCTGAATTCACCCTCTGGATACAAAAAGTCTTTGCTCAAATCCTCTGTAAAGCTCCTTAAACTGTATTCCTTGGTTAGTGGCTACCCCCCCTAATTAGAAAGTTTCTCGCTATCTGCCCTGCCTATGCTGTTCAAAATTCAGTGCACCTCAATCAGATTCACCTTTGGCATTCTCTGCTCTAAGGAAAACAAGCCAGCCTATCTCGAATCTCTCTATATAGCGGATCACTCCAGTCCAGCCAACATCCTGGTGATTGAATTCTTTCAATTACTGTAGTTGAATCTCTTCTTTACCTTCTCTGGTCCAAACGCATCATTGCTATTGTATAGCAACCTTTTCATTTTTGCATCTTCTCATTTTGTAAAAACTTAAACCAGGTTTGAGCAAAATGCATTGTCTCCTCTGTTTGACAGAGTTGAACATTGATTTCTCCTTATTTTGTCAATTTCAGTCGAGGGCTATTGCTACTTTTCCCCCGTTGGTGTGCTTTTTACCAGTACACGTTATTGATGGCAGTTTCCATACTTGAGTAATTTTAACCAAATATTGTTTGCTTCCATTTGGCTCCATTCTGGCTTGAAGCTGCTCAGTGATCATTTTTGAATCCCTACAATGTTGTGAATAAAAGTGTGCAATGTCTATGTCAAGGACATTTGACTGTTGGACTAAGTTACTCTAACTTTGCACGAATCAGTGCTGAACAGCAGAGTGTCTGACTGGGAATATGACTGTTGTTTAAAAAATTATTCTTGAGTGGTTCACACATTCTGTAGGATCTATTGGTTTCTTGGCTGGTTAGCAGAGTAGGAGAAAATGAGGATTGCAGATCAGAGTCAAAAAGTGTGGTGCTGGAAAAGCACAGGCAGTCGAACAGCATCCGAGGAGCAGGAGAATCGACATTTCGGTTATAAGACCTTCATCAGGACTGAAGCTTGTGAGCAAAGGGGGCTGCGAGATAAATGGGAGGGGGCTGAAGCTGGCAGGAAGGCAGCTGGGAATGTGATAGGTAGATAAAAGTGGGGGTGAAAATGATAGGTCGGAGAGGAGGGTGGATCAGACAGGTGGGAAGGAAGATGGAAAGGTAGAACCATTCAAGAGGGCAGTGCCAAGTTGGGAGGTTGGGACTGGGATAAGATGTTGGAAGGGGAAATGGGGGAAACTGATGGTTGCAGGGTCCAAAGGTGGAAGATTAGATTAGATTCCCTATAGTGTGGAAACAGGCCCTTCGGCCCAACAAGTCCACACTGACCCTCCGAAGAGCAACCCACCCAGACCCATTCCCCTATACCTAACACTATGGACAATTTCCCATGGCCAATTCACCTAATCTGCACATATTTGGATCGTGGGAGGAAACTGGAGCACCCGGAGGAAAGCCACGCAGACACTGGGAGAATGTGCAAACTCTACACAGACAGTTGCCCAAGGCGGGAATTGAATCCGGATCCCTGGCACTGTGAGGCAGCAGTACTAACCACTGAGCCATCATGCTGCCCTAAAGATGAGGCATTCTTCCTCCAGGCATCGGGTGGTTAGGGTTTGGCGATGGAAGAGGCCCAGGGCCTGCGTGTCCTCAATGGAGTGGGAGAGGGAGTTAAAGTGTTCAGCCATAGGGTGGTGGGGCTGGTTAGTGCAGGTGTCCCAGAGATGTTCTCTGAAACGATCTGCAAGTTGACTTCCTGTCTCCTCAATGTAGAGGAGACCACACCGGGTGCAGTGGGTACAGTAGATGATGTGTGAAAGTACAGGTAAGTTTCTGTCGGAAGTGGAAATATGCTTTGGGTCTTGGACAGAGGTGAGGAGGGATGGTAATAATCTCTCAGTCTTTCCTTAGACTCTGGGGAGGTTCAAAAGACTGGAAAATTGAATTGTCACACCCTTGTTCAAAAAATGGTTTTAAGGATAAGCCCAGCAACTAGCTAGCCCAGAATGATCAATGATCACGAAGAGTTGAGAAACAGTAATGTTGGATAGAATAAATCATCATGTGCAAAAAGAAGGGTTAATTTGGCAAGACAGCATGGAATGAAACTTATTGGAGTTTCTTAAAGAGGTAGCAGAAAGAGTCAATGAGTGTAATGTCTTTGATTTGGTGTACATTGATTTCCAGGAGGTGTTCCTGCTGCCCAATGGACTTGTAACAAAAACTACTGCTTATAAAACAAAAAGGGACAGTAGTAAAATGAATACAAAATTGGCTGAGTGATATGAAGTTGTCATTGGATTTTTTTGGATTAGTGGTTCTGGAAGAGCACAGCAGTTCAGGCAGCATCCAATGAGCAGTGAAAGCCACGTTTCGGGCAAAAGCCCTTCATCAGGAATAAAGGCAAAGAGACTGAAGCTTGGAGAGGGTGGGGGTGGGGAGACGGTAGCATAGAGTACAATGGGTGAATGGGGGAGGAGATGAAGGTGATGGGTCAGGGAGGAGAGAGTGGAGTGGATAGGTGGAAAGGAGCTAGGCAGGTCGGACAAATCCGGAAAGTCATGGGGACAGTGCTGAGCTGGAAGTTTGAAACTAGGATGAGGTGGGGGAAGGGGAAATGAGGAAGCTGTTGAAGTCCACATTGATGCCCTGGGGTTGAAGTGTTCCGAGGCGGAAGATGAGCCGTTCTTCCTCCAGGCGTCTGGTGGTGAGGGAGCGGCAATGAAGGAGGCACAGGACCTCCATGTCCTCGGCAGAGTGGGAGGGGGAGTTGAAATGTTGGGCCATGGGGCGGTGTGGTTGATTGGTGCGGGTGTCTCGGAGATGTTCCCTAAAGCGCTCAGCTAGAATCTGGTTTCCAGCATCTGCAGTCATTGTTTTTACCTCATTGGATTTTTTTGGGCTGGAATAAGTTTTGCAGTAGAGTTCTCCAGGGGTCAGTCATCATTGGGACCTTACTTTTCCTGGTATACATTAGTGACCTAGATCTTGGTGTGCAGCACAGTTTTAAGGTTTGCAGATGGCAAAACATGGAAACACTGTAAACTGCTCAGAGGACAGTGTAGAACTTCAAAAATATATAAACAAGTTGTTAGAGTGGGTGGTAGAAAACGTTCAGTGTAGAGAAGAGTGAGGTGCTGCATTTTAGGAGAAGGAACATGGACAGATGATATAACATAAGGGTCATGATTCCAAAGTGGGTGCAGGAACAGAGGGACCTGGTGCATATGTGCATAGATCATTGAAGGTTGTGACAGATGGAAAGAGCAGTTAACAAAATCATACTGTATCCTGTATAAATCTATAATAACTTTATTCATAGGGTGATAGAATATAAGAACAAGGAGGTGCTGCTAAAACTGTGTAAGACAAATATTAGAGTACATTTAGATTATTGTGTACACTTCTGGATGTCATGCTGTTAGAACTAGCACACACTTTGATGAAGAAGAGATTTACAAAAATGGTTCCATGGATGAGAAACTTCAATTATGAGGATAGAACATAGAACAGTACGGGCCCTTCGGCCCACGATGTGCCGAGCATTTATCTTAATCTAAGATCAACATAATCTATGCACCCTTCAATTTACTACTGTCCATGTGCTTGTCCAGCAGTTGCTTTGATGTCCCTAATGTCTCTGACTCTACTATTGCTTCTGGCAGTGCATTCCATGCATCCACCACTCTCTGCTTAAAGAACCTACCTCTGACATCTCTAGACCTTCCTCCAATTACCTTAAAATTATGACCTCTCGTGTCAGCCACTTCTGCCCTAAAGAAAAGAATCTGGCTATCTACTCTTATCTATGCCTCTCATTACCTTGTATACCTCCACCAAGGCACCTCTCTCCCTCCTCTCCAGTGTGAAAAGTCCGAGCTCACTCAAACTCTCTTCATAATACAAGTTCACCAATCCAGGAAGCATCCTGGTAAATTGCCTCTGCACCCTATCCAAAGCATCTACATCCTTCCTATAATGAGGCGACCAGAACCAGACACAGTATTCCAAGTGTGGTCTAACCAACAAAATCTTGCAGCTCTTAAACTCAAGCCCGCTGTTAATGAATACCAAAACACCATATGCCTTCTTAACAACCCCATCAACTTGGGTGGCAACTTTGAGGGATCTCTGTACGTGGATCGCAAAATCCTGCTGTTCCACCACACTGCCAAGAAACCTGTCTTTAACCCTGTATTCAGCATTCAAATTCAATCTTCCAAAATGAATCACTTTGCATTTATCCAGGTTGAACTCCATTTGTCACTTCTCAGCCCAGCTCTGCGACCTGTCAATGTTCCGTTGTAGCCTGAAACAGCCCTTAACACTATCGACAACACCACTGACCTTTGTGTCATCGTCAAACTTACTAACCCACTTCTTCTTCCAAGTCATTTATAAAAACTACAAAGAGCAGAGACCCAAGAATAGATCCCGCAGTACACCACTTGTCACCGAAGTCCAGGCGAATACTTTCCATCCACTACCACTTTGTTGTCGTCTTTTGGCCAGCCAATTCTGTATCCCGGGACAGCCACATTTCCCTGTATCCCATTCCTCCTAACTTCCAGAATCAGTGTACTATGGGGAACCTTATCAAATACCTTATTGAAATCCATATCCACCCCATCCACTGCTCGACCTTTGTCAACTTGTCTCGTCATGTCCTCAAAAAACTCAATAAGGCTTCTGAGGCATGATCTGCCCCTCTCAAAGCCATACTGACTATCTTTAATCAAAAGAAATGTTATCTACCCTGTAGAGAAGGGATCTGATAGAAGCTTTTGAAAATTGTGTGTGCTGCTTAGAGTAGGTAGGGAGAAACTGTTGTAGAAAGGATCGAGACCAGGGAAGCATAATGAAAGTGCTCTGGAAAAGGAACATCTTTGATGTGAGAAAAACCTTTTTCATACAGCATGTGGTTTGGGGATGGGATGCATTGTCTGATGTGTACTGGTGGCAGGTGAGTTTAAGGCATTCAAGTAGGCATTAGATGATTTTATTCAAATGATGCCCAAGAGTGGGGAAAACCCAAGAGAATGGCACTCAGTCACAAAGCTCATTTGAAGAGCTGGTGGGAACCTGATGCACTGAATGGACGCCTCCTGCACTTCTGTAATTCTGTGACCAACAGCAATTTATATTTTATATAAAGCTTTCAATGCAATAAAACTGGAGGCAATTTGCAGGTGTTTTATAAAGGTGTTTCATGAACTAACCAACCAATTGTCACGATCAAGTTTAAATCTTGCTCACAGTATTTAAAGAGCATCTTAATGGTTGAAAGAGAAATAGACTTTATTAGTGAAGGATTTCCAATTCTTAATGTTGAATCAGCTGAAGGCATGTATATCGAAGATGGCATGATTAAAATTAGTGATACTCAAGAACCCAGAATACCATGAGTGGAGCATTACAGGTAGCAAGAAGGTGAACCCATGAAGAAATATGAAAACAAGGAGGCACATTTCAAAATCAGACTGTTATTTGATCAAGAGCCAATGTCAGTCAGTGAGCACAGGGTTGATAAATGAGCCAGACAGTGTGATAGTATTGGGTCTTTAAGAGGGATTTATTCTGTGCTGTTTCACTTGCAAAGAGGTGTTTCCCGTGGTACAAGAATGTCTGCTTCAGAGCTTTGAGCTCCCTCTTTGAAATAAAAGAAAAGAAGTATGCATGGGTGAAGTCAACCTCACACAGGTCCAGCGTTTTTAGATATGCTGTCAATTGGAATGATTGTTGGTTGTTAAGCTGCTAGATACAGCTCTCTCTGCTGCAGCTGAACATTTGATTTCTTGCTCTGCTGCTAAATTATTTGTTTAGTATGTCTTTTCCCTGGACTGGAGATAGAACATGAGAAAATATGTTTTGTTGAATTTGCCTTTGCCAAGGTTATGTCAATGTGATGCAGCTATATTAGAACCGTTAATGGTTGGTAATTAACTAACATATTATTTTGTGAAGTATTTTAACAGAATTAAAGTTATTCCAATTCTTCTCTTTTTGTTTGAATTTTAGGTAAACTCTAAGATTAACATGTGTTTTGTTTAAATCCTCGAGGTGAACCAATTGAATCACATCTGGAATACAGCATCTTATTGATAAAGTGCAATAATATAAATAAAATAAAGGTTAGGGTTTAGGCTATCTCCTTGATATGTTATGAGGGTGTTTGGTCTGGTCCATAACAGCAATATGGGTAAGGACATAGGCAACGGAATTTTGGATCATTTATAAAGTTTACAGAGGGTAGAATGTGGGTTGACAGCTCAAGATTGTGTTGGAATAGTAATGTATGGAGGTAAAACATGACAAGACTGAGGTTTCAGCACTAGTCGGGCAATGCTGTTGAAATTGTGGACCAGAGATTTTTATTTCTGTCAAGTGTTTTAACCTCAATCTTATCAGAGCATTGCATTTGATTCCACTGAGCAATGAAGTGTACAATTACTGTACACTTGATGCATTGTTTTTGAAGTGTGTTGGCTAATTATGTAGAAAAAAACTAGCAGCTATTATGCACACCAAGTTCCTGCAAATGAAGTCAGATGAATGTGCATGTGATCTATTTTTCAAAGACATGATTGAAAAACAAATATTGGCCAAGTAAGCAGGAGATGGGGCATGCATGGGCAAATTGGCTTGTTTTTAAATTTTGATGTTGATAACAATTTAATTTATTTAGATAAGATTGTATATCCCATTAAGGCAATGGAAAAATAGCCTCCTGATCATGTAAATAGCAAATTCATAGATTTTTCCCAATAATTTGTCATTTCCTACATTGTTTCATTTTAGTATTTAATTCATGGCTTGCTTCCAACAATGATATTTCACTGGATTGTACACCCATACTGATAGAATGATTGACTCTGGTTATTTTATAAGAAGTTGTCACGCTTTTTAAAGATTTTACTTTGTTATTACACCCCAATTTGAAAATGGTGGAGTGCTCAAATTTCTTAACTTTGTTCTAATCTTTATTAATTAGAGTTTATTTCACACAGTGAAGATCTGCATCTGCTGTCTAATGTTGTATAATTGAAAGATTCTTCCGTGACCACATTCATCACTACTTCAAAACTTATTGTGACCAATGCAGTGTCCTTTATTTGATGCGAATCCCCTCCTCCTCCTGAATTTTCTCTTTTGTGTTTAGCTTGAATACTACATGTGGGACTGTTCATGGCGTATTGTTAAGTTGAATCACACCTGAAACATCAAATGGTGTAGCCTCAGCATTTCTGGGCTCCATTCCATTTATTGAAATTACCAAATGCTCTTCATTTCTCAAAATTGTAAACATCATTTCGGTCTTAATTTCTCTTAATTAAATTTCTTCTTTTGTACTGTCACCTGTGACCTGTATCTCGACTGTCTAAGCAAACTGTTGTCATTGTATTCTCTGTTTTCCATCACGTGACCATTTGCACCATGAACGCTACTGGATAACAATACTAGGAAAGCAGCCGGGACTGACTTAATGATTGTGCTTGGATTCTCTTCATCTAATCTGGTTGTTGCTGACTGCTAGTTAATTACTGTTAGAGAAACAACAGCTGGTGATAGTGCAATCTTGCTGGAAGCAAAACAGTCAGACAGTTGGAGTTTATGTTCTATATTAGGATATCACATCACCATGCTTCTAAATCAGATGGGAATATGGTGTACGAATCTTAGCTTAGTAAGGGCAAAAGTAAAAGCAGATTGACATTCTTTACCCTTTGTCAGAGAATTGTCAACAGTTGAAATCATTTGATAGTATGTGTGAGAGAGGAAGAACAGCTTCCCTTAGGGTGGTGTGCAGCCATGGGATTTGATTGTGCTCTAGCGATTGAAACCTGCAGCATTTATTAGTCTGTCACCCTTGGATGTGCATTGATGCTAGAAGAAGTTAAGAGAATGCTGCAGTTGTAAGGTGAGCACAGTAAAATCATTACTGAGAAGATATAACATAGGATGTAGATGGTTATCATGTCTCAGGTGTAGAGTATTACTTAGTTTCTGCAGAAAATTGACAAATTTCCTAGGTTAACTTGATATTGTACGTGATTCTAGATTCTTCGATTTGTAGTGGTCTGTTAAATATACAGCAAGTATTCAACACTGGAATTTCAAAGAGGTTTATGTAAATCCTTCATGACAATCCATTTTACTTTTCAGATCCTGATGGGCTTATTTTACATTTTCTGTTTTTGTCACTGATCTGTAGACTTTCTGTCAATGAAATTGCTTTCCTGAGATTGAATTGTTGAAATTCAATACATAACACATCTTTTTTAAAAAATCTGCAATGTAGTCTGATTTTAAAGTAGCCTAAAATATCCAACAACTGATATCAATGTTTCAGTACTAATTTCACAAAATCTAGGAATGGGCTTTTTCCCCTTTTTCTTCCTGTGGAATAAAGTGCAAATGCATGATAATCTTGCCATATTATACTTGTTCATATGATAATTATGCTGTGTTGCAGCTGCCAGTAAGAGCATATGATTTCTATCAGTCATGTGGCAGATTAGAAATGTCTCCTATTGCATATCCAGCTGACAGTTTGTGCACACTGGATGGGGTAGACATTCTTGTAGTAAACAGAAGGTTGTAACTTCCAAATCAAAATAATTAGTCACTGGCATTAACCAGCAATGTTTGCCGAATGACACATATATGTGTATCTGATTGATTGACTAATGGAATGCCCCTAATTAAATGGACAAATGTTAGTTGTATTTAACATGTGTTGGACTCTGACTGTATAAAATGTATTGTTACGACATGGAGGCAAATCTTTTTTGTTAATTAAACCAAACACTCAGAAAAGCATCGTAATCTGTTAAAATATGAATAACAGAGAACTCTTAAATTCCACTATTTAAAGAAAATAATAGTGAAAATAGTAAAAGAAAAGTGAAATATAAACAAAAAAAATTCACAAATCTAACCCCCCCCCCAATTCTCTTAACTGTCTACTCTCTGACTCTAACTCTTCTCCGTTGTCTTCAATTTTCCTGCTGCTGATCTCCCGGATTCAATGTTTTTTTAACAGCAGATAGGCTTTACATGAAAAAGTACCTTTTGATAGAGAATGTTTTCTAATTTCTCACTGGAGAGCAATTAGCTCTCCAGCAGTTTCTTTCTCCATGGAAATTGCTCTCTGACCAGTTTTCAGAATGTCTGCATTCTTATAGCCCCCATCATTGGATAGTCTGATTGGTTCAATGTTGGCAAAACCATAAATTCAAACTCAATTGGGTTTTAATATTGTGGGGCATAATTTAAACTGGTTGAATTTGAATTGTTGTCAAAACAGTAACCAAAACGGAGGTATCCATTTCACAACTAAATGTTACATGTTTTCAATTTTCTAGTACACTCTGGCACTGCCGTCTAGTCATATACACAAGTGCTTGTGATTTGTCAGTTCAGAACAGCATTCTGTCTCCCCCAGAGGCACAGTACATGCCTTTGGCTTCACAACAATATGGGCTGGAATTAACAATGGCTTGTCTGCACTCTCAAATGTCATTTTATTTTTAAGAGCAATAATATCTGTTTTCCTCTGATTCTTGTCACTTGAATTTGGCTTTAATTTTTTGATTACCTGATAACTACACAAGTCAACAAGTTTTAATCCTGACCACCTCTGCACCCATCCTGCCCATCTCTCTCTTCCCTGCACCACTGGCATGCCCCCAACACCTGTAATGTCAGAACTACTTGTCCTAAGTAGTTGAGGATCTCTTTGAGATGCAGCAATTAGGATCTGAATCTTAATTCAGTAGTATTTCATTTCAGCGTCATGATATACATGTGGTGTCTGTGATCTTGAGAAACCGGCATGGCTGGCTTCAAAACAGGAGCCTTGATTAAAGGTTTGTAGAACCTTTTAATTTTGAAATGTTCGGCTAGGAAGAACAGAAGTATTTCGCCCATGTGTTCGAGGAGTCCCTCGTGTCTCCTGCACAGGGGTTCACCTTCCATTCTTATACGCTAATGGATTTACAGTAGTGCATTCCTTACCCTTTTTTAGGACTGTTTCTTTGAATTCCCAAAGATGTAACCTATGGACACATGGTTTCTCACATCTACCCAACAACCTTGATATTATTTCCATTGGACTCATGTAAAATTTGAGCTTGGATTATGTTAATTGGGCTTGGGAATTAAAACTGTCCAAGCCTCTGTTCAGCATTTTGGAATGAGCCTTAACCCCTGCTGAATTTTTTGCTCGGAGTTCAAACCAGGTTTTATTATGTGTTTATTCTTCAAACAGCTGGATTTTAGAATGTTACGTCTTTAAGGAGAAAGTGAAGATTGCAGATATTGGAGTGTGGTGCTGGAAAAGCACAGTGGGGCAGGCGAGTTGCATTTTGAGCATAAGCTCTTCATCCTTGAGCTTATTATAGAGTCATAGAAATGTACAGCATGGAAACAGACCCTTTGGTCCAACCCGTCCATGCTGAACAGATATCCCAACCCAATCTCGTCCCACGAGCCCATATCCCTCCAAACCCTTCCTATTCATATACCCATCCGAATGCCTCTTAAATGTTGCAATTGTACCAGCCTCCACCACATCCTCTGGCAGCTCATTCCAAACATGTACCACCCTCTGCGTGAAAACATTGCGCCTTAGGTCTCTTTTATATCTTTCCCCTTTCACTTTAAATCTATGCCCTCTAGTTTTGGATTCCCCGACCTAGGGAAAAGACTTTGCCTATTTATCCTATCATAATTTTGTAAACGTCTCTCGAAGCATCGACTCTCCTGCTCCTTGAATGCTGCCTGACTGGCTATGCTTCTCTAGCACCACACTTTTTGACTCTATTACATCTTTAATTCTAGTAAGATATAACTTTTTGGTATAATTGCTAGGTTCTGTCAATAAGTGTATTGATCAGTTTGTTTTAACAACTCGCATGACGTGAATTAAATTTCTCATTTCTATTCGCTAACACTTTTTTTCACCATGAAGAATTGAAATTATTATAGTCAGAAGAAAGAGGTCATGAAGCTCCTTTTATTCTTCTCACTTGCTATCAATCAGTAGAATAGTTGACTTTCAAATCAGTTGCTGTATGTTTCCTAAACGTTTGTTTGTGAAGTCAACTTATAATATGACTTGCAGAAAATTTACCAGCTATTAGCTGATTGGTTAGTTTCAGTTTAGCTTTAGGGCAAAACGAACATGTTTTGAGCACAAATTCTGAGGCTGTGTGTCATTTGGGAATAGGGGCTGTGTTTGATACTGTTTACCTGGAACATTTTATACGTAGCTATAAGAGTCTGTTGAGTTAGCCTGTGTTCCGATGACGTGTGGAAATCATTGACATTCCAAAATGGTAGAAACTCCACAGTGGTAGTTTCCAGAATTGAAACTAGAGACGTGTGTGGGCCTTCTAACTGGAGTGTGTTAGATTTTACTATCTAGAGCTGAACAGAGTAGAACTTACTTGCATTGGAGTGAGGTTTGAGGAAATGATTTAACAAGAAGCTTTAACAAAACAGATTTCAAGGGACAAGACAGTGCCTTTTTTTAAGTTTAATAGGATTTGGGTATTTCTGGCATGGCCAACATTTGTTGCCCGTCCCTAATTCGAAACTGCTTTTTGAACTGCTGCAGTCTATTTGAAGTTGATGCATCTATGAATATGCTAGGGAGAGTATTCCAATATTTTGACTTGCTGACAGTGAAGGAATTATGAGTTAGCTCCATGTTAGGTTGGTGTCTGGCATGGAAGAGAACTTGCAGGTGGTGATGTTCACATCTATCTCTTGTATTCCTTCTTGTAGGTTGTAGAGATTGCAGGTGTGAATGTTTATCCAGTTGCTGTATTGCACTGTAGAGGATACACTGCTGCCATTGTGTGTTTGGGGTGGAGAGAGTGAATGTTTATGATGATGACTGGAGTGCTAATCAAGAGGACTGTTTAGTCCTCTGTGGTATCAGTCATTTTGAGTGTTGCATTTGCTCTCATCCAGTCATGAACACCATTCCATCACATTTTTGCCTTCTGCCTTGGAACTAATGGGCAGGTTTTATGCAGCTGGAAGGTGAATTACATGTTGCCACATTGTCAGAATTTGTTAGACTTTTGAAGCACCAGTATTTGTGTAGATAGTCCAATTCTATTTTTAGTCAGAGATAACCCTCAGAGAGTTAGGGATGGGCTGTAATTGCTAGCCTAGCTACCTGTACCAATGTCCTTTGAATGAATTCAAAACTAGAATGTTGACAATTGGGGAGTCAACTATGGTAGTGCCATGAAACGATTGTTAAATTCTTTCCAGCAGCAGACCTATGTGTCATGATGCTACATTTCAAAGACAGTTTGAAGGATTCTTTATGGTGCAACTGTGCTGTTCTCCCCAAGGGCGTATTTTCATAATTTTAATCAGGGAATAATCCTTGGTCTTCAAGATAGGAGTTCTCATCTACACAGCAGCATAGTTCCTGTTTTATCGTTTGAAATATTTTTGTTTTATTTTTCCTGAAGTTTGAATAGCTGGATCATTGAATCCCCAGTGTGAAAACAGGCCATTCAGTCCATCAAGTCCACTCTGACCCTTCAAAGAGCATCTTAGCCTGCCTACCCTATTTCTGTAACCATGGCTAATCCATCTAGCCTGCACATCCTTGGATATTATGGGCAATTCAGCATTGCCAATGCACCTAACCTGCACATCTTTGAACTGTGGGAGGAAGCCCACACTGACACAGCGAGAGTGTGCAAACTCTACACAGGCAGATACCAGAGGATGGAATCCAATCCGGGTCCCTGGCGCTGTGAGAAAGCAATGTTAACCACACGTAACCCTCCCTTAATTCTCTGACGTGGAGACTCAATATCTCTGAAGGATAGAAAGTCAGCCATGTTTTGACTGTAGGTCTCCCCGTGACCTTTTAGCCAAAGAGGTGAACAATCTGTGAAATTTGAAGTATTAGCAACAAATAGTGAATGCATTGGAATGTGACATTGCAGTTATTACTTAGATATGGCTTCAGGACAGTCATGATTAGGAACTAAATGGAAATAGATTTTAAGGTTTATGGAAGAGGTAATAAATGGATAGTTCGAGGAGTAACTGTCATGATTAAGCACAAAATAACTTCAGTAAGAGGATATAATGTAAAACTAATTAACAATGGAGACTTTCTGGGTAGACTTAAAAGTGTAAGTTGTATAACAGGTATAAAGTGGCAGATGTAGAGGCTGGACAAGCACATATCCAAGGTTGTGCAGTTTTGTCGGGGGAGTCTTGACTTTCACTTAGATTGGGTGAAGCGAATTATCTCTTGTTGAAATTAAAGCATTCACCATCATTATAACTTCTTTTAAGACTCTTGAATTCATGCCGTCATTTACAGGGAACTTGTCAAACTTTAGCCTCATTTGGTTCCCTCGTGCTTTAATCTAGTGATAGTGATGTAAATTCTTGATTGATAATGGCTGCGATTACTCAGGCTTCATGTCTAATACATATTAACCCAAAAAGGTTTCTCCTGAAGAGTTTCACACAACTTTTGAGGGAGGCACAGAAAATATGATAAAATAATCAATTCAAAACCCATAATTACTTGTGCAAAAAATACATATGAATATCCCTGATGAATTTAAGGTATTTCAAATTGCTTTTTAAGACCATAAGACATAGGAGTGGAAGTAAGGCCATTCGGCCCATCGAGTCCACTCCGCCATTCAATCATAGCTGATGGGCATTTCAACTCCACTTAACAGCATTCTCCCCATCGCCCTTAATTCCTTGTGACATCAAGAATTTATCAATCTCTGCCTTGAAGACATTTAGCGTCCCGGCCTCCACTGCACTCTGCGGCAATGAATTCCACAGGCCCACCATTCTCTGACTGAAGAAATGTCTCTGCATTTCTGTTCTGAATTGACCCCCTCTAATTCTAAGGCTGTGTCCTCACCTAATGGAAACAATTTCCTAGCGTCCACCCTTTCCAAACTCTGTATTATCTTGTAAGTTTCTATTAGATCTCCCCATAATCTTCTAAACTCCAATGAGTACAGTCCCAGGATCCTCAGCATGTCCTCGTATGTTAGACCTACCATTCCAGAGATCATCCGTGTGAATCTCTGCTGGACACGCTCCAGTGCCAGTATGTCGCTCCTGAGGTGTGGGGACCAAAACTGGACACAGTACTCCAAATGGGGCCTAACCAGAGCCTTATAAAGTCTCAGTAGCACAACAGTGCTTTTATATTCCAATCCTCTTGAGATAAGTGACAACATTGCATTTGCTTTCTTAATCACGGATTCAACCTGCATGTTTACCTTTAGAGAATCCTCGACTAGCATTCCCAGATCCCTTTGTACTTTGGCTTTATGAATTTTCTCACCGTTTAGAAAGTAGTCTACGCTTTTATTCTTTTTTCCAAAGTGCAAGACCTCGCATTTGCTCACGTTGAATTCTATCAGCCATTTCCTGGACCACTCTCCCAAACTGTCAAGATCCTTCTGCAGCTCCCCACTTCCTCAGTACTACCTGCCTCTCCACCTAGCTTCGTATCATCGGCAAACTTTGCTAGAATGCCTCCAGTCCCTTCATCCAGATCATTAATATATAATGTGAAAAGCTGCGGCCCCAACACTGAACCCTGCGGGACACTGCTTGTCACCGACTGCCATTTTGATAAAGAACCTTTTATCCCAACTCTCTGCCCTCTGTCAGACAGCCAATCCTCAATCCATACCAGTAGCTCACCTCGAATACCATGGGCCCTCACCTTGCTCAGCAGCCTCCCATGTGGCACCTTATCAAAGGCCTTTTGGAAGTCTAGATAGACCACATCCACTGGGTTTCCCTGGTCTAACCTACTTGTTACCTCTTCAAAGAATTCCAGCAGGTTTGTCAGGCACGACCTCCCCTTACTAAATCCATGTTGACTTGTTCTAATCCGAATCTGCTCTTCCAAGAATTTAGAAACCTCATCCTTAATGATGGATTCTAGAATTTTACCAACAACCGAGGTTAGGCTAATTGGCCTATAATTTTCCATCTTTTGTCTTGATCCTTTCTTGAACAAGGGGGTTACAACAGCGATTTTCCAATTATCCGGGACTTTCCCTGACTCCAGTGACGTTTGAAAGATCTCAACCAATGCCTCTGCTATTTCCTCAGCCACTTCTCTCAGAACTCTAGGATAGATCCCGTCGGGGCCAGGAGATTTATCAATTTTAAGATCTTTTAGCTTTTCTAGCACTTTCTCTTTTGTAATGGCAACCATACTCAACTCAGCCCCCTGACTCCCTTTAATTGTTGGGATATTACTCATGTCTTCCACTGTGAAGACTGACGCAAAATACTGAAGTTTTCCTGCTATTTCCTTATCTCCCATCACTAGGCTTCCAGCATCAGTTTGAAGTGGCCCAATGTCTACTTTTGCCTGTCGTTTGTTTCTTCTGTATTGAAAGAAACTTTTACTATCATTTCTCTTATTATTGGCTAACCTACCTTCATATTTGATCCTCTCCTTCCTTATTTCTCTCTTTTTTATCCTCTGTTTATTTTTGTAGCCTTCCCAATCTTCTGGTTTCCCACTGCTCTTGGTGACTTTATAGGATCTCTCTTTTTCTTTAATACATTTCCTGACTGACTTTGTCAGCCATGGCTGTCTAATCCCTTCCCGGATAATCTTTCTTTTCTTGGGGATGAACCTCTGTACAGTGTCCTCAATTAAACCCACAAATCCTGCTATTTTTGCTCTACTGTCTTCCCCGCTAGGCTCTGCCTCCAGTCTATTTTTGTCAGTTCCTCTCTCATGCCCTCATAATTACCTTTATTTAACTATAACACCGTTACATCCGATTTTGCCTTCTCTCTTTCAAACTGCAGACTGAACCCTATCATATTATGATCGCTACTTTCTAAATGTTCCCTTACTTTAAGATCTTTTATAAAGTCTGGTTCTTTACATAGCACTAGGTCCATAATAGCCTGCTCCCTTGTGGGCTCCATGACAAGCTGTTCCAAAAGTCATCCTGTAAGCATTCCATGAATTCCTTTTCTTTAGATCCACTGGCAACATTATTTACCCAGTCCACCTGCATTTTGAAGTCTCCCATGATCACCGTTACTTTGCCTTTCTGACATGCCTTCTCTATTTCCCGGTACATGTTGCGCCCCTGGTCATGACCACTGTTAGGAGGTCTGTACATAACTCCCATTATGGTTTTTTTTGCCTTTGTGGTTCCTCAATTCCACCCACACAGACTCCACATCATCTGACGCTATGTCAATCAGTGCCATAGATTTAGTTTTGTTCTTAACTAACAAGGCAACCCCACCCCCTCTGCCCACCTCCCTGTCTTTTCGATAAGTTGAAAATCCTCGGAGATTTAACTGCTAGTCCTGAGCCCCCTGTAACCATGTCTCTGTGATGCCTACCACATCATAATCATTCACTATGATCTGTGCCATTAGTTCATCTGCTTTGTTATGAATGCTATGAGCATTCAGGTAAAGTGCCTTAATGCGAACTTTCTCATTAGAGATATTGGAAGTCATTAGATGTCCTAAGTTATCCTTCCTTTTTGCTGCACTCCCAGTCTGCCTTGAGTTTAAATCCTCCTGCACATATGCTATCCTTCTGCTTATCTTTCCATTTAACTCCATACTCCCTGTCACTTTCACTTTCCCTCCCCCCCCCCCCCCCCCCAGCTCAGAAGTTTTGATTTTATTGTTCTATCACATGTTTTCCCTGATGCAAATTATCTCTAAATATAATGAAAGAAAACTGTTTTGTAATATCTGTACATAAACTAGGGGTCAATTAACTTAGTGGCTAGATTGCAAGAGGGTCATTCATTTTACATCTGAGAGTTTTGGGCTCTGTCTCCTCACCATGTCCCTGAGAGTGAAAGGCACAGCAAACCATCACTGAAAGCTGTCAAGAAAAATGCTTCAGGATAAAGTGTCAGCAAACAGTAAGCCAGTGGCCTGTTTTGAGAAGCATACCATCATTAAAGAGGGAGTAAGTAAGCTACTTCGTTTAATTTGCAGATTGATTTATTAATCTGTAAAAAATGTTTCCTATACCCCAGTATTAAAAGAAAAATGATATTTTTATGATTTCATCGTGTCAGAGATTGAGCCTATAACTGATATTGTTTAAATGACAGGATTATATCATTAAATATAAAGTTGACATGTTTAATCTTTGTATTCTTTTTGTTGACTCCCTGTATCTGATGTGTATTGCCCTTTACTTGTCCATTAATGGTTGCTTTTTCAACTATTTTGAGCAACACTCAGCAATTATTTCCCTTAGCCCATTCACATCTCTGACTCAAAAATCCTCTATGCTCTCTTCTCTTTGTCTAAACTTCGTTCACAATTCATTGGGCGGCACAGTGGCACCCTATCGCCTCACAGCGCCAGAGACCCGTTCAATTCCCTGCTCAGGTGACTGACTGTGTGGAGTTTGCACATTCTCCTCATGTCTGCGTGGGTTTCCTCCCACAGTCCAAAGATGTGCAGGTCAGGTGAATTAGCCATGCTAAATTGCCCGTAGTGTGTTAGGTAAAGGGGTAAATGTAGGGGAATGGGTGGGTTGCGCTTCGGCGGGTTGGTGTGGACTTGTTGGGCCCAAGGGCCTGTTTCCACACTGTAAGTAATCTAATTTGACCATTTTCTTCCCTTATGCCATTTCTGAAGTACCTCAAAAACCTGAAATAAATATATTTTAATCGGGCCTGATTTACATGGTATGAGTACTTATTGATGACTTTGGCATTAAAAGAAATTATACGGATGCATTTCATTGCTCCCTAAATACTCTGTTTGAAAGATTTTTGAATTCTGTTTGATATCAATAAAATTGTTTTAAGCTTACGCTCAAGAAGTTTGAGTTTCATTGATTGCCTGGTTGGGATAAAGGGACATGACACAACATGAGCCTTATTCCTTGAAAGAAATTACACTAATTACACTGTGCAAGAATTTAATTCCTCTCGAATCAAAGCATCTTCATTTCATAAGGTTTAGGATTAGTGATGGAAAAGGATAATTAACAATCCAAAATTAGAATAATTAACCAGGTGAGAGCCAACTTTAGCTGGATAAGAACAGAGCTGGACCAGGAGCCAGTGGCTGGTAGGATGAACAATAGTCGACCTTCGCAGTAGAGATAATTTGGATACAGTTAATATATATTGTCTCAAAAGGAAAAGGTGCAACAACTCATGAGCTCTCCTTGAAAAGGAAGATAACAATTAAGATAGGGAAGAAAATGTGTGCATAGGTCAGGTATCTGGTAGGAAATTAATTGTGAACCAAGCTAAATGCAAAATGTTCAGAAGGGAAGTGAAAAAGGAAAAATGAAAAGAAAGATGGGTTATGTTTTAGATTAGATTCCACACAGTATGGAAACAGGCCCTTCAGCCCAACCAAAGAGTAACCAACCCAGACCTATTCCCATACCCTATATTTAGCCCTGACTAATGCACCTAACACTGTGGGCAAGTTAGCATGGCCAAATCACCTGAATTGTGAGAGGAAACCCACGCAGACACGGAGAATTTACAAACTCCACACAGACAGTTGCCTGAGACAGGAATTGAACCTGGGTCCCTGGCGCTATGAGGCAGCAATACTAACCACTGAGCCACTGTGCCGCCCTTATGAAGGCTGGCAGCTGACCTAATAAGAACTCCCAAAGTTGTGTATTGGCGTGTCAGTAATAAAAATATGGTGGTAAAAAGAGGAGTAGAGCCTATTAGGGACTATAATAGAGATTTGAATATAAGATCATAATATCATAGGATATAGGAACAGAATTAAAAGATTTAGCCCAACAAGTCTGCTCTGCCATTTGGTCATAGCTGATATATTTCAACCCCATTCACCTTCGTTTTCCCCATAAATCTTTGATCCTCTTACTAATCAAGAATCTATTATCTAATGCTGTCTCAATTACAGTCTTTTGTAGGAATGAGTTCTATAGATTCACCACTTTCTGGCTGAAGCGATTCCTCCTCCTATCAGTTCTAAAGGATCATTCATTCCAAGGCTATTCCTTCAGGTCCTAGTCTCTGCTTCTAGTGAAAAGATATTCTCTACATGCACTTTATCCAGGCCTCTGTGTTCTGTAAGTTTCAATGAGATATTTCCTCAGCCTTCTAAACTCCATCAAGTACAGACCCAGAGTCTTCAACCACTGCAGCTTTTGCCTGAAATGTCGATTTTCCTGCTTCTTGGATGCTACCTGACCTGCTGTGCTTTTCCAGCACCACTCCAGTGCCATATATCAAAGACGTGTCAGAAATGACAGCCAGACTACTAAGACCCCTCGGAATCCTAGTAGCACACAAACCCACCAACACACTCAAACAAAAACTAACCAACTTAAAAGACCCAGTACAACCCATGGACAAAGCCAATGTCAAATACAAATTTCCATTCAAGGACTGCCACAAACACTACGTAGGATAAACAGGAAGAAAGTTAGCCACCAGGATACATGAACACCAGCTAGCCACGAAAAGACGCGACCCCCTCTCCCTCGTAGCCCTACACATGGATGAAAAAAAACACCATTTTGACTGGGACAATACATCTATCCTGGGACAGGCTAAACAAAGACATGCCAGAGAATTCCTAGAGGCCTGGCACTCCAAACACAACGCCATAAACAAACGCATAGATCTAGGTACCATCTATCAACCCCTCAGAAAATGAACAGGAAATGACATCATCATGAACCCCAGGAACCCCATCCAGGGCAAGCATATAAATAGAAAGCAGACGACAACAGCTTTGCTTCACTTGGAGGTCACCACTAATTATATTGCCTAGTCAGGTAATGAAACGTCTGGATATCAAACCTACAGCTCAACGAGCAAACCTACACTCTAAACCTCAACCTGAGCTACAAACCTTGCAAAAAAGATTGGTAACTAGTAAGGAGGAAAGTGTAAAATGTCAAAAGGTCATTGACTAAGTTTCTGAAGAAGTAGTTCAATGGAGAGAAGGGTTTCATGTTATATTTTGAAAAAACAAGTTTAGGCAGTATGAAGTGCCATGTACTACTCTTAATAGATGTGCGTGAACAGAAGGATCTGGGTATGAATGCACACAAGTCATTTAAGGTGGCAGGATAGATCGTCGTGGCTGTTAATTTATTTTGCAGTAACCTGGATCAATTAACAGTGGCACTGCTGTTAGCTGAAGAGTTTTATGCGTAGTTCTAGGTGCCTTTTAAATGTTGCAATTGTAGCAGCCTCCATCACTTCCCATAGCAGCTCATTCCATATCTGCACCATCTTCTGTATGAAAAAGTTGCCCCTTAGGTCTCTTTTATATCTTTCCCCTCTCACCCTAAATCTATGCCCTCTAGTTCTGGACTCCCCCCATCCCAGAGAAAAGATCTTGTCTATTTTCCCTATCTATGCTTCTCATGATTTTCTATAAAGTCAGCCCTCAGCCTACGACGCTCCAGGGAAAACAGTCCCAGCCTATTCATCCTCTCCCTGTTGTTCAAATCCTCCAACCTTGGCAACATCCTCTGAACCTTTTCAAGCTTCACAACCACTTCCTTGTAGGAGGGAGACCAGAATTGTATGCAATATTCCAAAAATGGCCTACCTGTACAGCCGCAACATGACCTCCCAATTCCTGTCCTCAATTCTCTGCCCAATAAAGGGAAAGCAAACCAAACGTCGTCTTCACTATCCTATCTAACTGCGACTCCACTTTCAAGGAACTGTGAACCTGCACTCCAAGGTCTCTTTGTTCGGCAACACTGCCCAGGACGTTTCCAAATCATGAGAGGACTGGATAGAGTAACGGGGAGGAGCTGTTTCTGCTCAAAAAAATGAAGAACAAGAAGGGACTTTGGTTCTTTTGCACATAACTTTAAAAGGTGAAGTGACAATAATCATTTTCACTCAAGTAGTTACGATGTGGAATGCACTGCCTGTGTAGTGGAAGCAGGTTTTATTGAGAAATTTAAGAAGGCATTAGATGATTATTTGGATAAAAAATAATGAGAGTCTATGGAGAACAGGCAGGGCACTGGCATTACACAGTGATGCTCATTCGATAAGCCCTTGGAGGCATGAAGGCCAAATGACCACCTTCTGCACCATTTCATTTCAGTCATTTTGTGAAATGATTGGGAAAATAACTCTTAAGTCAAGTTGATCATTTGGAGAACTGGTGCAAACATGATGATCTTTTGCACAATTACAATTCTGTGATTCCAGTTTACTTGCTTAAGTTATTGTCTTTTGTAAAATAGTAAAAACAAGCCCTTAAGGTTATCTTCAGAAATTTCAAATCAGTGATTTTAATATTCCTTTTGATACACTACATGGATTGAGAATGCCTGAATGCTCTTCGTATTAATGGTGCATTTACATGCTGTGTAAATGATAGTTGGTTTCAGCAATTTTCCTTCTACATAAAATCAGCATAATTCAGCAATTTTACAGTTTTATTCCTTGCTTATCTGGTATTGAAACCAGCTTAAATTTAAAATATGCTTTCTTCAAATCCACACATGAAACCACATTGTTTTGTTTTTTCTTTGCTATGAACTGTGGAAAGAAGACAGCGAAGTTTCAACTTACAGATGAAATTCAATGTCTGCAAACATCATTAACCTTAGCTGGCATAAGGAGGTACACTTCTGTAAGTGCACTTCTGTACTGTTCTGCAGATTGTATTTTGATTATTGTAGAATTATTCATTTAAACAGACTTAAAGCATAAAACAGTATTGGGTTTTTGTAGGCATCCCATCAAGTTAAATAATTTCCTCTGTCTTGAGCCAAATTTACGGTCCCTTTGTGCCTTGTAGTGCTTAAGTAACCTCAAAACTACCCATAAGTTGCAAAAGAGACCCTCAGGTTTGTGGTTATTTCAAACTCTGTTTCTGAATGAAACAATGATGTTAGCATGAAACTTCCAAACAGGGACAGTGTACTGCTGATCTGCGTTAATTGCTGAACTCTGTTAAGTATTTGAAGGGGCAATCTTTTCTTGAATGCTCATGAATGGATGACTGGGTAGAGAGCTGAGATATGTCTGGTCAGGGAATAATTATGTTGAGTTTGTCAGCAGATCGCTAGGTCAGGTTGTTGAGTAGTATCCAGTGGGAATTCAGACTAGGGGCCAGGGCAACTTGCTCAGACCAGGAGAGGACGTCCAGTCAAGTGATTGTATTTAGGGATTCATTTGCATAGGTGACCCTGGTACTAAATGTGGTTTTAATCGGTCTAAATTCCTTGGGTGACCATCCAGAACTGTTGGAAGTCTCTGTTCTATCTTACAGTTGGAGATAGATCATGTTCCGGTGGGAGTGGTAGGGAGTTGCCCATTGGGAATTTAAACTTTTCGGTCAATTGTAGAGTCATCGATTTGTTTACGGTGTGGAAGGAGGCTGTGCAGTCGTGCTTGATCCCCACAGCCTTGCAGACTTACGTTCCTTTTGAAACCATTGTTTCCGTTGGATAAACAAATTATTTCTTACATTCCCACTGCATCTTTTGCCCAAAACCTTGAATGTGCGTGTCCTTTCCCCTTTTACTATCTGCTTACGAGGGCAG
This sequence comes from Hemiscyllium ocellatum, assembly GCF_020745735.1. Classification (NCBI taxonomy): domain Eukaryota; kingdom Metazoa; phylum Chordata; class Chondrichthyes; order Orectolobiformes; family Hemiscylliidae; genus Hemiscyllium; species Hemiscyllium ocellatum. Next base: position 11,079,144 of record NC_083432.1, on the reverse strand, counting down.
TTTTTCCTTCTCTGTCTTACCCAAACTTGTCATAATCTTTACATTTATATCATTCTGTTTTCTTCCAAGAAGAACAATCCAACCTAATCATGTAATTAAAATCTCTCATCTCTGGGCCTATGACCCACAGATAAGAAGATTTTGGCTCTCAGTTGCCGTTTAACTGACACAATCTTTTTCATAAGTCATCCTTGGTGTTAATACTAATAACATATACCTGGTGTCTTTTCTGGTGGTTCCTTACCAGACTGCATGACTTGCTATGATAATGAACTGCATAAATCAGAAACATTCCAAGTTGGATATTAGGTGAGTTTTCTGATCATTTAAGTCAATGTCATGAATTTCACTAGCCCTATACTGAAAGTAGTAATGGTTTTCTTTCCTCATTCCTAGCTATGATTGGAAAAATATAATCATAAGGCTCATTCATGAAGCTTCCTACCATGATTCAGTCTTTTCACCCGTGGTTCAGACCCTGCCCACAGGTATTCGTGATTCTTCCGATGCTTTATGCCAGTTTTGGAATTTCAAGTTTGCAGGATCCAGCCGCTTCCTCTTTACCATGGATGTGCAATCACTTGACATGTCCATCCCCCACCAGGATTATATCAGGGCTCTCATATTCTTCTTGGAGCAAAGGCCTGAACCATCCTCATGCACCATCACCCTCCTCTGCTTGGCTGAGCCTCAGCCTCAACAACTTCTCTTTTAACTCTACCTGTTTTCTTCAGGTCAGAAGGGTGGCCATGTGTACTCGCATTGGCCCCAATTATATCTATCTCTTCCTGGAGTACTCTTTTTCCGATATATCATTGGTGCTGCTTTCTTCTCTCATCTGGAGTTGGAGAAGTTCATTAATTTTGCTTCCAATTTCACCCCGTCCTCTGACTTCCCCCTTCCTTTCCTTGGCATCTGTGTTTCCATTTCTGGGGATAGACTGACCACTAGTATCCATCATAAATTCACTGACTCCCACAGCTTCTTGGACTATATATCCTCACACCCCACTTCTGGCAAAGACTCCACTCCATTCCATTCTCCCAGTTTCTCTGTCTCCGTTACATGTGTTGCGATGAGGCCAACTTCGACAAGGGAGCCTTTGAAATGTCCACCTTCTTCCTCAACCAAGGATTCTTCAATACTGTTGTTGACAGAGCCCTCAACCAGATCTGACCCATGTCCTGTATTTCTGCTGTCACTCCCTTTCTTCCCTTCGGCAACAGCAAAAGGGTTCACCTTGACCTTATATACCATCCCACCAAGGTCCACATACAGAAGATCATCAGCCACCACCAGACACACTTTTCACTTTATGTATTAATGACCTAAATGAAGGAACTGAGGGCGTTGTGGCTGAGTTTGCAGATGGTTGTAAATTGGGAGAGGGGACTGTGCAGTGGGACCTGGATGTCCTTTTGCACCAGTCACTGAAAGTAAGCATGCAGTTGCGGTAAAGAAGGCAAATGATGTTTGGCTTCATTATGTGAGGTTTTTCGTATAGTTGTTGCAGTTGTACAGGCCATTGGTGAGGCCACACGTGGAATATTGTGTGCAGTTTTCATCTCCTTTTCTAAGGAAAGATGCTCTTGCTCTCAAGGAAGTTCAGCAAGCATTTATCAGGCTGATTCCGGGAATGACGGGACAGAAATATGAGGAGAGATTGATTAGATTGTTTTTATTGCAGGTGAGGGAGATCCTCATGGAGCCTTATAAAATTCTAACATGACTCGACAGGGTAGATGCAGAGAGGATATTACCGATGGCGGATGTGTCCAGACCAGGGGTCACAGTCTGAGAATTCGGGGTAGACTATGTAGGATGGAGATGAGGCATTTTTTCACCCATAGGCAAGGATTGATCAGGGATAGTCAACATGGCTTTGTGCATGGGAAATCATGTCTCACAAACTTGATTGTGCTTTTTGAAGAAGTAACAGCAAGGATTGATCAGGACAGAGCAGTAGATCTGATCAATATGGACTTCAGTAAGGCGTTCGACAAGGTTCCCCGTGGGAGACTAGTTAGCAAGGTTAGATTTCACAGAATACAGGGAGAACTAGACATTTGGATGCAGAACTGGCTCAAATTTACAAGGATGTTGCCAGGGTTGGAGGATTTGAGCTATAGGGAGAGGCTAAACAGGCTGGGGCTGTTTTCCCTAGAGCGTCGAAGGCTGAGGGGTGACCTTATGAGGGGCAAGGATAGGGGAGTTAGGTAAAGTCTTTTCCCTGGGGTCGGGGGGGTCCAGAACTAGAGGGCATAGGTTTAGGGTAAGAGGGAAAAGGTATAAAAGAGACGTATGGGGCAACTCTTTCGTACAGACAGTGGTGCATGCATGGAATGAGCTGCCAGAGGAAGTGGTGGAGGCTGGTACAATTGCAACATTTAAGAGTCATTTGGATGGGAATATGAATAGAAAAGGTTTGGAGGGATATGGGCCGGATGCTGGCAGGTGGGACTAGATTGGGTTGGGATATCTGGTTGGCATGGAGAGGTTGGACCAAATGGTCTGTTTCCATGCTGTACATCTCTATGACTCTACTATCTTAAATGACAGTTTTAAACTTTGACCCCTAGTTCTAGACTCCTCCACAGATAAACTGTCCTTTCAACAACCACCCAGTCAAGTTCCCCTAAGATCTTTTATATTTCAACTAAGTCAACTCCGACTCTTCCTCAGGAGGCAATTTGCTCATTCCAGGTATTAGTCCAGAAAACCTTCTCTGAACTGTTTACAGAGAACTAATACACAATGCACTCCATTTGGCAGATCTTTGCTCACTTGCTTAATTACTTGAGATCCTATGTCCTCTTCGCAATTCACTTTTCTACCAATCTTTGGGTTATCAGCAAATTTAGCTGCTCCGTCTTTGGTTTTTTTCATCCAAATCATTTATATAAAATGAAGAGTTGAATCCTCAGTACTGACCATGTGGCACACCATTCGTGCCTTTTCACCAGCTCTCTGCTTCCTGTTAGCCAGGCAATTTCTATCCATGCCATTATGTTACCCCCTAACTATGAGCTTTTATTTTCCACAGTAATCGTTGAGGAGGCACATTATTAAATGTCTTCTGGAAATCCACTGGTTCCCTTTTATCTTCAGAAACCTTCAATCAGTTAGTTAAATATGAATTTTTCTAGCAAAGCTATGTTGACTCAGCCTACTAACTTTTCTTAATTTGTTTATGGGACATGGGTGTTGTTTGTTTGACCAGCACTTATTGCTCATCCCTTGTTGCCTTTGAGAATGTGGTGGTGAGCTGCCTTCTGGCACTGCTGCAGTGCATGTGCTGTTGGTTGACCCAAAATATCCTTAGGGAGCGAATTCCAGGATGTTGACCCAGCAACAATGATATATTTCCAGGTCAGGAATGTGAATGAATTGGAGGAAAATTTGCGAGTGGTGGTGTTCCCTTTTATCTGCTGCCCTTGTCTTTTTAGATAGGCGTGGTTGTTGCTTTGGAAGTTGATGTGTAAGGATCTTGGATGAATTTCTGCAGAGCATCCTGTACACACTGCAGCTAATGAGTGTCCGTGATGGAGGGAGTGGATACTTGCATATCCAGTGCCAGTCTAATGGGATGCTTTCCCCTGAGTGGTGGCAAGCTTCTTGTTAATGCTGCACCCATCCAGACTATGGGAAATTTTTTATCACAGAATACAGGCGGCACGGTGGCACAGTGGTTAGCACTGCTGCCTCACAGCGCCAGGGACCTGGGTTCAATTCCCGCCTCAGGCGACTGACTGTGTGAAGTTTGCACGTTCTCCCCGTGTCTGCGTGGGTTTCCTCCGGGTGCTCCGGTTTCCTCCCACAGTCCAAAGATGTGTAGGCTAGGTGAATTGGCCATGCTAAATTGCCCGTAGTGTTAGGTAAGGGGTATATGTAGGGGTATGGGTGGGTGGCGGGTCGGTGTGGACTTGTTGGGCCGAAGGGCCTGTTTCCACACTGTAAGTAATCTAATCTAATCACATTCCTGACCTGTGCCTTATACAGGTTGGGCAGGCTTTTGGGAGTTATGAGATGATTTACTTGCTGCAATTTCCTAGTTTCTGACCTGTTTTTGTAGCAACTATGTTTATATGGCATTTTTGTTTGAATTTCTGGTCACTGGTAACCCGTGCATGTTAATGGTGGGGGATTCAATAACGGTAACACCATTAAATGTCAAAGGACAGTGGTTGGATTGTCTCTTATTGGCGATGGTCAGTGTCTGGCATTTATGTGGTGTGAAAGTTACTTGCTACTTGTCGGCTCCAGCCTGGACATTGTCCAGGTCTTGTTCCATTGGAACGAGGACTGCTTCAGTATCTGAGGAGTTATAAATGGTTCTGAACATTGTCATTGGCGGACATCCCCACATCCCCACTTCTGACCTTACCATTGAGTGAAGTTCATTAATGAAGCAGCTGAAGATGGCTGGGTCTAGGACACTACCCTAAGGAACTTCTGCAGTGAATGTCCTGGAGCTGAGATGACTGACCTGCTCCAGTAACCAGATCACCTTTTTATGTGCCAAGTATGACTTCAACCACTGGAGTGTTTGCTCCTGGCACTCATTGATTCCAGGTTTGCAAAGGCTTTTTGATTCCACTGTTGGTCAACTGTAAACTTGATGTCAAGGGCTGTTATTCTTTCCTTCGCTCTGAAATTTAGCTATTTTATCCATGTTTGAACCAAGGTTAATGATGTCAGGAGCTGAGTGGTCCTATCAGAATCCAAACTGGGTATCATTGAGCAAGTTATTGCTAAGTAAATGCAGCTTGATAGCATTGTTGATTACCCCTTCCAACACTTTACTGATAATCAAAAGTAAACAGGATGGTAATTTGCCAGGTTCAATTTGTTTTGCTTTTTGTGTACAGGACAAAATGGGCAAAATTCCAGATTGTTGGGTAGATGCCAGTATTATAATTGTACTGGAAAAGCTTGGCGAGAGGGCTCAGCAAGTTCTGGAGCACAAGTCTTCAGTACTATTGCTGGAATGTTGTCAGGACCCACAGCATTTGCAGTATCCAGTGCCTCCAACCGTTTCTTGATATCACCTGGAGTGAATCAAATTAGTTGCAGATTGGTATCTGTGATACTGGGGATCACTGGAGGAGACCAAAATGAATCATCCACTTGGCATTTCTTACTGAAGATTGTTATGAAGATTTCAGCCTTCTGTTTTACATTTGAAGTGCTGGGCTCTACCATAATTGAGAATGGGGGAATATTTGCGAAGCCTCCAGTGAGTTTTTTATTGCCACCATCATTCATGACTGAATATAGGAGGACTACAGAATTTAAATCTGATCCGTTGGTTGTGGAATCTCTTAGCTCAGTCTTTCACATGCTTTTTGCCGAGACCTGTTTGGTAGCTTCATCAGCTTGCTATGAATTTCCTGCTGACTATTGTGGGATCTATAGTACAATCCTAGTAAGGTTCTCATCCCTTTCTTATTTTTGAATTCCATTCAAGTAGCTTATTGGACATACATATTAGTCCAAACCTCTGGGTCAATGATATTACCACTTTGGTGCCTTTCCTCTGAGACACTTGAAATGTCTTCACATGCAGGGCTCTAGATCAAGACAGGGACTGGACTGGACTGGTTGTTTTTTTTCCAAGTTGCAATGGGCATAATGACCAAACCCCCTGCTCTTTTGTTATATATTTTTGTATTTCTATTCATATTTATTGTTAGCTTGTCACTTGAGGTATATGCCTTACAATTGTAAATTTCACAGCTCGTTTTAGCCTCATGTTAAAGACTCCGAGTCACACTGAGCAGTGGTTTTGGATTTCAAACATCTTGGACATCACCGTAGTTATTCTGAATTAGGCCCAACCCTAAATTCGTCTCTAAAAATAAGTTTCTTGCATGTTTTCATCTTATTGAATCTGGGTTTATTGTAGAATCCCATGCGGTTTCGTTGATGATATCCACCCTCAGAAGCAGGCTGAACTTGTGAAATTTCCAAGAGTCGCTTTGCCCTTTGTTGACTTTACATTAGTATGAATCCAAAATGCAACAATAGTCTTTTGACCAACGGTAGCAATCTCCATCTTTCTAACATGTTGCTTAAGTTTCTCAGAACAAGTAGAGAATGGACAGTCAGTAAGATAAATCGGTAAAGTAAATTACTTCCACCTTGTGTATAACACTTTATAGAATTTCAATTCAAACAATAGTTCATATTCTTTAGATTATTGAAATATGTACAGAAAGTGCAATTATAAAAAGAATTTCATATCCAAGAAGCAACAATATGCTTGTTTGTGGAGGTAAGTTGCGGTTTGAGTGACAGTAAAGACTTTGAATAGTTGACGGTATGGTGAGGTTGTGGAAGTTCAATGCAATCTGAAAATGAGATGATACATGTGAAACTTACAAATTAATTCCTCTGCAAAGGCATATCATTTTCTGAAACAGAAATTACTGGAGAAACTCAGAAGGTCTGGCAGTGTCTGTGGAGAGAAAGCAGAGTTAACGTTTCAAGTGGCCCTTCTTCAGAACTGTCCTTGAAATGTTAACTTTGCTTTCTCTCTTCATGGATATTGCCAGATCTGAGTTTCTCCATTAATTTCTGCTTTTCTGTAAGATTGACAGCATCCACAGTTCTTTGTTTCGTTATTATGTAGCTTTCTGCTATGAATAGGTTTGTAAATTGTAATGATAGAGGTCGGTACTTAGTGTGTAAAATGCTACAATCGTTATGCTTGCAAGACAATGAAAATAGCACCTGTGGAAAGCAACTAGCTAAATGTATCAAAGGTAATTAATTAGGAATGATGATCATTCATTTTGATTTCAAAACGTAACTTACATGCAAAAATGATAGATTCTAGAATCTAAGTGCAGCTTTACATGTTTAAATGAGTTTGCAATCTTTATCATTCTTGCTAAACTTAGATGTCATTCCTAACATTTCCCAGATGTTAACAAGTCTGCTATGTCATGAGATTTTTCTTTGAAGGTCAAGGAAACTGAGATCAGGCACATAATCCATGATGGTAAATCATATATGGTCAGTGGTTTTATGACCGAATTATGTTTTCCGTGGCAAACACTTTCAGGTTGTAAATGCATAGCATTATCTTTCCTGCTACTAATGTGGAATATTTTAATCTGTTTGCTTCCTTGAAAGGACAACTGCTGAGAATTTTCTTGTCTATTATAACCTTCCAATTCTGATTGAAGTAAATTGAATGAATATATGGACCAAAATGAGTGGCGAGTAGGATAAATGCTAGTTTTGTTCTACAGTACTTATGTTATATTATACTAAGTTTTAGCTAGGTTGTTTGTTGGGATTGCTTGTTTCCTTTTAAAAAATGTCCTGCTTTGCTTTGACCTAGGTATAAACCATCCAAAAGAACAGTTTGTTAGCTCAAAAAACAAAATCTTTCTGATGTTGCCTGTAAATGAAACTTTTCAGTGTAAGATATTCCTGGCTAGTTTGTGAAACTAATGTGGGACAATAATTCTGCTGTGCACTCCCATGATTTGCTGGGATCCTATAATGAAAGACCAATCCTTATTTATACATCAGTGATTTAATATTGTGAGCTAGGAATGCACAATTCTGAATTATGTGCTCATAGTATGTACCAGGGTAGCACAGCAATAGGTTTACCTCCAGTGTATATGCAGATTTGTCATAATCCACAGAGGGTGTCAGATTAGATAACCATCTCTCCGGATATCAATTGGAATTTACCCATCTCTTTTCAGGTGACTGAAATGAATTATTTGCTTTCTGAGAATGAACTGAAGACAGCTGGGAAATGTCTGGACTTCACATTAAAGACAGAGTGAGGAGTATATCTGAGCCTCAGCTGTTCATTTTAATCATATTTTCATGTAACAGTAAAGAGTTGGAGGGCCATGATAGATATATGAACAAGTATGTGATCAGGAAAGGCGATAGTTTATAGATCCTGAGAAGAGAACTGGGCCCTTGAGAGACGTGTACTAAGTAGAAGTGTTCTTCTCAACCCTTTTTGCTTTTGTGTGAATCAACATCATACAAGAATTGTATTTGCAGTTTTAACCTTAGTTACAAGATCTGATAGTGTGATGTGTATTCTGTGTGTTCAGGGGCAACATATGTATGTGAAGGGATAATTATGGATAAGTTGGTGATATACTAATTCATTTACTGCACTCGAACTTGGGAAAACTCAAGTCATAGAATAAGTGAAACCTGTACTTGAAAACTTGTATGTTACAAGCATGAATGAAATGTGCTTGGTAAAGCTTTCATTTGTAGCAGCCAGTAGCACATGCAAACTGTTAATAAGGAAAATTTGATGTGGCTTTATGTTTGAAGTTGTTTAGTGCTGCAACACATGATTATAATAGACACGTGACTGCTGAATTGAAATAGCAGTGATTACAGGTTATGGTAGAATATAACAATAGCTTGTTGAATCAGGTGCTTTCCTGCTAATTACAATTCAACTGATAATGTTTAGGAAACAATCCTTTGGCTCATTAGAATCTAATAATAACCTTTATGAATTGTCAGTTGAAATTTGTTTCTTTGGGGTATATGTAGAGTGTAATGTATTTATATCAAAAGACTTTTGTTTTGAGTTCACTTATAACTGATTTTTTTAAATTGACAATGGTTATATGGCATATCATAGAATCCCTACAGTGGAAACAGGCCATTTGGCCAAACAAGTCTACACCGACTCTTCAAAGAATTACTCACCCAGATCTATTCTATTACTCTACATTTCGCCTGACTAATGCACCTAACCTACACATCCCTGAACACTAGGGGCAATTTAGCACGGCCAATTCACCTAACCTGCACATGTTTGGACTGTGGGAGGAAATCCACACAGACAAGGGGGAAAATGTGCAAACTCCACACAGACAGTCGCCCAAAGCTGGAATCAAACCCGGGTCCCTGGCGCTGTGAGGCTGCAGTGCTAACTGAACCACTGTGCCGCCCCTGATTCTGGACATTCATCTGAAAAGTCAAGATTGAGCACACTCAGGACGGAATTAATTCTATTCTACGTATTCAAGTCATTTTGGTGGCTATCAGCGAAGTTGAATTAGAGCATTGTTTTCTTTTTTTTAAGCTTGATAGACTCTTTGGAATGTATCACACTATTTGTATTATGACATAGCAGCCCTAATGGTATTTTACAGTAAAACAAAACAGCATTTTACAATGATTAGGTCATGAAGCTGTGGTGAAATGCCAATATTGTTTTGGCTTGAGCAAACTGTTGATGGATCAAGTGTGCAATAGGTCCACTAGATAACAACAGAACACAAATACTTAAAATCCAGGGAAATTCTAAAAGGATTCCTGAAGGTTATACTAGTATAACCTGCTGACGTTGTTTGTGCCGTTAACAAAGTCCAGAATGATTTCATCTAACAGCACTCATCACCTGTAGTAAGCCTGTACTAAACTGAACCTACAAGATTGAGTAGCCCCTCCTGATTCGAGTCCTGTATGGGTTGTAAATGACTAGATAAAGGCTAAACACATAAATTAATCCTATTTGTATTAGAAAGAAATATTGTATGGTTACATTACATGACTTTTAGTGACAACAGAATTGAGAATGCAGTCATGTCCCAGCTGCTGGTCCCAGACTACTGTCTGTGTCGGGCGGTTAATATCTGGCAGTTCCTAGATATTGCACAGAACTATAGGTCACACTGAGAGCAATTGTTGATATCACAATATATCTTGGATATTAGGGGAGTGGAGGTTGAAGTATGCACCGCTTAATATTTATTATTAAATTGAAACATAAATGAATAATGTGCCTAGCAACCAATAAACCGCCTGGCCACGTTTTAAAAACATGCTTTTCACCAAGCTGGAGATGACCCGACCGTTGTAGATTCAATCTCATGAGGCTTTTTCCTCAGGAGCTTGCCCATTTCTTGACTTATATTAGTTTTGAGTCAAATTAAGATCTCATGTCCAAGTTGCACCATAAGTTTTGCTTTGCTGCATTCCTTCCAATAATGCTTTGTACCAAGAAGAAAGGAACAGTATAACTCTCTCAATTACATGGTTTTCAGTCAGTTTGCTTATTTTAGCAATCTAAAATCCGTGCTTGCTGTTGGTAGTTCTTTTTGCTTGATGTTGATTGTGCTGAGCTTGTAGTAAGTTCTAAGAATCAGACAAGTTGCACACAAATGCTGAGTGATGGTTGGTGATTGTTTAACTGCACTTTGAATATGTAAATGGAGCAGAATGTGAGGTTAATGGACAAATGTATATTAAGGTTGAAACTCCCATTTGTGGCCACTTAGCTGGGAAATTGGGCTAGAAGCTTTGCAGTATCTGGTGCTTTTAGTGCACATTAGCTGTCAGTAGTTATGTTGAACAGTCTTTTTGGTACAGTGTGGACATTCCACATGAGATTGTTATAACCAAATCAAACCAAATGCTCTTTCTTCTTCCTTCCACCTTTGTTACAAGTTTTGACAAAAGTTATGAAATCTCACTGTTTTTACAGCAGAATGTCACTAACATGATCTGATCTTGGTGTGGAGAAACTATTGTAGCATAAAATATTGTACAGAAACATTGTGCAATGGAGCTGGTTTGGGCGATACAGTTTGTTGATTTTGGCTTTCTGCCTGCCATTGTGAACAATAGCATTATGCCATGTACTAAGTACATACTGATCATTTATCGTAACATAGTTCTGTAGTTTTCTGGAATGCATCAAGAACTGCAGTTGTTGTAGAACAAGAATACTTGTTACTTTTTTCAAGATAGTTTTGTTTTGCCTATTGCTGTAGATTTCCCTAGGCTTTGATGAATTCCTTTGAAGATTTCTATTCTTAGCATTAACATGGGTAGTTGAATGCAAACAGGTAATTTACTTTTGTTGAGCGTCACAGAGGTGCATGATTTTGTTTTTACCCAGTTTTCATCTATGACCACTGCTGAAGAGCTCAATGAATAAATCACAAGTAAAACACTTGTCTGTTTTCTTTTCTCTTTCTAATGGGTTTACTTATGCTCCTCTTAAATACCAACTTCTGAATGCCCTTCATAAAAGACCTGAGAACAGAACTGAGATTAATATTGTGATATAGGAATCACAGACAGGGATAGAAATAAGTAAGGACCGAAGAGCAGAAATAGTAAATAAATGTATGAGTTCTAACGACATTAGGCATGTTAAGAATGCCACATAAATGAACTGCAGGGTGTTTAAACAGCTTTGTTCAGTGTTACTTCTGATTTAATCATCATGTACATGTCAGCCACCTTTATAATGGCAACATTAAAGCTCGTATTTAGCATATTCACAGATTGACAGAATTTATGTGCTCTAAATTTGGTGTGTGGTGTGATGTCAGAGAGAAATTGAATAACATTTGAAGTATGACATTATGTGGTATGAGGTTTGCCTTTCTCGATATATTCTTAAAGAAACAAATACATGCAAAATATCAGTGTAGATTTAAGAAAAATGAGCAGATGAAAATAATTGAAACTCTGTGCAAGTTTCCTTGCCCAAATACTGAGAAATGCTTTCCTATGGTACTGTTGCTGAACATTCACCTTATTGTTTCTGGGCAGAATGTAAAAGTTTGAAGTTTTATTGGTTTTCTTTGATTGTAGTTGACCCATGGTAAATTGTTTGAATGCCAATTGTATAGATCTTTCAGTGTTGCTCCAACCTCTAGTCTGCGAACCTCATTTGTTGTGTACAGTACTTTGATTTACAATGTTTCCTGACTGGCAGCATAAAGGTTAATTAAATATAAGTGACGTGTGTTAGAGATTTGACCAAGGACAGCTGAGGTAAATGGGAAGAAAGCTTCATTAGTTGAGTGTATTATGATTTTGCATTTAGTGTGTTTGTTGAAAAACAAGACACCTTGTCTTTCTGTTGTAGATGGTTAGTACAGCTGCTTTCATGCAGCACCACAAATAATGTAATTCAATCCGTCTCCGTCACAGTGGGCCGTTTAGTTAACTGCTTCCATCTGTTGCCTGCTGTTCCCCTCACTTACGACCCTCTTCCTCTCTTGTCCCAGCCCCCCTGAGGAAGGCGAAGTTTGTGGAAAGCCCTCGAGTCCCAGAATTGGAGCTCAGTTCCCCAACCAGAACCACAGCCACGAAGCCAGACTTGGATGCTTTCTGCCCTGGTAAGCATGTACAGGGTTCAATACTCTAGCAGCTAGCACATTTAGTAGTTGTATTGTTGAGTAGGCTGGTGCATGTGTCATTCAAAATCCATTCTTAGCAATGTCTTGACACAGCTAAAAGCTGTGATGTCTGTGAAGCTGTTGTAATCTCTGCAGTGGAGGAACTTGTAACTGTTTTTAGTGTATAATGGTGAATTTAGGCTGGTTTTGTGTATAATGGTGAATTTTTTTGTGTTAAGAAGGAATAAATATTTTAGATGGAACTTTTAAATAATTTGGTTCAGAATGCTCCGTTTCAATGTCATCCCTTCAATAAGTTGTAATATAGGATAGGCATTGTTTGAATTATATGCATGCTTATTGTGATAATTGGCTGGCCTGGTGTAATGCATGTGGGATAGTTTACTTTATGCTCCAGGCATGCTTGAAATGGTCTGGAAACAACATGCTTGCTGTGATCAGAAACTGCATTTAGGATATTTCTATTTTACTCTACGGTGTCAACAGGTTATACATTTTGAATACTTAGAATGGAAATGAAAGGCTATGAAAGTTCTGTAATGCAGCAGTGCTATCCTAAGGTCTTCAACTATGAAAACATTCTTGTGGTCCCATTTTAAAATGCTGTATATAGTTTATTTCAGGCTGCTGTTCAGTAAATGTCATTCCTAGATTTTATAGTTATGATGCTACATCTAATATCCCTAATTAAATGTTTCTTTTTCAAAACTGCATTGTAAAATACCCTGTTCTGAAATCCTGTAGGCTGCCTGTGGGATCTAGAACTAATTCCTCATGGTTCTATGCAGTTAGATGTATTTATGTATCTTGCAAGAAAACTTCCACAATATCTTAAAAACTGCAGTTGCTTCAAAGGAATCCCATGCTTTGATGTTTGTTTTTTTTTGTTCCTGCTTACTAACTTGGCCTCCATGCAAAGACATTTTTAAATAAAAAACTTAGTTTTCCCCCCCCTTTGATTCCCTGATGGTATCTACAACTGCCACCCTACAAAAAAGTCACTTTTTACAGGAGGTGCTCAAGCTGTGACTTTTCTCTCTTCTTTCCCATTCTTGTCAGTTAAGATAATGTCTTTGTCTATTGATACTAGACACACAACAATGTTGAGATTTCACTGTGTTTGAATAGCAGCCTCAAACCTGTATCCTGCTTGCTGTACAGATGCACTGGAACAGCCAAGCACATTTCACTGTAGTCAGAATAGATTAAAAATTTGAAAATGGTGATGTATAAAGAATGTTCTTATTGATTTTATGAGCATTCATTCTCCCAGAATCCCACTTTTAAATGTTCTCTATTACGTTTAAGTAAAAGTTTTTTTAAAAAGAAATTCAGTCAGGAATGGGCTTCGCTGTCTTGGCCAGCATTTGTTCCTTGTTCCTAATTTCCCTGGAGAAGGTGGATGTCAGCTGCTGCCTTGGATTGCTGCAGTCCTTGCGATATAGTTGCATCTACAATGTTGTTAGGGAGGGAGGTCCAGGATTTTAACCCAGCACCAGTGAAGAAATATTGATATATCTTCAGGTGAGGATGATGTGTGGCTTGGAGAGGAAGTTGCATGTGGAAGTGTTTCCATACATCTTCTGTCTTTCTTATAGATGGTAACTTTCATGGGATTGAGAGGTGCTGTCGAAGGTATCTTGGTGAATTTCTGCAGTGTATTTTGTCGATGGTGCATACCACTGCTACTGTGCATTAGTATTGGAATGACTGGATGTTTGTGTTCCAGTGCCAATCAACAGGTTGTTTTCTCCTGGCAAAGTGCTCCATCACACTGCTTGTAGACTTGTACCGTTATAGATGGTGGACAGACTGAGGAGTCGGAGCAGTTCCAAGCTTCTGATCTGCTCTTACAGCCACATTATTTATTGGCGAGTCCAATTTAAATTTTGGTCAGTGGTAACCCACCAGGATGCTCAAAATGGGGCATTCAGTGATGGTAATGCGAGTTAAAATCAAGGGGCAAAGGACAGATTATTTTTTCATTGGAGATGGTAGTTACCTGACACTTTTGCAGTGGGAATGTTTTTTGTTAATTGTGAGCCCAAGCCTGGAAATTGACCAAGTTTTGTTTCATATGTATTTGGACTGCTTCAACATTTGAGGACTTGCAAATGGTTTAAATATTGCACAATCATCAGCGAACATCCTACTTCTGACCTACTTCCTGTGGAGGAAGTTCATTGATGAGGTAGTCAAAAATATGTAGACCTAGGACACTTGGAACTCCTGCAGTGATGCCCGCAACTTGAGATGGTTAACCTCCAACAACCACAAATGATTTGGTTCTAAGACTCCAGGCAGTGGAGAGTTTCCCCCCACCTCTCCATTTCTATTGTTTAGTTTTCTTAGGGCTTCTTGATGCCACATTTTGTTAAATGTGGCTTTGATGTGGAGGATAGCGACCTCTGCCTGTCCTCTAGATTTCAGTTCTTTTCACACATGTCAGAACCAAGCATGTAATCATACCTGGAGCTGAGTGCTTCTCACAGAACCCAAATTGAATATCAGTGAACTGATCTTTGCAAAGCAAACAAAGTGTGATAGCACTGTGGATGAACTCTCCTGCCACCTTACTGACAGTCAACAATGGACTGACCACGCAGTAATTTGCCAGGAAGGATTTATCCCACTTTTTGTGTACATGATACACCTGGGCAATTTCCCACTTTGTCAAGTAAATGCCAGTTTTGTACCTCTACTGGACCATCCTGCTTACATTCAGACTGAATTCTGGAGCACATGCCTTTTGTACTATTGTCAGAATATTGTAAGAGTCTCGCAGTCTCCGGTGCTCTCAGTGATTTCTATTGGCTGAGTACTGGTATTTGTGATGTTGCAGCCTATTAGAGGAGGTGAAAATGGATTATCCACTCTGGACCTCTGGCTGAAAATTGTTGCAATCTTTTTACCTCTTGTTCCCTGCTGCATACTCAGTTCAACAGCTGTGGCTTTTGGGAATTTAGTCAGTAGTGTGCTTCCAAGCCCTCCTAACAATAGTCATTGAAGTTTAGGGTGTAGGTTTGCTCGCTGAGCTGTAGGTTAGATATCCAGCCGTTTCATTACCTGGCTAGGTAACATCATCAGTGGCGACCTCCAAGTGAAGCGAAGCTGTTGTCTCCTGCTTTCTATTTATATCTTTCTCCTGGATGGGGTTCCTGGGGTTTGCGGTGATGTCATTTCCTGTTCGTTTTCTGAGGGATTAATAAATGGCATCTAGGTCTGTGTGTTTGTTTATGGTGTTGTGGTTGGAATGCCAGGCCTCTAGGAATTCTCTGGCATGTCTTTGCTTAGCTTGTCCCAGGATAGATGTATTGTCCCAGTCGAAATGTTGTTTTTTTTCATCCGTGTGTAGGGCTACAAGGGAGAGAGGGTTGTGTCTTTTTGTGGCTAGCTGGTGTTCATGTATCCTGGTGGCTACCTTTCTTCCTGTTTGTCCTACGTAGTGTTTGTGGCAGTCCTTGCATGGAATTTTGTAGATGACGTTGGTTTTGTCCATGGGTCTGGGTCTTTTAAGTTTGTTAGTTTTTGTTTGAGAGTGTTGGTGGGTTTGTGTGCCACAAAATTAGCCTGGGACAGGCTAAGCAAAGACATGCCAGAGAATTCCTAGAGGCCTGGCATTCCAACCACAACGCCATAAACAAACACGTGGATCTAGATGCCATCTATCAACCCAACAGAAAACGAACAGGAAATGACATCACCACAAACCCCAGGAACCACATCCAGGAGAAAGATATAAAGAGAAAGCAGGTGACAACAGCTTCGCTCCACTTGGAGGTCGTCACTGATGGTGTTACCTAGCCAGGTAATGAAACGTTTGGATATCAAACCTACAGCTCAGCGAGCAAATCTACACCCTAAACCTCAACCTGAGCTACAAACCTTGCAGTCATTGAAGTCACCCACCCAGGGCATAGTCTGCACCATGCTGTTTTCAATGCTTCCTCAATTGATGTACAAGAAAGAGTAATACTTGCCTCTGCTGGATCTATCGTGCTCATTAAACAGGACATTGGCATGATGGTCATGTTTGGGATGTTTGTTGGGTATGAATCAGTATGCGTGTCTAGATCAGGATGTTGCTTGATTAGACTAAGAAACAGCTGTCCTGATTTTGGCATTCACCCCTAAATGTTAGTAAGGAGGATTCTACTGGCTAAAACGGCTGAGTTTACTGTTGTCTGTTCTGATGCCTAGGTTAATGCCAGGTGGTCCAATAAATTTAATTTTTCAGTAAATAACTTTTCAGAGTTTTGATGGAAGTGAGTGGCTTGCTAGGCTTTTTGAGATGGCAGTTAATAGTAAACATTTTGTTGTGTGTCTTGAAGTCACCTGGAGGTTGGATCAGATAAGGACAGTAGATCTTCTTCCATAAAGGATATACCTATGCTCTATGTTTACTCTGGGTGCAGTAAGTAGAATATAATTTGGCGATTTCTTAATTCACGTGTACCAAATATGATTTTGAAAATTATCCAAATTCAAGTATGAAATTTGTTCCGATATTCCTAAGTTGCATCATCACCACCTAGAATAGTCTTTCAGACTATTATATGTTTCAGTTGATTTAATGAATTAGCATTTTGATCTTAAGGCAAGGAAATAATCATTTAGATCAACAAATCCAAATTTTTCTATCTCCTGCCTATATCCTTTTGTTCTCCCCGATTTAGTCAAAATGTTGTGGAGAGTTGTGTTGGTACACTAAGTTCATACACCTATACATTACAGTTGTTCATTGTAATATCTTAAAATGGAAAGAAAATGTTTATTTTTAAGGTAACAGTGGGATAATGAAAGGTTATATGGTGGGAAGTTGGATCTTAAATGATTCAAGGCAAAAATAGCAATGATAAACTTTATAAATACTAACGGAATAAGGTGTTGCTTTGGAGATCTCTCCACCCTCTTGGCTCACAAGCCTCATTCCTTATGTACGGTTCTTGCCTAAAACGTTGATTCTCCTGCTCCTCGGATGCTCCCTGACCTTTTCCAGCAATACATTCTCGACTTTGATCTCCAGTATCTGCAGTCCTCACTTTCTCCTGTTGCTTTGGAGATGGTGAGTTAGAAAAGTTAGTTTAGGTATAATGGATCTTAACTACTTGCTATGTTGACCTTTCATGAGAACAGAATGGCAGTGTCATCATGGGTTTTTTTTTTGTTCTATTTACTGTGCCAGATGGTGTGATATTGGGGCAAACTGATTAAAATTGCTTATTTGTGCAAAAAATTTAATTGGCTTGCTCACTACTGATTTTTGTCAGAAGAGTTTTAGTATGGAGAGGTTAACTTTTAACATAATAAAATATGATGAAAGAAATACAAAACATTGCCCTTTTTTTGATAAAGTAAAACTTAAGAATGCTTCTGTTTTTGTTTATTTTTAAGTTGCAGTAATGAGTTGAATTGCCATGGAGAAATAGTGATGAGTATTATGTAATTTCAAAGTTGTTACAGTACTAATTTCTTTATAATTTATTAAATTGCTTGTATTTGCTCCTTGCAAAGTTGTACAACAGCTGCAAGTCAAAAGAAAGTTCTTTGAAAATGGTGGTTACTGCTGGTACATTTTATTTAAAGAAAATGCTTATTTGTTCCTAATCTCAAAATGGCTTTCTCCATGAAGCATAGGTATTACTATAGAGTTCAATTCTGTTTAGCCTGAGGAACTGAAAGGCAGAAAAAATTGCTTTTTAATAAGGCTAAGTGAGTTTCTTTTGTCAGTTAACAGTTAGTAACTATTAAAGGTGTAAACAGATGATGTACTCACTGATACAACTTCCCAGGGTCTACTTAAATGGTAGAAGTAGCTAGCTTCCCTTGATTTTTGTGGTTTTTCCTTGTGCTTCTACATCAAGCGACTGAAGTTCCGTAAAGACCGTCAGTCTCAGTGCAAAGAGAATATTGTAAGTAACAGACATTTGAGAACATTTCTTGTAGCATTTGCTTTAAAAGGGAGAGAATTCGATGTACTCAGATTAATGATCCAGATCTTGCTGGATTTTTCAGAATGCACTATTATTTATTCTGGTTTGAACATACATTAAGCAATTTACTCAAATGGTTATGGGAAGGTCGAATTGATAGGCGAGAGGTCAGAAAAATAAAGAGCGTGCGTGATTGGCTTAAGAAAGTGAAAACAAAGGAGGAATAAAGGCACAAAGCTAACTTCAAAATATAAAGTTAAAGGTCTATGTTTGTTCAGTATATCATTTCAGTTGCATGACACTGTAATCTTTTGCTATAAATTCTGTGTCTTATGATCCTGTTTCACAGCTACCTGATGAAGGAGCAGTGCTCTGAAAGCTAGTGCTTCCAATAAACCTGTTGGACTACAACCTAGTGTTGTGTGATTTTTAACTTTCAATTCCAGCCTTGGGCAACTGTCTGTGTAGAGTTTGAACATTCTCCCAGTGTCTGTGTGGGTTTCCTCTGGGTGCTTCAGCCCAAAGATGTGCAGGTTAGGTGAATTGGCCGTGCTAAGTTGCCCGTAGTGTTAAGTGCATTAGGGGCAGATATGGGGAATGGATCTGGGTGAATTACTCTTCGGAGGGTCGGTATGGACTTGTTGGGCCAAAGGGTCTGTTTCCATACTGTAGGTAAGCTAATCTTTGTTCACCCCAGTCCAACACCGGCTCCTCCACATCTTAAAAATATAACATCTTCAAAATATCCAACAACAATTCAGAAGTGGTAGGAATGAAGTTTCATAGTTTGATTAGCAGATATGATTGCCTAGACTATTAATCCAGAAATTCATTTAATGTTCTAAGGATTCAGATTACAATCCCATTGTGGCAGATGGTGGAATTTGAACTCAATAATAAAAAAAAGTGGATTTAAGAATCAACTGACCATGAAACAATTGTCTATTGTCAGAAAAATCCATCCAACTCCCTAATATCCTTCAGGGAGGAAAATCTGTCATCCTCACAAGCTCTGAACTACATATGACTCCTGATCCACAGCAATGTGGTTGAGTCTCAACTGTCCTCTGAGATGGCATAGCAAACCAGTCAGTTGTATCAATCACAACAATGTCTCAACAAAGAAATTAAACTGTTGGACCACCTGGCATTGACCTAGACATCAGAAAAGATAATGCACCTGCAAAGTCTTCCTTGCTAACATCTGGGGGCTAGTACATGAATTGTGAGAGCTGTCTCACAGACCATCGGACAACAGCCTGATATTGGCATACTGTCAGAACCATATCTCTTAGACAAAGTGTCAGAAACCACCATCACCATCCCTGGTTATGTCCTGTCCCACCAGCAGGACAGACTCAGCAGAGGTGACAGCACAGTTGTATACAGTCAGGAAGTCGTTGCCCTCTGAGTCCTCAACATTGACTCTGGACTCTATGGAGTCTCATGGCTTCAGGTTAACTCTGTACAAGGAAGCCTCCTGCTGATTACCACATAATCACTCGGTTGATGAATCAGTACTCCTGATGTTGATCAGCATTTGGTGGAAGGATTGAAAATGTATTCAGAGTAGGGGGTTTCAATGTGTACCACCAAGAAGAATGGTTTGGCAGCAGCAGTACTAATTGAGCTGGTCAGGTCCTAAAAGATACAGCTTTTAAACTGGGTCTGCAGCAGATGGTGAGGAAGCCAATGAGGGAAAAACATACATGAACTCATTTTTCCCAATCTGTGAGTTGCAGATTCACCTTTAGAGTTACTATTCACCATAAACTCAACTGGACTTGCCAGATAAACACACTAGCTACTACAGCAGGTCAGAGGCTGGGAATCCTGTAGCAAATAAATCACCTCCTGACTGCTCAAAACCTGTTTGCCATCTACAAGGAATACTTCAGCAGTGTGATAGATTATCTGGATGAGAGCAGTTCCAACAACATTTGAGAAGCTTGATACCATCCAGGACAAAGCACCCCTCTTGACTGGTGCCACATCCACAAAGATTCATCTTCTCCACCACCTGTGCTCAGTCACAGCAGTGTGCGCTACCCACAAGATGCACTGCCGCAATTCACCAAAGGTCCTTTGATGGTACCATCAAAATACACAACTACGTTCATCTAGAAGGACAAGATCAGCAGATATGTGGGAACACCATCAACTGCAAGTTCCCCTCTAAGCCACTCACCATCTTGGCTAAGAAATATGTTGCTTTTCCTTCACTAGCATTAGTTCAAAATCCTGGAATTCTCTCCCTAAGGGCATTGTAGGTCAACCTACAGCATGTGGACTATGGTGATTCAAGAAGGCAGCTCATCACCACCTTCTGGGATGGGCATTCTCTCTTTCTTGTGACTAGTTGCTGCTTACTTTACATAATATTAACAGCATGCATCATTGAAACACTTGGTATTTTAGATTAGATGCAGGAACAGGCCCTTCGGCCACACCGACCCTCCGAAGAGTAACCCACCCAGACTCATTCACCTACTCTCTACTAATGCACCTATCACTGTAGGCAATTTAGCTTGGCCAATTCACCTGACCCACACATCTTTGGACTGCAGGAGGAAACCGAAGCATCCAGAAGAAACCCATGCAGACACTGGGCGAGTGTGCAAACTCCACGCAGACAGTCGCCCGAAGCTCAAATTGAACCCGGGTCCTTGGCACTGCAGGGCCCCCCAAGACACAAGACATTCTGTGACAATTTGATCTATTGTTTCCCATGAGTTGGAAAGACTGTTTTAAGTGAAATGGCAATTCAGTCTATAGCACTGACCAGAAGTCAATAGGTGACATCAGCAATACGCAGATTCTATTAATATGAGATGCTTCCTTTTCCTCCTCTCAAAGTGTTCAATAGATAGATTGTGCTTAATGCTATCCTATGTTAAATCAGTTATTTTATGTTGTTTCCAATGGGTTTTTAAGTCGTCCCTTCAAATATTCACTTATCTCTCTGGATGTTCCAAAGTGCTTTGCAGTCAAAGATATAAAGTGGCAATGTAGGAAATATGAGAACTAGTTTGCACACGGCAAACACCCACAAACAGAATGTGGCACTCAATTTTTGTGAAGATGTTTCTGTATTAGGTGTTGGCCAGATCACGAGGGGTGCTGCTCATGTTCATCTTCAAAGTCTGTTGAGATGTAACCTTGGTTTAACATCTCAGTTGAAAGAGAGCATCTCCAATAGTGCAAAAGTAAAAAGAATGTCCACCTGGAATAGGACTTGAATCTATAGCCTTCTAATTGATCAGCAGGAATGAACATAGAACAGTACAGCACGGGCCCTTCGGCCCACAATGTTGTGCCGAGCATTTACCTTAATCTGAGATCAACCCAACCTACACACCCCTCAATTTACTGCCGTCCATGTGCTTATCCAGAAGTTGCTTAAATGTCCTTAATGTCTCTGACTCTACTGCCACAGCTGGCAGTGCATTTCAAGTATCCACTACACTCTGCATAAGGAACCTACTTCTACATCTTCCCTATACCTTCCTCCAATCCCTTGTGACAGCCATTTCTACTGTGGGGAAAAATCTCTGGCTATCTATCAATACCTTGCACACCTCTATCAAATCACCTCTCTTCTTTCTTCTCTCCAGTGTGAAAAGCCCTAACTCACTCAAACTCTCTTCATAAGATAAGTTCCAATCCAGGCAGTATTGGATGTCCTGAGGCTAGGTTGGGATGTCTCTGTTCTACAGGTAAATTGTAAGGAATTTACATTCCCATGTCTTGGCATTCAGAACTATTTGCATGGCCATTTCCTAGTTATTCAAAAGCCAATTTACATTGTCATCTGCTTCTATTTACATTTTCATCTCCTATTCAAAATCAATAAGAACATTGCAGTTGGAATTTTGACCATTCCTTGTTGTTTTAAAAAAAAACACAACAGACTTGACCATTAAGGGATGATTTACACAATCTGGACGTTTCTGGGCGTGATGTGGTCACTGCATTGTATCTTGAGTGGCATGTGACTGTGAAGGAGTAATTGGTGTTGTTTTGTGGGCATTACTGACTGTGATATATATATATATATATATATATTTTGTATAAAGAAAAGACTGTCCCTTTGTTCAGAGAGACCCCTTAACATGGCTTCGCAATCATTACAAAGTGTGTTAAGGGTTTCTTCAAAAAATTTATGCTGTTGTTCACAGAAGTTGGCATCTGCATTTGCATCAAGTGTGTAAGAATCTCAGGAAAAAGAACTTTACATAAGTGACTATCTAAGCACCTCTTAAATGTTTTGAAAGTTTTTGACAAACTCACTCTTTCAGAAAGACCTCGAGACTGCAATCATCCTCTGGGTGAAAAAATTCTCCTCAACTACCCTTATAACCCTCAATCTCTTACCTTAAATCTATGACATCTGCTTATTGACCCTACCCTCAAGGAAAACATTCCTTCCAATCCAATCCAATCCAATCTATTTATGGCCCTCATAACCTTATACAATTCTATCCAGCCCTCTCTCAATCTTCGTTACTCTAAGGAAAATAAGCTCAGCCTATCCAATCTTTTCTTCTTGGCTCAGACCCTTGAGTCCAGACAGTATCCTCCTCTGTACTCATATAAAGGTGAAGAAGGCTTCTAAAACAAGCCCAAATGTAACCATTGTTGTATCACAGGTAGGAACATCCCATTGATTTGTTTGACCGTCTTTTCTTTTTCTGTTGCAAGAATTTCATGAAACCCTTTTTCCATGTGTGCTAGTCACACAGTGAGCCTTTTGGTTGTCTAATTATTGAAATTTGCATTTCCATCTATTTGTCATTTGCTGAATTCCTTCCAGTTTAAAAGGATAACTAACTACTGGTATACACTTCTGGCTGAGGAATTGAATAGCCAAGGAATGAGGTTTTGTAATGATCCTGTCCTCTCCCCTCCCAATCCTATTAAGATGTTCCTCAGATTTGTTGAATTTGTTGAATACTGTTGAAATTGAGGGAATAGTGAATAAAACAGTCACACAATAAGCTGTTGTGGGGAAAACCACCAGTCTTGGAGTCAGAATTGGGATTCAACAGCAGAGTTTATTGTACAATAAACTGGAGCTCCGGCGAGAGAGAAACATCCGTCAGCACGGCTGTCAGCTGCGAGCCTTCTCTTCCCCTTGGAGCACATGTCGCAATAGTGTATACGTTTCATGGCATAGTGGTCCAGATATCCAGTCTTTTTGTGCAGCATGGTTTGTTTACAGAAAACATTACAGAATCATTGTCAATTTCAGAGGAATGTTACAGAGTCATTGTCAGTTTCAGCAAATACATAGAAGTCCATTGCTGTAGTAATTGGTCGTGATCATTCTTCCTGAGAAGGAAGATTGTTTTCCATTTCTCAAATCAAAGGTATAAACACTTGTATACTTGCAGTCTCAGGTAGTTAACTTTTCTATTGAAGGTAGTGACTGGGCTCAGACACTTCAGCAAGCAGTAGACATTACTGATGTGTATTCCCTCTCTCCCACCTGCCTTAAACTAATTATCTATTTCTGTGTCTATTTAGCTGGTAAACTGTTGGCCTTGGGCAGTATCTGTGAATGCTTTGCTGTACTTTTCCATGTAATGGCTCAGCAGCCATCCGCTGTGCTAAGTGACCAACTTATGGCTCAGCAGCCATCTTGTGTCTGTGTGCCCCGTGTCAGCATGCCCCATGTCAACTCCCACTTCACTGCCCCTTTGTGGTCAAGGAGGCAACTTCGAGATCTCCTGCAGACCACATATAGAGGTAGGCATTTTCTAAGGTCTCCCTATCCCGAAGGGTGTGAAGGAGTGCAAGTTTTGCTGGAGGCTCTTCTGTGATGACACTCGTTCCTGGCACGGCCTCCGTCAGTAGCATCTTACAGCAGTGCTTTAAACGCCCGAGGCCTAGGCAGAATACTATGAGCGAAATAATGAGGACAGTCCCGTATGTCAAATAGGGTCCCTAGGATTTGCCTATCAGCCATTCTAGCCAGCTATCTCCTCCTGTGGCTTCTTGTCTGAAGTCATTTAGCTGGTCCTGAATCTTTATGATCGCCGATGTAATATTGTAAGAATAGTCAATGACATGGATTGTCACTTGTCACCAATGATTGTACATACTCCCCCTTGCTGGGCTAACTAATAATCCACCGTGTAATGTGTCTGCTTTGCGTAAAGTCTGAGTTCAGCCAATTCACCATTGATTGCTTCTAGAGCTTTTGATGTATTGCTCCCTAAGATTTTCAATCCACACACAATGTAGTTTTGATTTTTAGTGCTGACAACTCTTGCTGCCTCCCCCCCTCGCCCTCAAAAGACAAAAATCCCTAAAACCCATACCCCATTGATGATCTCAGCATAGTGGGGATCTGCCAACCAGCGCAGAATTCCCGGCATGTCACTAACGTTCTCCGAGCATGTCCCCCGATGGGGCATGGTACAATGAGGGGTCATATCATTCCTACTGCAAAAAGGTTTGGGAGATTTGGTGTCTCAGTATCATAAATCCCCTTAACTAAGAAAACAAATTCCTTCACTGCCCAATAGCATACAGTGTCCTGTTCCTGGGCCTTTGTCTACCCATCTCACCTTTGACTCCCCATTTGTTCCTCCCAGCTGGTAGGTATCAAACTGGTATGTCCATGTGGCAGAGCTTACGTGAGTGTCATTGCACTGTCTGCATATAAACTGCCTTCCTGCGGTTACGTTCAAGCATGCCTGCTCGCTGTAGGTGCAGCTAAGTTGCCCCTGGGTGATTGTACAGTGCTGGTGAGTACATTGTGTCTGTATGCACGAGCTGTTTCTAGGTATCAGAGCATAAACACATCTCCATCCCTGCCCCATGAAACAGAGTGGGTAATTAGCAATGTTTAAATCGGTCTTTCCCTCCCTCTGTTGGGGCGCCTGACCCCATGGCCCGGTGGACCTGACCAATTTGACACATCTACCCTGGAGTCCCCTTTTGTATTTTCCTAGCTGTCCTTTACATGGCGCCCCCGAAGTATCTATTGTGTATAAGTTGCGAGAGGTCCTTACAGAAGTGGCCACAAATAGGAATTCAACCGATTGCGCCAGTAGGTAACAGGCCGTTTGGTTCTCATGTAAATTTAGGTGAGTTTTGTAAAAGAGGTTATCCTCTCATCCTGACAGATTTCTGGCTATTGCAACATTTAGAAACAATAATATATACTTGACGATGTACATGATTAAAGTTAAATGAGGTTAATAGTCAGTGTCCCTTTTTTTAACAATGATACCTAAAGATCGGCAACAGTAGGTGATTTCTGTGTCTTGTCGGCAGGTTTATCCGCGCCAAGGGTGATTTGCTTGGTTGTGGTAATGGTGCTCTCCCCTTGGTCACTGTCTTACTCGCAGTTCCTGTCTGTGCCTGAGGGATGGTCAATCATATTAGTTCGTTCATAGGAGTCCTTATACAGTTTGAGTTGGGTCCAGTGCTTCCTCGTGCCTTTTCCCTTAATGTCTATACAGTTACAGGTGTCACTACTGATTATAACTTCATACAACCCATCCCATTTTGGGGCAAAGCCTGGTTTGTCAGGCAGGGTTCATACAAGGACGTGGCCCCCAGCTGCTGGGACTTCAGGAAAGCTTTCAAGATCCCTTGCCTTGTCCTTTTGGCCTTGTGGAGAAAGTGAGGTCTGCAGATGCTGGAGATCAGAGCTGAAAATGTGTTGCTGGAAAAGCGCAGCAGGTCAGGCAGCATCCAAGAAACAGGAAATTCGACATTTTGGGCATAAGCCCTTCATCAGGAAGGGCTTATGCACGAAACGTCGAATTTCCTGTTCCTTGGATGCTGCCTGATCTGCTGCGCTTTTCCAGCAACACATTTTCAGCCTTTTGGCCTTGTATCTCAGTTACCAATTTACGCATCGCTTTTAACTGGGTGCTTAATTCCAGTACATATCTCCGAATTTTATCTTTTAGCGGACCTACATTGGTCCCACCTGTTATAATGGTCTCTGGTATTTGCATTGCTTGCCTGGTCATTAATTCGTAGGGTTAGTCCAGTTGCCTGATTCGTGGTGGCTCTTAATTTCATAAGTATGGCTGGCAGCACTTCAGCCCATGTCCTCCCTGATGTTTATACGGTATTAGCTGTAGCATTTTTGAGGGTTCTGTTCAGTCTCTCTACTATCCCTGAGCTCTGGAGGTGATAGGGGATATGAAACTTTTGTTTTATCCCAAGTAGCTGGCATACCGTTTTCAAAGCTTTGTCTCTGAAATGTGTCCTTTGGTCAGAGTTGATCTGTCGGGGTACCACCACCACCACCCCCCCCCCCCCCCCACCTCCCAACTTCAGAATTACCTCCTCTGCTAGAATCCTGCCTACAGTGGTTACGGTACAGTTCTTAGTGGGGAATGCCTCTACCCACTGGTGAACTGGTCTATGATGACCAGGCAGTACATTTTCCCACAGGAAGGTGGTAGTGGCCCTGTGAAATCCATTTGGAGCTTGATTGGTGTCCCACCCTAACTTTTATGGGTCTACCTGGGTTGTGCTGTGCGCTAACCGCGCACCTGTGGCAGTGTTTGGCTATATCTCTTCCCAGTCCCTTCCACCACCACCTCTCTCCCTAGACTTGCTCTCATAGCTTCCCTGCCTGTATGTGAGAGCCAGTGGTGCAGCCCGAACAAGATGTTTATGTATGCTTGCTGGTGCTATCACCTTGTCCACTTACCTCCAGATATGGTCCTCCCCTTTAAGTTCTCCCTGCATTTTCCATCTCTCTCTCTTCCTGTGGGGTGTCCTGCAGCTGCTATATGTGAATGGCATCTTCGGCTAGTTCAGTTGTTGCTACTGGAACCTCATCAACAGTTTCCTGCTCTGAGGCTCGCTGGGCTGCTTGGTCTGTGGCTTGGTTCCCTTTACATTTCAGCCAGCCTGGATGCTCTTTCCTTGGCTCCTTTTGGTGCACTTTGATTTTTATTACTGCAGGGAGAAAGTGAGGTCTGCAGATGCTGGAGATCAGAGCTGAAAATGTGTTGCTGGAAAAGCGCAGCAGGTCAGGCAGCATCCAAAGAACAGGAGATTCGACGTTGCGGGCATAAGCCCTTCTTCATTCCTGAAGAAGGGCTTATGCCCAAAACGTCGAATCTTCTGTTCCTTAGATGCTGCCTGACCTGCTGCGCTTTTCCAAGGAACAGAAGATTCGACGTTTTGGGCATAAGCCCTTCTTCAGGAATGAAGAAGGGCTTATGCCCGAAACGTCGAATCTCCTGTTCTTTGGATGCTGCCTGACTTGCTGCGCTTTTTATTACTGCAGCCATTTTTGGCTGTTAGCTGGCACTCAGCACTGCTTGGATTCTTAACTGGTGTTTTGTGGGGCTTCCCCCAGCAGTGGTGAACCCTCTTCTACCCCCTGCAACCACGTGTCATGTACAATTCCGGAGGCATATTGACTATCTGTATAAATGTTCACAATTCTCCCCTTTGACAGCTCAAATGCTTTGGTTAGCGCAACTATCTCTGCTACTTGCGCGGATTAGCTTCCGTCAATCCTTCCTGACATAACTGTCTCTAGTTTATTGTTTACCGCAGTAAAAAATGAGGTCTGCAGATGCTGGAGATCACAGCTGAAAATGTGTTGCTGGTTAAAGCCCTGATGAAGGGCTTATGCCCGAAATGTCAAATTTCCTATTCCTTGGATGCTGCCTAACCTGCTGTGCTTTAACCAGCAACACATTTTCAGCTGTTTACCGCAGCCCATCCTGTGCGGGGTGACCCCGCTATATATTTCCGTGACCCATCCACGAAGAGGGTTTCCTCAGCTGTATCCAGGGAGGTATCCTTTACTCTACCCCTATCTTCATCCCCACCTATGTCTTCGCAATTGTGCGGTTCCCCGTGTCTAGAATTCCCTTGGGTGGGCTTTCTCGCATATCCCTAACCATTACCATGGACTGACCTGGTGGTAGGAGAACTGCCTCCCACTTTGCCCTTCTCATATTCAAAATGGTCCTCAGCTTCTCAGTTTTTAACATTTCCACTAGGGTGTGTTTGGTGTAGAGGATGACATTTCCTGCCATTACTGACCCTCATGGCCGAGGCAGACAGTCTAAGGGCATTATGCATCTGGGCAGCCCAGTAACTACTGCCCCTTCCGTGGTAGAGTAATACCACTACGGAGTAAACTCCTCCCTCATTATTACAATGTATGTGGAAGCCTTTACTGGGATCTTATGGCAGGATAGTTTGGATCTGCCTTCGCCTCTGTTCCAGTAGGCTGTTCTGTCAGGTTTTGTTTTTATTGCTGGAACTTCTGCCTCCTGCACTCCGCTAGCCTACTTTACCAGGTCATCATAATTTTGGGACATTATCACTCCCATTTTCAGGATGGATTGATGGGCGCTAGACAGCCAGTCTCTAAAAGCCTGAATGATTGCTCGGTCCCCACGATCTGGGTTTTGCTTGTCCTGACCATTCCTGGTATATGCTAAATAATCCTTTCAGCCACTGCCACTATTCAAGCTCTGTTGTTTTACTACGGATTGACAGGGTATCACAGTTACTCAGTGTCCATACTTCCCACCTCGTAATGCACTGCTCCACTGGAGTTTGGCTCTTGGTCAGAGTGGTCAGCTCCTTTTACTCACCATTTAAGTTTAAAACACAATAACAGATAGCACCCAAACTTCGACCAGGCTCTTACTGGACTCTGCGTTGTTTGCCCCCAAAGAGTCCAACATTACCCGACCTTGCCTCTTGTGCTCCACAACTCATAGCCTTGGCACCTCAATTCCCACTTCAGTTCCCATCATCGCGTTGGGTGGGGTGGGGGGGGTGGGGGGGAGGTGCTACTCTTCTTAACAACTGGTTTAGGGCAGGATTTTTGAAGCAGATACTACCTTATCCTCTGGTCGTTTCAGCATAAGCAGCTGGTTATCACACCAGTTAGTACACTTCTGTATGCTTCACCGTACTTTAAAGTTAGTTCACCAGTTATGCTCCACTTAGTACTGAATTGAGTATATCACACAAGTTATACATTACAATGGTATACCCTTTTAAACTGTCTTTGGCCTGATCCGACTCTTCGAGTTTGCAGATTTAAAGTGTCTCTTACCCTGGCTCCTTGATCATGGCCTTTGACCAGAGCACCAGGAATAAGAGATCCTGCCGACTGCGCCAATTGATGTGGGGAAAATCACCAGCAACAGAGTTTATTGTACAAAGAAACTGGAGCTCTGGGGGGGGAGAGAGAGAGAGAGCGAGAGAGAGACGCTTGGCAGTTCGGCTGTCAGTTGTGAGCCTTCTGTCAGCCTCGGAGCACGTCACAATATTTTATACATTCCATGGTATAATGGTCCAGATATAGAGTCTTTGTGCAGCATGGTTTATTTACATAAAAAATTACAGCGTCATTATCAATTTCAGAGGAATGTTACAGAATCATTGTTAGTTTCAGCAGCTAAGCAGAAGTAATTGGTCACGATCGTTCTTCCTGAGAAGGAAGATCGTTTTCCATTTCTGCAAAACTAAGGTATTAACACTTGTAAACTAGCAGTCTCAGGTAGTTAACATTTCTATTGAATGTGGTGGCTGGACTCAGACACTTCGGCAGGCAGTAGATGTTACTGATGTGTATTTCTCCTCTACCCACATAAAACTAATTATCTATTTCTGTTGTGCTGGTATCCTGTTGGCCTCAGGCAGTTTTTTTTTGTATGCTTCGCTGTACTTTTCCACATAATGGCTCAGTGGCCATCTGGTGTGCTGAGTGACCAACGTATGGCTCAGCAGCCATCTTGTGTCTCTGTGCCCTGTGTCAACTCCCACTTCAAAGCAATATAGAAACAGGCCTTTGGCCTAACAAGTCCACACCAACCCTCTGAAGAGCAACCCACCCAGACCCATTCCCTTACTCATGCACCTATCACATGGCCAATTCCTCTGACCTGCATATCTTTGGAGTGCGGGAGGAAACCCATGCAAACATGGGGAGAATGTGCAAACTCCACGCAGACAGTTGCCTGAGGCTGAAATTGAACCCTGGTCCCTGGCATTGTGAGGCAGCAGTGCTAACCACTGAGCCACCATGCTGCCCAATGAATTGCAATAACCATGCTATGGTGGTGTGAGATCAAATGATCCCATATAGGATAAAACCGAGGCACCCTCAGCTCTGTGTCTCCGCTTCTCACTAATCCATTGAAATTTTATTTAAAGGCCTGTTGGTAGTTATGATGCCAGAACTGTTAGTGCTTAATGTCATTACTCCTTTGAAACTGAGAGCACCTTCACAATCCCATGCAGGTGTGTCATTTTACAAAGGAGGAGAAAGTGAGATCTACAGATGCTGGAGATCAGAGCTGAAAATGTGTTGCTGGAAAAGCGCAACAGGTCAGGCAGCATCCAAGGAACAGGAGATTCGACGTTTCGGGCATAAGCCCTTCTTCAGGAATGTCATTTTACAAACCCAGCATACAAACATTTCTATAGTTATGAACAGCTGCTTTACATTGTCCTGCATTGTGTTCCGGCTTGTGTACAAATCAATTTGTGAACGGATTAAGAATGGAACCCATTTGAAAGCTGGGTCTGGCATTATGTGCATGATGCATTGCGAACTCATCCTGGCCCCTCCAACTGCACCTTCAAAAACTGCGAGCTCTAAGAACCAGCAGGAGAAGGGGAACTGGCACATGGGAACAGCACCACCTACAAGTTCACTTCCAAGTCGTACACCATTCTGACTTGCAATCTTCACTCATTATTTATGGTTGCTTCAACAGAAGGTTGGAGCTCCCTTCCCAGCAACATTGGGCATTACAGTATCAGGTAGTTTGCAGTAGTTAAAGCCACTAACTAACTTGTCGAGGACAGTAGGATCGATAATGAATGCTAGCCTTGTTCATAATGGCCATATCCCATGAAAGGAGAAACAAAAATTCAAATGGTAAAGAACAGAAGCCACATCATAAATCTTTGATGGCTGCCCTCATAAAGGTCAGTGATGAGCATCATACTTCAGCGGTTGTTTGCAAAGTCCAAGTCATTCTGATTTGATGGTGTTGGTTGAAGGAAAAAAAAACTCTTAGAAAAAATGTCAGGTAAAAACCCCTGCTCTTATTCATATAGTACCAATTTTTGTGGTGTCAATAAGAACATATGAATCTCTCAGGTAAAAACAATGACTGCAAAAGCTGGAAACTAGATTCTGGATTAGTGTGGTGCTGGAAAAGCGCAGCAGTTCAGGCAGCATCTGAGGAGCAGGGAAATCGACGTTTTGGGCAAAAACCCTTCACCTTTCCTGATGAAGGGCTTTTGCCCGAAACGTTGATTTCCCTGCTCCTCAGATGCTGCCTGAACTGCTGTGCTTTTCTAGCACCACTCTAATCCAGAATATGAATCTCTCAGCAATGCTGTCCCTTCCCATGTCTGAATCATGATATTGCTTGTTCAGGGAGCCATAATATTGATTCAGAATTTGAAGTAAAACTTTGAGCTGAACATAGCCTGTTTCTATAGGTTTCTTAACAATATGGTGTGCCCTATTTATGGTTATTAAATTATGCGTATTCTGAAATATTCTATGGCATAATGTTTTTCATTCTGATGTTTTATCCTAAGGGGGTCAAAATAGGTAGAATGTGAATCTAACTTCTGTTTTTGTATCGTTGTTCCTTGCATTTAATACATTTAAATCTAGTGTCATTACAGTTAGTGGAAGGTTTGTAAACAAAATGTGTGAAAATGTTTATCTGAATTTGCTAATGTGATGCAAACCTTGCTGAGTTTGACAGAATTCATTCTTTTTAGTTGGATGAAATTTGTTTGTTTGAAAAACACATTTGATCTGTTGATCAGTGGTTAGCACTGCTGCCTCACAACGCCAGGGACTCTCGTTCGATTTCCACCTCGCTGACTGTCTATGTGAAGATTGCACATTCTCTCCGTGTCTGCGTGGGTTTCCTCCGGGTGCTGCGGTTTCCTCCCACAGTCCAAAGATGTGCAGATCAGGTGAATTGACCATATCAAATTGTCCACAGTGTTAGGTGCATTAGTCAGGGGAAAATATAGGGTAGGAGAATGGGTATGAGTGCGTTACTCTTCAGAGGGTCAGTTTAGACTTGTCAGGCCAAAGGACCTGTTTCCCTATAGTATGGAAACAGGCCCTTTGGCTTAACAAGTCTACACTGACCCTCTGAAGAGTAACTCACCCAAACCCATTCCCCTACCCTATTTTTTACCACTGACTAATGCACCTAACACTATGGGCAATTTTAGAATGGCCAATTCACCATTGTTGAGTCGAAGGGCCTGTTTCCATACTGTAGGCAATCTAATCATATCAACAAGTGAAATTCCATGGTACGAAAATCAAAGGGTTACAAATATACATTAGGATCTTGTGTTGAGAGGATAATAAGAAAATATTTACATATAGTGTGTTAAATTTGGCTCGGAGAGAATGCTTTAGAATAAGAAGCAATGATCATTTTGAGCCCAATATGGGCAAATGTTCCATTGTATATTCATTTTCTAAAGGCGAAAACAGTCATAGTTGTAATGTTAAAACTTGGAAACAAATCATCTAGGTGGTTGTGTAAATGATACAGCAAACGTGATCAGAGTCTGAGTTAAGCAAGGACATATTTCTGCACTTGGTTTGGAAATGTTGCAAAAATGATGAGTGCAGTTGTCAAAGTTGTGCTTTTGTAAATAAATTTAAACAAAAATGGGAACCTTGTCAAATACTTAGTTGAATAAATGGTATATAACTGATGAATACTGAAATGATTAGTTGATAAAGATGGGCTATAACTGATGAATACTGACAGCAATGTCACAAGTTTAATACCTACTCTGCTGCATTATATCAGCTCAGCTAGGGTCACAGCTGGGTGCTACAATTGGCTCCCTTGGGTTAGCACGGTAAAATCTGCTGCTGCTCCAATTTCTAATTGCCAACCAGCTGCTGTAAGATGAGTGTACATGTGGGGTGAGTGCAGGATTTGATTGGCTATGATATCCCCTTCTCCCCGATATCATTTTGGCTAGCTTGTAAAAAGAAAGTACTTGACTGAGAGCATGGAGATTCACTGGCAGCTGTAAGGTATATAAAAAAAAGCCTGTCCATTTTAGTGCTAATTTCTCTTTGTTATGATGTCAAACTATCAATTATGTTTAGTGTTCTTTTATGTGTTTTGCTTTTGGCTGGTTCTCGAGGAGTCTGTTGTGGGTTTAATGTCATTCTGGTGTGTGTGTGTGTGTGTGTGTGTGTGTGTGTGTGTGTGTGTGTGTGTGTGTGTGTGTGTGTGTGTGTGTGTGTTCATGCTAAAAGCTGCTGCAGAAGTAACAGTTGTTGGATGAGAAGAGTGGCTTCTCTCCTCAAATAATCCCTGTCCAAAATAACGTGCAGTGTTTAGTTACTGGGACCTCATTTATAAGGTGTAGAGAAATGAAAAGGTAATTGAATCACGGTATCACTCTGATGTTCCTGATTATATGTTAATTCTGTTGACTGACTCTGTTTACCATAGTAATGCAAAAGCTCTTGCCTGCAACCCAAGGGCATGATTGTGTTGTGGGCAAATAATCCCAGATGTCTCATTTTGTAATGCTGAGGCAAAGATCAGTAAGTAATAGCATCAAAATAGTCCAATACTGGATTTCTAAGACTGGGAAAGAAGCCAGTGAAAAATATATCTTTATCATTTATGTATCCCCTCTACCTCAGAATTAACATTTGGCCTAATTGATTCCAGGAAAACCATGTTACACTTCAGCAGTGCCATATGCAGACTGCTGCAGCACAGTCGGACCAGACATCAGTACCTCAGCTTATTTTTCTTCTATCATTTAAACATGTTAGTATTCTCCATTTCTTAAATGCTACTTTATTATCAACTAAAGACAATACTCAGTCTATTCACAAGACTGGGCTGGATTAATGCAGTTGATGCTGCCTTCACAAATTGATGAATTTATGTTTTTGTCTTTGAGACATGGTTGGTTTCTGTTAGTG
The DNA here is from genome assembly GCF_020745735.1 of Hemiscyllium ocellatum. NCBI lineage: Eukaryota > Metazoa > Chordata > Chondrichthyes > Orectolobiformes > Hemiscylliidae > Hemiscyllium > Hemiscyllium ocellatum. Next base: position 11,045,074 of record NC_083432.1, on the reverse strand, counting down.
AGTGTCAAGAAGAAGTGTTTCCGAATTTATTTCTTTTGCCTGACCTATTAAAGGTCTTTGATGAGATAGTCCTATGAATGTAATAGGTTAAAAAAAGAACTCCAGTAAAAGCAAAATCATCAACCAATATGTCAACTAACCAAAGCGAACGATAATTCATAAATAGATTTTTAAAAATTTTGTTCATGGTATATTGTGATGTCACTGGCTCTGTTAGCATTTATTGACTTTCCTAAATTGTGCTGCAAGAGAGGGAGATGGACTGTTCTTGTGAATAATGAACAGAGTTGTGGAACATTTTCTTGAAACACCCTTTTTAAAAAAAAAATTGACCATGACTTTAAGCAGTTGTCAAATATCAGTGGCCCTAACATGTTAAAGGATACATGCTTGCTAACACTGTTGTAAAAATCAGCATGTCCTTAGATTCACTGTTAGCAATGCTATTGGGGATGTGCTATTATGTATTCGTAAATGATAAACACTAAACTCCACATTAGATACATGTTTTAGGTAAAGGGAAACTGAAAATTGCAAACGCTACTCCTGCACATCGATCCACTCCAACTGCTTGAATTATATAGCTTGCTCATTTTAGCAGTTTACACAGTCTAACATGTGTTTAAGACCATTCAGGCTTTCAAGCTTTATCCGGCTTTTTTTACATTCCCAGTGCAAAATGCACAATTGCTATGTTTGCATATTAAAGAAATATAAGTGGAAAAGATATACATGGTGCGGAATACACAGGGTTTGCAGAGGGAAATACACATGTTAAACAAAGGGGCAAAAACTTGCATATGGAATACAATGTGGGAAAATGTGAAGTTATGCATTTTGGTAGGAAGTATAGAGGAGCTGAATATTATTTAACTTGAGAAAGATTGCAGAAAGCCACAGAACAGAAGAATCTGAGAGTCCTTGTCTATGAATCACAAAGATCTAGCATCCAAGCGCAGCAGTAATCAGGATGACAAATTGAATGGTGGCCTTTATTTCAAAGTGAATGGAGTATGAAAGTAAGGCAGTTTCACATAAATGATACAAGACATTAGTCAGACCTCAGCTGGAATACTGTGAACAGTTTTGAGCCCCATATCTGTGGAAAGACATACTGGCATTGGAGGCAATTCAGAGTAGGTTCACCAGATTTTACAAAGTATGGAGAGACTATTATAATGAAATAGATTGGTAGATTGGGCTTGTACTTATTGGAATATAGAACAAGCTTGTTGAAATATACAAGATTCTTAGGGGACTTGACAGAGTAGATGTGGAGAGGTTGACTTCCTCTATGGTAGAGTCTAGGACCACAGTACATAATCTCAGATTTTATTGATTCATTCACAGGAGTTGCACGTTTAAGATAGAGATAAGCAGGGATTTCTTCTCTGAGGGTATTGAATCTACAGAATTTTTTTATGCAGAGGGCTGTAAAGATTGGGTCATTAAGTATATTCAAGAACGATTTTTAATCAGTAAGGTCATCGAAAATGGAATTGAGGATTTCAGTCAACCATGATCTCACTGAATGGCAGAGCAGGCTTGATGGGCTGACTGGCTTACTTCTGCTCCTGTTGAAGGGCTTTTGCCTGAAACGTCGATTCTCCTGCTCCTCGAATGCTGCCTGACCTGCAGTGTTTTTCCAACACCACATTCTTGACTCTAATCTCCACCATCTACAAGTCCTTACTTTTGCCTACTTCTGCACCTGTGCCTTACAATCCAAGTTATTTGAACGCCACTGTCTGGAATATTATTGAAGGCACACAGTTATCATTCTTAGTGTGATTTTTCAATTATATGAATCTATATTTTCCTGCTTTCCTACTTCTGAACCTTCCTGTCTACTTAATCTTATTTATGAGTTTAAAATGTACTGGTTTTCTGTGTTTCAATATTTTGAGTACTTTTGTGCTGTCCAATCTTGACACTCTGATTCTAAAGTTTGGAACTTAAATTATCTTGAGTTGCCCATGTGGCACATTTCATTAAATTTGGAACCTGTTTTTTACTGCAGTCGTTTTATTCCTTCGCCAATGTTTGTCTCTTTTGTGACATGGCAGCTGTAACAATGTACAATCTTCCAATTGTGTACATGGGCATTGAATGTTTTAAGAATAGTCTTGGTATACTTGATTTCCATTGCACGAGCTATACCACCATAGTGGGAGGTTTTGTTTTTAAAATTCCCTCTCACATTTGGTTCACAAGGCCCATGCCAGTTTCTGTACTTACTTTATCCCATGGCTTTTGCACTCAAGTCGAACATTGTTTCTTTCAAAAATTCATGCTAGTATTCCTGAAATCATTTGAATACCTCAAATCAAAGGCAAGGTTGTTTGTTTACATTTTGAACGTTATTTCACAATTTAAATAAATTAAAACAAATTGTCATTCTCAAATCCTGAACAATGACAGTAATTTGGAAAAACTGGTTACCTTAATATTTGCAAAGAAAAACTCAGATTCTTAGCCATAAAGATTTAGTCATAAAGTAGGAATTATTTTTCCTTTGTTTGGACATCTGTTTCTCTAAGTTTTAAAAAGCTAGTTTTTGTTCTTTTAAGGATCTTCCAATGTGCTATGTTTATTCCTTTCCTAAAGAACAGAGAGGCTCCTTGGTCCCTGCTGCTTCCCAACTCATTAGTATGAGTATAGTGGATGCAAATTATGTTTCATTCATCGAATGGTGGTGGCATTGACAAGGCTTGCAATCATGATCCATTCCTAATTGCCTTTAAAGAGTGCTGTGCCTTTAATGCAACTGAGTGGCTCCCTGGATCAGTTCAGAAGGCAGTTAAGAATAAACCAAATGTCTGTTGTTTTGGAGTCACAGAGACTAGATAGACGTGGCTGGCCGATTTCCTTTCCAGAAGTGCATTAGTGAACTTTTAGTGATTTCATCAGTTTTTCTGACAGTTTGGTAGTCATCGTGGTATCATCATTGATACTCGCTTTTCATTTCAGCTTTAGTTAGCTGAATTTAAGTTCCCCAACTGTCCAAATGAGATTGTTAATCCAGAAACAAAGCCATGATGCTACCAACTCACTGAACTTTCCCTCAAATAACCTGCCCAAAATCTGTATAGTATAATGTGCGGAGTACTTTAGGATGCGAACTTTCAATCCGTTTTCCTCCCCACCACTCCTGTGGAGGAAACAACATAAGGATGTTGTTGTATTATGGCTGTGCACAGTGGCAGCCCTACCTTTTTAACCTGAGCTAATTGTTTTGGCAGACTGTCATGTATGTGCTTGATTCAGGTTGAGTGCAGTGCTATTGGTGCTAATATATGTGGCACATTGTTCAAGGGAGTCACAGCATAAAATGTACGATTTGTCTGGGGGAGAAAAAATTCAATCTACATGTAAAAAAAAATTGTTACAACAAATGAGGACAAAAAAGCATCCATGTTTTTCGTAGCAAATGCTGGTAATTATGAATCAATATTTAAACAGAAAAGCTTTATATTTCAAATGCTAGATTCCAGTTTACTGACATGAATGCTGAAGCATACCATGGCTTAACCTGTGGTATCATACATACGGTTTGATTACTGCTAGTAATCGCCAGTAAATGCTGGTTTCACCTAAAACAAAGTAAGTGGAGCAATACTTCCATCATCCCTTCATTACCACTTTGCAACTCATATGCAATTTCTGTAGGAAATATGCATGCCCACAGTTCTGGGTCTTGTTTGGGTTCGGGGATTTTTGACTAATGTGTAATGAATTCAGAACAACTAAGGGATGGGCATTAGTGAAGAATTTAGATAGAATTTTGTGAACCTATCAAATTTTGAAAATTTTTGGTGTCCAAGTGTTAACCTATTGGACAGTTTGGTGTTTCCAGTAAAGAAAAGTTGAGCATTGATAGGCTTATTTCCATTTAACTCTCAAAAGCTATAGGAAATAAATTATTCTTGGGATTTTTGAGTCGCCAGCAAGGCCAGCAATGATAGTTGAAAATACTAGTAAAAGACTTTGAGCTCGTTTTTTGCAAACATTTGAGACGTTTTGGCATTATGCTCGTACCTCTGAAATTACTGTATGTGCTTGTTGTTTAGGCATGGTGCAATGCTTTTTACGTTCTTACCGTTTGCTTTTAAATGCTCACAACTGTGCAACCATGGTGGCTAGGGGAAAAAAAACTGCCATCCAAAACAAACAAGTCACATGGACTTATTTTCCTGCTGGAAATACTAGCTAATGAGATTGTTCATGATGGGAGTGACAGCCCTTGAGGAGATTTCCCCTCCCTGATGTTCAAGATATTCCCTTTGGTTTGAGCATTTGCTCCTGCACTCATCTGTTTAGAGGGATTTACTTTTCATCTCTGTATTTAAATGTTTCCAGCTCTATCTATTATTGAAAGTTTGTTGAGAATCATTTTTAGTAGGTAAGAACTGTAATGATTATACAGGAGTGATTATCATCAAACATTTTGGTAGTGTTGGGAAGAACTTTATTTAATTCTGTAAATACATGCAATGTTTTTACTTTTCCTGTTAAAGTCAACATCAGGTGTGTGAATTCTTACCTCCACTTGCAGACTAGTTACAACCTGTCAAGGGAGCTGGATATTCTTAACAATCAATCATCTGTACGATCAAAAGAATTAGCTGACCAACAAATGGAATTGTCTTTTTTTCCCCACTAGGAGACTTAGAATTGGCTGTTTCTCTCGATTCTCTCTCTTGAGATGGAACACTCCTCTACTGTGGATTGTTGCTTGATAATTTCTAAATGCAGTGCAGTGCTTTAGAATTTAAGGCTATATTTAGTATTGATGGGTTGTTCAGGTCTATTGAATCTCTGCATGGGCTGAGAGTTTTTGCATGACCGAGTTAGCCTCAAATACGCACCAATGATTTTTTTTTGTTGGAGAGTAGCTAGCTACTCCTGGTTAATTTTGTGATGTTTTATAGCTGGAAATTAACCAAAGTCCTATACAACTATAACATGACCTGCCAAATCTTGCACTCAATACCCCATCTGATGAAGGAAAGTATACCGTATGCCTTCTTGATCGTTCTACCATTGCCATCATCAGGATACAATGGACCTGAATACCCAGATCTCTCTGTACGTCAGTTTTCCTCAGGGCTTTTCCATTTACTGTATAGTTCATTCTAGAATTGGATCTTTCAAAATGTATCACCTTGCATTTGCCTGAATTGAACTCCTCCTGCCATTTTTCTGCCCAATCCATCTGTATTCTGCTGTATTCTCTCACAGACCCCTTCACTATTATCTGCTACTCCACCAATCTTAGTGTCATCTGCAAATTTGCTTATCAGACCATCTATGCCTTCTGATTATTTATGTATATTAGATTCCCTACAGTGTGGAACCAGGCCCTTTGGCCCAATAAGTCCACACTGGCCCTCCGAAGAGTAACCCACCCAAACCCATTTCCCTCTGACTAATGCACCTAACACTATGGACAATTTAGCACAGCCAATTCACCTAACCTGCACATCTTTGGACTGTGGGAGGAAACCGGAGCACCCGGAAGAAACCCACGCAGACACGGGGAGAATGTGCAAACTCCATGCAGACAGTCGCCCGAGGCTGGAATCAAACCTGGTATCCTGATGCTGTGAGGCAGTAGTGCTAACCACTGAGCCACCGTGCCACCCCAACAGACAACAGTGGTCCCAGCGTGGATCCCTGTGGAACACCACTGGCCACAGTTCCCAGTTTGAGAAACTCCCTTCCACTACTACTCTCTGTCTCCTGCTGCCCAGCCAGTTCTCTATCCATCTAGCCAGTACACCCTGACCCCCATGTGGCTTCACTTTCTCCATCAGCCTACCATGGGGAACCTTATCAAATGCTTTACTGAATTCCATGTGACATCTACAACCTTCTCTCATCAATCAACTTTGTCACTTCCTCAAATAATTCTATGAAGTTAGTAAGACATGACTCCCTGCACAAAATCATGTTGCCTATCACTGATAACCCCATTTACTTCCAAATGTAAATAGATCCTATCCCTCAGTATCTTCACTGGCAGCTTCCCTAGTACTGACGTCATGCTCATGGTCTGTAATCACCTGGATTATACTTAGACCCTTCTTAAACAAGGGGACAATATTAGCAATTCCCCAGTCCTCTGGGACCTCACCCATGTTCAAGGATGCTTTAAAGGCCCCAACTATTTCCTCTGTTGTTACCTTCAGTAACCTGGGATAGATCCCATTCGGACCTGGGCACTTATCCACCTGAATGCCTTTTAGAATACCCAACACTTTCTCCTAGAGTAATCAAACATTTATCCCTAACTTCAACGTCTGTCATGTCCTTCTCCTCGGTCAATCCTGATGCAAATTACTCGTTAAGAATCTCACCCATTTTCTCTGACTCCACGCATGGTCCTACTTCCTGATATTCTTCCAAAGCTTCGCCTGTTTTCAGTCCCTAAACCTTATGTATCTGTTTTTTACCTTTTTTTTAGTCTCATAATTTCACCTGGTTCCCTAATCTTGCCGTTTCTATCCCTTATTTTCACAGGGACATGTCTGTCCTGCATTCTGATCAACCTCTCTTTAACGCCTCCCACATATCAAATGTGGATTTACCTTCAAACAGCTACTTCCAATCTACATTCCCCAGCTCCTGCCAAAGTTTGCTGTGGTTGGCCTCCCCCCAATTTAGCACTCTTCCTTTAGGACCACTCTCGTCTTTGTCCAAGAATATTGTAAAACTTACAGAATTGTAATCATGATTCCTCAAGTAATCCCTGGCGGAAACTTCAACCACCTGGCCAGGTTCATTCCCCAACACCAAGCCCACTACGGCCCTTTCCTGTGTTGGATTATTTACATACTGTTCTATAAAACCCTCCTGGATGTTCCTTACAAATCCTGTTCCATCTAAACCTCTAACACTAAGTGAATTCCAGTCAGTGTTGGCAAAATTAAAATCTCCCACAGCCCTGTTGCTCCTACATCTTTCCATAATCTGTCTATATATTTGTATCTCTGTCTCTATAGTAAATCCCAATAAGGTGATCATCCCTTTCTTTTATTTCTCAGTTCCACCCAAATAACATCCCTGTACGTATTCCCAGGAATATCCTTCCTAAGTACAGCCATAATGTTAATAATCAAAAATATCACTCCCCCTCCTCTCTTGCCCCCCTTTCTACCCATGCTGTCGCATTTGTATCCTGGAACATTAATCTGTCAGCCCTGTCCATTTGTAGTTGCTATGATATCCCAGTCGCATGTTTCTAACCATGTTCTGAGTTCATCTGCTTTCCCTTGGGCCTCTTACATTGAAATAAATGCTATTTAATTTGGCAGTCCTACTTTATTCCTGCCTACTCTGACAGTGTGACTTGCTCCTTTTCCCAAATGTACCAGTCTCAGATGAATCTCTTTCCTCACTATCTCGGTGGGTCCCAACCCCCTCCACTTTACTAGTTTAAATCTTCCCAAGCAGCTCTTGCAAATCTCCCCGCCAGTATATTAATCTCCTTCCAATTCAGATGCAATCATGTAGGTCACTTATATCCCAGAAGAGATCCAGTGATCCAAAAATGTGAACCCTTTTCCCCCAGCTCCTCAGTCACACATTCATCTGCTCTATCCTCCTATTTCTATCCTCACTAGCTTGTGGTACTATCCTTGAGAATCTTCTTTTCAAATTCCTATATTCTCCTTTCAGAATCTCATCCCTTTTCCTTCCTGTGACATTAGTTCCAATGTGTACAGCGACCTCCTGCAGATCTCATTCACCTTTGTGGATTTTCTGCAGTCTTCGAGATATCCTTGATCCTGGCACAAGGGAGGCAAATACATCATCCTGGTTTCTCGCTGTCGGCCATAGAAACCCCTGTCTGTGCCTGTGACAAGAGAGTCCCCTATCACAATTGATCGCTTAGAACCTGGCGTACCCCTTGTTACACTTGAGCCAGCCTCGGTATGAGAAACTTGGCTGTTCATGCTATATTCCCCTGAGATTCCGTTACCCCCTATATTTTCCAAAACAGCATACTTGTTTGAGATTAGATTAGATTACTTACAGTGTGGAAACAGGCCCTTCGGCCCAACAAGTCTACACTGACCCGCCGAAGCACAACCCACCCATACCCCTACATTTACCCCTTGCCTAACACTACGGGCAATTTAGCAGGGCCAATTCACCTGACCCGCACATCTTTGGACTGTGGGAGGAAACCGGAGCACCCGGAGGAAACCCACGCAGACTTTGGGAGAATGTGCAAACTCCACACAGTCAGTCGCCTGAGTCGGGAAATGAACCCGGGTCTCAGGCGCTGTGAGGCAGCAGTGCTAACCACTGTGCCACCGTGCTGCCCGCAAATAGGGATAGCTACAGGAGATTCTTGCATTACCTCCCTCCCTCTCCTACCTTTCCTGGAAGAAATCCATCAACTGACTGTATTTGTGGTTTTTCTCCGTTCGTATAACTGCCATTCATCACAATCCGTAACTTCTGTAAATTCTTCATTGTCTCTCACTGCTGCTCCAACCGATCCATGCGATCTGATCAAACACACTTAGCAGATACCTGACAGGAAGAGCACATCACTCTACTAAAAGGTCATCTTTGCTCCTTAGCAATCTATATACCCAGCAAATAGCACAGTCTTGTTACTCTAAAAAAACACTACTCCAAACTAACTTACTACCTATGTTTTCAAATTTTAATCAAGAGGCAAATCTCAGTAAATATATAACCAAAAAGAATGCACTCTGCTCACTATTGTAGATTTACAAAAAAAAAAGCAAGATTACTCCTAAAGACCATGCACTTATCTGCTCCCAAGCTGTGAGCTCCCCCACACAGGTTCCTCCAAGGTCAGCTGTGATTTTCGCTGTTTGTTAAATTTTTCTTTGATGCACTCCAATGTAGAAGATAATTGAACTTAAACAACAAATGTCAGACAGCAGTGTTGGTTTCTTCCTTTCTCTCTCTCACTGACCATGTGGTCTTGGCCTTTGTCTCTCTTCCTCCTGTTTAAAGTGCCATTGTTTTGATCTTTTTTCCACCAAAGTTCCAAAAGAATGCAACAGCTTATAAAACCGTAATTACGGTTACTGGAATTTAAGGAAATTCAGCTTCAACACCTAACATAACTCAGCAAAGGAGCAGCTGTTACAGCCACCATTCCTTTCCATCCTCCATCTATTAACTTAGATGTGATTTGTTGAGAGTCACTTACTGTCCGTTACTCATGATTTACCAGGTAGACAAAAATGTTAGTAATTGGAAACATTGTCAGTTGTCTGGGCTTTTTAAGAATCAGAATTTAGAGTCATAAAATCATAGAGATGTACAGCTCAGAAACACATTCTTCAATCCGACTCATCCATTCCGACTAGATATCCTAAGCTAATATAGTCCCATTTGCCAGCACTTGGCCCATATCCCTTTAAACCCTTCCTGTTCATATACCTACCCAGATGCCTTTTAAGTGTTGCAGTTGTAACTACCTCAACCACTTCATCTGATAGCTCATTCCATACATGCACCACCCTCTGCGTGAAAAAGTTGCCCTTTAGATCCCTTTTAAATTTTTCTCCTTTCACCCTAAATCTATGCCCTCTAGTTCTGGACTCCCCCAACTGGGGAAAAGACCTGTCTATTTACCCTATCCATACCCCTCATGATCTTATAAACTTCTATAAGGTCACCTCTTAGCCTCCGACGCTCCAAGTAAAACAGCTCAAGCCTTTCTCTTTAACTCAAATCCTTCAACCCTGGCAACATCCTTGTAAATCTTTTTTGAACCCTTTCAAGTTTCACAACATCTTTCCGATCGGAAGGAGACCAGAATTGCACGCAATATTCCAACAGTGGCTTCACCAATGTCCCGTACAGCCACAACATGACCTCCCTGCCCGAGGAGCTTTCAAGATGTCTTCTTTGAATGATTACAGGAGGTAGTATAAATATTCCTGTGAAATAGGTTTTCTGTTGTATTAAAAGTACAGAGTGGAATTATATTCTGTAATTTATAATGTATGAATTACCTACAAAAATAAGATAATATGCCTCAAGGCTGGGACTCTGTGGAGTCTAAGCAATTGCCAATCCTGTCAAGGCTCTCCTCAAATTGTGGCAAGTTATTTCTTTTCCTAAAAGCTTAAAACCATTCTGCAGAGTTTTAAATGTCATGAGAAAGGCACATTTTGTACTGTGTAATGTGCAAGAACATATATGAATCTATTTTTCGACTTGCTTCCCTTTACCTTGTTATGAACAGTGTTCCAATACAAGACTGCAATTTTAGTGCCTCTATGTCTGAGCCAGGAAGTCTGCATTCAAGTCCCACCTGCTCCATAGTTGTGTGATAACATGTCTGGACAGGTTGACTTAAACATCAGTTCACTTTTTTCAATACCTGAACATGCTAGCAAATGATCAGTGGAAATATGTGTTGAATTGCATAGTTGCTACTAACATGGTGATTTATTACACCCTGTCCATTCGTTTCCAGGTATTGCTGTTTCCTGCCACATTGTATATGTTTTTGAAGTGCAGTCACTGTTAGGAACAGGACACCAATGACTGACCCAGCTCTGTTCACCTACCTTTGTTGCTTACTCATTATGCACACTTGTATTGCAATGAATTGCAGCAGCCAAACTACAGGGCAACTTTGATTATCCAAATGACACGAGCTGGAAGTATTTTGTTCAGATAATGGAATGTTCGGATAATACAGTTTACCCAAGCATCAGGAACTTGAGATCTTGTTCAAATAATCTGAAATGCAGATAATCGACATTTGGATAATCGAGGTTGCCCTGTATACACAATTAAGATGCCACAGACAATTTTATGATAATCTCTAGAATTTATTTTTTAAAATGCTTTAATGGGTCTTGAACGATGTACCATTCTGTGCCATTTTAGAGTCACATCTAGATAGATATCCTTCCCTAAAGGACACTAGCCAACCAACTGAAGTGTTTACCAACATTAATGATTGTTGGCATGGCCACCATCAGGAAGACTAGCTTTCAATTTCATATTTCAATACCAAGTAATGACCATCTCTAATTGAGGATCTAAAATCTGGATTTAGGCTGTTGTCAGGAGCAACCATTTAATGCATGCTTTTACTAACTACAAAATAGATTCTCAATGCAAAGTAAAATAACAAAATGGCTTCAGGCTGCAAATTAACACTGTTTAAAATGGTTTCTCACTGTACTAAAGGCTGCATTCCTGCCTTGCTGAGTTTAACTGAATCGAAGATAAAGCAGAACAATGGACCTTTTACAGTATGGAATTAACTAAGCTAGATAGGACATTACTAACCATCCCAGCTAACCTTGAAATGCAGGAGCATAGAGATAATGTGTAGAAAAACAACTTTGTTTCCCAGGAAATATCATTGGGTTAACCAGCTGTCCATTATATCATTTTATTACACTTTATTGAATTTACTCTGCAATTAAGGTTGCACTATTTCTTAAGAAACATATAAAAATTGCCTTTGTTCCAAGTGAATTGCGCAGTTTCTCCAAGGAACACAGAAGCTTTTAATCTCTGTGCTGCTGGACAAACCTATGCCTGGCGTCATAAATTGTGAAATCTTGCTGAAGCAGACTGTACTCCTGTTGTTTCTTTGACCAATTGTGGAACCGAGAGACCCCTCCCAGAGGGTTGAGATCTTCACAATAAGAGACAATTGAACCATTCCCCCCCCGCCTGTTGATGTTCAGTTGTGTTACCATTACTAATTCCCCCACAATCGATAGTCTTGGAGTTGCCATGAACCTGGAAATCAACTGCACACCACCTGCAAACTGGCTCCAAGCCATTCACCATTCTAAACTGGAAATATATCACTGTTCCTTCACTGTTGTTGAGTCAAATTCTGAAATTGACTTCCTAACAGCACTGAGAGTTTATCATGGGCATATCAAGAAGGCAGCTCACCACCACTTTCTGAAGGGCAACTAGGTATGAGCAATAATGCTAGCCAGTCAAGGACACCTATGTCTCACAAGTGAATAAATAAAAGCCTTACAGTATACATTAATACGTTTTGCATATTAGCTGGTGATGCCTTCAGTAAATTTATGGAAGAGATCACTGCAAGCAAATTATTTAGTTTATAGTACTTGATGAAGTCCAAGAACAGCTGTGTTACAAGACTTGTTATCAATTTATTACCAATTTTAATTGTATCTTCGGTTGTTAAACCTTTTCAGTAGCTGAAATTAAAAATGAGAAAAAAATACTTTGAAACTAATACCTGTTTGTGTGTTTCATACACAATTTGTATGCTTTTGACTGAAGCATTTATGAAACTTTGATTGTTAAGACCGAGTCTATAGGGGTGAACAGTTTATGATATGGGTTGGTTAATAAGTTTGTAGAAGACCCAAAGATCAGTGGAGTTGTACATAGTATAGTAGGTTGTCAAAGGATACAACAGGATATAGATCAATTGCAGATATGGGTGGAGACATGGCAGATGGAGTATACTCCAGTTAATTGAGAGTTGCTGCACTTCGAGAGATCAAAAGTTAAGGAGAAGTAGTTTGTGATAGTACGGATCCCTGCGCAACACTACTCGTCATGGACCTCCAGCCAGAAAATAGTCTTCCACCACCACCTCTGCTTTCTATGGGCAAGCCAATTCTGAATTCATGCGGCTGAGTCACCCTGAATCCCATGCATCTTAACCTTTTGGATCAGCCTATCATGAGGGACATTGTCGCAAGCCTTGTTAAAATATATGTAGACAACATCCACTGCTTTGCCCTCATCAATCACCTTTGTCACCTCTTCAAAAAATTCAGTCACTTGATAAACCGTGACCTGCCCAGCACAAAGCCATGCTGACTGATCCTAATTGGACCATGCTTTTCCAAATGTACGTAAATCTTATCCCAAAAAATTCTCCTATTTCTTCCCAACCACCTATGTGAGGCTCATCAGTCTATAGTTTCCAGAACCCCTCCAGTGGCTAGCGAGGATACAAGGCTCCAGAAATCTCTTCTCTTTCTCAATAACCTGGATAGATACCAATGGGCCATAGGACTGAGGCACTTCAGTGCTGTTCAAGAGACCCAACACCACATCTTTCTTGATCTCAACATGCCCCAACATATTAGCGCACTCCACACAATTTCACTATCCTCCATATCCTTCTCCTGGGTGAACACCAACTCAAAGTACTCATTTAAGATCGGGGCTGTTCTCATTGGAGAAGAGAAGGTTTAGGGGAGATCTGATAGAAGTGTATAAGATGATTAGGGGTTTAGATAGGGTAGATACTAAGAACCTTTTACCGCTAATGGAGTCAGGTGTTACTAGGGGACATAGCTTTAAATTAAGGGGTGGTAGGTATAGGACAGATGTTAGGGGTAGATTCTTCACACAGCGGGTTGTGAGTTCATGGAATGCCCTGCCCGTATCAGTGGTGAACTCTCCTTCTTTATGTTCATTTAAGCGGGCATTGGATAGGCATTTGGAAGTTATTGGGCTAGTATAGGTTAGGTAGGACTCGGTCGGCGCAACATCGAGGGCCGAAGGGCCTGTACTGCGCTGTATCCTTCTATGTTCTATGTTCTATGTTCTATCTCGCCCACATTCTCTGTCTCCAAGCACATGTTCTCTCCTTCATTCTTGAGTGGTACTACCTTCTCCCTAGTTAGTCTCTTGTTTTTAATGTATTTGTACTTGAGCACTAAAACTATGAAGGAACAGGTCTCTTTGAGTTTCAAATTAAAGTATAGTTGATTGTAAACCCATTCAAATAAATATGATTTAAAAAAGTGAAATGCCTTCATGTATACACACGTGCTAGCATACGTGGAAACAGAACTTGGTGCAGTGTAAGGAGAGAAGTGAATGAATTACAAATTTGAAAAGAATTTGAAATTTTGATGGGTGTGACTGCTGCTGTTCTCCTGAAGGCCGTGTTTTTAAACTAAAATCATTCCTTTAGTGTAGATTCTATGGCATTTGATATTTTATTTTTTAATTTGTGCCTCCAAAGTATTTCAACTTGTTACAGACATGGTATTGGCTTGATTAATTGTAGAGTCAGAGAGAGCTAATCACATATTTTCCCAGGAATCCTTCTTGATATTTCTGTTTTCTGTATAAGCCTGAAACTAATTATCATAGCTTCTCTCAGGTGAGGTTGGGAGGGGGCAATTTTGACGTGTGAATACTAACTCTTGGCTCAAAACAGAGACAATCTATTTTCAATGCAGAGTTTTTATGGTCCACTGTCAGGATTCGTAGATTGGGGTGTGCATTCCTCTTGTATGATTAATGAGTATTTGAGAATCTTTGTTTCAGCAATACCTGTAGTTCAGAATTCTTATCTCCAAGGCCATTAGTAATTCTTACTGTTAGCTATGCATCCCAGATGATGAATTTTAATGTCCAGCTATTTAGATTTGCTTAGTCTTTTCAGATATGGTAGTCCGTTTCAGCCATGTTATTTAAAAACTCCTTTAAAGGTAAGGTTGTTGGGTTCTACGGACCATAGGATTGCTCTGTCAATACAGAACTAGTGGTGGTTTAACATGAGGATCCCCATAGCTTAAATGAGGGGAGAGCTTGAAAGGAGAGTCCTTCATGGTAACCTCAGCTGGTTCAGGAATTGAGCCAACACTGGTGTCAATGTGCAACACAAACCAGCCGTCCAGCCAACTGAGCTAATCGAATCAAGTCTGGTACAAGTGAGAGTCTGGTACAAGTGTGTTGATATATTGTGGAAAGTATCACCCAACTGTTTTTCTTATGTCTAAGATTGTTTCTTTCATTAATTTGGTTTCTACCTTTCTGCACAGGTGACTCAGAACAGGAACTGGGACCTCCACCATCTGTGGATGAGGCTGCAAATACACTCATGACACGACTAGGCTTTCTACTAGGAGATAAAGCTTCAGAGGTACAGCAAAGCGCAGAATACAGCATGGAAGAACAGGATGAAAATCAGGTATGATTCTGTTCAGGAACTGTATTTGGAAATGATTTTGAAAGGTTTGTTATATTGTGCATTGTATACCTGACATGAGTTAGCATTGTTAAAGATACTATATCACGTTTAATACATTAATGGATTGTGATGATGATGTTACAATGCATTCCAGATTTTAAAAAATATGCAGCATTATTTCATCCTTCCCATACTGAAGACCCATTGCTTCCAATTGCCACCAAAATAAAGCCATTCAACAGTAGTCAATAAATAAAATGCCGGGTTACCTTTTTATGCTTTTGTAATTCCTGGTTCCCTTGATGCAACACAGGGGAGGTGAAACCACACCACTCCACATGAGGCCAAAGAACATGGGAACACCCATGAAGGTCAGCAGCAGATATGATAGGGATTTAGATTGTAAGAGAAATATAATGAAAAGTTTGTGGCATTTTCAGGGATTACATATTTTTTGTGTTTTTAAATGTTTAATGTAATTTTTATTGATTAATTGTGTCAGGATTTCTAAAACTTCCATGGGTTTGGTGTGAAGGGAATATCAGGTATCAATGAGGAGGAGAAGGGGTTGGAGGACTTGTGAGCCAGGCACACTAATTTAGTAGTTACCCAGTAGACTTTAATTCATCTGTTCACCGTTGTTTGGAACCGTCTGGTAAAGTCACCATCTCTGAGTTAAAGTTGGAGTCTTCAGAAGGTTCTGACTTATTTAGCTTAATAGTTTCCCAGGACTTTACTGGAATTGCTTTAGAGTCAGCTGCATCAATACCTCTATTTCAAAAAATAGTAGGATTGTTTTGGGACAGAAAAAAACATTCATCTAATGCCCTCTTGAATGCCTCAGTTGAACCTTCCTCCACCGCATTTCCACCAGAAAAAATTTTTCTTGCATCACATTTGCTTTCTTTTCAAATCACACTATACCCTCTCATTCTTATTCCTTTTATAAGTGAATACATTTTTTCTGTCTCTATTCTATCCAGTCCTCTTGTGATCTTGAAAACTTATGTCAGATTACTTGGTCCCCTCGGGGCAACATCACTGATCTCTCCTATCTAACCCCTTAATTGAAGATTTTCATCCCTTGGAACCATTCTTGTCCCATTCTTCTGCAATCACTCAATGCATTCATATTTTTTCTTCAGAGTGGCGTCCAGAGCCAGTTGAGGTCTAACAAATATATTATACAGTTTCGGTGTCACCTCCTTGCTGTTGTATTCTAGCCATTGTTAAGAAGGTCCAGGATATTACTATATGTTTTAATACCTGCTCTGTCCACTTGTCCTGTCATATTCAGCGATCCAAGTACATATGTACCCAGCTCCTCCTCTTACAGCTACTTTAGAGTTGTAATCATTAATGTATATTGTCTGTGTGTTCTCCTACCACTTACACTTGTCTGCATTGAACTTCATCTGCCACTTATTTGTCGATTCCACCAACTTGCTACATCCTCTACGTTGTCCTCCTCTTGGTTTACAATGCATCCAAGTTTTGGATTATCTGCAAACTTTGAAATTGTCTGCTGAGATTACATCGTTAATATATATAGAGGAATCTCGTTGGATCACAATACTGACTCATAGGGAGCTCTAATACAGAGCTTCCTCCAACCTGAAAAATAATCATTGACCATTACTGTCTGTCTCCTTTCACTCAATCAATTTTATAGACGTGTCCCTTTTATTCCATGAAAAATAACTATTCTCAAGTCTGTTATGTAACACTATTGTGTAGCGAATGCTTTCTATTCATTACCCTTTCAAGTTAGTTATATGCTATTTCCCCTTTAGCAATCCATGCTGTTCTTCCTAATCAGCTCTCCTTTTTCCATATGACTAATGATTCTATCAAATTAATTGTTTCCAGAAGTTTCTTCACCTTGAATTTAAATGGATTAGTCCGTAATTGCTGGGCTAATCCTTATAAGCATTTTTGAATAAGGTAGTCATGTTTGCTATTCTCAAGTCTTCTGGCACTTCCTCTAAGTCTAGGGAAAATTGAAAGATTATAGCCAGTGCCTCAACAGTTTTCACTCACATTTCTTTCAGTACCTTTGGATGCATTTCATCCAGTCCTAATGCCTTGTCAGCTTTAAGTCTAACCAACACTACCTCTTTTCAATTTTGTACGCTCCGAGTGATAGAGTTTTCTCTTTTGTCGCCATGGTATAGGTATCATCTACCTCCTTGGTAAAGACAAAGGCAAAGCCATGCCTCTTGCCTTCATCTGAAACTTCACATTTTGGTCCCTAATCAGCCTTACTCCTCCTTTTACCACGCTGCTGATATAGCTATAGGACTTTGGGATTATCTTTATGTTGACTGAAAGTCTTTTCTTGTAATGTACCTTTGTTTCCCAAATTTGGTTTCCTCTTGGCTCATGATTATGTTTTATACCAGGCAGCCATCATAAGCATGCTTTGTTGCCTTTATTTTAGTTTCTATGTCCCTTTCGATCCAGGAATTTATTTTGTTTTTTGCTGACCCTTTGTGGGAATATATCTTGACTGCACCTGAACAGTCTCCTCTTTGAAGGTTATCCATTGTCCATTTTTCTCCTCAATCAATCTTTTAGTCCAGTCTATCCTGCCCAGATCTTTATTCCATTGAAATTAGTTTTCTGGCAGTTTATTTTTTTCTTTCTTTTTCTGGATTGGCCATTGTCATGCTTCACCATCATCTCTAAGGTTTACAATCCAATGATCACTGTCTCCTAACTATTTCCCAATGATACTTGATACACTTAGCTTGACTCATTTGTAAGAACCAGTTACAGCCATGCACCCTTTCTTTTTGGACTGGGCATGTACGACTGTAGAAAATTCTTCTAAAGATAGGCTAAGAATGCTTGCCACTCACTGCTGTTTACACTACCTCTCTATATTTGGTTATTAAAGACCCTCTCCCGTTATAACCACTCTGTAGTAGTAGCAATTCTCTGATTTCCCTGCCATTTTGGACATATGTATCTTTTCCGTTAATTGATGATCTCTAGGCCATGCCAAACAATGTTATTACAACCTTTCTGTTTCTTATCTCCAACCAAATTGCTTCTGTGCTTGTACCATCTGGGATATTCACTTTCTCCAGCGCAGCATTAATGTCCTTAATCAGTACTAGCACACCGACCTGCTTTCCTTCCTCTTCCATCTGTTCTGAACAACTTGTACCCAGGAATAGTTACCCAGTCTTGCCCTTCTTTAGCCTAGTCTTTGTCTTTGCCAAACACAAGTGTATTAGCATCCATTATTTTTCAACTTTGCTAAAAATCACACAACGCCCGGTTATAGTCTTAACAGGCTTATGTATTGAAAAAGAGGAGACAGCCTCTCATCGGGCACCTTGCACCTTCAATGCATTATCTGAGCTGATATGGCATCTATTGTTAAAGTTCACTTGAGAATGTAACTTTTAAAAAAGTTCTGGCATTTACATATGAAAGAACTGAAACCAACATGGTCATTCTAAAAGATGAGAGACATACAAACAATCCAGGTCTTTTTCAATATATAATTTCAGTTCCATCACACTGTAAACATTTGCTATAAATTCTGTTTTATGATCTTAGACTCTACTACCAGGGCGGCACGGTGGCACAGTGGTTAGCACTGCTGCCTCTCAGCGCCAGGGACCTGGGTTCAATTCCCACCTCAGGCGACTGACTGTGTGGAGTTTGCATGTTCTCCCCGTGTCTGCGTGGGTTTCCTCCGGGTGCTCCGGTTTCCTCCCACAGTCCAAAGATGTGAGGGTCAGGTGAATTGGCCATGCTAAATTGCCCGTAGTGTTAGGTAAGGGGTATATGTAGGGGTATGGGTGGGTTGCGCTTCGGCGTGTCGGTGTGGACTTGTTGGGCCGAAGGGCCTGTTTCCACACTGTAAGTAATCTAAAGTACCACCTGATGAAGGAGCAGTGCTCCGAAAGCTAGGGCTTTCAAATAAACTTTGTACACCCCCATTCAACACCGGCACCTCCAAATCTTTTCTACTTTGTTTTAACTAGCTCCAGCTGGTAAATAAAAACCTATCCCAACTATTCCACAACTCAAGGGAACTATTTGATTTAGTACAATCCACATGTCTGAATGAACCAGGATCAGGATTGCCAGTGATAAATGCAGAGTTCAGTCCTAAAGGAAAAAGATAAGAGCAGAATGGCAGTCTATCACTGATTATCATTCATTAAAATCATGGAATTTCTACAGTATGGAAACAGACAATTTGGCCTGCCACAACCCAAAGGTGTCCAGGTTAGGTGAATTAGCTGTACTAAATTGCCCATGGTATCCAGGGATGTGTAGGTTAGGCGCATTAGGAGGATAATCAGGTAAATATAAGATAATAGGGTCGGGGAATGGGTCTGGTT
This sequence comes from Hemiscyllium ocellatum, assembly GCF_020745735.1. Taxonomy (NCBI): domain Eukaryota; kingdom Metazoa; phylum Chordata; class Chondrichthyes; order Orectolobiformes; family Hemiscylliidae; genus Hemiscyllium; species Hemiscyllium ocellatum. The sequence continues at coordinate 11,025,757 of NC_083432.1, read as the reverse complement.
GGGTTACTCTTCAGAGAGTCAGTGTGGACTTGTTGGGCCGAAGGGCCTGTTCCCACACTGTAGGGATCTATAAGATCCCACCCAGACCCACTCCCCTACCCTTTACCCGTAACCCTTAATTTACCATGGCTAATCTAGCTGGCCTGCGCATTCGTGGGCATTTTATCATGGCCAGTCCACCTAACTTGTACATCTTAGACTGTCTTGGGAGGAAACCGGAGCATCAGGACTAAACCATGCAAACTCCACACAGAATCGAACCCAGCTGTCTGGCAAAACAGCTGAGCCACTGTAGTGCCCCATCTTCGTTGGAAGGCCAGTGTGGACTCAGTGGGCGAAATTGTCTGCTTCCACACTGTCCAAGGCTGGAATTGAACCTGGGTCTCTGGTACTCAGAGGCCGCAGTGCTAACCATCGTACCACCCTCAGTTCCTCAGAATATCCAGGGTACTTTTTATTTAAAACAGATTGTTTGTTTAGAGCTTTGGGGCTGTGTCTGTTACTGCATACTGTTATAAATCCCCTATATGTTATCTTTGTGCAATTGATCTAACTTTCACTGGGGCAGTACGATAAACTACACTGATTCTGTTCCTAGAATCATACTGGCAAAACTCAACTTATTTTAATAAAATTCAAATACAGACATGCCTGAACCTCAAGACTCTGATCAATACCAGCTGTTGCAAATGAGCTGGAATAAAAAATAATATAACTGCAAAAAATATACATTATTTTACGCATCTCTGTAACATTTGGATGGGAGCATTGTTCTACTGGTTACATAATCACTAATTTGCTTTGTCTGCTCAGTCTTTACAAAAATGAACACGAGCAATTAAAACTTACTTCGCATTCAATTGTAATTTTTTTTGATCCTCTAGAACCAATGTATCCACAATTTCTAGGGCCACAACCTTAAGCACTCTGAAGTGCAGAGCATTAGGCCCGGGGGATTTATTGGATTTTAATCCCATCAATTTCCCCAGTATCATTTCCTGACTAATAAGAATTTCCTTCAGTTCCTTCTTCATGTTTGACCCTCTTTCCCCTAACATTTCCTGAAGGTTATTTGTATCCTCCTTAGATAAGACAGATCCAAAGTATTTGTTTAACTGGTCTGGCATCTCTTTCTTGTCTATTATGAATTCACCTGATTTTAACTGCAAGTGACCAGTCTTTTTCTCATCACATATCTATAGAATCTTTTGCAGTCAGTTTTTTTTTGTTTTCCGCAAGCCTGTTTTCATAATATATTTCCCTTTCTGAATTAAACCCCTTTGTCCTCCTCTGCTGAATTTTAAATTTCTCTCAGTCCTCAGTTTTGCTGCTTTTTCTGGACAATTTATATGCCTCCTCTTTGGCTTTTACACTATCCTTGATTTCCCTGGTTAGCCATGGTTGAGCACCTTCCCTGTTTTACTCTTATGCCAGATAGGGATGTACAGTTGTTGAAGTTCATCCATGTGTGCTTTAACTGACATTGCCTGACCACCATCAACTCCTTAAGTATCCTTGGCTACCTTATCCTAGGAGAACATAGAACATTACAGCGCAGTGCAGGCCATTCGGCCCTTGATGTTGCACTGACTTGTGGAACCAATTTGAAGTCTATCTATCCTCCACTATTCCATTTTCATTCATATGACTATCCAATGACCATTTAAATGCTTTTAAAGTTGGTGACACTACTACTGTTGCAAGCAGTGCATTCCACACCCTGCTACTCTGAGTAAAGAAACTGCCTCTGACATCTGTCCATGTCTATCACCCCTCAATTTAAAGCTGTGTCTCCTCGTGCTAGCCATCACCATCCGAGGAGAAAGGTGCTCACTGTCCGCTCTATCTAACCCTCTGATTATCTTATATCTCTTGATTAAGTCACCTCTAAACCTTCTTCTCTCTAATGAAAACAGCCTTAAGTCCTTCAGCCTTTCCTCATAATACCTTTCCTTCTTTCCAGGCAACAGCCTAGTAAATCTCCTTTACACCCTTTCCAATGCTTTCACATCCTTCCTATAATATGGTGATCTAGAACTGAAAGCAATACTCCAAGTGCGGCCGCACCAGAGTTTTGTACAGCTGCAGCAATGATCTCACTGCTCTGAAACTCAATTCCTCTACCAATAAATTGTATGCCTTCTTAACAACTCAATTAACCTGGGTGGCAACTTTCAAGTATTAGTGTGCATGAACACAGAACTCTGTTCATCGAGCAAGAATCTTACTATTAGCCCAGTACTCTTTATTCATGTTGATCCTTCCAAAGTGAATCACCTCACTCTTTTCCACATTAAACTCCATTTGTCATGTCTCAGCCCAGCTCTGCAGCTTAGCTATGTCCCTCTGTAACCTACAACAATGATAAACATATAAAAATGACAAACAGCAGTCGACCCAAAACAGTAACCACTAGTAACTGAACTCTAGGATGAACAATTCCCATCAGCCACCACCCTCTGTCTTCTTTCAGCTAGCCAACTTTTGATCCAAACTGCTAAATCGCCCTCAATCCCATGCCTACATATTTTGTGCAATATCCTATCGTGAGGTACCTTATCAAACGCCTATCTGAAATCCATATACACCACATTCATGGCTTTACCCTCATTCACCTGTTGGTCACTATCTCAAAGAACTCAATCAGGTTTGTGAGGCATGACCTACCCTTCACAAAACGGTGTTGACTAACCCTAATCAATTTATTCCTCTCCAGATGATTATAAATCCTATCCCTTATAAATCCTTTTTCAACACTTCACCCACAACCGAAGAAAGACTCACTGGTCTATAATTATTAGGGTTGTGTCTACTCCCCTTCTTGAACATTTGCTATCCTCCAGTCTTCAGGCACTATTCCTGTAAACAATGACAACATAAAGATCAAAGCCAAAGGCTCTGCAATCTCCTTCCTGGCTTTCCAGAGAATCCGAGGGTAAATCCCACCGACCCAGAAGACTTATTATTTTCACACTTCCCAGAATTGCTAACACCATCCCCTTGTGGACGTCAATCTCAACCAGTCTCGTAGCCTGTATCTCAGTATTCTCCTCGACAACGTTGTCTTTTTCCAGTGTGAATACTGATGAAAAATATTCATTTAGCGCTTCCCCATTTCCTCCAACTCCACGCACAACTTCCCTCTACTATCCTTAATTGGCCCTAATCTTTCTCTAGTTATTCTTTTATTCCTGATATACCTTTAGAAAGCTTTAGGGTTTGTCTCGATCCAATCTGCCAATGACTTCTCATGTCCCCCCTGGCTCTTTAGGTCTTTCCTGGCTAACTTGTAAGTCTCAAGTGCCTTAACTGAATCTTTACGTCTCATCCTAACATAAGCCTTCATCTTCCTCTTTACTAGAGCTTCAACTTCTTTAATAAATCACAACTCCCTCGCTTCTTTAATAAATCACTTCCTCCCTGCCTGACAGGTACATTCTTATTAATGACATGCAGTAACTGCCCATCCCCTGCAGTTTCCTTCCCTATCCTATGCATCCTAAATCTTGCCTTGTTGCATCATAATTGCCTTTCTTCCAGCAATAACATTTGTCCTGCAATATATACGTATATCTTTCCATAAACTTAAGTAAACATTACCGAGTTGTGGTCACTTTCACCAAAGTGCTCACCTACCTTCAAATCTAACACTTGTCTAGATTCATTACCCAGTACAAATCCAATGTGGCCTCACCCCTTGTTGGCAAATCTACATACTGTGTCAGGAGACCATCCTGCACACATTTGACAAAAACTGACTCATGTAAAGTACTCGAACTATTGTATTTTCAGTCAATATTTGGAAAGTTAAAGTCCCCCACAACAGCTATCTTGTTATTCTTGCTCCCATCCAGAATTATCTTTGCTATCCTTTCCTCTACATCTCTGGAACTATTTGGAAGTCTATGGAAAACTCCCATCAGAGTGACTTCTCCTTTCCTGTTTCTAACTTCAGCCCATTCTACCTCAGTAAACAAGTCCTCAAATGTCCTTTCTGCCACGTAATGCTGTCCATGACTAACACTGCCACATTTCCCCCTCTTTTACAATCTTCTGTGTTCTTACTGAAACTTCTAAATCCTGGAACCTATAACAACCGTTTCTGTCCGTGCTTCTACCATGTCACCGAAATGGCTACAACATCAAAGTCCCAGGTACCAACCCATGCTGTAAGTTCACCCACCTTATTCCGGATGCTCCTGACATTTAAGTAGATGTGCTTCAAAACCACCTTCCTGCTTGTTGGTGAACTCTTGTGACCTTGAAACCTCATTTCTGATCTCACTACTCTCAACCTCCTGGACACTGGATTCATGTGCCCTTCCTTCTGCTGAAGAGTGTTAGCAAATTCCCCCCCCAGGATATGGGTACCACTCTGGTTTAGGTGTAGAGGTAGACGTCCCATCTAGCCCCAAAATTAGCCTCAATTATTCAGGTATCCGAAACCCTCCCTCCTGCACCATCCCTGTAGCCACATGTTCAACTCAAAGATAAGGACTGCAGATGGTGGAGAGTCAGAGTTGAAAAGTGTGATGCTGGAAAAGCACAGCACATCAGGCAGCATCTGAGAAGAAGGATAGTCGATGTTTCGGGCATAAGCCCTTCAGAAATGTTGAGGGAGAAAGTGCTGAGTGAAAGGTAGGTGGGAAGCCAATACGTGGGAGGTAATAATGGTGGGTGGGAAGATTAGATTAGATTCCCAACAGTATGGAAACAGGCCCTTTGGCCTAACAAGTCCATACTGACTCTCTGAAGAGTAACCCACCCAGATCCATTCTCCTACCCTATATTTACCCTGACTAATGCATCTAACACTATGAACAGTTTAGTATGGTCAATTCACCTGATCTGCACATCTTTGCATTGTGGGAGGAAACCGGAGCATCTGGAGGAAACCCACGCAGACATGGGGAGAATGTGCAAACTCCCCACTTCGGGTGACTGTGTGAATAGAACCTGGGTCCCTGGCGCTGTGAGGCAGCCCTGCTAGCCACTGAGCCACTGTGCCACCCATGTTGGAAGGGAGGGCAGGTCCAGAGGGTGGTGCTGAGTTGGATGTGGAATGAGGTAGGGGGACGGAAATTTAGAAACTGGTGAAGTCAAATGTTTATGTCGTGTGGTTGGAGGGTCCCTCGCCTTATCCTAGCCAATACATACCTCATATAATCAAAGTTAGCTTTCTTTAAGTTCAGGACCCTAGTTTCAGATTTAACTGTGTCACTCCATCTTATTGAAAGCTTCTATCATGTTGTGGGCACTCTTCCCCAAAGGATCTTGCATCACAATGTTGCTTATTAAGTCTGTCTTGTTCCACAATACCCAGTCTCTGATGGCTTGCTCTCTGGTTAGTTCCTTGACATATTGGTTGAGGAAAGCATCCCTGATACATTCCTGGAAATTCTCCACCATCGTATTGCTACCAGTTTGGTTCATCTAATTAATACGTAGATTGAAATCACCTATAAGTGCTGTACCCTTATTGCGTGCATCTCCAATTTCCTGGTTGATGATAACCCTGCTTTCAACTACTGTTTGGTCTGTACACGACTCCCACAGACATCTTTTTTTCTTTGTACCACAGCTCTACCCATATTGATTCCGCACCAGGGAGGCACAGTGGCTCAGTGGTTAGCACTGCTGCCTCACAACACCAGGGTCCTAGGTCGATTCCAGCCTCGGGCGACTGTCTGTGTGGAGTTTGCATATTCTCCCAGTGTCTGCGTGGGTTTTCTCTGGGTGCTCCGGTTTCCTCCCGCGGTCTCAAAGATGTGCAGGTCAGCTGAATTGGCCATGCTAAATTGCTCATAATGTTAGGTGCATTAGTCAGAGGGAAATGGGTCTGGATGGGTTATTCTTCACAGGGTCAGTGTGGACTGGTTGGGCCGAAGGGCCTGTTTCCACACTGTAGGTAATCTAATCTAATCGTCCAGGCTAGAACATTGAACAGTACAGCACCATCCAGGTCCTTCAACCCTCGATGTTGTGCTGGCCTTTTATCCTACTCTAAGAACAGACTAATCTCTATACCCTTCATTGTACTATCTTCCATGTGCCTATCCAAGAGTTGCTTAAATGCCTCGAAGGTCTCTACTCTACTACCACTGCACTGCACCACTCACTGCGTAAAGAACCTGCCCCTGACACCTCTCCATAACCTTAAAATTATGCCCCCTCATGATAGACATTTCTACCATAGGAAAACATGTCTCAGACTATTCACCCTATCTCTGCCTCTCAACACCTTGTCCACCTCTATCAAGTCACTTCTCATCCTCCTTCGCTCCAATGAGAAAAGCTCCCTCAACCTTTCTTCATAAGACATGCCTTCCAGACATGGCAGCATCCTGGTAAATATTCTCTGCACCCTCTCTAAAGCTTCCACATCTTTCCTATAATGAGACGACCAGAACTGAGTACAATATTCTTTGTGTGATCTAACCAGGGCTTTATAGAGCTGCAGCATAACCTCAACTCTCAAACTCCATCCTCCTGCTAATCAAAGTTGATGCACCATACGCCTTCTGAACAACCCGATCAACTTGGGTGACAACTTTGAGGGATATAAAGACATGGAACTCAAGATACCTCTGTTCTTCCAAACTGCCAAGAATCCTGCCTTCAACCCTATATTCCGCATTCAAAATCGGCCTTCCAAAGTGAATCACTTCACACTTTTCTAGGTTGAATTCCATCTGTCCAGTTCTGCATCCTGTCAAAGTCCCGTTGCAACCTACAATAGCCCTCCACACTCTACCACTCCACCAACCTTCATGTCATCGGCAAACTTACGGACTCACCCTTCCATCTCCTCACCCAAGTCATTTATAAAAACCACAAAGAGCAGAGGTCCCAGAACCGATCTGTGTGGAACACCACTGGTCAGAGAGCTCCAGGCTGAATATTTTCCATCTACTGTCACCCTCTATCTTCTGTGGGCCAGTTAATTCTGTATCCAAACAACAATATTTCCCTATTGCATGCCACCTTACTTTCTGAATGAGCTTACCACAGCCACTGCTCTATCTTCGTCAACATGTCTTGTCACACTCTCAAAAAAGCCAGAAAGGTTTGTGAGTCATGACCTGCCCCTTACAAAGCAATGTTGACTATCTCTAATCAAACTATGGTTTTCCAAGTAATCATAACTCCTGTCTGTCAGAATCCTCCAATACTTTGCCCACCACTGACATAAGACTGACTGATCTGTAATTCCCCAGGACTATCCCTATTCCCTTTCTTGAACAAGGGAATAACATTTGCCACCCTCCAATCATCTGGCACTACTCCAGTGGGGAAGCAAAGATCATAGCCAAAGGGTCAGCAATCTCTTCCTTCACTTCTTGTAGTAACCTAGGGGATATCCTGTCTGGCCCAAGGGTTTTATCTATCCTTATGTTTTTCAAAATTTTGAGCACATCAACCTGTTCTACCAAACTTGCCCAGCACTATCAGCATGTGCTTCCTGAACAACTCCACATTGGTGTAGTGCTTTTCCCTTGAGAACATATGTTCCCAATTTAGGTGCCCCAGTTCCTCTGGAATAGCATTGTAATTTCCCTCCCCTAATGAAATACTTTCCCATACGTTTGGTTCCTATCCCACTCCTTGACTATAGGAAAGGTCAGAGAAATGTGATCACTATCACCAAAATGCTCTCCCATCTCGAGATCTGACACCTGAATGGTTTGTTGCCAAGCACGAGATCCAGTATGGCTTCCCCTCTAGTCGGCTTATGTACATATTGCATCAGGAGCCCTTCCTGGACTCACCAGACAAAAACTGCTCCATCCAAACTATTTGTACTAAGAAGGTTTCAATCAATATTAAGGAAGTTGAAGTCACCCATGACAACAACCCTGTTACCTTTCCAAAATCTGCCTCTCAATCTGCTCCTCCGTTTCTCTGTAGGTATTAAGGGGCATGTAGAAAACTCTGAATAAAGCTCCCTTTCTGTTTCTGACTTCCATCCATTCTGACCCTATCAATAAACTCTTTTTGCTGAACTCCCTTTCTGCAGCTGTGATAGTATCCCTAATGAGTAATGCCACTCCTCCACCTCTTTTACCTACTCTCTCTCTCCCCACCCGTCTCTTCCCCTCCTCCCCCCCAAAATTTGAAACATCTAAACCCTGGAATATCCAACAACCATTGGCTATCATTAGACTTGGATATCAAAGGGCCAATGGCCACAACATCATAGTTCCACATACTGATCTATACTCTGAGTTCATTACTCTTATTCCTGATAATTCTTGCACTTCAACCCATCACACTGACTGCACCTTTGTCCTATCAAGTGCCTATCCCACCTCACAGACTTTCTGCACATTGTCTCTGGCTGTTCACTATCTACTCCATCATCCGATCTGTTGGTCAGGTTCCCACTTCCCTACCAATCTTGTTTAAACCCTCCCGTAGAGTTCTAGCAAACCTCCCGGCCAGGACATTGGTGCCCATCCAGTTCGAGCGCAAACCGTCCTTCCTGTACAGGTGCCACCTTACCCAGAAGGTAACCCAATGATCCACATATTTGAAGACCTCTCTCCTACACCAGCCCTGCAGGCACGTGTTCATCTGCACTCACTCTATTCCTAGCCTCACTAGCATGTGGCACAGGTAGCACTCCTGAGATTACTACTCTGCTCACCCAGCCTTGTAGCTTCCGACCTAACTCCCTGCATTCTGTTTTCAGGTCCTCCTCCCATTCCCTACCTATGTCATTGGTACTAATGTGTACCACAACTTCTGGCTGCTCTCCCTCCCCTTTCAGAATCCTGCAGACTTGATGAGAGACATCCCTAACCCTGGCATCCGAGAGGCGATGTATTATCTGGGACTCTTGCTTGCAACCATTAAGGTCCTGTGTTACTTTTCTCCTTAACCACAACGCTACCCCTCTTCCCTTTTCTTTCTGTCTATTTTACCTGAAAATTGAAAAACACTGGACATTGAGTTCATAGGTGTAACATCTGCCCTTATATCTCCTTTTGCCTCACTGTTCAAACCCTCCACCCAAGTGAAGCTGAGGTTTCCTTCACTTAATCATAGACTTGTTTCACTGCAGAAGGAAGCCTTTTGATTTCCTGTATCTGCAACATTCTTTGAGCATTTTAACTTCATTCTGATTGGGAACAGTTTCTGTTTATCTAGTCTGTCCCGACATTTCATATTGTTGAAATACTAAATCAAATTTCTACTGAGTCTTCTCTTCAAGGAAGAGTTTTAAAGAAAGCCTGGACAGGCTAGGACTTTTTTCACTGGAGCATCAGAGGTTGAGGGGTAACCTTTCAGAGATTAATAAAATCATGACAGGTATAGTTAAGATGAATGACAGGTGTCTTTTCCATCAACTGGCTGTTTTAAAGACCAGGGATCATAATTCTAAGGAGAAAGATTTAAAAAAAGATATGAGGGGGCAATTGTTTTATACAGAGAGTGTTTGTGTGTGGAATGAACCTCCAGAGGAAGTGGCGGATGTGGATACGGTTACAACATTTAAAAGACATTTGGATAAGTAAATGATTATGAAATGGTTGGAGAGATCTGGGTCAAGTGCAGACAGGTGATACTGGTTTGTTTGGGATTAAGGTTGGCCATGACCAGTTGGACCGAAGGTCTGTTTCTGTGCTGTATGACTCTATGAAAATATCCCAACTTCTCCAAAATTTTCTCATAACTAACATGTTTCATTCCTCGACCATTCTGAAATCTCTTCTGCACTCTCTACAGTGCATTCACACCTGTCCTGAAGTGTGATGCCCAGGTCTGTAAACTGTACTCTAGCTGAGGTCTGATCAACGTCATGCATAAATTATTCATGACTTCTCTGCTCTCATATTTTGTGCCTCTATTAATGAATTCTGAAACACTGTATGCTTTATGAACTGACTATCCACCTGTCCTGCATGCTATGTATACAATTATTCAAATTCTTCAAGTCTTGCATACCGTTTAGAATTAGTACTACTAATTAGAATTGAACCAATGTATATCTTCTCCATTGTGAATGTCACTTCCTATTGATCTGCCCACTTCACTAAATTGTCAATATCTTTTTAAAGAGGTCAATGTAGAGCTTCACATGTTAAATTCCAAAGTTTTGCAGGGTTCACACTACAGAGTCCTGGGAATTCCACTATAAACCTTTTTTTTGAGCCTGAAAAATTCTTATTGATCATTTCCCTCTGTTTCTTATCCCTATCTTACTTTGGATTCTTATCTTGTACTTCTTTCAATTTGGTGTCACAGAATTGTTGCAACAGTGGGTTGTCATTTGCTGTATCAAGTCTAAATAGCTGTCTGATTAAGCAGTGCATGTTCTTCCACCTCTGTATAACTCTACACAATATTCGTTCTTATATAATAACCTAATTGTATTTTGATTTCCTTGGTTGAATGTGCCTCCTCTACCTCTTCAGACAACATGTTGAAGGTCTTAACTACTCGCTGTTTGAAAACGTTTCTCCTCATATCGCCATCACTTCTTTTGCTAATATTCACTCCTTACAATGCACTTTTCTCTACACTGGGGAAACCAAATGCAGATTTAGTGATTACTCTGCAGAACACTTCAAGCTTCACCTCAAGCTTTCAGTTGCTAGCCATTTAAATTCTACATCGTCAAGTTTTTCTATTTTTTTGCTTTTCAATGCTCTGTTTACTGCACCTCATCACCTTAGTATGCACTTTACACCCTTCTGAACTCAACTTTGAGTTTAACAATTTCACACTATGACCACTACCCCCCATTTTGATCCTGTTCTTTTTGTCCTGTTTCTTTATTAGCCTCTCTTTGCCTTTGAGCAGAACTGTTTAGTGTTCTGTCATTAACATTCAGTCTGGACAAATGCTTTGTGTCTTTGCTATGACCATTACCATTGCCTTTTGTTCCATAACATTTGTGTCATTTAATCTCTCCCACCCTCTAGAGTATCTCTGACCTTGCCTTTTGTTTTTCTCATTTCCCTTTCCACAAACAAAACCAATAACATTTCTGCTTTCTCTCAGTTGTCGAGTCATATTTTTGATATGTCAACTTACTTTCTCTCACTACAGATGCTGCCAGGCTTGCTGAGTATTTCCAGCTCAGTTTTCATTCTGGGCTTAACCAATTTTGGTTCCTTTGAATTTCAAGCAAGTTTTGAGCATCTGTGGATAAAGTACCCAACTGTTGCTGATGATGTAATTGTGCTGTTGGAATGCCTTGAGAGTTTGCAACTAATAGTAATTGGCCTCCATATTAAAAACAGAAGATCAGCATTCAAACAAAATGGAAGTATGCCGAGCATACCTTCTGTAATATCAAGGCAGATCAGATACATTATGCACTCTGTTAGCCATCATCTGCACATGCATGGCTAGTTATTTTCAAAACTATTTTTCACCGTCCACAGTTGAGAAGAAATTTTAAAAGATCATACAGAAACAATTCCATAGGTTGTGAAACAGCTTCACATGGAGTTGAATTGCTTAAATGTTTGTGATGACATTTGTATTTTCTTCATTGGTAGCTTTCTCTTAGTCCATTATTGTTTTAAAATGAAAGATAGTATTTAATATTATGGAAGTATCTTGGAAACAGGATGATTTGCTCTTTTAAAGCAGGAATCAATCTCCGAAAAACAAAACAGTGCTGCTTCTGATATCAGAAGTGTGTTTCACAAGTAAAGTCTGCTGAAAGTCTACGAGCAGCAGGAGACTTTTAGTATAATGGAGTGTTTGACAGTTTGCCAAATAGTGCATTATAATGAGGTCGCTGAGGTGCAAGTTGTGATGAGAGTCCCACTGATTAACTACACAACCAGTAAGAAATGCTTGAGTCAATTTGCCTTCCGCATCTTTTATAGAATGCTCACTTCTGCTTTTTTTTTCATTTTAGTTTGTTATCAGTCATGTATACCATTGGGGCTGGGGTTAAATTGAATTAGGTTTATTGTCACATGTATTCACATTAGTACTGTGAAAACTTCAGAAGTTGCCACTTATGTCGCAACCTGAGCTAGAAAAGTACCAAAATATAGAATCTTTGTTTTTCTTATTTTCTGCTCAGAACTAAGTTTGAAAAGTTAAACATTGCAGTCCTCCTTACTAAAAAGTAAAAAAGCAAAAACGCATGCTTAACAGTTCAACAGCACAGTTCATAAACACCATAGCCATGCTGGACTTGCATTCCCTCACAAAAGCTCTATCTCGCCCCTGCAGCCACCCTGGACTCACGTCGTTGGCAACCCTGGGCTGCCTGCTCCCACTTGCTTTTAATTATTTAGAAAAATGATCAACTATAGTATTAGGATGTGTTATGGACTAGGCTAGACCGCTCAAAGCATTCTTAAGCAGGCAACCCAGATCATAACTTTGCAATTTGTTTTGGTAAGTGTACAGTGAGAATTGCCCAGAGTAAGCTAGCTAGGTCGACCACTATGCTTTAAAACAGACAGAAATGCATTCACAAAATTACACAATGAAACACAAAGAGCACAATAAAGAACCCAGAACTCAGTCTATGCTAACTAGATTTAATTACGCTGTTCCAAATATACACAGCAATCCCAATAAGCATGCCCCCTTAAAAACTAGTACAAATGGAACACATGCTTTCAGGTTGATGTTAGAAGGGCAGAACTAGAGAGAGAGGTTCCACACAGCTAAATTCCTAACTAGTTCTGGACTGAACTGCTCAGCTATAGAGCTGACCACTCCCCTTTCATTATACAGGTCACTTCTAAAGCATGATCCCTTTGACCTGAACTCTTCATATTTTACATATAAACAAAAAGGCCACTCAATGCCCTTTAATCTCTGTAGCAAACCGGTCTACTAGGCATCGGGAGCGATTTATTAAGCCTCTGAAAAAATCAAGGACACAGTATCCTTGAGAAAAGGGAACAGCTTTGTGACAGATGTACCAAAAAATATATTCTTATTCTATAGAATGAATAACTTCAGGAATTACTTATCACTTCCATGAAAAGGTGTTGTTTGGATTGGACTTGGCTGAAAAGTCTCACTATCTGCTAAATTTAATTTTCTCGTGAGCTCTACAATGGAATAAGGAACTGATAGCTGATGTGCTCGTTCAGGATCTTCCCCAGTATACCAGTGTTAAATAATTTGGGCTGTTCATTACAACCCTTGACAGGATGAGAGAAAATGTGGACTAACTGTAACAATTGCCTGAAACTTTATTACTTGACATCTGTAAACCCATTTTACATGGTTGTATTTCTTTGTGCATTTTTATACTATACACTGTTTTTCTCAGTTAAATGAATGCAAGCTTTCCAGAATTGTGCTCATGCACCTTGAAGAAGTTAGTTTCCAAGTGATTGTTATTGGCTGAGCATCCACTCAAAAGCTTCTAAGAAAGGGAATAGTGATTAGTCCAAGGAATTGTGAAGAGAGCTGCCTGGGTAGAAGGGTTAAAGATGAGTAAACTTTAAAAAAAACAAATCAAAATCAATAGTAAATCGTTGCAATTGTAATTGGCTTTACATGTTATTCCAGTAACCGAGAAAGGATGCATTGAGTTACTACAGAAGTTGCTGACATCCTGTACTTGTAACTGCCTGGGGAATGATTTATGTCTTCGGATGTAACTAAAACCATTGTTAAAATAACAGATGTTTAAGAAATAACGGGAACCAAGTAATGGGCAATATCATTTTAAGACCAACTGAGGCTGGATGGGTGTTACGTCTGTTACTCTGTGTAGTAAGGAAATGGTTTGTGTTATTTTAAGACTCTTATTTCACTGTGTTTTTGTATAAAAGTTACACATAATGATCAAAAGTTACTTATTAAGTGAAATTTTTACTGACTGATAGTCTGTGTAAGTCTGAATTCATTATTTACATTTTATATTTGACTCTGATTTTAAATAGCTTGTGGCTTTAGCATGAAATACTACTCTGTAAATATTCTTTAATTTTTTTAAATCAAATATTACTGTACTCTGATGGACTTCTGTGATTTGCTTGGTATATCCCCTTTCTTCATATGTTCGAACCTGTTTCTTCGACCCTATGAGATCTTGTGAATTAAAGCAGTTAGAGCAGCCTTCTGATTTTCTATCCAGTGCCAAAGCACAATATTTTTTGTATGAGTACTGTTGTAAGATTATCTATTTAAAACAATTAAAATCAATGTAAAACTTAGTAGAGTAATTAAGAAGAAGCAGTATCCATGAGAAAGTAGGTCACCAACTAGAGGGGACAGAGTTCAGACAATGAGCAAAATAATGAGAGGGTAGAATCACAGAGTCATAGAGGCGTACAGCACGGAAACAGACCTTTTGGTCCAACTTGTCCATTCCGACCACATATCACAATCTAATTTAGTCCCATTTGCCAGCACTCGGCCAATATCCATCTAAACCCTGCCCATTCATATACCCATCTAAATGCCTTTGAAATATTGCAATCGTACCAGCCTTCACCACTTCCTCTGGCTGCTCGTTCCATAGACGCACCACTGTTTGTGTGAAAGAGATTCTCCTGAGGTCCCTTTTATATCTTTCCCCTCTCACCCTAAATCTATGCCCTCTAGTTCTGGACTTCGCCAGTCCAGGGAAAAGACTTTGCCTATTTACCCTATCCATGCCCCTCATGATTTTATAAACCTCTATAAGGTCACCTGTTAGCCTCCGATGCTCCAGGGAAAACAGCCCTAGCCTATTCAGCATCTCCCTATAGCTCAAACCCTCCGACCTTGGCAACATTCTTATAAATCTTTTCTGAACCCTTTCAAGTTTCACAACGTCCTTCCAATAAGAAGGAGACCAGAATTGCATGCAATGTTCCAAAAGTGGCCTGACCAATGTCCTGTACAGCCGCTACATGACCTCCCAACTCTGTAACCAATACTCTGACCAAATTAGACCAGACACCTCCTTCACTATCCTATCTTCCTGTGTCTCTACTTTCAAGGAGCTATGAACCTGTGCTCCAAGGTCTCTTTGTTCAGCAACACTGCCTAGGACCTTACCATTAAGTGCGTGGGAGCTGCTGTGATTTGATTTTCTAAATGCAGTACCTTGCATTTATCTAAATTAAATTCCATCTGCTACTCCTCAGCCCATTGGCCCATCTGATCAAGATCCCATTGTAATCTGAGGTAATCTTCTTTGCTGTCCATTACACCTCCAATTTGTTGTCATCTACAAACTTATTTGGAAGCATATGTCAGGTATAAACAAGATAGATTGAGTGAAGCCTTAGAAGAGTATAAAGAAAGTAGGAGTGTATTTACGAGGAAAATCAGGAGGGCAAAACGGGGACATGAGATAGCGTTGGCAAATCCAATTAAGGAGAATCCAAAAGGTTTTTACAAATATATTAAGGACAAAAGGGTAACTAGGGAGAGAATAGGGCCCCTCAAAGATCAGCAAGGCAGCCTTTGTGTGGAGCCACAAAAAATGGCGGAGATACTAAATGAATATCTTGCATCAGTGTTTACTATGGAAAAGGACATGGAAGATATAGACTGTAGGGAAATAGATGGTGACATCTTACAAAATGCCCATATTATAGAGGAGAAAGTGCTGGATGTCTTGAAACGGTTAAAGGTGGATAAATCCCCAGGACCTGATCAGATGTACCCAACAACTCTGTGGGAAGCTAGAGAAGTGATTGCTGGGCCTCTTACTGAGATATTTGTATCATTGATAGTCACAGGTGAGGTGCCGGAAGACTGGAGGTTTGCAAACGTGGTGCCACTGTTTAAGAGGGGCGGTAAAGACAAGCCAGGTAACTATAGACCAGTGAGCCTGACCTCGGTGGAGGGCAAGTTGTTGGAGGGAATCCTGAGGGACAGGATGTACATGTATTTGGAAAGGCAAGGACTGTTTCAGGATAGTCAACATGGCTTTGTGCGTGGGAGATCATGTCTCACAAACTTGATTGATTTTTTTGAAGAAGTAACAAAGAAGATTGATGAGGGCAAAGCAGTAGATGTGATCTATATGGACTTCAAGGAGAAAGTGAGGTCTGCAGATGCTGGAGATCAGAGCTGGAAATGTGTTGCTGGAAAAGCGCAGAAGGTCAGGCAGCATCCAAGGAACAGGAAATTCGACGTTTCAGGCATAAGCCCTTCATCAGGAATGAGGAAAGTGTGTTCAGCAGGCTAAGATAAAAGGTAGGGAGGAGGGACTTGGGGGAGGGGCGATGGAGATGTGATAGGTGGAAGGAGGTCAAGGTGAGGATGATAGGCCGGAGTGGGGTAGGGGCGGAGAGGTCAGGAAGAAGATTGCAGGTTAGGAGGGCGGTGCTGAGTTCGAGGGAATCGACTGAGACTAGGTGGGGGGAGGGCTAATGAGGAAACTGGAGAAATCTGAGTTCATCCCTTGTGGTTGGAGGGTTCCCAGGTGGAAGATGAGGCGCTCTTCCTCCAACCGTCGTGTTGTTATGTTCTGGCGATGGAGGAGTCCAAGGACCTGCATGTCCTTGGTGGAGTGGGAGGGGGAGTTAAAGTGTTGAGCCACAGGGTGGTTGGATTGGTTGGTCCGGGTGTCCCAGAGGTGTTCTCTGAAGCGTTCCGCAAGTAGGCGGCCCGTCTCCCCAATATAGAGGAGGCTATATCGGGTGCAGCGGATGCAATAGATAATGTGTGTGGAGGTGCAGGTGAATTTGTGGCGGATATGGAAGAATCCCTTGGGGCCTTTGAGAGAAGTAAGGGGGGAGGTGTGGGCGCAAGTTTTGCATTTCTTGCGGTTGCAGGGGAAGGTGCCGGGAGTGGAGGTTGGGTTGGTGGGGTGTGTGGACCTGACGAGGGAGTCATGGAGGGAGTGGTCTTTTCGGAACGCTGATATATCCCTGGTGGTGGGGTCCGTTTGGAGGTGGCGGAAATGACGGCGGATGATACGCTGTATACGGAGGTTGGTGGGGTGGTAGGTGAGAACCAGTGGGATTCTGTCCTGGTGGCGGTTGGAGGGGCGGGGCTCAAGGGCGGAGGAGCGGGAAGTAGAGGAGATGCGGTGGAGGGCATCATTGATCACGTCTGGGGGGAATCTGCGGTCCTTGAAGAAGGAGGCCATCTGGGCTGTACGGTATTGGAACTGGTCCTCCTGGGAGCAGATGCGGCGGAGACGAAGGAATTGGGAATATGGGATGGCGTTTTTACAGGGGGCAGGGTGGGAGGAGGTGTAGTCTAGGTAGCTGTGGGAGTCAGACGGTTTATAGTAGATGTCTGTGTTGATTCGGTCGCCCGAGATAGAAATGGAAAGGTCTAGGAAGGGGAGGAAGGAGTCTGAGATGGTCCAGGTGAATTTGAGGTGTTGGTAAAGTGGATGAACTGTTCAACCTCCTCGTGGGAGCACGAGGCAGCGCCAATACAGTCATCGATGTAGCGGAGGAAAAGGTTGGGGGTGGTGCCGGTGTAGTTGCGGAAGATGGACTGTTCCACATATCCTACGAAGAGACAGGCATAGCTGGGGCCCATGCGGGTGCCCATGGCAACTCCTTTAGTTTGGAGGAAGTGGGAGGATTGGAAAGAGAAGTTGTTCAGGGTGAGGACCAGTTCAATCAGTCGAAGGAGGGTGTCAGTGGAAGGGTACTGGTTGGTATGGCGGGAAAGGAAGAAGTGGAGGGCTTTGAGTCCTTTGTGATGGGGGATGGAGGTGTACAGGGACTGGATGTCCATCGTGAAGATAAGGCGTTGGGGACCGGGGAAGCGAAAATCATGGAGGAGGTGGAGGGCGTGGGTGGTGTCCCAAACGTAGGTGGGGAGTTCTTGGACTAAGGGGGACAGAACCGTGTCGAGGTATGCGGAGATGACAGCAAAGAGGGTTACCTCAGATTACAACAGGATCTGGACCAGATGGGCCAATGGACTGAGAAGTAGCAGGTGGAGTTTAATTCAGATAAATGTGAGGTGCTGCATTTTGGGAAAGCAAATCTTAGCAGGACTTCTGCACTTAATGGTAAGGTCCTAGGGAGTGTTGCTGAACAAAGAGACCTTGGAGTGCAGGTTCATAGCTCCTTGAAAGTGGAGTCGCAGGTAGATCAGATAGTGAAAAAGGTGTTTGGTATGCTTTCCTTTATTGGTCAGAGAATTGAGTACAGGAGTAGGGAGGTCATGTTGCAGCTGTACACGACATTGGTTAGGCCACTGTTGGAATATTGCATGCACTTCTGGTGTCCTTCCTATCAGAAAGATGTTGTGAATCTTGAAAGGGTTCAGAACAGATTTACAAGGATATTGCCTGGGTTGGAGGATCTGAGCTACAGGGAGAGGCTTAACAGGTTGGGGCTGTTTTCCTTGGAGCGCTGGAGGCTGACGGATGACCTTATAAAGGTTCACAAAATTATGAGGGGCATGGATAGGATGAATAGGCAAAGTCTTTTCCCTGGGTTCGGGGAGTCCAGAACTAGAGGGCATAGATTTAGGGTTAGAGGGGAAAGATATAAAAGAGACCTAAGGGGCAACTTTTTCATGCAGAGGGTGGTACGTTTATGGAATGAGCTGCCAGAGAATGTGGTGATGGCTAGTACAATTGCAACGTTTAAGAGGCATTTGAATGGGTCTATGAATAGGAAGGGTTTGGAGGGATATGGGCCAGATACTGGCAGGTGGGGCGAGATTGGGTTGGGATTTCTGGTCGGCATGGACGGATTGGACCGAAGGGTCTGTTTCCATGCTGTACATCTCTATGATTCTAAGTATACTCCTACTGCATTTATACTCTACTAAGGATTCACTTAATCTCTCTTATCTATACCTGACATACGCTTCCTTCTTTTTTTGAACCAGACCCTCAATTTCTTTAGTGATCCAGCATTCCCTACACATACCATCCTTTCCTTTCACCCTACTAGGAATGTGCTGTCTCTGGACTCTAGTTTTCTCATTTCTGAAGGTTTCCCATTTTCCAGGTGTTCCTTTACCTGTGAACATCTGCCCCAATCAGCTTTTGAAAGTACTTGAACTCAGCACCGCCCTCCTAACCAGCAATCCTCTTCCTGACCTCCCCACCCCCACCCCACTCCGGCCTATCACCCTCACCTTGACCTCCTTCCACTTATCACATCTCCATCGCCCCTCCCCCAAGTCCCTCCTCCCTACCTTTTATCTTAGCCTGCCTGGCACCCTCTCCTCATTCCTGATGAAGGGCTCTGGCCCGAAATGTTGAATTTCCTGTTCCTTGGATGCTGCCTGACCTGCTGTGTTTTAACCAGCAACACGTTCAGCTTTTTTTTTGAAAGTACTTGCCTAATAACGTCAAAATTGGCCATCCACTAATTTAGAATTTCAACTTTTAGATTCGGTCTATCCTTTTCCATCACTATTTTAAAATTAATAGAATTATGGTCACTGGCCCCAGACTGCTCCCCCACTGACACCTCAGTCACCTGCCCTGCCTTATTTCCGAATAGTAGGTCAGGTTTGACACCTTTTCTCGTAGGTACATCCACAAACTGAATCAGAAAACTTTCTTGCACACACTTAACAAATTCCTCCATATCTAAACCATTAATACTATGGCAGTATTTGGAAAGTTAAAATCCCCTATCATAGCCACCCTATTATTCATAAAGATAACTGAAATCTCCTTACAAATTTGTTTCTAATTTTTCGGCTGTCTATTCAGTGGTCTATAATACAATCCCTTTCGTTTTTCTCAGTTCCATCCAAATGACTTCCTTGGGTGTATTCCCAGAATATCCTCCCTCAGTACAGCTGTAATACTATCCCTTATAAAAATACTACTCCCCTGCTTCTTTAGCCTCCCTTTCTATCCTTACTGTAGCATTTTTATCCTGAAACATTAAGCTGCCAATCCTGTCCATTCCTGAGCCATGTTTCTGTAATTGCTATGATATCCCAGTCCCATGTTTCTAACCATGCCCTGAGCTCATCTGCCTTCCCTGTTAGGCCTCTTGTATTGAAGTAAATACAGTTTAATTTATCAGCCCTACCTCATTTTCTGTTTTGTCCCTGCCTGGCCTGACTGTTTGACTGTATCAGTCTCAGATTGATCTCGTTCCTCATTATCGTTGTGTCAAGATTACATAGCCAGTTATTATAACCTGTCTGCAAGCATAATGGAAGCAGATTCAAAAGGGGAATTGGATATATATTTAAAGGAATATTTTCTGGGTGTAAGGAGAAGTGGGATGAGCTGAATAGCTCTATCAAAGAGCTGGCACAAGCACCATGAGCGAAATGGCCTCTTCCTGTTCTTTAGAATATATAAATTAATTGATTTATAATATCCCATTTAGATTTGTGACGTTGATACCACTCTTGGATTTTGCTTAGTTTAGTCATAGTTTTTGCTAATCTTTATGTCAAGTAATATGAAGGGAAATGGATCATAATGCTGGTGGAATGCAATGTGCTAAATCCAGATCTCAAGGTTATTAGTAGAGGAAGCTCTTCTGATCATATGTAAAACCTGATGTTATATGACAAAAATAATCAGTCAATTTAAACTTTGTTTTCGTACAGCTCGCTCCTTTAAATTATTGGTGTTATTTTTGGTTTAATTTTTTACATCAAATTCTGTTATTTTTATTTGTTCCCCTTGCACAGGAACCATAAGATCACAGGTGCTTACCTTTCAAATTCCAAGATATTTATTTTAGAGTTTTCCACTTGATCCAGTGATGTGTTAAAGCTAGTAACAGAAAGTGACCAGTTTTACGAGGAGAAAAATTTGAACGCCCCCTGATGGATGTAGCATCAGTTCGATGTTGAAGATAATGCTTCAAGCACATCAATATTGATCCTACAAACTTCCCAATGCTAAAGTTTGCAAATCATCTCAGGATTACAAATGAAACTTAGTCAAGACAAAACTAAAATGACCTCAAAGACTGTATTTATAGTCTTTTGGATCAGGAACAGAAGGAAATTGTGTTGTTCCGGTTTTAAAGCTGCTGACCTGAATTCCTTTTCTTGTGTGCATAAATGGTAATAGTTGACAGTCTCCACACATTGTGGATTTCAGATTTCTGAATTGTAATCTTAAAATCTATTTTAAGTCAGTCAAGGGATATCTCTGTTGCTTCTAAAAGCTCAGTGCACTGAGACCCACTTAAATGAATAGGCCACTAGCCAGCCAAATTATTCTCATATTCCACCTACTATAATCTGAGTTAATACAGTGATATGAAATGCAGCATTTGTAATTTTGTACCTTAAAAAGATGTTTATCATTGAGAGCTATGCAACAGTGTTGTTAACATGAAAAGTTTCCTGGTGATGTGGCATGTATTTAATGTGCTTTATTAGCTGACACAGGTAGCATTAATAAACCCGCAGGATCCACTAAAACACACTATTTTTATTTTTTAAATGGTTTTCTTCTAATTGGCAGTTCAAGTATGGCTGGTAAAATTTCATTTCACTGTAACTACTTTTGCATTGGGCTTACAGATATCTGTTTATCTCAGCTGATAGTGCATTTACCTCTAAGCCTGTAGATTGAGGAATCAAAGCTCAATTCATCTTATGAATATCATCTGGACTGACATGTACTGTTGATGTTGAGCTGCATTATTAGGACTGCTTTCTTTTCAAGTGAAATCCTTGACTATCTTCGAGTAAAAAATGAGGTCTGCAGATGCTGGAGATCACAGCTGCAAATGTGTTGCTGGTCAAAGCACAGCAGGTTAGGCAGCATCTCAGGAATAGAGAATTCGACGTTTCGAGCATAAGCCCTTCATCAGGAATACTCATTCAAGTGAATTTAAACAATCCTATGGCGTTCCTGAAATAAATAAAGTTAAAAATCACACAACTCCAGGTTAAAGTTCAACAGGTTTAGTTGGAAGCACACTAGCTTTCGGAGCGCCGCTCCTTCATCAGGTGGTTGTGGAGGACACAATTGTCAGGCACAGAATTTACATCAGATGTTTACAGTGTGATGTAACTGAAATGATACATTGAAAAAAAGCTTGAATGTCTGTTGAGTCTTTCATCTGTTCGAATACCATGGTAGTTTCACTCCTTTCACAAAACGTTTTTTTAAAAGGTTGCATTCTAAGATTAACTGGAACAATTGGTGTTAGCTAGACAATATGTTGAAGGTGTTAGAACATAGAACATAGAAAAATACAGCGCAGTACAGGCCCTTTTTGGCCCTCGATGTTGCACCGATCCAAGCCTACCTAATCAACACTACCCCACTATCCTCCATATGCCTATCCAATGCCCGTTTAAATGCCCATAAAGAGGGAGAGTCCACCACTGCTACTGGCAGGACATTCCATGAACTCACGACTCGCTGAGTAAAGAATCTACTCCTAACATCTGTCCTATATCTACCACCCCTTAATTTAAAGCTATGCCCCCTCGTAATAGCTGACTCTATACGTGGAAAAAGGTTCTCATGGTCAACCCTATCTAAACCCCTAATCATCTTGTACACCTCTATCAAGTCACCCCTAAACCTTCTTTTCTCCAATGAAAACAGCCCCAAGTGCCTCAACCTTTCCTCATACGATCTTCCTACCATACCAGGCAACATCCTGATAAACCTCCTCTGCACCCATTCCAGTGCCTCCACATCCTTCCTATAGTATGCCGACCAAAACTGCACACAATACTCCAGATGCGGCCGCACCAGAGTCTTATACAACTGCAACATGACCTCAGGACTCCGGAACTCCATTCCTCTACCAATAAAAGCCAGTACGCCATATGCCTTCTTCACAGCACTATTTACCTGGGTGGCAACTTTCAGAGATCTGTGTACATGGACACCAAGATCCCTCTGCTCATCCACACTACCAAGTATCCGACCATTAGCCCAGTACCCTATCTTCTTGTTACTCTTATCAAAGTGAATCACTTCACACTTACCTACATTGAACTCCATTTGCCACCTTTCTGCCCAGCTCTGCAGCTTATCTATATCCCGCTGTAACCTGCCACATCCTTCCACACTGTCAGCAACTCCACCGACTTTCGTATCATCCGCAAACTTGCTCACCCAACCTTCTAGCCCCTCCTCCAGGTCATTTATAAAAATGACAAACAGCAATGGTCCCACAACAGATCCTTGCGGAACATCGCTAGTAACTGCACTCCAAGATGAACCTTTACCATCAACTATTACCCTCTGTCTCCTTCCAGCCAGCCAATCCCTAATCCAAACCTCCAACGCACCCTCAATGCCATACCTCTGTATTTTTTGCAGTAGCCTACCACGGGGAACCTTATCAAACACCTTACTAAAATCCATATACACCACATCTACCGCTTTACCCTCGTCCACCTCCTTAGTCACCTTTTCAAAGAATTCAATAAGGTTTGTGGGGCACGACTTGCCCTTCACAAAACCATGCTGACTATCCTTGATCACATTATTCCTATCCAGATGTTCATAAATCCTATCCCTTACAATTCTAAACCCCACTGGTTCTCACCTACCACCCCACCAACCTGCGCATACAACGTATTATCCGCCGCCATTTCCGCCACCTCCAAACGGACCCCACCACCAAGGATATATTTCCCTCCCCTCCCCTATCAGCGTTCCGCAAGGACCACTCCCTTCGTGACTCCCTTGTCAGATCCACACCCCCCACCAACCCAACCTCCACCCCCGGCACCTTCCCCTGCAAC
The DNA here is from genome assembly GCF_020745735.1 of Hemiscyllium ocellatum. Classification (NCBI taxonomy): domain Eukaryota; kingdom Metazoa; phylum Chordata; class Chondrichthyes; order Orectolobiformes; family Hemiscylliidae; genus Hemiscyllium; species Hemiscyllium ocellatum. The sequence continues at coordinate 11,002,192 of NC_083432.1, read as the reverse complement.
CGCAGGAAATGTAAAACTTGCGCCCACACCTCCACACTCACTTCCCTCCAAGGCCCCAAGGGATCCTTCCATATCCGCCACAAGTTCACCTGTACCTCCACACACATCATCTATTGCATCCGCTGCACCCGATGTGGCCTCCTCTATATTGGTGAGACAGGCCGCTTACTTGCGGAACGCTTCAGAGAACACCTCTGGGCCGCCCGAACCAACCAACCCAATCACCCCGTGGCTCAACACTTTAACTCCCCCTCCCACTCCACCGAGGACATGCAGGTCCTTGGACTCCTCCACCGGCAGAACACAACTACACGACGGCTGGAGGAGGAGCGCCTCATCTTCCGCCTGGGAACCCTCCAACCACAAGGTATGAATTCAGATTTCTCCAGCTTCCTCATTTCCCCTCCCCCCACCTTGTCTCAGTCGGTTCCCTCAACTCAGCACCGCCCTCCTAACCTGCAATCCTCTTCCTGACCTCTCCGCCCCCACCCCACTCCGGCCTATCACCCTCACCTTGACCTCCTTCCACCTATCCCACCTCCATCGCCCCTCCCCCTAGTCCCTCCTCCCTACCTTTTATCTCAGCCTGCTTGGCTCTCTCTCTTATTCCTGATGAAGGGCTTATGCTCGAAACGTCGAATTCTCTATTCCTGAGATGCTGCCTAACCTGCTGTGCTTTGACCAGCAACACATTTGCAGCTGTGATCTCCAGCATCTGCAGACCTCATTTTTTACTCGAAAATTCTCTCTAAGACTTTGCCCACAACAGAAGTGAGACTCACCGCCCTATAATTACTAGTGTTATCCCTACTCCCCTTCTTGAACAAGGGAACCACATTTGCTATCCTCCAGTCTTCTGGCACTATTCCTGTAGACAACGCGGACATAAAAATCAAGACCAATGGCTCTGCAATCTCCTCCCTTGCTTCCCAGAGAACTAGGATAAATGCCATCAGGCCCAGGGGACTTATCTATTTTCACCCTTTCCAGAATTTCCAACACCTCTTCCCTACATACCTCAAAGCCATCCATTCTAATTAATTGTGACTCAATATTCACATCGGCAACAATGTCCTGTTCCTGAGTGAATACTGACGAAAAGTATTTATTCAGTGTCTCCCCAATCTCTTCAGCCTCTACGCACAACTTCCCACGACTATCCTTGACTGGACCTATTCCTACCCTAGTCATTCTTTTATTACTGACATACCTATAGAAAGCCTTTGGGTTTTCCCTAATCCTACCAACCAAGGACTTTTCATGTCCCCTCCTTGCTGCTCTTAGCTCTCTTTTTAGATCCTTCCTGGCTACCTTATAACTCTCAGTCGCCCCAATTGAACCTTCACGCCTCATCTTTACATAAGTCGCCCTCTTCCCTTTAACAAGGAATTCCAATTCCTTATTAAACCACGGCTCCTGTACACGTATGGAGTTGTCCTGAAAGTTGGGCAGCTTGCTACGAACAATGATCTGTTTGAGGTTTGGCAATTGTTTAAGGGCAAGTAGTGGAGGTGTGGGGAAGGTCTTGGCGAGGTGCTCATACTCATTGGTAATGTGTTGCAGGTCACAAAGAACATGGCGCAGTTTTTCACCTCCTGGGAAGTACTGAACAACGAAGGGTACCCTGTCGGTTATAGCATGTGTCTGTCTCCTGAGGAGGTCATTACAGTTCCTTGCTGTAATGCGCGCACACACACGCACGCACATGCGCGCGCACACACACAGACACACACACACCACACAACACTCAACACACACACACACTCACACACTCACACACTCACACACTCACACACACACTCACACACTCAACACACACAGACATGACACTCTACACTCGCACACACAGACACGACACTCTACACTCACATAGACACATCTCTTTCACACTCACAACCCCCCAACCCAGACACACAGACCCACATGTACGTTTGTGGGGTGAATTTGTACTTGCAGAGTTACATTGTACTTTGCTCAAAAACTGCATGAATTCATATAAAACTCTGTTATCTCACTTTTTAGATTAGAATCAGTCTAAACATCATGGCACAGTACAAAGGGGGCTAACACCTTCAACAAATTGTCTAGCTAGCACCAATTGTTACAGTTAACCTGAGAATGCAACTTTTTAAAAAAAAGTTTTGTGATTTACACATGAAAGAAATAAACTATCATGGTATTTGAACAGATGAAAGACTCAACATACAAGGTATTTTCAGTGTATAATTTCAGTCACATCACACTGTAAATTCTGTGTCTTACAATTGTGTCCTCCACAACCATCTGGTGAAGGAGCGGTGTTCCGAAAGCTAATGTGCATCCAATTAAACCGTTGGACTATAGCCTGGCGTTGTGTGATTTTTAACTTTGTACAACCCAGTCCAACACCGGCATCTCCAAATCCTGAAATAAACATCCATACTTGTATCAATATTCATGAATAACTCATTTAATGATTTGTCTGAATTTGCTGGGCATGACTGGATGTTGCATTTAATTATGTGATTATTATAACTGAACCTGAAGAAGTATTTTCTAGGGTGTAAAATGCCTTGGAGAGTTCTGGGGTCAAGATAATATGATAGCTCATAATGACTTGGTTTTCTATTTGTTTAGCACTGTTTGTCCTGCCAATGATTTGGAACCAGATGTTTGTGCACCTGCCATTGTTGTTGCTGGTGTGGCCTCAGTGACCTATTTGTTAGTCTCTACAACATTGTGCTCACCCTAACCTTTATGGAGAGGGGCTTGTCCTGTTAGTTGTGTTACTAAGTCTGATATACCTAATGCCAACCAGTCTAAACTTCCTGAATTCTCAAAAGCTGATGGAGTCTGTGAACTACAATTTGAAGATCATACCTCTCTTAGATACTGAATTGAATTCAGCTGAGTTGACCTAGTCAGAAGAGCAGTGAGCAGATTAGCATCTCAACGTGAATCTCAAGCCATATCAGGCCCATTCGCACAGCAGAATACCCTTCAATAGAAAGTTGAACAGTGGTGGTATTCAAGCAAAAAAGCCTCAAATACTAAGTGCTGTTATCATGTCAATAGGCCAATGTCTACATTTTGTTCAACTACTCGGCAAAGCCAAGATGCAACTGAAAGTGATTTTTTTTTTAAGTTCTTGAAAATATTTGAAGTATTTTTCCAATCACTTTATAAGAAGGTGAATAAGAGTTATGATAACATAGTCTCTCTAAAGAATTGTAATATTACAGTGTCAAGAAAAAAAGTTGCCTTGCTCTAATGAGATTGTGTGTGTGTTGTTTAATATTTTACATGATTTCTGAATTACTTTTGCAGATGTCTACAGAAACTCAACGAATCAGTCCCTGCTCAACCTTGACTAGCAGTACTGCATCCCCACCTGCTAATAGCCCCTGTTCTACCCTACCACCAGTCAGTACGTCTGCAGCTGTTAAAGATTGTTCTTATGGAACTGTCACTAGTCCAACCTCCACACTGGAAAGCAGGGACAGTGGCATTATTGGTGAGTCTTTCCCACGCATTCTATATATTTGTCCCTCACTATTAGAATTTTACAATCATAAAGTCATATAAGGGTTACAGAACAAGGCCATTCAGCACATTGTTTGTATCAGGTCTCTGCAACAGTAAATCCCCTTGATCCAGCCCCCTGCCTTTTCCTGTACATCTCCACATTTATCCCTCTTTTGAAGGGCTTAATTTCAATTTGCCTCCACTATCCTTTCAAACAGTGGATTTTGGATCTGAACCATTCTCTGCACAACCTTGCTTCTCAAAAAAGGCCTTTGACTCCACTGTACACATATAAAGTTCTCCTGTAAAGCATTTTAGCAGCACAGTTTGGCAAAATGTTGCTGAAAAATTAGGAACGGTATTCTTGAAAACGCTTACCTCTGATCATAATAGTGTGATTCCAGCAGTGATTGTTTCACATGCTTTATTCTGCACATGCGCTACTGTCAGAGCATATGAGAGGTACATTACTATATATTGAGCAGCTTCATTTCGAAAATTCAAATAATGAATGTTCATTGATCTCCTTCTGAGACAAGAATATTCTTGTGTAATTCCTGTAAAAGTCCTGTATAATTCCTGCAGGACTGCATTTCTCTTACGCGTACCATTTAATTTCTAATTTGTTCTCGTACCTGTATATCTCACAATCTAAACCAACCCCCAAAAACCAGTTAGAAGACAATCAACCACAGCCATCCACTTCTGCAATCACAACTGCACCTGACAGTGGTGATGATGATGACTACCCTCTGTCCCTGCATTAACCATATTTTTTCAATGTAATATATTAAATTTACTTACATTTATAAATCTTCATTCAGGCAGTGCTATACTTTGTGTTAGGCTTTGGGTGATTTTTGAGAGATCGTGAATGTTATTTTTTGCTGGTCTTTCCCTAACCCCACATTTCCCATAGCTCCATTTTCTCTATTAAATGGAGTTTTGCTGGAACGCAACTAAGGTATTATAGGAGAACTTGCTGTACTTACAAACTATGACTCCATCTTCAACTTCATTTTCCTTTCTAAGGTCCTTTAAAAACATAGAAACGTTGAAGATAGGAGCAAGAGAAGGCCATTTGGCCCTTCGAGCCTGCTCTACCGTTTATCATGATCATGACTGATCATCCAATTCTAATCCTTATCCTAATTTCTCCCCATATCCTTCAAATCCAGTTGCACTAAGTGCTATATCTAGCTGCCTCTTGAATGCATTCAATTTTTGGCATCAACTAATTCCTGTGGTGATGAATACCACAGACTCATTGTTCTTTGGGTGAAGAAATGTCTCCTCATCTCTGTCCTAAATGATCCACCCGGAATCCTCAGACTGTGACCCCTGGTTCTGGATGCACCCACTATCGGGAACAACCTCCCTGCATCTACCCTGTCCAGCTCTGTTAGAATTTTAAAAGTCTCTATGAGCACACACACACACCCCCTCCCCACTCGTCTGATCTCCAGCAAAAGCAATCTTAACTTAGTCAATCACTCCTCATGCATCAGCCTCGACATCCCTGGAAACAGCCTGAAAAGCCTTTGCTGTGGTCCCCGAAGAGCAAGAGCATCCTTCCTCAGAGAAGGAGACCAAAATTGCGCACAGTATTCTAGGTGTAGCCTCACCAAGGCCCTGCATAACTACAACAACACATTCCTGCTCCTGTACTCAAAACATCTCGCAATGAAGGTCAACGTACCATTTGCCGTCTTTACTGCCTGCTGTACCTGCATGCTTACTTTCAGCAACTGGTGCACAAGGACACCCATCTCCCACTTTATACTCCCTGATCCCAATTTACAGCCATTCAGATAGAAATCTACCTCCTTGTTTTTGCTTTCACTTTAGGAACACAAGAACATGAGTAGGCTATTCAGCCTGATGAGCCTACTTCAACATGGAGTATGATTATGATTGATTGAACACCTTATCCACCCCATCCCTATAACCCTATGCAGTTTTGGTCTCCAAATCTCAGGAAATATATTATTGCCATTGAAGGACTGCAACAAGGATTCAACAGACTTGTTCCTGGGATGGCGGAACCGTCCTATCAAGACACTAGTCTTCAGAAATTCATCAATCGCTACCTCAAATATGTTCAAAAACTGAGTTTCCACAGCTATTATGATAAAAAATTTCCAAATAATTCAAGACCCTCTGAGTAAAAATAAATTCTCAACTTGGATTTAAGTAGCATCCCCTTTTTTATATTATGTCTTCTGGTTCTGGACTCCTTTTCATAGGAGAAACATCTTACCTGAATCTATCCCATTAAGAACTCAGTAAGTTTCAGTTTGATCACTTCCCAGCCTTCAAAACTACGAGGAACACAGGTTCAATTTATCCAATCTCTCTCTATGGGACAGTCATGCCTTCCCAGGAACAAGTTTGGTGAATCTTCATTGCTCTCCTCCTATGGCAATAATATACATCCTAAGATTCGAAGACCTAAACTGCACACTACTCCAGGTGCAGTCTAACCACGCTCCTATACAATTGAAGCAAGTCATTGATATGTGTTGTGAACAGCTCAGGTCCAAGAACTGATCTTTGTGGTACATTACTAGTCAAAGGCTATTGAGTTGGACGATCAGCCATGATGGTGACGAATGGCAGAGCAAGCTCGAAGGGCCAAATGGCTACCTCCTGCTCCTATCTTCTATGTTTGTAAAGGATCTTATAGAGGAAAGTGAAGTTGGTGATGGGGTCATAGTTTACAAGTACAGTTAGTTTTTTTACAACACTGTAGTTGCGTTCCAGCAAACCTCGCTTACTGGAAATAATGGGGCCTATAGGAAAAGTGGCAGACCAGCAAAAAATAGCGCTCACATCGCTCAAAAATCACCCAAAAGCCTAACACGAAGTATAGCACAAGAATGATCTATTTCTACTGTTTGTTTTGTCTGTTAGCCAATCATTAATCCATCACCTCCTATCCATGTGCTTTTAAGAATCCAACCAGCCTCCTGTGACAATTTTATCAGACATTTTCTGAAAATCTAATTATGCTCCATTCATCAGCTCTCCTTTATCAATTAAGTCAGTAACATCTTCAAAACAAATCTCCAATAAATTCACCATGCTCTTGTCTCCTAATTACTGCCCAACTGTCCTGGCACACAGTTTATGAATCCATCAAATCTGGGGTCTGACTTGCCCTCTGAATTTAAACACTCATCTATCACAGTCAAAATGGAGGCAGAGGCCGGCATTGTCAGGTAAATTGATTCCAAACTGTGATTTTTCCCAATGGCTTGACTTCGCTGATTGATTAGACTCAATCAGGTTTGTAATTCCATTAAGGGTGCCAGGTGACGTTTCAAAGAGGAGACAAACAATTAGGGATCCTCTATTACTAAAAAAATAGCTGTCTACTCTTTCAGAGAAGTGAGAAAGCAAGTGCCTCGGAATGGAGGAACCTTCTACCCAACCTAAGTTTTGGTGTCAGTGGTTGGGCCATCATTTGTCTTCACACTCTCGTTGATCTATTCTGACTCCTGGTTAAGTATGTCCCAATTTTAAAAATTCTTATTACTATTGTCAAACCCTTCCATGGCCTCGGTTCTCACTCTTTGTCTGAGAAAATGATGATAACAAAAAATGTAGGAGTGGAAGCGGGTGATTCATTCCATTGAGTTTGCTCTACATTTATTGAGCTCATGGCAGATCTTATATCCGTTATTCTACTTTCCAGCTTTTTCTCCATAATCCTTGATTAACTTACTGATCAAAAATAGGTCTTCTCAGCCTTGAATATAACTAAGAACCCAGCCTCGACAGCTTTCTGTGGTAAAGAAATCCACTGAGATATTATCCACTGAGATAATAAATTTTCTCCTTATCTCTGCCTTAAATAAGACAATAGCCGATATGGAATAGGTATAGATTATTTGCTCTTTCGAACCTGTTCAGCCATGCAATAGCTCCCTGAGGCAAGGAGTTCCAAAGACATTCGACCCTTTGAGAGAAGAAATTCTTCCTCATTTCAATTGGCACCCTAGTATTCTGAGACATTACCTTCTGGTCTTCAACTCTTCCATGAGGGTTTCAGCTTTTGTCCTGCCAAACCCCTAATGAGATCACCTCAGTGTTTTAAACTCCAATGAATAGAGTCTCAACCTATTCAACTTTGCAAAAGAAAATCTCTCCATACTAGTATTACCTTGTGAACCTTTTTTTGATCTGTCACCCATGCTAGTATATATTTCTTTAGATAAGACGACCAAACTGCTTACGGTATTCTAGGTGTTATCTAACTATGCCTTGTACATTTTAGCAAGACTTCCATATTTGTACACTTCATTTCCTTTAAAATAAAGACCAAAATTCCATTTGCCTTCCCTATTTCCCGCTGAACTTAGTTAATACCTTTTTGTGATTCATGCATGAGGATTCCAAAATATCTCTGTTGTGGCTTTCTGCAGTAATTTTTTTTTAAATTATAGAAACCCTACAGTTGGAAACAGGCCCTTTAGCCCAGCAAGTCCACATCAACTCTCTGAAGCGTAACCCAGCCAGACGCATTCCCCGACCCCATATTTACCCCCATGTACCTACCCTACACACCCTTGAACACTCTGGCCAATTTAGCATGGCTAGTTCACCTGACAATCACATCTTTTGGATTGGATCCATTATTTCACCATTTAAGCAACATTCAGTTCCTCTATACTTTACATTTTCCCATATTACATTCCATCTGCCAGGATCTTTGCTTATTCATCTAACCTGTCTCTATCCCACTTCAGCTTTTTTGGGTCACCCTCATCACTTGCCTTCCCACCTGTTTTTATGTCATCTGTAAACTTGATAATAGTGCATTCACTTCCCTCATTCAAGTCATTAATATATGATTTAAATAGTGTGGTCTTAGCACTTATCCCTGTTCGGTAGCAAATCCTCTATCCCAACACCATGGGCTTTATCTTATTAAATAGCTAAATGTGCAATATCTGATTGAAAGTGTCTGTGTTGGACTGGGGTGTACAAAATTAAAAATCACACAACACCAGATTATAGTCCAACTTGTTTATTTGGAAGCACTAACTTTAGGAGCCCTGCTCCTTCATCAGTTGGTTGTGTGATTTTTAACTTTATCTGATTTTTGAATTCAAAATATATTACATCTGATGGTTCCTTTTGTCTTGACTATTACCTCCTCAAAGAATTCTAATAAAATTGTCAGGCATGATTTTTCCTTCATAGAACAATTCTTACTCTTTGTTCATGTTTGGTATTTCTAAATGCTCTGTTGTTACATCCTTCATAGTAGACTCTAACTTTTTCCCAATGACGGCTATAAGCTAACTGGCTTTGAATAAGGATGTTAAATTGACAGTTTTTCAATCATTTGGACTTTTCCTGAATCTCGGGATTCTTGAAAGATTATTACCAGCGCATTTTCTATCTCTGTAGCTATTTAATATCCTAGAATGCATCGTATCAGGTTCAGAGGACTTATTGAACTTTAGCCACATTAGTTTCCCTATTTCTTTTTCTTTCTGAAAGTTGGGTTTATTTCCTTTTTCCCTTTTGACCCTTGTTCATGTAGTATTTTTAGAATGCCATTAGTGTCTTTATTATGACGTATAATGCAAAATATTTATTCAGTTCTTCTGCCATTTCCTTTTTCCCTGAACTCATTCTCTGAGGGCCTCTAGTCACTTAGGCTTCTGTTTTCATTTTTAATTATTTAAAGAAGCTCTTCCTATCCTTTTTTATATTGCTTGCTATTTGCACTTACAAGTTTATCTTTTTTTTTGGTCATCTCGTTGGTAACCTCCTTCAACCCAATGACCTTCTAGATACTTTATGCTCTTATGCTTCTTGACTTGAGCGTGCTGGATCTTAATTACTATACTGTTGATGGCAGTGTCTCAGTCTGGAATTCCCTCCCTATAATTCTCCACTTCCCTCCCTTTCTTACCTGCTTTGGTTCCTTAAAACTGAAAGCTCCTTAAAATCTAGTACTTTAGCTATGTAGATCTGATTTGGGCTCTCACCAATTTTGCTTGAAAGGTTGTTTTTATCTGAATCATGATGAGGACTGCTTGCTGCTGTTTTCTAAGTCTGAAGTTAGCATCATGCTCAGCTTAAAATGAAGTACTTGAGTATCATCCATGTGTTCAAGTGACCATCATTTTCATAATTAAATTGCTATGTAACATTCAAACTAATCTAAGTATTTATTTTACTTGTTTTTATTTTTAATGTATGCTAGTAATACTTACTGTAATTATAATGACTTCTGAAATTTGGTAAGTGTAAACTTTTGATAGATGCCTCAACAACTTGAGGACTATTGAAACTGTTGCAGTTATGCTCTGGGATATATTTAACAGGCAAATGAAAAAGTGTGGCAAATACTTTTGTTCAGTTGTTCCATTGAGAGCTTTCACAAGGATTACATTTCTTGACATTTGATGCTATAATTCATCCATGAGAAGTGAGAGGCTAGATAGAAAACACTCAGATATGATGTGACTCACTCGATATGTTTGAGGTGATACTTATGACACTTTGCAGCACAGCATTTATATACCTTCTCAACCAATTTTCCAAATAATATGGGTATGCAGTTAAATAATTGGAGACAATTTCTGAGTTCAACTTTTGTTTAAGATTTCAAATGTTGTGCAAAATGTATGTGTGTGTTCACAATAATTGTGTAAGATGTTATCAAAACATACTACAGTTTTCACAAATTAACCTCTGCTTCATGAACCATATCTATACAGAATGACAAAACATGTATGGTTCAGTATATGAGTGGCAAATGTAAGAAAAGCCTTACAAAAAACAAGAATGTCCATTCAGGTATTGCTGAAATATGCAGCCAGTTGTAGGCTGCCAAACAAACAACATCAGCTCATGATGCTGAAGTGCTACTGTTATCCATTGAAGTCCCACATTTGGAGACAGTTTGTCTTTTAAAAATAGAAATACTAGAAGCACCATGGACCAATACTATGGTTTGGTCTATTTGGCCCTTTGAGTCTCTACTATTTGGTCATATCATCTGGCTGATCTGAATGAGGCTTCAAGTTCACTTAGTTGAGTGACCCCAAATCCCTTAATTTACTTGTCAATCAAAAATCTTTCTGCCTCTGTCTTTAATATATTCAATAAACAAGTCTCTACTGTTCTCTAGTGAAGAAACCCTCTCCTAATTTCAGAGTGAAATAGGATATTCCTAGTTTTTAAATTGTGTTTCCTAGTTCTAGATGCCCTTTTGGGAAAATATTCGGTGGCATCAACTTTGTCAAATACCCTCAAGATCTTATTTTTCAATAAAATTTCTCTCAACAGAAATATCAGCTTACAAGCAGGAATGCTTTCTTGGTACTTGGTGAAATCTGGAGATGATATGGTGACACATATTCAGAATTAATCTAAATGCAGCATAAAACCAAACACAAATGTCCCTCTGACAAAGACGTTTTGTTCAATCATTCTGGAAATGGTTATTAACAAGCCACCCTCATTAGAAAGCAAAACTAAAATTGCTGGCAAAATTCAGCAGATCTGGTGATATTTCAAGTCTAGTGAATCTTTTTCAGTACTGGATAGGAAACTGCTTAGAAACTTGTCTTAGTTCTGTGACACCCTGGCAAATAAAAGGAATAGTTTCATGTTTTCCTGAGAGCTGATTTGTTATTTCAGAGTTTCAGATTTATGGGAGCCTGTCAAATTCTCAATAAATTCACTGAATTCCAATTCCATGTAGACCTTTGTATGAAAATAATCAGCATCTCTTTGCAAAACAAACTGATGTGCAACCAATATCTTATCCTGGGCAAGCATTTCTTTTACCAGTGGACTGTATAATTGCACTGAATGTCAATACTCCACAGTTTTTTTGGCACTCTGTCACCATGTTTCGAGACTATTGAAGCAAGTAACAATTCACACATTAGACTGATAGGTGAGATTGTAGATTTTAGAATTTTTGTCTTTAGAATGCCTTTGTTTACACACAATGTGAAATAAAAATGTTGGAACAACAGTGATGACAACTGTGGTTTGCTGGGAGAGATATTTCCAGTGGGATCCTTGAAGGAATTGTTAACAGTTTTAAGAAACAACATCAGAATTTACTGGTAATTTTGGTCATAAAATAAAGTCTGCATGAATAATTCATAGTTATTTTCATTCATATATCTTCATCCCTTCCACTCCCCTACTTCCTTTGGCTTATATTTTACATTTGTTGAAAGACTTTAACTGTCAGGCTTCAGCTCAAGAGGAATGCAGTGACGAGCATCATCTAGAGTTGAAACATTAGTTTGCTGTCTCTTCGTAGATACTGTCTCACTCACTGTGATCTCCTACATTGGTTGTTTTGAATCATTTCTGAAACTTGCCATTTTCTAGCACAAGCCCAAGTGTTGTGTGAAGGCATAAACCGAATAACTATCCGAAGAATTTCAAATGGAAATGAACACTCTGCAATCATCAGTGAACATACTCACGTTTGATCTTTGGTGCAAGGAAGGTTTCTGATTAAGATTGTTGAGATTGTTGAGCCAAAGGCATTGCACTGAGACATAGCTCCGAGCAATGACCAGGTGATCATTGACACTGAGTTTTCCCCGATTTCCCCTACCTTAAATGTTATTCAGGTTCCTTGATGCCACAGTCCATCAAATGTTGCATTGATTTCAAGGGCAGTGTCTCTTGCCTCACCTCTGGAGTTCAGCCTTTTTGTTTTGTTCATGTTTGGACCAAGGCTGGAAGACAGTAATTAAGTGACTCTAGAACAACCCAAGTGGCAAACAGATGTACAGACTATTAGTGAATAATTGTCCCTTGGTAAAATTATTGACAAGATTAAGCCCAATGAGTTGAGAGCATCATCAACAACTCCAAACCCAGTAATTCACTAATGATTTAGCACAGATAAATGGGGTTATATTTGACCAGATTGATGTTTTTTCCTGCTTTTAATAATAAGGACACATCTGGACAACTTTGCACATTGTTAGGTTGTTGCCAGAGTTTAGACAGAGAATCAGGTAATTTTGGAGCACAAGTACAATGCTGTGAAAGTTGCAACGATAGCCAGGCTACACAGACATTGCTGTGCTGTTTTTGAAGGTGGAGTAGAAAGAAAGGTGGCAGTATAGGTTAAGATAGATATTAGAATGATGGAATCCCTACAGTGTGGAAACAGGCCCTTTGGCCCAACAAGTGTACGCCAACCCTGTGAAGAATAACCCACCCAGACTCATCCCCCCTACACTATTATCCTAAATTTACTCCTGACTAATGCACCTAACCTACACATCCCTGAACAATATGGGCAATTTAGCATGGCCAATTCACCTAACCTGCACATTTTTGGGAGGCAGATGGCCCATATCTATCTCTCAACCAGTTATGTAAAATAACAGATTATTGTTCATTATTTGTTTTCATAAATGTCAGTCAAATGCAGATAAGCCATATAATGTGGAAAAGCAGCAGAAGAACAAGCAGAGCTATTAACAGTAGAATTATTATAAATGTAAACTGCCCAAAACATTCAGCAAGTCTGTAACATCTGTAGATTGTAAACAGAGTTAATTCAGTATGCCGTGGCTCTTCTTCACAACTAGAAGCAGCTCAAACAAGGTGGCATTTATGCTGATTAATGGGAGGGAAAGAAGGCAGCGAGCAGAGAGGTGGCTGCAGAACCCAGAGAGTGAAAAAGTATAAGTCAGAGAAGCCAGGTAAGACAAGAAGCTAATGAGGATAAAGAGCAGAAAACCTATCTCAGGACAGAACCTGGAGTAGTGGGAGTAAGTAATAGACAAGAATAGGATGTTCATAGTCTGAAATTGTTAAATTTGATATTGAGTCATGAAGGCTGCAAGTTATCTGAGGTGTAATTCCTCCAGCTTACATTGAACTTTGCTGGAGCAGATGCTGAAAATAGTTAAGTAGCGTCATATCGTGAGCTGAGTTTCTCTCTCCACAAGTGGTCTAATTCCTGCAAAGGTCCTCCAACACTTCCCTCTTTGACCTCAGCATCCACAGTCTAGTCTATTAGTGTGGGAAAGAGAGATCAAGGACAAATCTACACATCCCTGAACAATATGGGCAATTTAGCATGGCCAATTCACCTGACGTGCACCATTTTGGGTGGCAGATGGAACTATCTCTCAACCAGTTATGTAAAATAACAGATTGTTGTTCATTATCTGTTTTCATAAATGTCAGTCAAATTGTTAAAGTTAAGAAATGTTCCACTATATTGGTCATTGATGGATAAAAAGGCACGTGTCCAGGCAAATGGCATAGTGATTAAGAACTATACAGTTTTGAGAGTGGGGAACGTTAGTTATCCCAATGTAGGTTGCGGCAGTAGTGCAAAGTGCAGAGAGGAATGTATTACAAAACATTTCATTGATCAGTACATTTCTTGCCCACTGACAAAGGAGACGTAAATAAATCTGATTCTGGTGAATGAAGAAAATCAAGTATCAGTAGGGGGAACCTCAAGGAACAATGCTCGCAGCATCATAAGATTTATCTTGGCTACAAGGAGCAATCAAAGTAAAATTAATTGAAGCAGGGCAAAATTTTGGGCTGAGAATGGATTTGGCATGAATAAATTAGAATCAAAGTTTGACAGAGAAATGTCTAAAGCAAGCTTCTAAAAGAAATTCTTTCATGGGATGTTGGTATCACTGACAAGGTTAGCATTTGTTACCCATCCCTAATTGAAAAGGTGAACCACCTTCTTGAACTTGCCTTTGAAGAGGATGTGGTTTGGGAACAATTATATTAATTTAAGTGTTCATTTCCATTTGAAACTCTTCAGACAGTTATTCGGTTTGTGTCCTCACGCAACAAGACCTGGGCAACATTTGGGCTTGTGATTAAACAAAAGGCAAGTTTCAGACAATGATTCAAAACAACCAATGCTAGAGCTCACAGTTGATCAGACAAGAGAAGAGACAGCAAGCTAATGTTTCAAGCCTAGATGACTGTAGTCACTGCACTAGGGCGAGACAGTGGTTCAGTGGTTAGCACTGCTGCCTCACGCACCTGGGTTCGATTCCTGCCTCGGGTGACTGTGCAAACTTCACACTGACATTCTCCCCATGTCTGCTTGGGTTTCCTCCCATAATCCAAATATAGGGTAGGGGAATGGGTCTGAGTGGGTTACTCTTCAGAGGGTCAGTGTGGACTTGTTGGGCTGAAGGGCCTGTTTCCATAGTATAGGGAATCGGATCTCATCAAATCTCTCCTCTTGAGCTGAAGCCTAATAGTGAAATTCTTTCAACAAATGGATTCCTGGATAATGAAAGAGATAAAGTATAAGATGAAACAAAACAAAAAGCACTTTGTATAACAATGTCAGGTTGATCGTGCAAGTGAGAACTGAGCACGGTATAGAAAACTTATAGAGATAACGTGGAAAAAGAATTATGAGACACAAACCCTTCTTATAACTATACCAGCTGTTGGTGAAACCACACCTGAAGTACTGCGAGTATGTTTTGGTTATCTTACTTATCAGAGGCACACTTTTTTTGGAGATAATTCAGAGGAGATTTGTTAGGTTACCTTTTACCATGAAATGATTGTCATATGAGGAAAGTTTGACAAGGTTGAATGAGCGATAATCTTACTTAAACATTTAAGATCCTGATGGCATCCGATAGGATAGATGTTGAGAGAATGTTTCCCATGAGAGATCATCTAAAACCAGAGAATATTTTCAAAATACATGAAGATGTGGAGAATTGTTTAGAACTGTCTTTCTCCAGAGAACCCAGGAGCCTGGATCGTTGAATATATTGAAGGCTGACTTTTGTGCAGATTTTTGCTTGATAAGGGAATCATAGATTATGGAGCACAGCAGGAAACTAGAGTAGAGGCCACATAGATCAGCCTTCTGTGGTACAAGTATGTGATTAGATTAGATTAGATTAGATTAGACTTAGTGTGGAAACAGGCCCTTTGGCCCAACAAGCCTACACCGACCCGCCGAAGCGCAACCCACCCATACCCCTACATTTACCCCATTACCTAACACTACGGGCAATTTAGCATGGCCAATTCACCTGACCCGCACATCTTTGGACTGTGGGAGGAAACCCACGCAGACAGGGGGAGAACGTGCAAACTCCACACAATCAGTCGCCTGAGTCGGGATTTAAATATATGTTAACATTATTAATGTAAATTTTTTGAATTTGGAACAAGTGGCATATGGGTATTCTCCATATCTGAAGGGATTTAATGATTAACCTTTAGATATTTCTGTTAACATGGTAATTAATTTTAAAAGACGGTCTGAGAGTGTTAGCCGCTGGAGACCACTGGGCTTTGTTTACGTTGGGAGAGCTTATAAAGTGAACAATGTAGTGCAATGAACTTTGAGATAGAAGATTCTGAATTGTTTGTGGGTTTAGCAGAAGCATCCATAGCTGGGAGAAGAAAAAAAAAGTTTTTTGCTTTCAGTTTGCAGTAATTTGCAGAAGAATCGGCTTAAGCTGAATGTGTAAAACAGTTGCTCTTGAGAAGGAGAGGTAGTTTAGGACTGTTAAGAAATAAGTTACTTCACTAAGAAGATTCATTTGAGTTCTAGGCCAGAAGTGTTTGGCTAAATTTTTTGGATATGTGAAACTGAGAATGGCATATAATTGAGTTTTAGGTGTATCCAAGAAGTGGCTATCAATTTCTTAAAATGGAAATATGAAAGCACATTTCAATTAAGCCCGAGAGATATGGAATAGAAGGGAATTATCTCGAGTATTATAATTATAATTTCTATATATGTCAACATGTTTACATTTTATTTTATCTTCATTTCTTTTGTGTAAAACTTCTGTTTTATTGTTAAACCCAAATCTGTGGTCTTGCATGTTTGTATTCCACATTTGTAAAACCAAATAAAACAAAATCTATCCAGCTGGGTTTTAGTCTGACATCTGACTTGGCCAATAACAACATCCGGTGGTATCAAAGCACATGATATAGTAGATGAATGGAGCAAACTATAGAGCTGAAATAGGCCATTCAGCTCTCCTATCTATGTTCTTTTGATAGACACTGTGGTAAGCATTTTTTACTTCCTGTTTTTATCCTGTCTACTTTAACATGATATAATATAAAATATTGAGTATGCACTGCCAGGATTTAAATTTGAATATCCTAAATACAATGTTAATATCATAGAGCTGCTATCCACTGGATGGATGAGCATGACAGTAATCCATTATCCTGTATGATTGAACCTGCTGTCATGACCAGAATTTATTTGGAATTTAAAATTTGCAGAATCAAAACCTATCATACCTACAAAAATAGTATCTCATAATGGATTTGCTGAAATGTAGGTGAAGCAGTTATTTCAGTGTTAGTATCATCAATCATTTTCAAACAAGTGTAAGATAAAGGCATTCTAACTTTAAATCTTTAGCTAATTTTATCACTTTTTTGTGTCATGGTTTATTTGGATTGCACAAAGCCATCCTTCTGAAAATCCCCATATAAGCAAAACTTGGAAAGACATCACAATTTGAGGACCAAATTAACTTGAGCTAACAATCAAGCCTATGCTCTTTTTGTCTAGCGTTTTAGTTAGCAATCCAAATCTGTACACACATAATCAACAATTTGGCATGGCTGTTCCAAGAAAGGTAAAAACAATGACTGCAGATGCTGGAAACCAGATTCTGGATCAGTGGTGCTGGAAGAGCACAGCAGTTCAGGCAGCATCCAACGAGCAGCGAAATCTATGTTTCAGGCAAAAGCCCTTCAGGATCAACTAGACTAAACCCCACCACCACTAGGATGCTATTTAAGCACCCAAAGCATATCTCTCTCAAATGTACAACGTGGTAAATATTTTGACTTCAAAACTCACGGCTACATGAAGGACGAAGGAGCTTTTTTTTTCATTATACTTAAGTTTCGGAGATGAATAGTTGCTTTGCTGGACTTGGGGGGGGGGGAGGGTGGATGTGTGTTGCATTTTTTAGTGTGGGATAAGGAACCCAAAGTTCAGTGAATTGCGGGTCTAAACCCCATACCTGAGCTGTAACACTCTAAAAGCTACGCTCAAATGTTATGATTTGGAGGTGCCAGTGATGGACTGGGGTGTACATAAAGATGGGCACATGCATGATCAGTCAAATTCAGTAAAAAGTGAGGTTATATAGGATATATTGCAATAATGGAGAAGAGACAATGCAACTAAAAGGTGCAATTTTAGATAGGATGAAGAAGAAATCGACATGGGAATGTATGTGCACAAACGTTGAAAGTAGCAAGACGAATTAACAATATAGTTCAGCAAGTATGAGAAACCTCGACTTAATACATAGAGGTAAAGAGTGAAAATCTAGAAGGTTAAAAGCTAAGTATGCAAAATACTAGATCAGTTGGAGTATTGTATTCAGTTCTGGGCACTACAGTTTATAAAAGACTTGCCCACTTTTGCATAGATACTGAAAAGGTTTATTAGAATAGATTCAAAGATAAGAGATTGCAGTTAGGTGGATAGACTGGGGAAACTGGAGCTGAAAATGTGTTGCTGGTTAAAGCACAGCAGGTTAGGCAGCATCCAAGGAACAGGAAATTCGACGTTTCGGGCCAGAGCCCTTCTTCAGGAATTAGAGGAAACTGGGGAAACTGGGCTGTTTTACTTCAAGTCAAGGAAACTTGAACGATTAATAACCAGAAGGGACAGATTGGCAAAAGAACTAGAAGTAACAATTGGACAAAATTTTTATTCAATAAACTGATAAAGATTTGGAATGCACCGTTGACAGAATGTTGGATAAATACTTGCAGGGAGGGATACAGGGTAAGTATAGGGGAGTGAGACTAACTAGATTGCTCAGCAAAAAAGCAAACTCAATGTGTTGGCTAGTTTTTGCCACACTGTTGTGACTTTTGACTCCCACACCATGCCATCCTGCATATTTCATTACATAAATAAGAGTGAGTCAGAGCAACAATAACTTGCCATGAAATCCTTGCATTCTTCTATGTTGTTATGTCTTGGACGAAGTCAGAACTCATGTGGCACCAGATTATAGTCCAACAAGTTTACTCAAAATCACAAGCTCTTAGAGCGCTGCTCCTTCCAAACTGACGAAGGAGCAGCACACTGAAAACTTTTGATTTTGAGTAAACCTGTTGGATTATAACATGGTATCATGTGACTTCTGACTTCATCCACCTCAGTCCAACACCAACATTTCCATATCATAATGTCTTAGAAGTTAATTTGTTACTTCTGGGACCAATCAGAGCCATACAACAGCTCTGCAGAGCTCACTTTGATTTCATCTCAGTTTCCTATTATGGTAGCTAGACGCTCTTTCTTTGAGGTTTCTCCTGCTTCTGCCCTGACTTTGCATAGATAGATTTTTGTGTGCAATCTGTTCCCACAGTTCCTTGGCAGCTGTTTCTGAACTATCTGCCTAAGCTCATGACGTAGTTCTGCAAGACTACTTGCCTTTAGAACATAGAACTATACAGTGCAGAACAGGCCCTTTGGCTCGCAATGTTGTGCCGACCTGTGAAACTATTCTCAGCTCAGCCCCCTACACTATCCCATCATCATCCATATGCTTATCCCAGGATTGTTTAAATCTCCCTAATGTGGCTGAGTTAACTATGTTGGCAGGTAGGGCATTCCACACCCTTACCAGTCTCTGAGTAAAGAACCTGCCTCAGACATCTGTCTTAAATCTATCACCCCTCGATTTGTAGTTTTGTCCCCTCGTACAAGGTGACGTCATCATCCTAGGAAAAAGACTTTCATTGTCTGCCCTGTCCAATCTTCTCATCATATAGTATGCCTCTATCAAATCCCCTCTTGGCATTCTTCTTTTCAATGAGATCAGACCCAAGTATTTCAGCCTTCCCTCATAAGAGAGTCCCTCCAAACCAGGCAACATCCTGGTAAATCTCCTCTGCACTCTTTCCAATGCTTCCACATCATTTCCGAAATATGGCGATCAGAATTGTACACAATATTCCAAGTGCGGCCACACTAGCGTTTTGTATAGTTGCAGCATGATATTGCGGCTCCGGAACTCAATCCTCGACCAAGGAAACTTAACACACCATATGCTTTCTTAGCAGCATTATCCACCTGGGTGGCAACTTTTAGGGATCTATGTACGTGGACTCCAAGATCTCTCTGCACATCCACACCACCAATAATCTTTTCATTGACCCAGTATTCTGCCTTCCTGTTATTCTTCCCAAAGTGAATCACCTCACATTAGCTGCATTGAACCCTATTTGCCATCTCTCAGCCCAATTCTGCAGTTTATCCAAGTCTCCCTGCAACCTGAAACATTCTTCCACACTGTCCACTACTCCACTGATTTTAGTGTCACCTGCAAATTAACTAATCCATCCACCTGTGCCTGCATCTAAGTCATTTATAAAAATGACAAACAGCAGTGGTTCCAAAACAGATCCTTGTGCACACCACTAATAAGTGGACTCCAGGCTGAATATTTTACATCAACCATTACTCGCTGCCTTCTTTCAGAAAGCCAGTTTCTAATCTAAATTGCCCTCAATCCCATGCTTCTGCATCTTACTGAAGTCCATGTACACAACATCAACTGCCCTACCCTCATCGACATGCTTCGTCACCTTCTCAAAAAACTCAGAGGTTTGTGAGACACAACCTGCCCTTGGCAAAACCATGTTGACTGTCTGAAATCAAATTGTTACTCGCTAGATGATTGTAAATCCTATCTCTTACAATCCTTTCCAAAACCTTTCCTACAACGGAAGTAAGGCTCACTGGTCTATAATTACCTAGGTCATCTCAACTGCCCTTCTTGAACAAGGGCACAACTTTTGCAATCCTCCAGTCCTCTGGTACCAAACCTGTAGACAATGACAACTCAAATATCGAAGCCAAAGGCTCTGCTATCTCCTCCTTAGCTTCCCAGAGAATCCTCAGATAAATCCTATCCGGTCCATGGGACTTGTCTACTTTCACTCCTTCTAGAATTGATAACACCTGTCCGTAACTAACCTCGATCTTTTCTAGTCCAATATTTCATGCCTCATTCTTCACCTCTGCAATACCCTTCTTTTCCTGAGTGAAAACCAATGAGAAATGTTCATTTAGCACCCCTCCGATCTCCACAGGGTCCATCTTCAACTTCCCACCTCTGTCTTTGATTGGCCCTATTCCTACCCTAATCATCATCTTATTCCAAACATACCTACGGAAAGCTTTAGGGTTCTCCTTTATTCTATTTGATAAAGACTGGTTGTGTCCTCTTTGCTCTTTTTAACTCTCTCTTTAAACTCTCTAGCTGTCTAGCTGATCCATAACACTTCATCGCCTCATCTGAACCATCTTGTCTCATCATCTTGTCCCATCTTGCCCTAAAGAAGCCTCCACCTTCTGCTTAACAAGAGATGCAATTTCTGTCGTAAACCATGCGTCCCTTACCTTATCACTTCCTCCCTGCCTTACAGGGACATACCTATCAAAGACACACAATACTTGTTCCTTAAACCAGCTCCACATTTCAATTGTCTGCATCCCCTGCATTTTGCTACCCCATTCTATGATAATTCTTGTCTAATCACATTATAATTGCCCTTGCCCCATCGCTAACTTTTAACCTGTGGTATATACCTATCTCTTTCCATCACGAAACTAAACGTAACTGAATTATGGTCACTCTCTACAAAGTGCCCACCGACAACTAAATCAAACACCTGGCCGGTTCATTACCAAGCACCAGATCCAATGTGGCTTCCCGTCTAGTCACTCCTTCGATATACTGTGTCAGGAAGCCCTGCTGTACACATTAGACAAAAACTGATCCATCCGACAGACTAGAGTTATAGCATTTCCAGTCAATGTTGGGGGAAGTTAAATGACCATAATGACCACCTTGTTCCTTCACTCCTACCCAGAATAATTTTGCCAATCCTCTCCTCCACCTCCCTGGAGCTCTGCAGAGGCGTATAAAAAACTCCAAGCAGTGTCACCTCTCCTCTCCTGTTTCTAATCTCAGCCCACACTACCTCAGTAGACGAGTCCTCATCAGAAGTTCTTTCAGCCACTGTTATACTATCCTTGACTAACAAGGCCACACCTCCCCCTCTTTTACCGCCTTACCTGTTCTTAAGGAAAGATCTAAACCCTGGAACCTGCAACATCCATTCCTCACCCTGTTCTATCCATGTCTTCGAAATGGCCACAACATCGAAGTCCCAGTACTTATCAATGCTGCAAGCTCACCTACCTTATTTCGGATACTTCTGGTGTTGAAGTAGACACACTTCAAATGAGCTTGCGGTCTTCTAGCACATTCCTGTGACCCTGAAATCCTGTCCCTGTCCTCACTACTGTCATCCTCCTGTGCACTGCAACTACTCCTTAGGTTCCTATCCCCCTGCTGAGCTCGTTTAAACCGACCCGAATAGCACCAGCAACTTTCTCACTTACGATATTAGTACCCCTCTGATTCAAATGAAGACCTTCCTGTTTGTACAGGTCCCACGTATTCCAGAATGAGTCCCAATTATCCAAGAACCTGAAACCCTCCCTCCTACACCATTCTTGCAGCCACGTGTTCAGCTGATATCTCTCCCTATTCCTTGCCCCGCTATCACATGGCACGGGTAACAAACATAGAACATAGAAAAATACAGCGCAGTACAGGCCCTTCGGCCCTCGATGTTGCGCCGACCAAAGCCTACCTAACCTTCACTAGCCCAATAACCTCCATATGCTTATCCAATGCCCGCTTAAATGACCATAAAGAGGGAGAGTCCACCACTGCTACTGGCAGGGCATTTCATGAACTCATGACTCGCTGAGTAAAGAATCTACCCCGAACATCTGTCCTATACCTACCACCCCTTAATTTAAAGCTGTGTCCCCTAGTAACAGCTGACTCCATTAGCAGAAAAAGGTTCTCACTGTCAACCCTATCTAAACCCCTAATCATCTTGTACACCTCTATCAAATCTCCCCTAAACCTTCTTTTCTCCAATGAGAACAGCCCCAAGTGCCTCAGCCTTTCCTCATACGATCTTCCTACCATGCCAGGCAACATCCTGGTAAACCTCCTCTGCACTCGTTCCAATGCCTCCACGTCCTTCCTATAGTATGGCGACCAAAACTGCACACAGTACTCCAGATGAGGCCGCACCAGAGTCTTATACAACTGCAACATGACCTCAGGACTCCGGAACTCAATTCCTCTACCAATAAAGCCCAGTACACCATATGCCTTCTTCACAGCACTATTTATTTGGGTGGCAACTTTCAGAGATCTGTATACATGGACACCAAGATCCCTCTGCTCATCCACACTACCAAGTAGCCTACCATTAGCCCAGTAATCCATCTTGTTACTCCTACCAAAGTGAATGACTTCACACTTAGCTACATTGAATTCCATTTGCCACCTTTCTGCCCAGCTCTGCAACTTATCTATATCCCGCTGTAACCTGCCACATCCTTCTTCGCTGTCCACAACTCCACCGACTTTCGTGTCATCCGCAAACTTGCTCACCCAGCTTTCAAGCCCCTCCTCTAGGTCATTTATAAAAATGACAAACAGCAATGGTCCCAAAACAGATCCTTTTGGAACACCGCTAGTAACTGCACTCCAAGATGAACCTATACCATCAACTACTACCCTCTGTCTCCTTCCAGCCAGCCAATTCCTAATCCAAACCTCTAATGCACCTTCAGTGCCATGCCTACGTAGTTTTTGCATTAGCCTACCATGGGGTACCTTATCGAACGCCTTGCTAAAATCCATATACACCACATCTGCTGCTTTACCCTCGTCCACTTCCTTGGTCACCTTCTCAAAGAACTCAATAAGGTTTGTGAGGCACGACCTGCCCTTCACAAAACCATGCTGACTATCCTTGATTACGTTATGCCTATCCAGATGTTCATAAATCCTATCCCTTACAATTCTCTCTAAGACTTTGCCCACAACAGAAGTGAGACTCACTGGCCTATAGTTACTCGGGCTATCCCTACTCCCTTTCTTGAACAAGGGGACCACATTCGCTATCCTCCAGTCTTCTGGCACTGTTCCCGTAGACAATGACGACATAAAAATCAAGGCCAATGGTTCCGCTATCTCCTCCCTAGCTTCCCAGAGGATCCTAGGATAAATGCCATCAGGCCCAGGGGACTTATCTATTTTCACCCTTTCCAGGATTCCCCAGACCTCTTCCCTACATACCTCAAGGTCATCCATTCTAATCACTTGTGACTCAATATTCACATCAGCAACAATGTCCTGTTCCTGAGAGAATACTGACGAAAAGTATTGATTTAGTGTCTCTCCAATCTCCTCCGCCTCCACGCACAACTTCCCACTCCTATCCTTGACTGGACTGATACCTACCCTAGTCATCCTTTTATTCCTGACATACCTATAGAAAGCCTTTGTGTTTTCCCTAATCCTACCAACTAAGGACTTTTCATGTCCCCTTCTCGCTGCTCTTAGCTCTCTTTAGATCCTTCCTGGCTACCTTAGAACTCTCCGTCGCCCCAACTGAACCATCACGCCTCATCTTTACATAGACCGCCCTCTTCCTTTTCACAAGGGATTCCAATTCCTTATTAAACCACGGCTCCCTCACAAGACCCTTTACTCCCTGCCTGACTGGTACATACTTATCAAGGACACCCAATAGCCATTCCTTGAACAATCTTCCACATATCATTTGTGTTCTTCCCTTGAAGCCAATTTTTCCAATCCACACATCCTAAGTCATGCCTCACTGCATCATAATTTCCCTGCCCCCAGCTATAACTCTTGCCCTGCAGTGCACACTTATCCCTCTCCATCACTAGAATAAAAGTCACCGAGTTGTGGTCACTGTCCCCGGAGTGCTCACCTACCTCCAAGTCTAACACCTGGTTCATTACCTAGAACCAAATCCACACCTCTTGTTGGCCTGTCTACATATTGTGTCAGGAAACCCTTCTGCACACATTGGACAAACATCTAATGAACTCGAGCTATAGCTTTCCCAGTCAATATCTGGGAAGTTAAAGTCCCCCGTAACAACCACCCTGCTACTTTCACTCTTCTCCTGAATAATCCTCACAATATTTTCCTCTACTTCTCTCGGACTATTAGGTGGCCTGTAGAAAACTCCTAACAGGGTGACCTCACCTTTCCTATTTCTAACCTCAGCCCAAACTACCTCAGATGGCAAGTCTTCCTCCATCGTCCTTTCCACCGCTGTAATACTATCCTTGACAAGCAATGCCACACCTCCCCCTCTTTTACCCCCATCTCTGACCCTGCTAAAACATTTAAACCCTGGAACCTGCAACAGCCATTCCTGTCCCTGTTCTACCCACGTCTCTGTAATGGCCACAACATCGAAGTTCCCGGTACCAACCCACGCTGCAAGTTCACCTACCTTGTTTCTTATACTTCTGGCATTGAAATATACACACTTCAAGCCACCTTCCTGTTTACAGGCACCCTCCTTCGAGATTGATGCCTTGTTCCTAACCTCCCTACACTAAAGCTACAGTCCAGGTTCCCATGCCCCTGCAGAGTTAGTTTAAACCCTCCCAGAGATAATAACTTTTTTTTCTAGCTCTCAGCTTCCACCCTAGCTCCCTGGAATCCTGCCTTGCATCCCTATCCCTCTTTCTATCTATGTCGTTGGTACCTTCGTGGACCACGACTTGAGGCTAGTCACCCTCTCCCTTCAGGACCCCAAAGATACGATCCAAGACATCACGGACCCTGGCACCGGAGAGGCAACATACCAACCGTGAGTCTTGTTCGTTCCCAACAAACCTTCTAAATGAGCCTCTAACCATTGAATCTCCAATGTCTAACATTCTCCTCCTTTCCCTCTTTCACTTCTGTGCAACAGGGACAGGCTCTGTGCCAGAGACCCCTGGTAAGTTGTCCTCCACAAAGTTTCCACAACAGTATACATGTTTTCAGGGGAACGACCACAGGGGATCCCTCCACTGACTGTTTTCTCCCCTTTCAAACAGTCACCCAGCTTTGTTCGTGCCTGGGAGTAACTACTTCCCTATAACTCTTATTTATCACAGCTTCTGCCTCCCGAATGATCCAAAGTGATAATTAGTGGAGATCTCTTCCTCACGCTCTAAGTCAGGTAAATCTCCTAAATTCCCTTCCTATCATGAATTCCATGTGAGCTGCAACTTGCACCAAACAAAGTCTGCAAGTCACTTCCGTGAAAAACACCTGGATGGATTAAACAATAAAACTTTCTAACCAAATAATCCCTGCCTTAAAGCAATGTGGAATGCTTCAGGCTGCTCTATACCGAAATGAAAGCTATTTTGTCTCATCTTCGGCCAACCCATTGATTCTGTGACTATGCCCACCTTCAACTAATAACTTATATTTATAATCAATATGTTTGCATTCTTTCGAGACGAGCTCAGTCTATCAAGAAACCTTACATATTTATTTACTGCCTCCAGCTTTTCACCTGGCATAAGTGATTTTATTTTATTGAGACGCTTAGATATTTTGACTTAATCAAGAGATTCAGAGAATGGCAATACATAGCCATAGGGCTTAAAACCACATTGCATTATATCACCAGAAAGTCTGTTGATGAGTACATGTGGGCCAGGGCATCAAGAGAATGTCTCTGCTGTCCTTTGAAAAATGCCACAGAGTCTTTGCATTGGCCTGTGTGGGGAAACATCTCATTCATGAGTTGACACCCTCAACAATACAGCATTTCTTCAGCACTGCACTTTACTGTCAGCCTAGTTATACCATCAATTCTTAAACACATGAAATTCAGAATCAGAAGGGAGAAATGCTACCCCGAGCTGAGAATAATTAAATAAGTTGCAGACTATAACTTCTGTAACAAAGTAGAGCAAAAAGGAAAGGTTAAAGTAGTTCTGAATGCTAACAGTTGCATCCACAACTGCAGTTAGCATTTTCAAATTAAATTTGTTTAGAAAGCAGCATGCGAGTTAATTTGCACTGTTCCACCATAACAATTTTTTTCTCTTTTTTTTTCCAATCAACAGCAACTTTGACAAGCTATTCCGAAAATGTAGAACGTGCTAAGTATGGTGGGGAAAGTAGCAAAGAATCAAGCTCCAGGACAAGTGCTAAACCATGGCATGCTCAAAAATCTGCCTTGGATTCCTGCCTATATCGAGTGGATGAAAATATATCTGGTTCTACGTTCAGCTTGAATAAATTCCCAGAAAGAAACTTGGAGACTGTCTCATCTCAGTCTGTCCACTCCATCCCCCTGTACCTCATGCCTCGACCAAATTCTGTTGCAGGTAAGAATATAGATTTGGTGCCTATAATAACTCATATATAAATAATCAGTCATTACTTGTGGCAACAATACTTTTACTGCCCCTGCTTTATTAACTAAGATCCAGAAAGCAGATGTAATCTTATTAGGTTGTATTCCCAACACTGAACCTTTCCTCCAGGAGCAGAACCAGAATCAAGGGGCAGTATTTAATAAAAGTTATTGTGACTCTGCCTTTTGGTTGAAAGATACTGAGAGGCCTGCATTGCCTTTTTTAAGGAAGGTCTGTCATACTAAATGCTACCCAGGCACTGCACTGGACAGTGGGCTTTGCCCTGGACCAAGGACCCCAGGAACCAAAGTTCCATCAACTGAGATGTGTTTCCTAATCAAGACCGAGTAGTCTTTCACTAGGGAGGGGGTGGCTGCTGGCAACACATTGACCAAAGGCCTGATATTATGGTTGGGTCCCAGGCCTTGGTGAGTGAGAGTGTATGGGGGATGTTCGGTTGGCTTCAAGGGCACAGATCAGCAGTCAGTGGGTCAATCCTTCCTGGTGCCAGATCTCTGTCAGCCAGTAAACATGCTTCTATATAGCAAGCCACCCCCCACACAGCCTGGGTTAATAGCAACAGCGCTAGGTTGAGGTCCTTAATTGTTTCATATCCATGTGTAATTTAGATTTTACAAGAAGATTGTCATTTTAGTGTATAGTGTTGCACTTTACAGCATACTGCCTGACAACACCGTTATTCACCTTTCAAATATACCTCTTTGAACACAGAAGGTAGTTAAGTATTAAAAAAAATCTTAAGATTAATGTTTGTATCTAGAAACTTTGTACTGTACAAACAAAATATAATTTTTGTCAGTTTTTGATTTTTTTAAATAGTCTGACGAATTGCTTGCTCCAATTGATTTATTGTTAGTTGAGATAATAATGAAAATACAAGAGCAAAATGAATTGATGCATTGCAATCTTAAGCTTTTGTTTTATTTTGGAGGGTTTAAAGGTCCATTACTTTCCTAAAATTGCAGTGTTCTTTGATTTTTTTCATTTTATAGTCTTCATTAGACTTACTTACATCTTTCTTTCTGGACTGTATAGTTAATTTTACAGGGGAAACCTTTCTCTTTTTGATTACTTGTGCTTGTGTTCCAGGTGGAAGATATTAATCAAAGTACTTGGATGCCAAATATAGCTCTATTAATCAAATAGTATAACAGCTAGTTTAATTCTGAAGTGCCACCTGAACCTTGTCAAGGTTATGAAAGAAAGGTTTAATTTGTGTAGTCCTTTAGCGAATAGTTACACAGGTTTATTTGAGTTTGCAAAAGTTCTGGGCTTTGCTTAAAGAAATGAATCACTTTGTGTCTATACGTGCAAAAGCTTGCAAAGTAAGCTTAATTTGGAATGATTAGAACAGTAACAATGTCTACTGTTAAGACTGAAATTATAATGTTCATAGGATATGCAATTTTCATTTATTTAAAAGAGAACTTTCGAAGTTTTGTGAGCAGTTATGTAGCAAAACCTCAGAGTGCATGAAGTTAATTGACTGTGAGGTCTCTGCCTGCAGTGCATTAAAGGAAGATGATGGAATTAAGGTGTTCAGGTATGGTATTATAAATTGAATTTATGCAGAGTTTTCTTGGGCATAGAACATGTGTTGGAGAATTCTAGTTGTAAGTAAATGATAAAGCGTCTCTTTGGGTTCAGCTAATCTTGTCATTAAGTCTAGATTATGATGTTTTTCAAACATTATGGACATAAATATGAATTTTAAGTTTAGGTTCCTCAGATTTCTGTAATTTACAGAACAGCGGTGTTTGTATTCAGCTGTAATGATCAAAAATAATAAAAATAGTCATGCCAAAAATTATTGTTACATATAATGAGTTGTCAAAACCTTAGACATGACAAGAAGAATTTAGCTGTTTTTCAGGGCAATCTGACATACAACTTTGAATATTTATAAATATGTGTACTCCCTTGAATATTTTCTTGACAAAACTTTAAACATTTGTATCATGGCTTTGTGCAGGCATTCAGACTCTTAAACATGCTAGTGAATCAGTGCGTTGCATCATAAGTTGCTGAGTGTGGTTTTTACTCATGATCCCTTAAGATGTCTGTTTTGAGTTTTATTCAATCCAGAATGGAAAAACAGGTATGTGTTTTTTTTCCAAGGGTGGGAAGATTTGAGGATAATTTAAACATGCTGCTTTGATGGACTTCAAGCCAGTTTTGGAGTACTGTAACAGAACTTGAAGAACAGAAAGCTTACATAAATTTATTTGTGATTAAGTATGGGTGCTAAGAAGTTAAATGATTTTGAATGCTGTATTTTTGACTTTTTGTTTGAATTAAGGATACAATAGTTCCCTGAAATGTGTTGTGGACCAGGCCAGACACCCTCAAAACATTTTTAAAAAGTGGCCCAGATCCTAACTCTGCTAGTTGTTTTTACCAGTTGTAACGTGCATATTCCAGGAGTGATGCAGCTGGTCAACCCAATTAGCTTTAAACAAAATAATTTATTTACAAGATTACTAAATGAAACACAAACAAAACAAAGACAGAATACAAAATAACTTGCCCAAAAACCCAACAGATTATCCAAACTTAATGCTGTTGCAAATACTTGCAACAATCCCCATAAACACCCCTTGGCACAAATGGTAAAAATCAAACAAAGGGTCTTACAGGAGAGAAGTCAGAGAAAGAGTACCAGCATCCACCTGCTTCATTGAGTCCAGCAGCTTCAAACACTCTACTGTGCTAAAAAAACAACCAAACCAGAGAAAAGTTTTCTTTTAAACTTGAAAACTTTTTCCCTGAGGCGGTATCTGTTAGCTATAATTAAACAGGTCCTAAAACCCATCGATACCTAGACTTATCTGTGTTGGAGTCTGTGTCTTTTACGACCCTCTGGGGGGGGGGGTAAAAAGTAAACCAAGAACAATATAACCTTGTTAAAAGAGCAGCATCGTCACAAATGCAACTTTTGATGTAGCAGGTAAGGTTATACCTTTAACTGATATTGGGTCAAAATTTCATTAGTACAGTGTAAGTGCAAAATCAGAGAAAGGTTCTGTTGAAATGCTTAAAAATAAGAGTTTACACTGTAAACTCGGCAGTGAAGGATGTAGAGTCGCGAGTGTGGTGCTAGAAAAGCACAGCAGGTCAGTCAGCAGTCGAGGAGCTGGAGAGTTTCCTTTCCTGATGAATGACTTTTGACCGAAACGTCGACTCTCCAGCTCCCCGACTACTGCCTGACCTGCTGTGCTTTCCTAGCACCACACTCTCGACTCTACATCCTTCACTGCCGAGTTTACAGTGTAAACTCTTAGGTTCTGTTGAAATGCTTAAAAATAAGAGTTTACACTGTAAACTCGGCAGTGAAGGATGTAGAGTCGAGAGTGTGGTGCTAGGAAAGCACAGCAGGTCAGGCAGTAGTCGGGGAGCTGGAGAGTCGACGTTTCGGTCAAAAGTCATTCATCAGGAAAGGAAACTCTCCAGCTCCTCGACTGCTGACTGACCTGTGCTTTTCTAGCACCACACTCTCGACTCTACATCCTTCACTGCCGAGTTTACAGTGTAAACTCTTATTTTTAAGCATTTCAACAGAACCTTTCTCTGATTTTGCACTTACACTGTACTAATGAAATTTTGACCCAATATCAGTTAAAGGTATAACCTTACCTGCTACGTCAAAAGTTGCATTTGTGACGATGCTGCTCTTTTAACAAGGTTATATTGTTCTTGGTTTTCTTTTTACCCCCCCCAGAGGGTCGTAAAAGACACAGACTCCGAAAAGTCTAGGTATCGATAGGTTTTAGGACCTGTTTAATTATAGCTAACAGATACCGCCTCAGGGAAAAAGTTTTCAAGTTTAAAAGAAAACTTTTCTCTGGTTTGGTTGTTTTTTAGCACAGTAGAGTTTCTGAAGCTGCTGGACTCAAAGAAGCAAGTGGATGCTGGTACTTTTTCTCTGACTTCTCTCCTGTAAGACCCCTTGTTTAATTTTTACCATTTGTGCCAAGGGGTGTTTATGGGGATTGTTGCAAGTTTTCCAGCATCACACTCTCAACTCTGATCTCCAGCAGCTGCAGTCCTCACTTTAGCCGAGGTGAAGGATGTATTTGCCTTCTGAGGAGATGTTCAACTGAATGCCTCAGACGCAGTATTTTCAGGTCCGCTGAGGGTTATCTCCCTATTTTGTCTATCATTTTGACCGTAGTTTGACCTGGAGTCTTAGAAAATATTTCTCCTATAAATGATCATGAGGTTGTAATTGCAAGAAGGTAGATGACCGTACCAGGAGATTTGTTATTTCATTTGGTCCTTCCTGGGATGTGGGCAGCAAATACCAAATTGCCACTGAACTGTGAAACCACTTCAGGCTGCATTTAGCAGTCAGCCACATTATTATGGCTCTAGAGTCACAAGCAGGCCAGATGAGGTATGGATGACAGGTTTTCTTTCTTGAGGGACATTAGTGAACCAGCTGTACTTTTACAATAATTAACATTAATTTAATAGGTACCATTACTAAGACCAGCATTTAATTACAGATTTATTGATTTAAATTCCACTCGAAGTTGTGGTGGAATCTGGAGCTTCTGGTCTAATGACATAACTATGACAATATATGCACCCAGCCCCACTATTTCAATTTGTCCTTTATATTTGCCTGTAACAGGGATCATCTAAGGGAACAAATGATGAACTTTTTCACTGGTCTTAATATTCTTTCTTTGTGATGTAAGCTGAAAACTACCTTGACTAGCCCAATTGCAGTTTTAGTGATTTTTCATACAAATGCACTGTTACATCCCAATTTTATATTCTATAACCTTTGCCAGAAAGACCTCATTTTTAATCCTGGTCTTATCTGGACCAGGTATGGCTTTTAATATGAATCTAGCTCCCAAATCTGATGATGGGAGTACAGACCTCCTAGCAATAGTCAGGATGTGGGGCAGAAAATGGTTGGGCGGCACGGTGGCACAGTGGTTAGCACTGCTGCCTCACAGCACCTGAGACCCGGGTTCAATTCCTGAATCAGGCGACTGACTGTGTGGAGTTTGCACATTCTCCCCGTGTCTGCGTGGGTTTCCTCCGGGTGCTCCAGTTTCCTCCCACAGTCCAAAGATGTGCAGGTCAGGTGAATTGGCCATGCTAAATTGCCCGTAGTGTTAGGTAAGGGGTAAATGTAGGGGTATGGGTGGGCTGCGCTTCGGCGGGTCGGTGTGGACTTGTTGGGCCGAAGGGCCTGTTTCTACACTATAAGTAATCTAAAAAATAAATCAGGAAAAAGAACAGGCACGTAAGAAAGGCACTATTACAAAAATCATTGGGGACTTCAATTTGCAGGTGGACTGGGAAAATTGGATTAGATTAGATTAGATTACCTACAGTGTGGAAACAGGTCCTTCGGCTCGACAAGTCCAGACTGACCCTCCGAAGAGCAACCCACCCAGATCCAGACCCATTCCACAACATTTATCCCTGACTAATCCACCTAACACTATGGGCAATTTCGCATGACCAATTCACCTAACCTGCACATCTTTGGACTGTAGGAGAAAACCGGAGCACCCGGAGAAAACCCACGCAGACACGTGGAGAATGTGCAAACTCCACACAGACAGTTGCCTGAGGCGGGAATCGAACTCTGGTCCCTATTGCTGTGAGGCAGTAGTGCTAACCACTGAGCCCCCTTGATAGTGTATATCAAGAAAAGGGATTCAAGGAGTCTCAATGTGATGATATTTTTGAAGTAGCTTGTGATAGAGCCCACTAGTGATGTGTAATGAGGCAGATTTGATTAGGCAGCTGAAGGTGATGGGGCAGTGACCATACTTGAATAGAATTATCCCTACAGTTTGAGAGGGAGAAGCTGGAATCAGATGTCATTGTATTACAATTGAGTAAAGGTTACAATAAAAACATGAGGGAGGAGTTGGCAATAATTGTTTGGAAGGAGAGCCGATTGGGAAAATGGTAGAGCAGTAATGGCAAGAGTTTCTGGAGATAATTTGAGAGGCACATCAGAAATTCATCCCAAGGAAGAAGAAACATACTAAAAGGAGAATGAGGCAACTGTGGCTGACCAGGGAAATCAGAGACAGCTAAAAAGCATACAGTGTGGTGAAGATTAATGGAAAGCCAGAGGATTGAGAAGCCTTTTAAAAACCAGCAGAGGATAACTTAAAAAAAACAAGAATAGGGGGCATTATGAAATATGCAAGCAAGCTAGATAGTAAAAGATGGTTGCAAAAGCTTTTTAGATATCTAAAAGGTAAAAGAGGCAAGAGCAGATATTGGAACACTGAAGATGAGGCTGGAGAAATAGTAATAGGGGGACAAAGAAATGGTAGAAGAATTTAATAGTTTATCTTAGTGGAAGATACCTGGAGCATACCAAAACTTCAAGAAAATCAAGAGGTAAAAGGGAAAGTGGTGGCCATCACTAAGTGGAAGATGCTGGGGAAGCTGAAAGGTTTGAAGGTAGATAAATAACCTGGACCAGGTAGACTACATCTTGGAGTTCTGAAGAAGAAGGCTGAGGAGATTGTAGAGGCATTGGTGGTGATCTTTCTGGACTCAGTGGAGTCAGGAAATGTTGGAGAGGACTGGGAAAAGGGGAATGTAACACCTCTGTTTAAGAAGGGAGGAGGGCAGAAGGCAGGAAACTGTAAGCTGGTTAGCCTGACCTCAGTTGTTGGTAAGATTTTAGAATCCATTATTAAGGATGAGATTATGGAGTACTTGGAAGTGGCCCAACTAGCTTCCAAATAAACGTGTTGGGCTATAACCTGGTTTTGTGTGATTTTTAGCAAGGTAAAATAGAGATGAATCAGTTTGGCTTCGTCAAGGAGAAGTCATGTTTGACAAATCTGTTACAATTCTTTTAGGAGGTAATGACCAAGTTAGACAAAGGAGAGCCAATGGACAAGATCTATTCGGATTTCCAGAAGGACTTTGGAAATGTGCCAACCATGAGGCTGCTAAACAGGTTCAGGGCCTGTGGTTTAAGAAGCAAGGTACTAGCAAGATTAGAGAATTAGCTGACTAGGAGAAGGCAGAGAGTAGGGATTAAAAAGGTCTTTTTCAGGATGGCAGCCAGTCACTCATGATGGGGTCACTGTTGGGACTGCAACTATTCACATCTAGGTGAAGGAGTTGAAAATTTGCAGATAATCCAAAGATAGGTGATGGCACAGATAGTGTTGAGGAGGTAGGGAGGCTGCAGAAGGATTTGACAGGCTAGGAGATTAGGTAAAAACAATGACTGCAGATGCTAGAAACCAGATTCTGGATCAGTGGTGCTGGAAGATCACAGTAGTTCAGGCAGCAGCGAAATCGACGTTTCGGGCAAAAGGGCTTTTGCCCGAAACGTTGATTTTGCTGCACTTTGGATGCTGCCGGAACTGCTGTGCTCTTCCAGCACCACTGATCCAGACTAGGAGAATAGGCAAATAAAAGCAGATGAAGTACAATGTGGGAAAGTGAGAGGTTATGCACTTGGGTGGGAAGAAACTATTTTCGAAATGGGGAAAGGCTTTGGAAATCTGCACACAAAGGAACATGGGAGTCCTCATTCAGGATTCTCTGAAGGTTAACATGCAGTTTCAGTGGGCAGTTAGGAAGGCAGATGAAATGTTAGCTTTTATTTCAAGAGGGCTGGAATACAAGAGTATGCATGTACTACCAAGGTTGTATAAGGTTCTAGTCAGACTACATTTGGAACATTGTGAGCAGTCATAAAGATGTACAGCACAAAAAAAGACCCTTTGGTCCAACTCTTTCATGCTGACTAGATATCTCAACCTAATCTAGTCCCATTTGCCAGCACTTGGCCCATGTCCCTCTAAACTCTTCCTATTCATGTACCCATCCAGATGCCTTTTAAATGTTGCTATTGCACCAGCCTCCATCACTTCCTTTGGCAGCTGATTCCATATACGCACCACCTTCTACGTGAAAAAGTTGCCCCTTAGGTCTCTTTTATATCTTTCCCCCCCCTCACCCTAAACCTATACCCTGTAGTCCTGGACTCCCCCACCCCAGGGAAAAGACTTTGTCTATTTATCCTATCCATGCCCCTGGTGATTTTATAAATTGCCCGTCATGATTTTGAATTTTGGGCTTCGTATCTCAGGAAAGATCTGATGGCGCTGGAGGGAGTCCAGAAGAGGTGTACAACTATGATCCCATGATGAAGGACTTTCACATGAGGAGCTGTTGAGGACTCTGGGTCTGTACTTAGAGTTTAGAAGGATCAAGGAGATCTCATTGAAACTTACAGAATACTGACAGGCCTGGACAAGTGGATATGGAGACGATGTTTCCACTGGTCGTGGAGGTTAGGTCTGAGATGAGAAAGAGTTCAGTCAGATTGCTGCAGATGGCTGTGGTGGCCAAGTCATTGAGTCTGGATGTGAGTTTCCTTGCTGGGCTGGAAGGTTCAGTTTCAGCCATTCATCACCATCCCAGGTAACATCGTCAGTGAGCCTCTGATGAAGTGCTGGTGTTATGTCCCACTTTCTGTTTATGTATTTACATTTCTTTGGGTTAGTGATGTAATTTACGCTTTTTTTCTCAGCAGATTGTAAATGGGGTTCAAATCCATGTGTTTTATGATGGAGTTCCATTTGGAATGTCATGCTTCTCATGTATGTCTCTGTTTGGCTTGTCCTAGGATGGGTGTGTTGTCCCAGTCAAAATGGTGTCCTTCACCTGTATGTAAGGGTACTACATGCAGTTGGTCATGTCTTTTTGTGGCTAAATGATGTTCATGTATCCTGGTAGCAAACAGGCAAAAAAACTAGTCACCAGGATATGTGTAAGTGAGATGCATTAGTCAGGGGTAAATGTAGAGTAATAGGATAGGGAAATGGACCGGGGTGGGTTACTCTTCAGAAGGTCGGTGTGGACTTGTTGAGCCAAATTGCATCTTTCCGCACTGTAGGGGTTCTATGATTCTATGATGTGACTCCAAACCCAAAGTAGTTGACTCTAAAATACCTTCTGAAATGGCCTAACATCTCACTTGGTTATATCAGCCTGTTACAAAGTAATGAGTGTACCTGTACCACATGGACTGCAGGTTTTCAAAAAGACACCTCAATGTCACCTTCTTGAGGATAGTTGGGGACAAAGGTATCTGTGAGTGTAATTGAAGTGTTTTATTAATGGGAGTGACAGAAAAAGGTGTCTCTTGTGGCTGTTGTGCTGAAAGGACAAAATGGAACAAAAGGCATAATAAACCAAGGGCATCTCGAGATGGGCAATAAATGCTGACTTAACCGGCTTTGCCCACATCCCATAAATTAATTTTAAAAATATTTTGTTTTGGGGGACTGTGAAATGCATTCCCGGGGTCAGGAGAAACCACATCAGTATATCAACGTGTTAATGAATGTTTCTGGAGGGAATTGAGGATATAAGGACAGGGCAAGTAGATATGATTAGGTTCCTTGTTCATGCGTAGGATAAACATCACCAAAGATTTGTTGGGCTCAACTTCTTGTTTGTCTATTTAATTGTTTTGTAATCTTGTTAGCCTCAGCAAGATCACCACTTATAAGATTTATTGGCAATTGTAAAATGATTTCTGAATCACTTTATAATTGAACTATTCTGGTGAATCTTAATCATTGTTCTTCACACTGTGTGAGAAATTTCAACTTTTGCTTTTATAAGATGTACGCTCTGTTGCTGTGCCATTTTTTTTCTTGGTTTTCCCATTTATTTCAAATGGCTAGCTATTGTGCTATAATTAGCAATCATGGATGATTGTTAGATTGTTTTTCTATCTAAGGAGGATGAGTCCAAACTATTGTTGTTCAAATAACATCAGGCTTTCTCATTTGTGTGACATAGATTTAAAGTACCCCAGAAAAGAAAATTTATTCCAATTGTAAAATTACCTGTGGTTCATGTGATAAATTTCATGCAATTTAGAGTAGCAGAAATACATCAACACCTGAGAGTATTGAAGGAATAGGCATCTAACAGTGGGTTTGTGTGATTTCAATGGAGAGCTTAAATAGTTCATACTCGTATCTTGACCCTGATGTTAAATACTTAAGTGGGATGGTTCTAAAATTACCCTTTGCATTCCAGAATGACAGTACATATACGCAGATTTGTAAAATGTGCCAGATGCCATATTGATAAAGGGTTGGCAAGCATCGACTAAATGAGCACCGAAGGTATGCAAGTCAGGCACATCATGACTTCAAATATTTCTTTCATGCCAGTTCTACCGTTTTGAAGCTCTAGATTCCAGCTTATGCCCTCACGTTGCAGATTACGTGTTAAGCAACATGAAAACCAATCCATCAGAACTACTGAAAAGAATCATCCATCACTTACACATTAGTTGCTGTTTCACTGTAGCTTCCATTTGATATCTTTTAGATTTCTACCG
Source organism: Hemiscyllium ocellatum (assembly GCF_020745735.1). Taxonomy (NCBI): domain Eukaryota; kingdom Metazoa; phylum Chordata; class Chondrichthyes; order Orectolobiformes; family Hemiscylliidae; genus Hemiscyllium; species Hemiscyllium ocellatum. The sequence goes on along the minus strand of NC_083432.1, from coordinate 10,964,975 downwards.
TAGCTGTTTCAGGTTATGTGGTGAGTAGTGTGGCACGTGATTCTTCATAGATTAGTTGATCCCAGATCATGGTTGTGCTTCCTTTTAAAATCAGACATGATTGGAAGAATGGGAAGAGGCTATGCCAAATATGATCAATGACTGGTAAAGGGGGATGACCTTTCAATAGGAGGCAAATCTTTGCAGGGCTTCTCTTTATTCATGGGAAATGAGCATGCTGGCAAAGCCAAGGTTTGTTTCCCATTCCTCACTGCCCTTGAAAAGGTGGTGGTGAGATGTCTTTTTGAACTTGAGCAATTTATCTGGTGTAGCTGCACCCTCAATGCAGTTAGGAAGCGAATTCCAGGATTTTTACCCAACAACAGTGAAGGTACAGCAATTTAGTTCTACATCAGCATGGTGTGTGATTTGAAAGGGAACTTCTGGTGAGGGTGGTATGTACCTGGTGCCCTCCTTCTTCCAAATGGTAGAAGTTGCATATTTGGAAGGTTCTGTTAAAGGAGCCTTGGTGAATTAGTGCAGTACATATTTTTTCTTTTTGTACACCAGTGGTAGAATGAGTCAACAGTTGAAGTGATGAATGGGGTGCCCATCAAACTGGCTGCTTTGTCTTGGATGGTATTGACCTTCTTAAATATTGTCAGATCTGCTGCTTAGCAAGGCAAGTACTCCATTACATTTTTAGCTTCTGTTGTGAGGCTGTAATATATGGACTAACTATTAACCTTTAATTGCATTGACTGATTTAGTGTCTGGAACTTTCATTTGAAAAAACAAACAAACTGTAACTGAACCAGGACACTAGATTAAAATGGCTCAGAAACCACTTGACCTGCAAGCTGTCCAAGTTTCACAGGGAATTATAGAATGGATGGCTAATGAAAGGCTATCCTTTATTACAAAAGAAACTGAACATCAAAGTTAGTGATGTGGGTGTGGTGAATTGTGTTGTAGCAGAAAGCTGTGATTGCATTAATAGAATGTGTTACTGAAAGAGACATTGGTAGAGCTTGACTACTCGCGAGGCGATTACACTTCTGGTATTGAATCGAGTTTCTTGAGGGTAAACACTGATGTTGACCTCCACTGATATCAGTTGCCACTCCCTGCTCGTTATTTCCTAACCTCTTTTAGATACAGGACACTTCCCCTCACTTGCAACTGCTCCAATAAGACCTTTAGTCTCAGAAAACCTTGATGCTGTTTCACCATTGACAAGCTGTTGTTAATTTTTGTTCAGCTCCATTCCTAAAGATTTCAGTGTCTTCAGCAGCTGTAGTGTATCGTTCCTTTAACTAGCAATAAGAAAGCCCATGTAGATGTGTGCTGCAAATGAACAGCATGGTTCATATCAGCTGAATGCAGATATCAGTGTAGAGGATGTAACACAAAGTAAGTGTGCTGACTTCATTATAATGAATAATTCCCAGGTCTTTTGGGAACTACCTAATTTATCTGCTAAAATGCACCGAATCTGTACCATTTAAGTGCGCATAAAATACTGCAATACCTTCATAATAAGTACCACCTTCCTCCTTGAGTTCAATGCCCAATAGCAGATTCACTTTCCCATGCAGTGATCTCCACCATGGGTAAAGTCTGGATCACAGCCCAATGGGAACAGGGAGTACAGATACTGAGAACAAATCTTAACCCAATTTGTTTAGACCGGTTAACTTGCATCTACCTGCACGTCACAAATATCACTTTTCCTACATTGATTAATTGGCTAGTTTTCTGATGGGTGCCATTGGAACAGGACATCTGAGTGACTTTCAGTCCAATGAAGCAAATTCTAATGGTGACATTCCAGTTTCTGACCAGGCTAAAATGTGTTACCTTCATATAACTTTTTTTTTTAACTTGCAGATCTGAAAAAGTATTGCAACACCATTGTTTTGAAACTCTGAAACAATCAAATATCCACAGCATGTTTAACAATTTACAAACTGTTCAACTATTAAAGCCTTTATTGTTTTGGCATATTTAGATATTTCCTATCCTTTTTTTTCCAAATAAAAGTACCTTGGGAAATAGAAAACTAGATTCCCAAGGTTGTTTAATAGCTCTTTAATCTATACAGCAAATGGAAAACTTGGCAATACATAATGCTGCGTTTTTTTTTCGCAGAGAGCTTTCTTTTCCACATAATTAACTTAGTTGGCTTGATGTTAGCACGTAGGTCAGATCAACTCCAACAGCATGGGATCAATTCCTCTTCTGGCTGAGGTCGGCTTGGAGCCTACCTCCTCATTTGACTCGTAGAGAAAGAACTTTGCCACGGTTCAACAAATAATTGTCTGCGACTTGCCTTCAGCTGAGAACTTGAAGAATTTTCCTCAAGATATATAATTGTTTACAAAGGATTTAATGCTGTTGCCTATCCTGGACTCGCTTAAAGGACCACCATTTAATTATTTTTAATTGACTTGTGACAAATCTTTGAAACAGTTAGGCCTTGAACCCACCTTCTGGCCCAGAGATAGAGATACTATCCCATGCTGTACAAATCCCAGGTTCTCTGTTTGACATGATTAAATAAGTCAAATTACATTTCTTTAAATGAAAGACGGGTACCTCACTAACGTTTGGTTATCACATGGTGACTCAATTCTGTCCGTGATTGTATTCAGTGACCGCTCGAGATTAAGAGACTGTGTAGCTGACTCGTTATGTCCATTTTCCAATAAGTTCAAAACAGTGGTCTTGACAAAAATGTACGTACATTCAGGCTCCAAACTGCACAGAGCGTTCATTTCAAAACACTTCAGAAAGCCAGGGTTGTGCTTGATTTATATCAGTTGTTTATATCTGGATTATCTCCCTCACCCACTTTAACAGTGAAGTAACAATAAATGAGAAACAGCTGCTGTCTGACTAATTGCATTCCTGTGTACCAGTCTTGATATCAGCCACAATCCATTTTTCGTTTTTGTATTGGTGTGTGGGGGAGGGGGGGGAAAATAAAATATCTCCTTTCATCTCTTTGTCAAATCCATTGTATGTAATATGTACTTTTATCAATAATTTTGTTGCAGTTCTTTGATTTGTCTTCCTGTGTACATTATCTCATTCCGTTAGTTTCTTCTTTACCCGGATTGCATGCATTAAAACATAGGTGTTGCTCATTATATCTTCTCACCAGCTTCAGGCCTTCACATGCTATTATTCTCCATTCAAAATCCATTTTATCCAGTGCCATCTGAAGTGATTTACCTGGCTATTCTTCTCCGTCTCCCTTTGTTGAGACAAATTAAACTGGGAATAATGTCTCCCCGAATTGGCAAATGTGAAAACATAACTGATTTTAGTTTTAGAGAAAAATCCATATGGATTCCCTTTAAGAACTTAAACATTCTTAGGATTGTACAATATATGTGGTACTTTTCATGCAATTTATTAGTACTTTGGAAAGCATGAAACTCATTTGTGTTTAAAATTGATAGTCTTGTGTTGTAGAAATTGAGATCAGCTTGTAGAACTGCTGAATCTCTCCGAAATATTGAGATTGACCTCGCATAAAACTGGAAGTGCTGGAGAAATTCAGAATTTCTGCCACTTTCTCTCAAGAAGGAAACATAGTTAATGTTTCAAAACCAATGCAACATTTCAGAACATTCCAGAATATGGCAGCAGAACTGGGCAGCACGGTGGCTCAGTGGTTAGTACTGCTGCTTCACAGCACCAGGGGGCCAGGTTCGATTGGGTGGAGTGTGCACATTCTCCCCTTGTCTGTGTGGTTTTCCTCCGGGTGCTTCAGTTTCCTCCCACAGTCCAAAGATGTGCAGTTCAGGTGAATTGGCCATGTTAAATTGCCCATAGTGTTAGTTGCACTAGTCAGAGGGAAATGGGTCTGGTTGGTTTACTTTTCGGAGGGTCGGTGTGATCTTGTTGGGCCGAAGGGCCTGTTCCCACCCTGTAGAGAATCTAATCTAATCTAATGGCCCAAGAAGTCTCCTTCACCATTTGATGCAATCGTGGACAGAGTTGTCTGATGTAATCAAATACTAATGAGGTACCTGAGTCTCAGTAAGAGTACTGGGGTATACAGTTGTCAGACATCTAATAAATGTGGCTGAGCCGCTGCAAAGGTCAATGCTGTAAAAGTAACTGTAGGTATTTCAACCAAACTTAATCGGACATTTGTGACACACCTTTGGAGCAGATGAAACTTTTTGGCACGGAGGTTAGGACATGAACAGTGTGCCACAAAATCCTTTTTGTGTTTATGCTCATGGAATTGGCATCAAGGCCTCTGAGATAATTCCATTGTCCTGCCAAGAAATACTGAGGATATATCTAAGACAGCAAATGTGGAAACTGTTCAGCCTTTCCCTCTTCCTAGCAGGAATTAGTAATCTAGTAAGCTAGTAATCTAGAGGCCCAGGCTGATGTTCTGGGGACATGGGTTCAAATCCTCTTATAGCCAGTAGTGAAATTTGAATTCAATTAATATATCTGGAATTAAAAGCTAGCCCAAAAGTGCCTGTGGAACCATTGTCAGTTGTTGTAAAAATCCATCTGATTCAGTAATATCTTTTAAGGAAGGGAATCAGACCCACAGTAATAATAGAACATGAAACAGAGGACAGTACAGCACAGTAAAGGGCCTTCTGTCCTTGATGTTGTGCCAGCCTTTTATCCTTACCTCTAAGATCAGACTAGCCTACATACCCTTCAATGCATTAACTTCCATGGTGCCCATCCAAGAGTCGCTTAAATGTCCCTAATGTATCAGACTTTACGACCACTACTGGCAGTGCCTTCCATGCACTCACTGCTCTCTGAGTAAAGAACCTGCCTCTGACATCTCCTCTAAACCTTCCTCCAATTACCTTAAAATTATGTCCCCTCATGATAGCCATTTCTGTCATGGAAAAATGTCTCTGACTATCCACTCTATCTATGCATCTCAACATCTTGTATACTTCTCACCCTTCTTCGCTACAATGAGAAATGCCCTAGCTTCCTCAACCATTCTTCATAAGACATGCCCTCCAGTCCAAACAGCATCCTGGCAAATCTCCTCTGCACGTCTCTAAAGCTTCCACATCTTTCCTATAATGAGGCGACCAGAACTGAACACAATATTCCAAGTATGATCCAACCAGGAATCTGTAGAGCTGCAGCATAACCATGTGGCTCTTAAACTCTGGTTAACTCTTATGTGCTGTCTGAAAATGACCGAGCAAGACTGTGGTTGACTCTTCGGTGCTCTCTGAAAGTGACCGAGCAAACCACTCAGTATAGGGGCCAGACAATAAATGATGGTCCAGCCAGTTAATGTCATAACCCCTGAACAAATAAAACAAAAAATATGTTGTCCACGTCTTTTCACTGTCATAAAGTCGTAGAGTCATGCAGCATGGAAACAGGCTGAGCAGTCCAACAATCCCAAACTGAACTAGTCCCACTTGCCTGCTCCTGGCCCACATCTCCAAACCTTTTCAATTCGTATACTTATGAATGTATTTTAAACGTTATAATTGTACCCACATCCACCATTTCCTCAGGAAGTTATTCCACATGCGAATTATCCTGTACATGAAAAATTTGCCCTTTATGTCTTTCTAAAATCTTTCTTCTCTCTCCTTAAAAATATGCCCACTAGTCTTGAAATCTCCCATCTCGGAAAAAGACAACTTCCAATAACTCTATCTATATCACATTTTATGAACTTTTGCTTCCCAACCTCATACGTTCCAATTTAAATAGTTCCAGCTTTTCTTTATAATTTAAGCCGGCAACATCCTGGTAACTCTTGTCTGAATCCTCTCCTGCTTAATAATCATTCCTAAAACTGGGTGACCAGAACTGGCCACAATATTCCAGAACAGGCTTCATCAATGTCCTGTACAATCTCAACATGACTTTTCAACTCCTATACTCAAAGGACTGAACAATGAAGGCAAGCATGCCAAACATCTTTTTAACCAGCCTGTGATGCAAACTTGAAAGAACTGTGTATCTGCACCGCCAGGTCCCTCTGTTCTACAACACTGCATAAGGCTTTGCCATTAATTGTATAAGCCCTACCCTTGTTTGTTGTAACAAAATGCAATGCTCACACTTATCCAGATTGAACTGTATCTGCCATTTTTCAGCCCATTGACCCATTTGATCAAGATCCCTTTGTAATCTTCGAAAACCTTCTTCATTGTCTGCTTTGATGTGAAGATATTGGGTTGAACAAGGTCAAAAATTTTCCTTGCACAAGACCATGCTGACTATTCCTAATCAATTTTTGTCTCTCCAAATGTCCATAAATCCTATCTTTTAACATCACCTCCAACAATTTAACCACAAAGTCCGACTCAGGTCTATAGTTCCCCTGTTTCTCCTTACAACCTTTCTTAAACATAAATTCAATGTTAGACTCCCTCCAGTCACCAGGCATCTCACCCGTACAGATGTTGCAAATATTTCTGCAAATGGTCTCAGAATTTCCTTCCTTGCTTCCCACAACATTCTGGGATACATTAGATCAGGCCGCAGAGATTTATCCACCTTTGTATTCAATAAGACCTTCTGAACTTCCTCTTCTGTAATGCGAACTGTTTTTAAAAATCAAAATTTATTTCTCTCCATTGTCTTGACTCCATTCCTTTCTCCACAATAAAAACTAATGTGAAATATTCATTTAGTATCGCTCCCATCTCCTGGGATTCAACACAAAGATGACCTTCGTGATCTTTCAAGGAGTGTGCTGGAGGTATTGACCCTTGGTATGGTGCTAGTATTTTTGTGTAGTGTAGAGAGATGAAAAGATATACCAAAATTTCCTCCTCATCGATATCTAGTTACAACTTGAGAAATCTGTGAGATGTGCAATTTGACTGCATGAATGTCTGATCCATGAATGAATGTGTAAAACTCCTCCTCTGACTCGGTAGATTTAGGGTTCAAGTCCCACTTGTTAAGACCCACTGAGGAAATGTGCTCTGTTATTCCAGAAATATACCAAATATTAATATTTTAGAAAGGTACACACAGTATCCCAGTTTACCTGCAGTTTACCAGCAGACCAAGGTTGATAGAAAGCGAGGATGAGCTTTCAGTAATAATTGAGAATTATTATTTAATTTAAGAAATTAGACAATAGCTACAAGTATAACACTTCTAGCTAAAACTCTAATCCTTTTAAATCCCCCTTACCCATGCACGCGCACACGCACACGCACACAAATAAATAGGGAAAAATAGATTGGTGGAGATCGAAAATACTAGGAAGTCAGTTCCGTGGTCTTTGCTTCTGATTCCAATGTTGAGATGTTACTTTGGCTAGCCAGACCATTGGTGTTTAGTTGCTTTTCTCTGGCAGCTTCCATTGGTTTGCAAGAAGTGTAGAATGACTGATTCAATTAGAAAACATCTCTGATTTATCAATTGAAAAGTTGCAGCTGAGTGAAACTGCTGCTGGAAAGGTAACTAGTTTTCTTCAAATTCAAACTGATTTCCTTTTATGGAGAGAACAACAACACACCCTTCTGAGTCTTTCTGTCTCAGTGTTTCTGTAACCTACTTTCAGTTCCAACGTGCTCAGTGAGATAAGAACCAATCAGCTTTACTTCTAAACCTCCCTTGGCTCCTGGTTTTTGAAATCATTAGATTAGATTCCCTACAGTGTAGAAACAGGCCCTTCGGCCCAACAAGTTTTCACCGACCCTCCGAAAAGTAACCCACCCAGACCCATAACTGATGGGTGATTTAGCATGGCCAATTCGCCTGACCTGCACATCTTTGGACTGTGGGAGGGAGACACAGGGAGAATGTGCACACTGCACACAAACAGTTGCCCGAGGCTGGAATCGAACCTGGGACCCTGTTGCTGTGAGGCAGCAGTGCTAACCACTGAGCCACCTGATAAGGTGAATGGCTAAGATCTTTTCCCCAGAGTAGGGGAGTCCAAAACTAGAGGGTATAGGTTTGTCTGCATATTGCGGGAATCCATAGCCAATAAAATAGAATTCACAATTGGTATTGAAATCCTTGCTGTGAAATTATGCGCCATCCTGATAAATCTGTTTTTAAAAAAAGTTTTTTCTCCTTGCAGTCCATACATCTTTTAAAAACACAAAAAATAAAAAGTCATAATTCTTACTTTAACACCATGGCACAAAAACTGAAGCTGACACTATGGAACAGTACTGAGGGGGTGCTGCACTGTTATAGGTGCCATCTTTTGGATGAATAATTAAAACATGGCACCATCATATGTTTATAAATGTTTTCCTAGCATTATGTTAAATAAGAGCTAATATTTGTCTCTGGTGTCCTGACCAATACTTATTTCTCAACCTCTCAAAATCAGATTATTTGGGCATGATTATGTTGTTTATGGGGTTTTGTTGTGCACAGTAACTTCCCTGTTTCTCATCTTACAACCATGACTACATTTCAAAAATGCTGCTTTGGATGTAAAGCATTGTAGTAAGGAGAGGCACTGTAGAAATGTAAGCTTTTCTCCCATTCACACAGCTTCCCTTCATTCTATTGATCACTTCATATTTTAATCCTACATCCCAGGACTTTGTGTATCAGTTACCTTTTTCAGCTACTCCAAGTGGTAGTGGATTTCATATTCTTTCTCCTTTCCATGTGAAACCCTTAAGGAGCAATTCATCTTCCTAATGTGCTATTCTCTCCCCTTGCTTTTAAAATATTTTAAAAGTTGCTGTAGTTTGGGCTGCACTGTTTCCAGTTTTGTGATTAAAAACATGCTTTCCTGTCAACTCTCTTTGGTCACCAATTCACAAACCTGATTTTCCTAATTTAACTTATCAAAAACAGTTCTATTTCATGAAAAGATCACCAGTTTCAGTGGTTACTCCTCGTAAGTAAAAGTATCTGGTAACCTTTCACTATCTATTTTGTTTGGCTTTGATGTCTTTACTTAAACAAAACATGCAAAAATTGGTCTTTAATGTTCTGGGCATTTATATCTAACATTATGCTTGTGTTGGTCATATCTAGGCTCTGTCTTACACCTGTGTCTACTTGCAAATTAAACACTTTTGAATCTGAATTCTTAAGTGTTAGGGTTTCCATACTTCTTGCAAAGTTTAATCATTTTGTATATTTCTCTTCACTTTTTTTATTTCTCCCGAAAGTTCTTGTAAATATTGCTTGGCCTCTGTGTGCTGCATCAATTATTCTATATCATGCTGAAATTTTTCAGTCTCCCCTTTGTATTATTGGGAAGTTTGAGGATTGTTTCAGCATATCCCAGTCTCGATGTTTAGGACTAGTCTCTGGCCATTACAGGAATGATGAGTGAAATGTGCTAATGACCCAATTAGGCAGCATTTAACTACGTAACTGAGTGTAAATTCAAAAGGGAAGAGGAAAATAGAAGAAGGTGTCATGGTATGGAAAGCATACATGATGTTTATTCACTGTTCTGCCTGTTACATAAGCAACTAGAAAGAACACTTAACTTAAACAAGGGACTGCGGATACTGGAGATCTGAACCAAATACAGAAATTTCTGGGGAAACTCAGCAGCTCTGGCCACATCTGTGGGAAGTAAACAGAATTAGTTTTCTGATAAAGTCACTTATCGCAAAACACTAACTTTGCTTTCTTCCCATTGATACTGCCAGACCTTTTGAGTTGCTCCAACAATTTGTTTTTTGCAGAAAGAACACTTGCTAGCTATTGGATACATGAAGCCAGCTCCCCACATCAGTTATTTCATTCCCATGCATGCATGTATTCATAAAATGATAGATATTCTAGTGAAGATATTTAATGCAACATTTTAATTCTTGACTTCATACCCTTAGGAAGCTTGCATGCTTTTCAAAGTGCAGCTAAGTGAGTTCAGTGTTCGTGATAAGCCACTGGATTATATCAGTGCATTCTGAAATTAAGATCTTTTTTAAACCTTGCAAGATTTGAGGGCTATTGAGTTCTAAATGAGTGCAAGAATGAAAGGACCTGAGTGTACATATGCATAAATCTTTGAAAGAGAGCAGTTTATGAAGCATACAGCATCCTGGGCTTTATCAAAATTGGCATAGACTGAAAAATCCAGGAAGTTTCATTAAATTTGTTTCAGACCCTGGCTTGGCCTCGCCTGGAGAATTGTGCCCAGTTTAGGGAGCTGGGCATTTTGGAAGAATGTGAAGGTATTAGAAGGGATGCAAAAATGATTCATAATAAAAGTTCCAGGGAATGGGAAGTTCAGTTACATAGAAAGCTTGGAGAAGTTGGAACTGTGAAGAAGGGGCTGAGACAATTTTTAATCGAAATGTTCAAAATCATGTCAAGTCTGAATAGAGTTGATGAAGTGAAACTGTTTTTTGAAAATATTGACAATCAGTTTGTCCAGATTTAATGTAACTATGAAAAGAAACAATCCCAACATCAGGGAAGTCTTACAGTTTGAAATGCACTACTTGAATGTGGTAGAGGTTGTCAACTGATGTTTTTAGGAAGAATTTCCTGCACAGAAAAGACTGGCTACAGGGAAGAAAATAAAAGGACAGGAACTAGGTGAATTGCTCCTTCAGAGATCCAGCATGAAGAAGTCAACTGACACCCTTTTGTGCTATAACCAGTTTATGCTTTGTTGATGTAATGTGTTTCTTAACAAGTGTTATGGGAAATCATCATGTAAAGAGGTACCTTTTTCACTGAATCAGTATCATCCCTATAACTCTCTCTGCTAACATAGAAGGTTTTTGGCACATTCTAATGTAACAAATTCTTCCACATTTTTTGTAATATATTTTGATGTATTTCCATGTGTTCACTTTTTTCAATAGTTAAATGTGATTTAGAAAGATTTTTTTTCTATCTAATACAATTCAATGTAGAATCATAGAATGATTACAGTTGTGAAAGAAACCACAGCCTTAAGTTGTTGTGATATCAGAATAAGCGTTCTGTCTTATATCTGCCATGATTGACTTCAAACAATATCTTTGGCAAGAAAGCAACAAACACAAATTCCAGACTCCAGTCAAATGTTACAGAATTCCTTGTCCCTTCGCCTTGCTATTCTAAAAATGTAGTTCTGCATAAATTACACCTGTCACCAACCATGGTTTGTTTTATCGCAAAAGATGATCCCTGTAATGGTAAAAGCTGATTTGCTCCTGATCTTCGAATAATCTTAAGCTATGTAAACTACCCCACACTGATGCAAGTTCGTCTCTGCCTCATTTTCAGATATGGCGAAGTGATATCTAGGTGAGAGCTTTATACTTCAGTCATATTCTGTTGCATTATTGCCAACACTGGTTGGTGATCAAACTTGGAGATGATTGGCACTGACTCTTAGACTACTAGAACTGAGGGACTCTGTAGTAAAATCAGGGATCACTTTTTCAGGACAAAGATGAGAAGATTTTGGAACACAGCTTCAGAAGGTAGTAGAGTTGGGTTATTTAATATTTTTAAGACAAGGTGGATAGATACTTATTAGGCAAAGGAACTGTGAGTTTTCAGAGGTATATGGGAACATACAATTTGAAACACAAGCCAATTTTATTAAATAGTAGGGCAGGCTTGAGGGGACATCTGGTCTATTAGGTTTTTCACTCAGAAAATGGTACGGGTGTGGAATACCCTACCTGCTAATGTAGTCAACTCAGCCACATTAGGGAGATCTAAGCAATCCTTAGATAAGCACGTGGATGATTTTAAGTGTCAGGGGACAAGCTGAAAACAGTTCTCAGGGTGGCACAACATCGAGAGCCAAAGGTACTGTTCTGCACTGTATTGTTCTGTGTTCTATTCCTATTTCATGTGTTCATAAAGCTCACTCCCTTATTTCATTCTTGTGAAGGTATGTTTTTAATTACCAGTGTTAATTAAAGAGATAGCTATCCTGACAAAAGTGTTTTTTGATGATCAATCTATCAATACAAACTAAGGAAGACAAAATTGAGTTAACCACCAAGAATGCAACTGACTTGACTGGATGTACTCTTGGTTTAGCTTACTGTCATGATTTTTTCAGGGTTGTTATAACCCATTTATATGGTATAGTCAAGTCACATTGAGAGACCTCTATTGCCCTGCCATATGACTTGTACTTGAGGGAGTTTCCTGCACTTATTCTGCCGGTACAAAATCTTACTGCTCAGGCCCATTTCTGGATTTTTCTTGGACGCCATGTGCTGAATATAGTTTACAGGTTAACTCATCATTTTTAGGGTTCTCTATTTATCATTATCTAATCAACAGAAGGTTGATTAAGTACTAGACTTTGCTGACCAGACACTTAGCATTCAGCTACTGAGTTGTTTAATGCTTTAATTCCGGAGTACTTCAGGAGTATCGCCATGTGTTTCAGTTCTAGGACATCCTTACGAGTTTAGATGGTTGTGGGTTCATTATTGTTGTAGACAGTAACTCAGAGCAAGTTTAAACCAAAAGGAATAAATCCTTAGGATTTGTTCTTCCTGTGACATGGTCCAGCAGAACATACTTCACAGTTTATAGAATCGCTACAGTATGGAAGTAGGCCATTTGGCCCTTTGAGTCATCACAATTCGCTCTCCCCCCAACCCAGACTCATCCACCTACCCTATCTCTGTAACCCCATATTTCCCACTTAGCCTGCACATCCCTGAACACTATGGACAATTTAGCATGGCCAATCCATCTAACCTGCTCATCTTTGGCCTGGGGAAACAGGAGCATCTGGCAGAAATCCAAGCAGACACTGGGAGAATGTGCAAACTCCGTGAAGACAATCACCTGAGGTTGGAATCGAACCTGGGTCGCTGGTGCTGTGAGGCAGCAGTGTTATCCATGAACCACCATCTCACCTCCATTCCAAATCTTGAACCAATATGGCAGGGAATCTACCAAATGCTCAGAGCTACCTTCACCTGACCATAACACAAAGTGCCGTGTGGGACAGATTGAGCAAGAGGCATTTAAAAAAAGGGTTTTCCATATCGGGCAAGTTCCACCTTTTAAGCTGTGGTGTACTGGTACTCCCTATATTACAAAGACACAGATTATCCTTGATGGTGTATTTCCTCCAGATGCTTCACTTTGTCAATAGACTACAGTCTAGATCTTGGACTACAGAATCCATAGAACTTTTTTGCTAACTGCTCCTTTAATACTTCAAGTTCTGAAGATATCTGCAGGGAAATGGTTTAAATATGGGAGAACTGATAACCATTGTCTTAAAACCACATCAGTATTCCAACAAGGGTATCAAAAGTCGTATCCCGAAACATCGATTCTCCTGCTCCTCGGAAGCTGCTTGACCTGCTGTGCTTTTCCAGCACCACGCTCTCGACTATCAAATTCATGTTAAGTATTTTATGTTCCTGTCAGCCCTGTCCATAATTTGAGGTGTGGATTCAACAATAACCAGGCTATAACTTGGTCTTTCAGATATTGTACCATCAGAACTCTCTAGACTGGACCTGCACTGCAGAACTATTCCTGTCCATTAAACAGCAAGTACCTCACAGCAGGAAATTGCCTGAAGGAATTTGCAGCAAGCTGGCAAAGTCATACACGTGTTTTTTGGGTTCTGCAATCTAGTAATTAGAGTGACTTGTACATAATCACAACTTGACCAAACTACCATCATTTTAAAGATGTTGTCTGGCCTGATATAATCATGTGGGGAGTGATGATACTGGTAGGCTAAGAGACATGGTTTCAGCTGCAGAAATCATTTTTAAAAATTGCGCCTTCTGAATAAGAAAGATAACTGTTGCTATCAAACTGAAAACACAAAAGGTCATGAAAGGTCCACTGTGATTGAGAATGATGAAGATATTCCACTTAATCAGAAAAGTTGTTGGCATTTACCTGTGCTCTTTTGTAATATCCAAAAGGTATAGAGTGTGTTGTATAATCTTCAATCTGTGGTTTCAGTATGTTGGTTAATAGGGAATAATTCAAGTTGTCAGCACTACCTCAGAGAAACTGCGTGATTGCAATATATTGTCACCTGGCATGAAATAAGTCTGGTTCAATTTTCATATAAAATGGTCAGATAAAATGGTCTGCATTCATATTTTCTTAGATGCAGGGTCTTTGAGATTCTTGTGAACTCTTCTTTTGAATCTGAAGGTTTATTGTTCAAGTATCCATTTTACATGACTGGCTTGTGAGAGCTCCTTGTTGAGAAATTGCTTTGGCAGTTGTCCGAAAGTTATAAGTTATGCACCAAATCCAGGACTTTATTATGAGCCACAGAAAGTGTTATCTTGGAGGCAATGCAGCAGACCATGTACAGATAAGCTATTGTGTGAGCATAGGAAAGTCAATCTGCTAAATACTGACTTGCAGTCCTTCAGAGAGTGGTTTCTCGTCTTTGTAGGGAATTTTATGTATCATTGAAACACAATGTTCCGTGATCTTTATGTTTTGTGTCTGGTAGCACTTACCTTTTTCATGCAGAATTCCTGGTTCTTTTCAGACTTCTACAGTGGAAGTTACTTTATTAGCGATCTCCCAGCATTCTCAACTATTCCAGCTGGTAGCAATGGTTTGGCCTTGGGGCTTTCATTTGCAGGTGGTAGTCAGAAAGGAGAGTGCTCTCAAAGGGACTATATTGCAATTACTATTTCCTCAACTAACTCTGATAATGTAAGGTGCACTTTGAAGAATAAAATAGGGGAATGACCTTTACAAAATACAAGTATACCATTTGACCCTGGAAGCTTGCTCCATCATTCAATAAGGCCTTTGCAGTGATATGTACTTATTGTCAGATGTGGGATTTTAAGGATTACTGCGGATTATATCTGCCATAAATGCTGTTGGATGCGAATCTTATCAGATCGAGTGGATCAGTTGGAGAGACAGATAGAAGCAATGAGGAATTTGCGACAGCAACTGTATGGCAGTTATAGGAAGGGGGGAAAAGTCTCAGATAGAGTCATATAGATGGGTTAACTCCAGGAAGGGTAAGAGAGGTAGGCAGCTAGGGTACATTCAGTCTTTTCTGAATATAACCATTTAAAACAGGTATGCTGTTTTGGAAAATGTAGGGGGTGATGGATTCTCAGGGAAACGTAGCACGAACAGCCAAGTTTCTGCTATTGAGACTGGCTCTAATGCAACGAAGGTACATCGGCTTCCAAGAGATCAATTGTGTTAGGGGATTCTGCAGTCAGAGGTACAGACAGACGTTTCTGTGGCCAGCAGAGAAAAAGCAGAATGGTATGTTGTTTCCCTGGTGCCAGGATCAAGGATGTCTCAGAGAGGGTACAGAATGTTCTCACGGGGGAGAGGGGCCAGCAGGAGGTCATTGTCTACATTGGAACCAACGACATTGGAAGGGAAAAGGTTGAGATTCTGAAGGGAGATTACAGAGAGTTAGGCAGAAGTTTAAAAAGGAGGTCCTCAAGGGTAGTAATATCTGGATTACTCCCAGTGCTACAAGCTAGTGAGGGCAGGAAGAGGAGGATAGAGCAGATGAATGCTTGGTTGAGGAGTTGGTGTATGGGAGAAGGATTCACATTTTTGGATCATTGGAATCTCTGTTGG
The DNA here is from genome assembly GCF_020745735.1 of Hemiscyllium ocellatum. Lineage (NCBI taxonomy): Eukaryota > Metazoa > Chordata > Chondrichthyes > Orectolobiformes > Hemiscylliidae > Hemiscyllium > Hemiscyllium ocellatum. The sequence continues at coordinate 10,949,498 of NC_083432.1, read as the reverse complement.
GGTAGAAGTGACCTGTACAAGAAGGTCGGATTGTACCTAAATTGGAAAGGGACTAATATACTGGCAGGGAAATTTTGCTACAACTGCTTGGGAGGATTTAAACTAGTTTGGGGGGGGTGGAGGTGGGGGGAAGGTGAGTGGGACCCAGGAAGATAGTAAGGAAAGAGATCGGTCTGAGACCAGTATAGCTGACAACAGATGTGAGTCAAACAGTCAGGGCAGGCAGGGACTGGGTAGGACTAATAAATTAAACTGCTTTAATTTCGGTGCCAGGGGCCTAACAGAGAAGGCAGATGAACTCAGGGCATGGTTAGGAACATGGGACTGGGATATCATAGCAATTACGGAAACATGGCTCAGGGATGGCAGGACTGGCAGCTTAATGTTCCAGGATACAAATGCTACAGGAAGGATAGAAAGGGAAGCAAGAGAGGAGAGGAGTGGCATTTTTGATAAGGGATAGCATTACAGCTGTGCTGAGGGAGGATGTTCCTGGAAATATATCCAGGGAAGTTATTTGGGTGGAACTGAGGACCATGAAAGGGATGATCACCTTATTGGGATTGTATTATAGACTGCCCAATAGTCAGAGGGAAATTGAGGAACACTTGTAAGGAGATCTCAGCTGTCTGTAAGAATAATACGGTAGTTATGGTAGGGGATTTTAACTTTCCAAACATCGACTGGGACTGCCATAGTGTTAAACGTTTAGATGGAGAGGAATTTCTTAAGTGTGTACAAGACAATTTTCTGATTCAGTCTGTGGATGTACCTACGAGAGAAGGTGCAAAACTTGACCTACTTTTGGGATTCCGCTACTCTTTGGATGCTGCCTGAACTGCTGTGCTCTTCCAGCACCATTAATCCAGAATCTTGGGAAATAAGGCAGGGCAGGTGACTGAGGTGTTAGTGGGGGAGCACTTTGGGGCCAGCGACCATAATTCTATTCGTTTTAAAATAGTGATGGAAAAGAATAGACCAGATCTAAAAGTTGAAGTTCTAAATTGGAGAAAGGTCAATTTTGATGTTATTAGGCAAGAACTTTGGAAAGCTGATTGGGAGGCAGATGTTCGCAGGTAAAGGAACGGCTGGAAAATGGGAAGCCTTCAGAAATGAGATAACAAGAATCCAGAGGAAGTATATTCCTGTCAGGGTGAAAGGGTAGGCTGGTAGGCATAGGGAGTGCTGGATGACTAAAGAAATTGAGGATTTGGTTAAGAAAAAGAAGGAAGCATATGTCAGGTATAAACAAGATAGATCGAGTGAATCCTTAGAAGAGTATAAAGAAAGTAGGAGTATACTTAAGAGGGAAATCAGGAGGGCAAAACGGGGACCTGAGATAGCTTTGGCAAATACAATTAAGGAGAATCCAAAGGGTTTTTCCAAATATATTAAGGACAAAAGGGTAATTAGGGAGAGAATAGGGCCCGTCAAAGATCAGCAAGTCGGCCTTTGTGTGAAGCCACAAAAAATGGGGGAGATACTAAATGAATATTTTGCCTCAGTATTTACTGTGGAAAAAGATATGGAAGATGTAGACTATAGGGAAATAGATGGTGACATATTACAGAGGAGGAAGTGGTGGATGTCTTGAAATGGTTAAAGGTGGATAAATCCCCAGGACCTGATCAGGTGTACCTGAGAACTCTGTGGGAAGCTAGAGGAGTGATTGCTGGGCCTCTTACTGAGATATTTGTATCATTGATAGTCACAGGTGATGTGCCGGAAGACTGGAGGTTGACTAACGTAATGCCACTGTTTAAGAAGGGCGGTAAAGACAAGCCATGGAACTATAGACGGGTGAGCCTGACCTCAGTGGTAGGCAAGTTGTTGGAGGAATCCTGAGGGACAGGATATACATGTATTTGGAAAGGCAAGGACTGATTTGGGCTAGTGAACATGACTTTGTGCGTGAGAAATCATGTCTCAAACTTGATTGAGTTTTTTGAAGAATTAACAAAGAAGATTGATGAGGGCAGAGCAGTAGATGTGATCTATACGGACTTCAGTAAGGCGTTTGACAAGGTTCCCCCTGGGAGACTGATTAGCAAGGATAGATCTCATGGAATACAGGGAGAACTAGCCATTTGGATACAGAACTGGCTCAAAGGTAAAAGACCTTTTGGTGGTGGAGGGTTGTTTTTCAGACTGGAGGCCCGTGACCAGGGGAGTGCCACAAGGATCGGTGCTGGGCCCTCTCCTTTTTGTCATTTACATAAATGATTTGGATGCGAGCATCAGAGGTACAGTTAGTAAGTTTGCAGATGACACCAAAATTGGAGGTGTAGTGGACAGCGCAGAGGGTTACCTCAGATTACAACAGGATCTGGACCAGATGGGCTAATGGGCTGAGGAGTGGCAGATGGAGTTTAATTCCGATAAATGCGAGGTGCTGCATTTTGGGAAAGCAAATGTTAGCAAGACTTATACACTTAATGGTAAGGTCCTAAGGAGTGTTGCTGAACAAAGGGACTGCAGGTTCATAGTTCCTTGAAAGTGGAGTCGCAGGTAGATAGGATAATGAAGAAGACGTTTGGTATGCTTTCTTTTATTGGTCAGAGTATTGAGTACAGGAGTAGGGAGGTCATGTTGCGGCTGTACAGGACATTGGTTTGGCCACTGTTGGAATATTGCGTGCAATTCTGGTCTCCTTCCTATCGGAAAGTTGTTGTGAAACTTGAATGGGTTCAGAAAAGGTTTACAAGGATGTTGCCAGAGTTGGAGGATTTGAGCTACAGGGAGAGGCTGAACAGGCTTGGGCTGTTTTCCCTGGAACGTCGGAGGCTGAGGGGGTGACCTTATAGAGGTTTACAAAATTATAAGGGGCGTGGATAGGATATATAGACAATTAAAAATCACACAACTCCAGGTTATAGTCCAACAGGTTTAATTGGAAGTACACTAGCTTTCGGAGAGATGCTCCTTCATCTGATTGTGTGTCACTCCGAAATGCCCTGTGAGACCCTGGGAACAATGGGAAAGTTGGCACTGATGTGTCTACTGTCTTATTAGATGAAAAAGCGTCGCTCCGAAAGCTAGTGTGCTTCCAATTAAACCTGTTGGGCTATAACCTGGTGTTGTGTGATTTTTAACTGTGTACACCCCAGTCCAACACCAGCATCTCCAAATCATAAATAGACAAAGTCTTTTTCCTGAGGTCGGGGAGTCCAGAACAAGAGGGCATAGGTTTAGGGTGAGAGGGGAATGATAGTAAAGAGACCTAAGGGGCAACTTTTTCACACAGAGGGTGGTACGTGTATGGAATGAGCTGCCAGAAGATGTGGTAGAGGCTGGTACAATTGCAACATTTAAGAAGCATTTGGATGGGTATATGAATAGGAAGGGTTTGGAGGGATATGGGCCGCCTGCTGGCAGGTGGGACTAGATTGGGTTGGGATACCTGGACGGGTTGGACCGAAGGGTCTGTTTCCATGCTGTACATTTCTATGACTCTAAGATTATGACTGATCTGTTTGATTTTCAAATTCTACATTGCCTTCTAACCCCGAAAGCCTTCAAGAATCCTCTTGCCTATCAAGAGTCTATACACCACTGTCTTAAAAATATATTTTAAAATGCACTCTTCTGAGGTAGTCGTACAACCCTCAAAGGGAAACAAAGTTGTTCGCTTCACTAGGGTGTCCCTAGTTTTTAATGCTATCGTCTAGTTCTGACTGGACCATAGGGAGAAATGTCCTTTCCATGATCAGCTTTTCAAGACTTTTCAGGAAATTATACACTTCAATGAAGTGATTCCTCACCTTTCTGAATTCTAGTGAAAACAAACCTACTCTGTACAATCTTTCCTCATAAGGCACCTCACTGATACTATTTACCAATCTGATAAACCTGCTATAATTGGCCTCCAATGTATTTACATCTTTCCCTAAATAAGGAGACCAAAACTGCGCCCACAATTTGAAATGTGGTCTCACCAATGCCTTGTGTAACCCTGGGAACAATGGGAAAGTTGGCACTGATGTGTCTACTGTCTTATTAGCAACCTCATTTCAGATTCCAGGATGAAATCTGAAGGGAACTGAAGACTTGTCAGTCTGCAGCTCCATCAATTTGCTCAGTACCACATCCCTCTGATTTTAATTTTGTTAAATTTCTATTGTCTTTCCACATCCTGAATTAAAATCAATACTGGAATGTTTTTCTGTCCTTTATTGTAAAATCAGAATCAAAGTATTTGTTCATTTCAGGGTGTAGTTAATAGTTATCAATTATTAACTACACCTTCCTCACAGTTGAGAGCACCAATACCTACTTTACAGTTTTTCTTTTTACGTACCTGTAAAAACTCTTACTATCAATTTTTACATTCCTGACAGCTGTCCCTGATCATCAAAATTGTTCCTTCTGATTGACTGACTGTTTAGTCCAGGAATGGGAAACCTGTAGTTTCCCTGCATGAAGCCTTTCATGGTACTAGTTGCAGCCTTCTGCCTATTTGTCTGCTAATACTAAATCTGCCTTTTTAAGTCTCTGTACCATTGTTAAACTGTTTACTGGTAACCCTGTCATGTCAAAAACTAAGAAAGGAATATTAAAGCAAAAGAACAGAGTATTCAATGATGAATGGGAATTACAGTATTATGCTGTTGCTATGAAAGGTAAAATGACATGTTTACTCTCTGATACCATATTTGCAACAGTGAAGAAATACAATGCATACCAGCATTATGCAGCTCAAATATGCTGAACTAAAAGGAAAACCCTGAAAGTCTCTACTTAAGAAAATGAAAAATCAAAAGCAACAGCAAGTATTTAAAATGGTATCCGGACAAGGGAGTGACATCACTGAAGCAACTGATAAACAAGCATATATACTTGGAAGAAGAGGTAAGCAATCTGGCGACGTGCAAATCATAAAAGAATGCATTGTTGAAGTTGTACGATGTTCAGATTCAGATAAGGTTAATAAGTACAAACAACTACCTCTTTCAGGAAGGACCATAACTGATCGGCAACGTGAATTAGCCCTCAAAGTAACAGAACAACTTCATACAAAATGCCAAAGCAAAGATATTTATTATTCAATTACTTTAGATGAATCCACTGGCATTACTGACGCAGCTCAGATGTTTATTCTTGTTATAACTGCGGATTATTATTGCCACGAGGAGCTATTAGGACACGTGGAATTGACATCTTTACTACCTTCAAAGAAAAATGCTGTGAAGTGAAACTGAATTAAGTGTATGCACAGACAGTGTACCTTCCATGAGAGGAAAATGTGAAGGATTTGTTATGTTACAACAAAAAGAATTGCTAGATCCAGATACTTTGATTTCCTTAAGTGACATGTTTAAGAAAGTTATAGGTGTGGTAAACTACATTTGAGCAAATGCATCATGACATTACCAATTTTGCAACATGCTTCAGCTTGATGAAGAAACATTCAGTGTGGATCTACCATATCATTCTAAAGTGTCACCAGGACAAATACATGTAAAAGCAATCACAAAGTTTGAGGAACTAAATAAACAATGTGATTTGTAAAAAGAGACATTCTGTAGAAATGCTGCATTTTTGTGTGATATAATGTCAAAGCAAAATGATCTGAATGTTTTTGCCTTGCAAAAACAAAATCTATACATAGAGTCATATAGATGTATAGCACGGTGGCTAAAACACCAGGCACTTGGGAAAAAGCTGACCTTTTTCAAAACTCTCCTTACCCAATTGGAACATTCAGCTGAACCCTTCCCTGAACTGCCAATGGTAATTAATGAACAGGATACCAACAAATCATTGAGGCCATGTGATATGAAAGAATACACGACTGTTCAAGACTCACTGTTTGAAGAATACAATGAAAGGTTTGCAGATTTTGAGAAACATGATATTATGCTGAAATCAGCTTTTCAACCACACCTGTTGACTTACAGATGGAATTGATTGAGCTCTCAGAAGATAATATTCTGAAGTCTCTATTTGACATTAAGAAGGATCCCATTGAAATGTGGAAAAATGCCATTGAATACCCACGTCTACGTCAACATACTCGTAGAATAGTATCTTGTTTTGGCACAATCTACTGTTGTGAATCAACATTTTTATATGTGAGACAAATTAAAATGCATTTGAGATCTCAGATTATGGTATTTACCTAGAGGACCAATTAAAGCTACGGTCAGTGATGTTGGAACCAAATATCTGATTTCTATCATGCAATAAGCAATTACAAGAAGGTCATTCAATGGTTTGTTGACTTAGTTTTTCACTTGTTATTAGTTCTATTGTCAACTTTGCCAAACAAATAAATGTGTCTTTGCTGAATTTTTATTTTGTCTAAAGCCCTCATAGCAGACTTTAAATATAATTAGTAAATATGATATTTTGTTGTATATGTTCAATTCTCAGCATGCAGCCTAATAGGATCCCGGTCAAATAAAATTCGGCCTTCAAATTTAAAAAACTGTTTTCCCATCCCTGGTTCAGCCATTCTCTGTCAGTCCTTATATCCTGACCACTCATCTGACTTGCTGCTTGTGTCTTTGCAGTTATGTGCTTTTTCGTTAAGTTTGAAACTTTCCCTAATATCTTGAATTAACTGAATGGACTTAATCCACTCTTTTAGGTTTTGTTTTCTTTCAATCTGTCTGTAGTTGGAACATGAAATACTTTGTCTCAGGAAATAATTAATGAGACTATTGGTCATTTTCAAAGGAAAACTAGAGCATAGGAAGTCAGAAAGCAGAGAGAGAACAGGGTGATGCAATAATTTTGGATTGCTTCATGTAATACTTACTCAAAAGGGTAAAGAACACTTTCCAGTTCAGGGCCCTGCTAAATTTCAATGGGGGAAACTTGTAAATTTTCCCCTTCCCCCAGGGTATTTTTTTTTAGGTTAGATTAGACTTACAGTGTGGAAACAGGCCCTTCGGCCCAACAAGTCCACACCGACCCGCCGAAGCGCAACCCACCCATGCCCCTACATTTACCCCTTACCTAACACTATGGGCAATTTAGCTTGGCCAATTCACCTGACCCGCACATCTTTGGACTGTGGGAGGAAACCGGAGCACCCGGAGGAAACCCACGCAGACACGGGGAGAACGTGCAAACTCCACACAGTCAGTCGCCTGAGTTGGGAATTGAACCCGGGTCTACAGGCGCTGTGAGGCAGCAGTGCTAACCACTGTGCCACCGTGCCGGTAGGTTGAAGGGACATAACTTGAGTTTTTTAAAGATTATGTAAGATTTTGAAGTAGAGTGTACTGGAATATTGGCAATATAGTGATACGTATTAAAATAATCAAATTGAGGAAGAAGGAAGTAAGAAAACTATGAGAACCACACAAAGCTGTTGAGTCAAATCTATGAAATTCATTCAGTATATATTGAAAAGACAGAATATGAAAGGGTACAAGCAAGAAGATGAGAAATACGATGAGAGAAGATGTTTTCCTTTAGAGATACAAGAGAATATACAGTATTTTCTAATATCAGCATTTGGAATTGAGATTATTCTGGTAGCCCTTTAGTGGGCTTTTGAACTTTGATTCTTTGGGAAATTGTTGTGCAGTTAGTTTTACGTCGTATTTTTGACAAACTGCATTTTGCATCCGTAGAGTTCCTGTTGTTGACCTAGATTTATCAAAGGTAACAATGAATGCATTTTAGAGCAAGTTTGTAACACAGATAAAAATAGAAATTGCTGGAAAAGCTCAGTAAGTCCAGCAGCGTCTGTGGGGAGAAGTCAAATTTCAATTTTGAGTCAAGTGACCCTTCTTGGACCTGCAGTTCAGTTGGTAAATGGAGGTTTCTGGATTATGTAAGGAATTGTTCCCATGGCTGGGAACAGTGAAAAGTTCTACCTATTGTTTCTTTTGAATGCTTAAGATTAGTTTAGATTTATTTATAAGGAATTGTGGAATATCTACATTAATTTAGCAAGCATTATTCTTTTGAAGTTGTATCTGTGACAAGTTTCATCTGGTCTGTCTCCTTCACTGCAAAGGCCTCCTTTCTTGTCAACTTAATATTTTATTATTCCCTTGTGTTGTGTGTGGAAAACTTAAGACAAAGAACAGGAAAATATGCTCAACCTTTTAAGATAAATCTTCAACCATACACCACACTCCTATTCACCATCATCTTAGGTAGCATCTTAGGAAATGCAGTTATCCAGTAAAGCTTCTTGAAGGTGTTGATAATTAAAGTTCACTGAATATCGGGTGGGGTGTACCTTTCATGGAAACAGGGATGACCACGTTGTGCCAATGAAACCATAATGTGGCATTGCCAGATGCCTGGAAGGGAAGTAACATCCTCCTATACTTCTTACAATTATTTTTCTGATTCCATTTTTACATACAAAACGCATTAAAATATGTAACCACTGTTAACATAGAAGACTGCAGCTAGCTTTGCCATAAGAGCAAAATATTATGTTCAGATGGTTGATTCTCATTATGAATCTGTGTGCCCATTCCACAGGGAATTTAAATATTACATCTTTAATTTAGCAGTATGAGAAGTCTTGTTCTGGTAATGGGTCAGGTTTTGTTTGAATTGTTTTACTGATAATTGTCCATTATTCTTTAATATTGGAGATTAACCTTTTTGTAACCCCCATGAATGCAGGAACAAAATTTCAAACCCATAGCCTCAGTCTTCCTGCAACGTGCAAACTTTTGTCATACTTGAAAGTTCAGGTATGTAATGAATCTTTATAAATACTGAAGCTTCTCACCCCCTGTCAACCTTTGAAGCCTCCAAACAATTTTTTTTGGGTTTAAATAAACATTCATTTGTGCCATTGATGCTTTTTTTAAATAGAAATTAGGCTGCAGTATACCAGTGTCCTAGATCTGCCTGTAATAGTCCATGCCATAGAGCAGTTGTTTTATGACAAAGTGGATTCAATTCAGTAATATCTCATCTGTACTAATGAAAATGTATGCAGTGAAAGGAGTTTAAGTCAGTCGTCATAGTGCTAATTGTGAGTGAATGAATTGTGGAACAGAATTCCTTTGAGATTACTGTAAAAATCTTTGGAAATATATGCAATAAAGTAGAATTTGATTGTCAAGGAATATTGTTGTCAAACAATGGAGCCCTGTAATAGACATTTTTCTCTTAAACAAACAGCCTTATATAGCAAATCAGAACAATTTCGGGGCTGTATTTAACGAAATACATTAAAGTGAATGAGCAGAGAGACAGAGCAGCATAAACTGATAAAAGCCATGGTGTGCAGTTGCTAAGTTGTTGCAAAACAGCAGGGAATTCAGCTGTAACAGTTGTACTGAATGCATTGCAAGGATATTGTCAAGGTGTTCTGTTTCACATATTGCTGACTTCAACTTTATTCTCTGTTTATTTCATTTGATCACATGAAACTTATGTTGTTTGACTTAATGCTGCCAATAATTTAATGAATAATGGTATTCAACTAATCCCTTATCAGAAAACAAATAAGGTTGCCTGATAAGGGAGTTCTCAAGCATTTGAATAAATGGTTAAAATTCTAAACAATAATGATATTTTCTTGTTCAGGGATGTTGCTAATTATGAAGGTTTTTATAAATGATTCAGTGAGTAAAACGGGATGCAATGATGAGCAGTTATGATTCGCTATACAAGGTGAGCACAGTAGAGAATACAGCAAGGTAGTGTATTAAATTTCTTATTAAAAAACTGCTTTTAAAAAGTTTCTGTTAAAGAACTAATGGATGGTACTTGAGCAATAAGCTAACAAGAAAAAAAAACAACTCGCATCATTGAAATTTCCAGTACAGAAGGAGGCTATTTGGCCCATTGATCTTCAAACTAGTTCACAGGGTTTTTCGAGCCAAATGCTATTTTATAGCTGTTGGTTATGAGACCAAGTGCATATCCAAATAATTTTTAACTGTGGTGAGTGTCTCTGATTTTACCCTTTCAGAGGCTGAAGCACTCATCATATCACATCTAAAAATTTCTAGATCTCCAGTACCCTGAGGGTGATAACAGTTCCCCTAAATGTGCAATAACTCCCCTTCTTCTGAGCTTAAATCTGTCTCTGGTTACAGACTCCTAAATCAAGGGGAATTGGGCTTTCTTATCCACACTCTCATGATCCATCATAATTTTGTACCCAGGTCTTCCTCAGCCTTCACTATTCAAAGCAAACAACCTGACCCAATCTAAATTTTCCTTACCATTGAAATTCTTCAGCCCAGGCAACACCTTTGTACCTATCTTCTCTGTTCCATTTTTCCTATATTACAATTATCTAACTACACACACAAACAAATAAATTGGAGCAACAGTAAACTATATGGCCCACAAGGCCTGCTCTGCCCTTTCAAATGATCATGGCTAATCTAGGGCTTCAACAATCTTTTCCTACTTGCTTCTCACATTCGTTGATTCCCGGTCATGATGGAGCATTTTCCTCTGGGTGGAGAATTCCACAGATTCTCACAGCTCTTTGAGTGAAGCAGGTTCTTCTCACCTCATTCATAAATGACTGGACCCCTTATCCTCAGACCACATCCTATGTTTTAGGTTCACCAACAATGGAAACAAATTCTGAGTTGTGAACTAACTATTGTTTCATACAGTTTCAGCACAACTTCCAACTCTTATATTCTGTATCTTGGCTAATAAATGGAAACATCTGAATGCCTTCTGAACCAACTTATTTGCATGCCAGTCTACCCTCATGAAGCTATGGAGGTGCACTCCAAAGTCCCTCTTTTTCCTTTTCACTTCTCAGTATTCATTTAATGTATATTTCCCTTTCTTGATAGCCCTCCCCAAATGGGCTATTTCATATTTATAGAGACATAGAGATGGTCCAATCCATCCATGCCGACTAGATGTCCTAACCAAACCTCGTTCCATTTGCCAGCACTTGGCCCATATCCCTCTAAACCTTTCTGATTCATATACTCATCTAGATGCCTTTTAAATGTTGTAATTGTACCAGCCTCCACCACTTCCTCTGGCAGCTCATTCCATACACCCACCACCCTCTGTGTGAATAGGTTGCCCCTTAGATCCCTTTGAAATATTTCCTCTCTCACCCTAAACCAATGCCCTCTAGTTCTGGACTCCCCCAGGGATCTTGTCTATTTATGCTAACCATGCCCCTCATTATTTTATAAACGTTTATAATAAGGTCACCCCTCAGCCTCCAACACTTCAGGGAAAAAGGCCCCAGCCTATTCAGCCTCTTCTTATAGCTCAAACCCTCCTCCTCTGGCAGCATCCTTATAAATCTTTTCTGAACCCTTTCAAGTTTCACGACATTGTTCTGATAGGAGGGAGTCCAGAATTGCACAAAATAGTCCAGAAGTGGCCTAACCAATTTCATGTACAACCGCAATAAGACCTCCCAACCCCTTTATTCAATGCTCTGACCAATAAAGGAAAGCATACCAGATGCTGCCTTCACTATCCTATCTACCTGCAACTCCACAATCAAGGAACGATGAATCTGCACTCTAATGTCTCTTTTTTTTTCAGCAACACTCCCTAGAACCTTACCACTAAGTGAGAAGTCCTGCTGTGCTTTGCCTTCACAAAATGCAGCACTTGACATTTATCTAAATTAAACTCCATCTGCACCTTCACTGTCCACTACACCTTCAATTTTGGTGTCATCTGCAAATCTTCTAACTATACCTCTTATGTTCACATCCGAATCATTTATATAAATGATGAAAAGCAGGGGACCCAGCATCTATCCTTGTGGCACATCATTGGTTGCAGGCCTCCAGTCTGATAGGCAATACTCTACCACCACTACCCTCAGTCTTCTACCTTTGAGCCTGTTCTGTATAGGATAGTTCTCCCTGTATTCCATGAGATGTAACCTTGCTAACCAGTCTACCATGAGGAACCTTATTGAATGCCTCACTGAAGTCCATATAGATCCCGTCTGCCACTCTGTACTAATTAATTCTCCTCGTTACTTTTTCAAAAACGCAATCAGGTTGCTGAGACATGATTTCCCATGCACAAAGCCATGTTCGCTATCCCTAATCAGTCTTTGACTTTCCAACTACATGTAAATCCTATCCATCAGGATTCCCTCCAGCAACTTGCCCACCACAGATGTCAGGCTTCACCAGTCTATAGTTCTACGCTTTACCTTTATTGAAAAGGCAGCACGGTGACACAGTGGTTAGCACCTGCTGCCTCACAGGTTCGAACCCAGGTTTGATTCCAGCCATGGGTGACTGTGTGGAGTTTGCACATTCTCCCCGTGTCTGCGTGGGTTTCCTCTGGGTGCTCAGGTTTCCTCCTACAGTCCAAAAGATGTGCAGGTCAGGTGAATTGGCATGCTAAATTGCCCATAGTGTTAGGATAGTGAAGGCAGCATCTGGTATTAGTCAGAGGGAAATGGGTCTGGGTGGGTTATTCTTCGGAGGGTCGATGTGGACTGATTGGGCCGGAGGACCTGTTTCCACACTGTAGGGAATCTAGTCTAATGTAATCTAAACAGAGACACCGTGTTAGCCAACCACCTCCAGTCTTCCCGACATCCTATATCTTCCATATCTTTCTCCACAGTACATTTAATATCTCTGCCATCGCCTGCACTTCCACACAGGCTGCCTGGCTGATCATTATTTGTATAGACATATTTAGAACATAGAACTATACAGCGCAGAACAGGCCCTTTGGCCCTCGATGTTGCGCCGACCTGTGAACTATTCTCAGCTCGTCCCCGTACACTATCCCAAAATCATCCATGTGCCTATCTAAGGATTGTTTAAATCTCTCTAATGTGCTGAGTTGACTACATTAGCAGGTAGGGCAATGCACGCCCTTACCACTCTCTGCATAAAGAACCTGCCTCTGACCTCTGTCTTGAATCTATCACCCCTCAATTTGTAGTTATGCCCCGTCGTACACGCTGACATCATCATCCTAGGAAAAAGACATTCACTGTCTAAGCTATATAAACCTCTGATCATCTTGAGTGTCTCTATCAAATCGCCTCTTAGCCTTCTTTCCAATGAGAACGGGTTCAAGTCTCTCAGCCTTTCCACATAAGACCTTACCTCCAGACCAGGCAACATCCTGGTAAATCTCCTCTGCACTTTTTCCAATGCTTCCACATCCTTCCTGAAATATGGTGACCAGAACTGTACATAATACTCCAAGTGTGGCTGCACCAGCTTTTTGTATAGTTGCAGCATGATATTGCGGCTCAGGAACTCGATCCCTCAATCCACTCACCGTATGCCTTCTTAATAGCATTATCCACCTGGGTGGCAATTTTCAGGGATCTATGTACATGGACTCCAAGATCCCTCTGCACATCCACACTACCAAGAATCTTTCCATTGACCCAGAACTCTGCCATCCTGTTATTCTTCCCAAAGTGCATCACCTCACATTTAGCTGCATTGAACTCCATTTGCCACCTCTCGGCCCGATTCTGCAGTTTATCCAAGTCCCCTGCAACCTGTAACATTCTTCCAAACTGTCTACTACTCCACCGACTTTAGTGTCATCTGCAAATTTACTAATCCATCCACCTATGTCTGCGTCTATCATTTATAAAAATGACAAACAGCAGTGGTCCTAAAACAGATCTTTGTGCTGCACCACTCGTAACCGGAATCCAAGCTGAATATTTTCGATCAACCACCACTTGCTGCCTTCTTTCAGAAAGCCAGTTTCTAATCCAAACTGCTAAATCACCCTCCATTCTATGCCTCTGCATTTTCTCCAATAACCTATCATGTGGAACCTTACCAAAAGCTTTATTGAAGTCCATATATACCACGTCAACTGCCCTACCCTCATCTCTTGGACACCTTCTCAGAAAACTCAATGAGGTTTGTGAGACACGATCTGCCCTTGATGAAACAGTGTTAACTATCTGAAATCAAATTGTTGCTTGCTAGATGATTATAAATCTTATCTCTTATAATCCTTTCCAAAGCCTTTCCTACAACAGAAGTAAGGCTGACTAGTCTATAATTACCTGGGTCATCTCTACTGGCCTTCTTGAACAAGGGCACAACATTTGCAATCGTCCAGTCCTCTGGTACCAAACCTGTAGACAATGATGACTCAAATATCGACCGAAAGGCTCTACTATCTCCTCCCTAGCTTCCCAGAGAATTCTTGGATAGATCCCATCCAGCCCAGGGGACTTGTCTACTTTCACACCTTCTAGAATTGATAACACCTGTCCGTAACTAACCTCGATCTTTTCTAGTCTAATATCTCAAACCTCATTCTTCCCCTCTACAATATTCTCCTTTTCCTGAGTGAAAACCCGTGAGAAATGTTCGTTTAGTACCCCTCCGATCTCCACAGGGTCCACACTTAACTTCACACTTCTGTCTTTGATTGGCCCTATTCCTACCCTAATCATCCTTTTATTCCTCACATGCCTACAGAAAGCTTTAGGGTTCTCCTTTATACTATTTGCTGGAGACTGGATGTGTCCTCTCTTTGCTCTTCTTAACTCTCTCTTTAAATCCTTCCTAGCAGATCTGTAACTCTCCATCCCCTCATCTGAACCATCGAGGCTTCATCAACACATAAGCATCCTTCTTCTTCTTAACAAGAGATGCAATTTCTGTTGTAAACCACAGTTCTTTTACCTTACCACTTCCTCCCTGCCTGACAGGGACATACCTATCAAGGACACTCAATATCTGTTCCTTAAACCAGCTCCAACTTTCCATCGCCTGCATCCCCTGCATTTTGCTACCCCATTCTATGCATCCTAATTGCTGCCTAATCGCATTAGAATTGCCCTTGCCCCATCGATAACTCTTGACCTGTGGCATGTGCCTATCCCTTTCCTTCGCTAAACTAAACAGATGGTCACTCTCTCCAAAGTGCTCACCTACAACTAAATCAAACACCTGGCCTGGTTCATTACCAAGCACCAGATCCAGTGTGGCCTCCCCTCTTGTCAGCCCTTTGACATACTGTGTCAGGAAACCCTCCTGTACACATTGGACAAAAACTGATCCATCCGACGTCCTAGAGTTATAGCATTTCCAGTCAAAGTTGGGGAAGTTAAAGTCCCCCATAATGACCACCCTGTTCCTTCGACTCCTACCCAGAATAATTTTGCTAACCCTGGAACATTACGGAGGCCTATATAAAAACTCCGAGCAGTGTGACCTCTCCTCTCCTGTTTCTAACCTCAGCCCACACTACCTCAGTAGACGAGTCCTCATCAAAAGTTCTCTCAACCACCGTTGTACTATCCTTGACTAACAAGGCCATACCTCCCCTTCTTTTACCGCTTTACCTATTCTTAATGAAAGATCTAAACCCTGGAACTTGCAATATCCATTCCTCACCCTACTGTTTCCATGTCTCTGAAATGGCAACAACATCGAAGTCCCAGGTACCTATCCATGCTGCAGGCTCACTTACCTTATTTTGGATACTTCTGGCGTTGAAGTAGACACACTTCAAACCACTTCACTGTTTGCCAGCACATTCCTGCGACCCTGAAATCCTGTCCCTGTCCTTCCTAATCTCATCCTCCTGTGCACTGCAACTACACCTCTGGTTCCCATCCTCCTCCTGAGCTTGTTTAAACCCACTTGAATAGCACCAACAAATTTCCATTGCAGGATATTAGTACCCCTCTGGTTCAAGTGAAGACCGTTCTGTTTGTACAAGTCCCAACTTCCCCAGAATGAGCCCCAATTATCCAAGAACCTGAAACCCTCCCTCCTGTACCATCCTTGCAGCCACGTGTTCAGCTAATATCTCTCCCTATTCCTTGCCTCGCTATCATGTGGCACGTATAATAAACCAGAGATAACAACTCTGTTTGTTCTAGCTCTTAGCTTCCACCCTAGCTCCCTGAAATCCTGCCTTACATCCCTATCCCTCTTTCTACCAATGTTGTTGGTACCTACATGGAGAAGGATTTGAGGCTGGTCACCCTCTCCCTTCAGGACCCCAAAGATACGATCTTTATAGGGATTGAACTCAATTTACCACTCTACTGCCCTTTTAACTACTTAGTTGATATCTTGCTGAAGTCTGTGGCTTTCCTTTTCACTGTCAACCACATATCATCTGTGAACTTCTCAACTCTGACATCCAGTGATCAAGTCCAAATCATTAAAAAGCAAGGGGTGCAGTACTGAGCCAAGTGGAACCACGCTGGGAATAGCCTTTCAATTATAGAATTATAGAGGTCTAAAGCACTGAAAAAGGCCCTTCAGTCCATTGAGAATGCACTAATCATAAAGAAGCACTCTTAACTATTTTACTGCCATTTTCTCCCAACCCACAGTAGGGGTTTGAGAAGGCACCACCCGTTCAGTTTTCCTACCCTTGAACTGAGAGACCTGAGCTGAAGTCTTACCTGCACCAGAGCCATGTAATAATATCTCTGAACATGTTGATTAGAAAAATAGATTAAAGAAAATAAAATAGCCAACCATTACAGAACTTTGTGGCCATTGTGATAGTGTCCCTACTTCTGGGCAAAGTCTGGGTTCAGGTCTCACTTGCTGCAAAGGTGTATAATAACATCTGTACAGATTAGTTAGGAAAATAGCATAACTAGCCATTCAGGACTCTTGTGGTGCAGTGGTAGTATCCTACGTCTGAGCCAGAAGATCTGGGTTGAAGTTGCACTTCATCCAGAGGTATGTAGTAGCAACTCTGTACAGGTTGCTTTCAAAATTTCATCATCAACCGTTAGGGGTCTTGTGGCACAATGATAGCGTCATTGTCTTTGGCCCAGCTTCATGTACCACTTGTACCATAGCTAAGTGTGGAAACAGGCCATTTGGCCCAACAAGTCAACATCAATCCTCCCAGCAGTAACCTACTCAGACCCATTCCCCTACCCTATTACTCTACATTTACCCCTGACTAATGCATCTAACCTTACACATCCCTGAACACTATGGGTAATTTAGCATGACCAATTCACCTAACCTGTGCAGCTTTAGATTGCAGGAGGAAACTCACGCAAACATAGGGAGAATGTGCCCAAGGCTGGAATCGAACCCTGGTCCCTGGCACTGTGAGGCAGCAGTGCTAACCGCTGAGCTACCATGCCAAAGTAGCCGCATAGTAATTATGCACTCAGACATCCTGAAATCAGGACTTTACACATTCCTGTGGATTGCCACCAACAAAGCACTTAACTGCTTAAAAAGTCAAGGTGAAGTATATAATTTGAGCTGTCTGCTTATGTTCATCAGCAATGCATATACAATAACTGTTAAATGAAGTGGCCATTCACAACTCTAATATTTTCTTTTTTTCATGTATCTCTTAACTGTGTGAATGTGAGTGAGAGTGTGGGGGTTATGATCAGTCTGTTGGGAGTTATCTATAAGCCTCCGAATTGTTCCAGGTATGTAGAGGAAAGGATTGCAAAGATGATTCGCGATAGGAGCGAGAGTAACAGGGTAGTTGTTATGGGGGACTTTAACTTCCCCAATATTGACTGGGAATACTATAGTTGAAGTACTTTAGATGAGTTAGTTTTTGTTCAATGTGTGCTGGAGGGTTTTCTTACACAGTTTGTAGTCAGGCCAACAAGGGATGATGCCATATTGGATTTGGTACTGGAGAATGAACCCAGTCAGGTGTCAGAATTGGAGGTAGGTGAGCACTTTGGTGATAGTGACCACAATTCAGTTATATTCACAATAGCAATGGGCAGGGTTAAGTATATATTGTGGGGAAAGAGGTATAACTGGGGGAAAAGGACGATTAGGCAAGATTTAGGTTACATAGGATGGGGAAGGAAACTGCAGGGGATGGAAAGACTTGAAATGTGGAGCTTATTCAAGGAACAGCTACTGCGGGCCCTTGCCAAGTATATATCAATCAGGCAGGGAGGTAGTTGTTGAGAGAGGGAGCCATGGTTTACTGAAGAAGTTGAAGCTCTCGTCAAGAGAAAGAAGACTTATGTGAGGATGAGGCATAAAGGCTCAGTTAGGGGGCTTGAGAGTTATAAGTTAACCAGAAAAGAGAGGGCTAAGAAGAGCCAGGAGGGGACAAGAGAAGTTGTTGGTGGATAGGATCAAGGAAAACACTAAGGCCTTCTATAGGTATATCAGGAATAAAAGAATGACTAGAGTAAAATTAGGGCCACTCAAAGATTGAAGAAGGGCGTATGCCCGAAACGTCGATTCTCCTGCTCCTTGAATGCTGCCTGACCTGCTGCGCTTTTCTAGCAACACATTTTTCAGCTCTAATCTCCAGCATCTGCAGTCCTCACTTTCTCCCACTCAAAGACAGTAGTGGGACGTTGAGTGTGGAATCTGAGGTCATAGGGGTAGTGCTTAATGAATACTTTTTGTCAGTATTCACATTGGAAAAGGGCAATGTTAGTGAGAATACTGAGATACAGGCTACCAGATGAGATGGGATTGCGGTTGACAAAGAGGAGGTTTTAGCAATTTTGGAAGATCTGAAAATAGCTAAGACCCCTAGGCTGGATGGGATTTATCCTCTGATTCTCTGGGAAACCAGGGAGGAGATTGCTGGGCCTTTGGCTTTGATCTTTAAGTCATCATCGTCGACAGGAGTAATGCTAAAAGACTGGAAGATAGCAAATGTTGTTCCCTTTTTTAAGAAGGGAAGTCGGGACAACCCTGGTAATTATAGACCAGTAAACCTCCCTTTGGTTATGGGTAAGGTGTTGGAAAAGTTATAAGATATAGGATTCATAATCATCTGGAAAGGAATAATTTGATTATGGATCGTTAATATGGTTGTTTGAAGGGTATGTCATGCCTAACTATCCTTACTGAGTTCTTCTAGAAGGTGACCAAACAGATAGATAAAGGTAAAGCAGTTGATGTGGTGAATATGGACTTCAGTAAGGCATATGATAAGGTTCCACACGGTAGGCTATTGCAGAAAATACAGATGTTCAGGATTGAAGGTGATTTAGCGATCTGGATCAGAAATTGGTTAGCTGAAAGAAGACAGAGGGTATTGGTTGATGGGAAGCGTTCATCCTGGAGTTCAGTTACAAGTGGTGTGCTGTTTGTCATTTTTATAAATGATCTATCTGGATGTGGGTGTAGAAGGATGTGTTAGTAAATTTGCGGATGACAGTAAGGTAGGCAGAATTGTGGATAGTGCCGAAGGATGTTATGGGTTACAGAGGGACATAGATAAGCTGGGCTGAGAAATGGCAAATGGGGTTTAATGCGGAAAAGTGTGCGATAGTTCACTTCAGAAGAAGTAACAGGAATGCAGAGCACTGGGGTAATGGTAAAATGCTTGGCAGTGTAGATGAAGAGAGAGATCTCAGTGATCAGGTGCCTAAATCCCTGAAAGTTGCCACCCAGATTGATAGGATTGTTAAGAAGGCATATGGTGTGCTGGCGTTTATTGGTAGTGGGATTCTGTTTCGGAGCCATGAGGTCATGCTTCAGCTGTACAAGACACTGGAAAGGCCGTACCTGGAGTATTGCATACAGTTCTGGTCACTGTGTTATAGGAAGAATGTGGAAGCTTTGGAAAGGGTAAAGAGGAGGTTTAGTAGGATGTTGCCTCGTGTGGAAGGAAGGTCGTACGAGGAAAGAAACTGAGGCTATTTTCGCTGGAGAAGGTTGAGAGGGGACTTAGCAGGGATGTATAAGATAATCAGATGGTTAGATAGTGTAGACAGTGAGAGTCTATTCCCTTGGATGGTGAAGGCTAACACGAGGGGACATAGCTTTAAATTGAGGGGTGATAGATTTAGGGCAGATATCGGGGTAATTTCTTTACTCAGAGTAGTAGGGGCGTGGAACGGCCTGTCTGCAGCAGTAGTAGACTCACTGAAGTTAAGGGCTTTTAAATGGGCATTGGGCATACATATGGATAATAATGGAACAGTGTAGGTTAGGTGGACATCAGATTAATTTCACAGGTTGGTGCAACATCGAGGACTGAAGGGCCTGTACTATGCTGTAACCTTCTATGTTCTGTGTTCTAAAGGAGATTTATATCTTAGATATCAATTAAATTACCTTGTTTAACTTTGGTCTGTGAAAGCTGCAGTATTAACAATAAAAATGGAAAGAATTGCAGAAGCTGGAAATCAGAAACAAAACAGAAATTGCTGGAAAAGCTCAGCAGGTGTGGCAACAGAGTTAACGTTTTAGGTTAGGCGACCCTTCTTCAGTTCTGATGGTTGCTGATGGAAAAAGTTGTTCTTTATGCAGAAGATTGGATCGGGGAAGGGGTAAAGATTAGATTAGACTTACAGTGTGGAAACAGGCCCTTCGGCCCAACAAGTCCACACCGACCCGCCGAAGCGCAACCCACCCATACCCCTTACCTAACACTACAGGCAATTTAGCATGGCCAATTCACCTGACCGGCACATCTTTGGACTGTGGGAGGAAACCGGAGCACCCGGAGGAAACCCACGCAGACACGGGGAGAATGACTCCACACAGTCAGTCGCCTGAGGCGGGAATTGAACCCAGGTCCCTGGCGCTGTGAGGCAGCAGTGCTAACCACTGTGCCACCGTGCTGGAGATCGAGCTGAAAAAGAGAGAGAAGAATAGTTGGGCAGACAAAGCAGTGGATAATAATCAGTCTGGGGGAATGAATAGCTACTCATGGGGACTATTGGTGGCAAACAATGGGTTGCGTGTAATAGAGACCATGTGATACCAAGGTGTGTGGGGGTTCAGATAAGAACATGGGAGGTGTTGCTTCAAACTCTAACATTATTGAACTTGCTGTTGAGTTCAGAAGGCTGTAGAGTTCCCAAACAGAAAATTAGGGGCTGTTCTTCCAACTTGTGCTGAGCTTTGCTGGAGCACTCCAACAAACCTGAGACAGCGATGTTGACCAGGGAACAAGGTGCTGAAAATGTGTTGCTGAAAAAGGGCAGCAGGTCTTTCCTGAAGAAGGGCTTATGCCCGAAACGTCGAATCTCCTGTTCCCTGAATGCTGCCTGACCTGCTGCGCTTTTTCAGCAACACATTTTCAGCTCTGATCTGCAGACCTCACTTTCTTCTCTTCAGGGAACAAGGTGGTCTTGAAGTGGCAGGCAACAGGAATCTCAGGGTCTTCTCTAGACAGAATGTAAATATTCTGCAAAGCAGTCACCCAGTCTACGTTTTGTTTCCCCAATGTAGAAGAAACCACATTGTGAACAGCAAGTGTAGATTAGATTGAGTGAAGTGCAGATAAAGTGCTGCTTCACCTAGGTGTGTTTGGATTCTTGAGGAGGGAGAAAGTAAAAGTTAGACGAGTTGAACCATGTCAACTGCAGTGCTGGGAAATCCTCCGTTAAAGAAGACAGTGGACATTTTGGAGACCTCCTTGTCAAAGTTGGCAATATCAGAACAGATGTGATGGAGACAAAAGAAGTGGGAGAATGGAACAGAATCTTTACAGGGAGCAAGTTGAGAGGATGTATACTCAAGGTAAATGTGGGAGTCACTTGGTTTGTTGTGGATATTGCTGGTCAACGTATCCCCAGAAATGGAAACAGATGTCAAGGAAGGAAAGAGAGTAGTCAGAGATGGACCAAGTGAACGTGAGAGCAGGCTGGAAGTTAAATTGATAAACTTATCCAGTTTTAAACAAAAGAAGAAAGCAGCACAAATGATGTTATCGATATAGATGATTAGATTCCCTACAGCATGGAAACAAGCACTTCAGCCCAACCAACCCTCCGAGGAGTAACCCGCCCAAACCCATTTCCCTCTGACTAATGCACCTAACACTATGGGCAATTTAGCATGGCCAATTCACCTGACCGGCACATCTTTGGACTGTGGGAGGATACCAGAGCACCCAGAGGAAACCCACGCAGACAATGGGAGAATGTGCAAACTCCATACAGACAGTCACCCAAGGCTGGAATTGAACCTGGGACTCTGGTGCTGTGAGGCAGCAGTGCTAACCACTGAGCCACTGTGCCGCCCCTGATATACTGGAGAAAGAGTTGTGTTGGAGCCGGAATAGGACTGAAACAAGAAATGCTCCATCTATCCCACAAAGAGTGAGGCAAAGCTGGGGCCCATGGCCATCCCTTCACCTGAAGAAAATGACTGTAGTTAAAAAGGTGTTCAGGGTGAGGACAAGTTCGCCCAGGAAGAGGAGGGTGCTGGTGGCGGTAGGGGATGGACATGTCATGGGATTGCGCATCTATGGTAAAGAGGAGGCAGCTGGAGCTTGCAAACTGGAAAATCTGAAACTGACATAAAACATCAGATGAATTGCAGATGTAAGTGGAAGGGACTGGACAAGGGGAGAAAAAAAAAATCACGTTTAGGTAGAAGAGTTTGGTGGGGCAGAGGCAGGCAGAAACAATGGGACTGCCAGGTGTGTCCTGTTTGTGGAATTTGGGAAGGAAATGGAAGTAGGCTGTGTGGATTTGAGAAACGACGAGCTTGGAGACAGTGGGGAAGATTGCCTGATGAAACAAAGTTAGTGACTATAGTGGACACATTAGCTGGAGTTCCATGGTGAGGTCATTGTCTAGGGGCAGACAGGAGGAGGTATCCGAGAGCTGCCACTCAGCCTTTGCAATGTAGAGGTTAGTTCACTAGATGACAGCAGCACCAGCTTTGTCAGCAAGCTTAATTATAAAGTCACAGTTGGATTTGAGAGCATGGAGTGCAGTAAGTTCATGGGGTGAAAGTTTGGAATGGGTGTGGGGGGGAAGAAAGAAATTGAAGTGACCAGTGTCTCGTTGATAGTTCTCAAACTGGTTGAGTGCAATAAAAGCACCGAGGAAAAGGTTCAGGTGGGGACAGAGTGTTGGAGGTGGGCTGTTTAAGCTTAAAAACCTAGTGCTTGATACCTGTTATTCATTTAGTCTGGTGTGCAACAATTAGGCAATTTTGAGGGTCATTGAATGTTTTAATTACACGGTGTTATAACCAGTGCTAGGAGAAAGTGACGACTGCAGATGCTGGAGTACCACAGTTGAAAAATGTGGTGCTGGAAAAACACAGCAGGCCAGGCAGCATCCGAGGAGCAGGAGAATCAACGTTTCGGGCATAAGCCCTGAAGACATTTCTGTGGGTCTAGAGTCACATAAAGGCCAGATCAGGTAAAGACAGTTTCCTTCCCTAAAGGACATTTGTGAAGCAGATGGTTTTTATTCTGACAATGAACAACAGTTTCATGATCAGTATTTTACACTTAATTCCAGATTTTTTTTTATTGAAAGCAAATTCCACCATGTGCCAGGGCAGGATTAGAACCCAGGTCCCCAGGGCAGTACCTAAATAATAATTTAGCAATGCCACCAGGCCATCGCCACCCCATAACATAATAGCTTGTACAATCTCAGCGAAATGAAATACAAGGCACATACTTTGATGGTGGAGCACATCAGTTTCGCAAGAACTTTTTGAATGTTGATTAAAGCTGCCATTATCAGAGAGGGAGGTTCTGTGGAAATGAGAGAAACTCATGGTTGGTGTGTTGGCTCCACGATGCCAGGGTTCGTGACGTCTTGGATTGTGTTTTCGGAGTTCTTGAGGGTGAGGGGGAGCAGCCTCAAGTCGTGTTCCACATAGGTACTAACAACATAGGTAGGAAAAGAGATGGGGATTTAAGGCAGAAATTCAGGGAGCTAGGGGAAACAGTTGTTATCTCTGGTTTGTTGCCCGTGCTACATGCAAGCGAGGCGAGGAATAGGGAGAGAGAGGAGTTGAGTACGTGGCTAGAGGGATGGTGCAGGTGGGACGGTTTCAGATACCAGGATAATTGGGGCTGATTCTGGGTTAGGTGGGGCCTCTACAAACAGGATGGCCTACTCCTGAACGAGAGGGATACAAGTATCCTTGGGGGAGCGCAAGGGTGCAGATTTGCGAGTGCTCTCCAGGAGGATTTAAACTAATTCAGCAGAGAGATGGGAACCTAAATCATCATTCTAGTGTTCAGGAGTTTGAGAATAGTGAGGTGAGAAATATGGTTTCAAGGTCACGGGTACACCGGCAAGCAGGAAGGTGGTTTGGAGGGTGTCTACTTCAACGCCAGGAGCATCCAGAATAAGGTAGATGAAATTATAGCATGAGTTGGTACCGAGGACCTCATTGTGGCCATTTCGGAGACATGGTTAAGCAGGGACAGGAATGGTTGTTGCAGATTCCGGGAATTGATGTTTCAGTAAGAACAGAGAAGATAAAAGAGGGAGAAGTCTGTTAGTCAAAGACAGTATTATGGTGGTAGAAAGGATATTTGAGGACTCATCTACTAAGGTAATATGGACTGAGATTAGAAACAAGAATGGAGAGGTAACCCTGTTGAGAGGTTTCAACAGGCCTCTGAATACTTCTAGAAATGTAGGGGAAAGCTTAGCAAAAATAATTCTGGATTGGAGCAAGAGTAACAGGATTGTTGTTATGGGGGACTTTAACTTTCCAAATATTGATTGGAAATATGATAGTTTGTGTCCTTTGGACAGGTCAGTTTTTGTCCAATATGTGCAGGATGGTTTCTTGACACAACATGTAGACAGGCCAACAAGGGGCGAGGCCACATTGGATTTGGCACTGGGTAATGAACCTGGCCAGATGTTAGATTTAGAGATAGCTGAGCACTTTGGTGATAGTCACCACAATTCAGTTATGTATACTTTAGTGATGGAAAGGGTTGGTATATACCACAGGGCAAGCATTATTGCTTGGGGAAAGGCAACTATGATGTGATTAGGCAAGATTTAGGCTGCATAGAATGGAGAAGGAAACTACAGGGGATGGGAAAATTGAAATGTGGAGCTCATTCAAGGCACAGGTACTGCATGCCCTTGACAACTATGTACCTGTCAGGCAGGGAGGAAGTAGTCGAGCGAGGGAGCCATGGTTTATAAGAAAGTTGGATCTCTTGTCAAGAGGAAGAAGAAGGCTTTGTTAGAAGGCTTAGGGTGAAGGCTTAGGGTGCTAACAGTTTCAAGTTAGCCAGGAAAGGCATAAAAAAAAACTAAGAGGAGCTAGGAGGGGACATGAAAAGTCATTGGCAGATAGGATCAAAGAAAATTCTAAGGCTTTCTAGAGGTATATCAGGAATAAAAGAATGACTAGAGAAAAGTAAGATCCAATCTAGGGTAGTCACGGGAAGTTGTGCATAGAGTCCGAGGAGATAGGGGAAGTGCTAAATGAATATTTTTCATCAATATTCACACTGGAAAAAGGCAATATTCTCAAGGAGAATACTGAGATACAGGCTACTAGATTAGACGGGATTAAGGTTCACATGGAGGAGGTGTTAACAATTCTGGAAAGTGTGAAAATAGATAAGTCCCCTGGGCTGGATGGGATTTAACCTTGGATTATCTGGGAAGCCAGGGAAGACATTGCAGAGCCTTTGGCTTTGATCATTATGTCATCTTTGTCTACAGAGATTGTGTCAGAAGACTGGAGGATAGCAAATGTTGATCCCTTGTTCAAGAAGGGGAGTAGACACAACCCTGGTAATTATAAGTAGTGAGCTTGTGGGTAAAGTGTTGGAAAAGGTTACAAGAGATAGGATTTATAATAGTCCAGCCAGGAATGAGTTAATTAAGGGTAGGTCATGCCTCACAAACCTTATTGAGTTCTTTGAGATGGTAACCAAACAGGTGGATGAGGGTAAAGTGGGTGATGAGGAGTGTATGGATTTTAGTAAGGTATTTGATAAGCTTCCCCACAGAAGGCTATTGCACAAATATGGAGGCATGGGATTGAAGGTGATTTAATGGTTTGGATCAGAGGTTGGCTAGCTGAAAGAAGACAGAGGGTAGTGGTTGATGGGAAATGTTCATCCTGGAGTTGTTACTAGTGGTATACCGCAAAGGTCTGTTTTGGGTCCACTGCTGTTCCAATAAGACACTTGCTAAAATTACATTAACTTAATCTCAAAACCACACAATCTTTGTGTTCTCTGCTGTCTTCAGTTTTTCTGCTGCTGATCTCCCTGGGCTTTCTTTTTACTGTGAATAGGCTTTACATGAAAAGGTAACTTTGTTAGAGAGTTTTCTAATTTCCTTGAGAACAAGATGTTAGGTGGGCAATTAGCTCTCCGGCAGTTTGTCTCTTTATAGCAGTTGGTCTCTGACCAATTTTCAAAATGTCCACATTCTTATATCACTCCCAACATCGGATCATCTCATTAGTTCAGTATTGGCAAACTGATAAATTCAAACTTGATTGTGTTTTATTATCATCGGAAATAATCTAAACTGATTGGCTAAATTTTAATTGTTGTCAAAACAGCAACCAAAATTTGAATTGTTGTCAAAACAGCAACCAAACCTCAGGTATCTGTTTCACAGCCAAATGTTACATACTTGAGAGAGCATTTCAGTGATGGTGATCAGAACTCCCTGACTTTTACTACACTCATGGAAAGAGTTAGGCGCAGATAATATGGGAAAGTTTTTAATTTGGGGAGGAGGAATTACAATGCTATTAGATAGGAACTGGGGTGCCTAAACTAGGATCAAATATTCTTGGGAAAATTCAGAAAAAACAGAAATGTGGAGGTTGTTTAGGGAGCTTTTGCTGATAGTGCTGGATAGATTTGACCCACTGAGGCAAGGAAGGGATAGAAGAGCGAAGGAATCTTGGGTGACAAGGGATGTGGAATATCTTGTCAAGAGGAAGAGGGAAGCTTCCTTCAGGTTGAGGAGGCAAGGATCAGGCAGGGCTCTAGAGGGTTACAAGGTAAACTAGGAAGAAACTAAAGAATAGACTTTGGACAGGTAGAAGGGGGCATGAAAAAGCTTTAGAACGTAGGATTAAGGCATTCTACACTTGTAAGGACTGATCAGGGATAGTGGAGTCAGAGGAATGGGGAGGTTCTTAATGAATACTTGGCTTCACTATTCACTAATGAGAGGGATTTCATCGTTTGTGAGGACAGCATGAAACAGACTGATATGCTCGAACAGGTTATGTTAAGAATGAGGAAGTGCTGAAAGTTTTAAAGACATGGTGATAGATAAGTCCCTGAGCCAGATGGGATTGCACGGTGGGTGGCACAGTGGTTAGCACTGCTGCCTCACAGCGCCTGAGACCCGGGTTCAATTCCCGACTCATGCGACAGACTGTGTGGAGTTTGCACGTTCTCCCCGTGTCTACGTGGGTTTCCTCCGGGTGTTCCGGTTTCCTCCCACAGTCCAAAGATGTGCAGGTCAGGTGAATTGGCCATTCTAAATTGCCCGTAGGGTTAGGTTAGGGGTATGGGTGGGTTGCGCTTCGGCGGGTCAGTGTGGACTTGTCAATGATCTTTGCATCCTCCTCGTCCACTGATATCTGTGGTGGGCAAATTATTGCAGAGAATTCTGAGAGATTTAGGATTACTTGGAAAACCATGGTTTGATGAGAGATAGTCAGCATGGCTTTGTGAGGGGCAGGTCATGCCTCATAAACCTTATTGAATTCTTTGAGGTTGTGTTAAAACACATTGGAGAACGTAGAGTTGTGGATGTGGTGTACATGGATTTCAGTAAGTATTTGATAAGGTTCCCCATGGTCAGGTCATTCAGAAAGTAAGGAAGCATGGAATACAGGGACATTTGGATGTCTGGATAGGGAATTGGTTGGCCCGTAGAAGACAGAGGGTAGTAGTAGATGGAAAATATTCAGCCTGGAGCTTGGTGACCAGTAGTGTTTCACAGGGATCTGTTGTGGGACTTCTGCACTTTGTGATTTTTATAAATGACTTGGATGAGGAAGTGGAAGGGTGGGTTAGTAAATTTGACGATGACACGAAGGTTGGTGGAGTTGTGGATAGAGTGGAGGGCTGTTGTAGGTTCCAACGGGGCATTGATAGAATGCAGAACTGGGCTGTGAAGTGGGTGATGGAGTTCAACCTGGAAAAGTGTGAAGTGGTTCATTTTGGAAAGCTGAATGCAGGATTCTTGGCAGTGTGGAGGAACAGAGGGATCTTGGGATCCATGTCCATGGATCCCTCAGAGTTGCCACCAACGTTGATCGGGTTGTTAAGGCGTGTGGTGCATTGGATTTCATTAGCAGGGGGATTGAGTTTAAGAGCCACGGGGTTATGCTGCAGCTCTACAAATCTCTGGTCAGACCACACTCAAAATATTGTGTTCAGTTCTGGTCACCTCATTATAGAAAGGATGTGGAAGCTTTCGAGAGGTTGCAGAGGAGATTTACCAGGATGCTGCCTGGACTGGAGGGCATGTTTGATGAAAGGTTAAGGGAGCGAAGGCCTTTCTCATTGGAGCAAAGAAGCAAGAGAGGTGACATGATACAGGTGTACAAGATGGTGAGAGACATGGATAGAATAAAAAGTCAGAGACTTTTTCCCAAGGCAGAAATGGCTATCACAAGAGGCTTAATTTTACAGTGATTGGAGGAAGATTTAGGAGAGACGTTGGAGATCGGTTCTTTATACAGGGAGTGGTGGGTGCACTGCTAGCAGTGGTAGTAGAGTCAGATACATTAGGAAATTTAAGTAACTCTTGGATAGGCACATGGATGATCGCAAAATGAAGGGTATCTAGGTTAGTTTGATCTTAAGAGTAGGATAAAAGGTCGGAACAACATCAAGGGCCAAAGTTCTGAGTTCTATTTTCAATTTTCCAGTCCGCTCCAGGACTGCCATCTAGGCATAGATGCAGGTGCTTGTAATCTCTCAGTTCAGAGCAGCATTCTCACTCTCTTAAAGGTAAAGTACACACCTTGAACTTCATAACAACATTGTGTGCTCTCCTGATACTGTTTCATTACTGAAATTGCATTTACTGGCTGTTAAAGGGCAAGACAAGTTCTCCCAACTTCTTATAAGAGGAGTAGATTTTCCTTAATATCTTTGGCTTTATTTTAAACTTTTCAAAATGTGTTCATGTTAGATATTAATGATCTTTGAGGAAGTAGAACATAACTTTTTTTCATGCTTTGAAGCATGTTTCTTTTTTGGTTCTCATTTTGCCTCTTCTGACTCTCAGCTCTGTCACAGACTTGTCCTTTTTATTCTGCTCACCCTTTTTCACTTGCTCAAAACCTGAATTTTGCCAGTCTTAATGAAAGGTTACAACACTGAAATGTTATTCTCTTTCCCTCTCCGTACATCTTGATACACCCAAATATTGCTAACATTGTCTGGTTTTATCTGAAAACAAAAAATGCTGGAGATCGTAGAGGGTCCAGCAGCATCCACGGAAAGCAAGCAAACTAATGTTTCAAGTCTAGGTGACTACTTATTAGAACAGCTCTGGTGAAGAGTCATCTACAGTTGAAACACTAGCTTACTTCTCTCCCTGGGTGCTGCCTGACCTGCTGTGATCTCTAGCATTTTTTGCTTTCAGTTCAGATTCCAGCATCTATCATCATTTGCTCCAACATTGTTTTTTAGTTTTATTTCTGATTCCCATATCAACACTGTTTTGCTTTCATATTTCACCTTTCTTACCTGCTTTGATGTCATTTTATAGGAAGCATCTGGTACACCTTGATTGTAAACTTTGGGAACATCTTAATCTTTGTTGAGGAACATTCAATCTTGAGAACTTTTCTGCAGTTTGAAAATACAGGATAGCCAACATAAAGCATGATTTCTCAGTGTTGAATATATCCTTAGTTGCCTTCAGTCCTACTTCAGTCCTATTAACATCAGCACATTGGGGTTCCTCTGGGACATTTGCTGGAGATAATGAAGAAGGCAACCCAAAGAAAATTGATTTAACAGAAGGAATTTATAATGAGTCTGCTTAGAAACAAAAAAAGTACTTTGAGAAGAATGAGCTCCTCACACTTTCTTTCCTATGATGTAGCAATCAGTTTGTACATTCCAAGTACTGTACTGGTCTTTTGTTTTTGTCTTGTGATTGGGTTGCTGAAGACAGTTTTTATATATTAGAGTTTCTGGGTGTCGAATAAAATTCTATTTTTGTTTAGTTTTTTAAACTTTTAATGAACACTATGCATTAAATCCATTGCAGTTTTCTAATTCTAGCATCTCAGGGATTTTTGAATGTCTGGATTTTTAGCCAGCACTATAAGATTGAGTTACTAAACCTTGTGATCTACTATAGTCTGAGATATTATGACACTTTGTTACTCTATCCCTTATTTTAAAGTTCCAGAGGATTATTCTGTTAGGTAGCCATTTGAACCATTATTTTTAAGGGCATTTCTTGCTAATTCCCACTTCTGTAAGCCAAATGTATATACTACTGCATGTTGTTGTGTTGGCTCAGATTACAAAACATTATCGGAATTGATATTGCATCCTTATTAGTTGATGTTGTAATATCATTTTTTACAATAAATAATGCAAGTTTTCTGTGGTTTGCAGAAATGTAATGAATTTAAATCTCTACTTATCCATTCAATGTGATTTTGGATTCTGCAATTCCATTTATAAAAACAAAATGTGCAGTTAAATAATGCATGTGTTTCAAATAGTAATGGTAAGAGTTTTTAAAAGAAAGGAAAATATTTTCAGTTTTAACTAATACTCCTGCTGAAAGATGTTTTGTTGAAGATGAAAAATAACAATCGACAGGTAAAGTTGTTTTTCTACTGGTGGTCTTGAAGGAAGACTGACAAAAACAGGCAAGCTGATTAGTTTAATGGCCGCATATTTACTTTAACATAAATATTGGGAAGGGTAATGGGAACAGATTCCAATCTTTCCCTCCATCTATGGATGAAGTTGAGAACAAAATAAGCCTAAATAAGTTTTGTCTTACTGTCAAACCTATTGAAATTGTCCA
This sequence comes from Hemiscyllium ocellatum, assembly GCF_020745735.1. NCBI lineage: Eukaryota > Metazoa > Chordata > Chondrichthyes > Orectolobiformes > Hemiscylliidae > Hemiscyllium > Hemiscyllium ocellatum. The sequence continues at coordinate 10,918,891 of NC_083432.1, read as the reverse complement.
ACATCTCTGCAGGGCATATATTTGAATGCTGAACAAGTGGGATCTATGGTTTGTCTCGCTATATATTTTTGAATAAGACTAAAACTAAATCATAGAGATACTTGGAGCCTCAACCACTTAATCCTTAAACACATGTGTGAGTTTTTAACAAGTAAATAAACCGTTTATTTCCCCAGTCTGTACAGAAACAAGGATTAAATTTTTTCATGGTTTTGAGCTATTGGTATTGGGTAATTATTTAACATTACTTTTGGCCACTCCAATGTGGGTTGAAAGCGACAAGGCAGCTTAATGTAAATGTGATTATTTGGGATGCAAAATTTCAGTCATGCAATTCAGAGTCATAGAGATGTACAGCACGGAAACTGACTCTTCGGTCGAATTCATCCATGCGGACCCCAGATATCCCAATCCAATCTAGTCTCACCTGCCACCACCTGGCTCATATCTCTCCAAACCCTTCCGATTCATACACCCATTCAGAAGCCTTTAAATGTTGCAATTGTACTCAGCTCTGCCACTTCCTCTGGCAGCTCAGTTCATCCATGTACCACCCTCTGTGTGAAAACGTTGCACGTTAAGTCCCTTTTAAATCTTTCCCCTCTTACCCTAAATCTATGCCCAGTCTATTCTGGACTGCCCCACCCCAGGGAAAAGACTTGTCTTTTTATCCTATCCATGACCCTCATGATTTTAGAAACCTCTTTATAGGGTCACCACTCAGCCTCTGAAGCTCCATGGAAAACAGCCTTATCCTATTCAACCTTTTGCTATAGCTCAAATCCTCCAACCCTGGCAACATCCTTGTAAATCTTTTCTGAACCCTTTCAAGTTTCACAACACCTTTCCGATAGGAAGGAGACCAGAATTGCACACAATATTCCAACAGTAGCCTAACCAATGTCCTGTATAGCCTCAACATGACTTCCCAACTCTTGTACTCAATACTCTAACCAATAAAGGAAAACATACCAAGCATCATATTCACTATCATCTACCTGGGCCCCACTTTCAAGGAACTATGAACCTGCACTCCAAGGTCTCTTTGTTCAACAACATTGCCTTAGACCTTACCATTAAGTGCAGAAGTTCAGCTAAAATTTGCTTTCCCAAGATGTAGTATTTATCTAAATTAAACTGCATCTGCCATTTCTCAGACCATCGTAATCTGAGTTAACCTTCTTCACTGTTCACTACATCTTTAATTTTGGTGTCATCTGCAAACTTACTAACTATACCTCTTATGCTCACATCCAAATCATTTATATAAATGATTAAAAGTAGTGGACCCAGCACCGATCCTTGTGGCACTCCACTGGTCTCAGGCCTGCAATCTGAAAAACAACCCTCCCCCACCACCCTCTGTCTTCTACCTTTGAGCCACTTCTATATCCAAATTGCTAATTCTCCCTGTATTCCATGAGATTTAACTTTGCTAACCAGTGTTCCAAGGGGAACCTTGTCGAACGCTTTACTCAAGACCTTGTAGATTACATCAACCGCTCTGCCCTCATCAATCCTCTTTGTTAGTTCTTCAAGAAATTTAGTCAAGTTTGTGAGACTTGATTTCCCATGCACAAAGCCATTTTGACTATCCCTAATCAGTCCTTGCCTTTCCAAATACATGTACATCCTGTCCCTCAGGATTCCCTCCAACAATTTGCCCACCACCGATGTCAGGCACACTTGTCTATAGTTCCCTGGCTTGTTCTTACCACCTTTCTTAAACAGTGGCACCATGTTAGCCAACCTCCAGTCTTCCGGCACCTCACCTGTGACTATCGATGATACAAATATCTCAGCAGGAGGCCCAGCAGTCACTTTCCTTGCTTCTCACAGAGTTCTAGGTTACACCTGATCATGTCCTGGGGATTTATTTACTTTTATGCGTTTCAAGACACCCAGGACTTCCTCCTCTGTAACATGGACATTTTTCAAGATGTCATCATCTATGTCCCGACATTCTATATCTTCCATGTCCTTTTCCACAGTAAATACTGATGTAAAATACTCACTTAGTATCTCCCCCAACTCCTGCACATCCACACAAAGGCCACCTTGCTGATCTTTGAGGGGCCCTATTCTCTCCCTCGTTGCCCTTTTGTTCTTAATGTATTTGTAAACACCCTTTGGATTCTCCTTAACTCTATTTGCCAAAGCTATCTCGTCCCCTTTTTGCCCTCCTGATTTCTCGCTTAAGTATACCCCCTCCTGCCTTTATACACTTCTCAGGATTCATTCGATCTATCATGTCTATACCTGACATATGTTTCCTTCTTTTTCTTAACCAAACCCTCAATTTCTCTAGTCATCCAGCATTCCCTATATCTACCAGCCTTTCCTTTCATCTAACAAGAATATACTTTCCCTGGATCCTTGTTATCTCATTTCTGAAGGCATCCCATTTTCCAGCTGTCCCTTTACCTGCAAACATCTGCACCCAATCAGCTGTTGAAAGTTCTTGCCTAATACCATCAAAATTGGCTTTCTCCAAATTTCTTCAACTTTTAGATCTGGTCTGTCCTTTTCCATCACTTTGGCTGGGATATCTGGTCGGCATGGATGGATTGGACTGAAGGATCTGTTTCCATGCTGTACATCCTTATGACTCTAATAGAATTATGGTCGCTGGCTCCAAACTGCACCCCCACTGACACCTCAGTCATCTGCCCTGCCTTATTTACTAAGAATAGGTCAGGCATTGCACCTTCTGTAGTAGGTGCATCCACATACTGAATCAGAACATTTCCTTGTACACACTTAACAAATTCCTCTCCATCTAATCCCTTAACACTGTCAGTCCTAGCTTATGTTTGGAAAGTTAAAATCCCCTACTATAACCACCCTATTATTCTTATAGATACCTGAGATCTCCTTCCAAATTTGTTTCTCAATTTCCCTCTGACAATTAGAGGCTGAATAATTAAATCCCAATAAGGTGATCATCCCTTTCTTATTTCTCAGATCCACCCAAATAATTTCCCTGGATGTATTTCTGGAAATATCCTCCCTCATTACAGCTGTAATGCTATCCCTTATCAAAAACGCTGCTTCCTCTCCTCTCTTGGCTCCCTTTCTGTCCCTCCTATAGCATTTGTATCCTGGAACATCAAGCTGCCAGTCCTGCCCATCCCTGAGCCATGTTTCTATAATTGCTATGATATCCCAGTCCCATGTTCCTAATCATGCCCTGAGTTCATCTGCCTTCCCTATTAGGCCCCTGGCATTGAAATAAATGCAGTTTAATTCATCAGTCCTACCTTGTCCTTGCCTGCCTGACTGTTTGACTCGCTTTTGTTCTCAACTGTATCAGTCTCAGATTGATGTCTTTCCTCACTATCTCCCTGGGTTCCCCTCACCCCCCACCCCCACTTTACTAGTTTAAGTCCTCCGAGCAGCTCTAGCAAATCTCCCTGTCAGTATAATAGTCCCCTTCCAATTTAGGTACAATCCGTCCTTCTTGTACTGGTCACTTTTACCCCAAAAGAGATTCCAATAATCCAAAAATGTGAATCCTTCTCCCATACTCCAGCTTCTCAGCCATGCATTCATCTGCTCTATCCTCCTATTCCTGCCCTCACTAGCTTGTATCACCAGGAGTAATCCAGATATTACTACTCTCGAGGATCTCCTTTTTAAATTCCTGCTCATGCTCTGTAATCTCCCTTCAGAATCTCAACCTTTTCCTTTACTATGTCATTGGTTCCAATGTGTACAACGACCTGCTGGCTGCTCTCCCCCTTGAGAACATTCTGCACCCTCTCTGAGACATCCTTGATCCTGGCACCAGGAAAATAACACACCTTTCTGATTTTTCCCTGCTGGCCATAGAAAATGTCTGTTTGTACCTCGGAGTAGAGAGTTCCATAACACAATTGATATCTTGCAATTCAGCATACCCTTCATTGCATTAGAGCCAATCTCCATACCAGAAACTTGGCTATTCATGCTACGTTCCCCTGATAAACCATCACCCCCTACAAAGGTAGATTTGTTTGAAATTGGGATAGCCCCAGAAGACTCCTGCACTAACTGCCTACAACTCTTGCCTTTTCCGGAGTTAACCCATATTTCTGACTGTATCTGCAACTTTTTGTCCTTCCTATAACTGTCATCCATCACACCCCCTTGCTCTTGTAAATTCCTCATTGCCTCTAACTGTCTCTCCAACCGATCCATGCGATCTGATAGGATTTGCAACCAGTGGCATTTACTGCAGATATAATCCTCAGTAACCCGTAAACTCTCCCTAAGCTCCCACATCCGACAAGAAACGCATATCACTCTACTAAAAGCCATTTTTGCTTCTTACAGTCTACAGACCCAGAAAATACCACTGACTTATTCCTCTACAAAACAGTGCTTCAGGTTAAAATAATACTTATGGCTTATATTTTAAGTTTAATCAAGAGACATATCTCAATGAAACATATAATCGAGAAAGAACCCACTCTACTCACTACTGCAGACTTACTGTTAGGCCTCGCTTAAAATATCCACTTATCTGTTTCTGTGCTATGACCTCCCCCAAACAGGTTCCTCCAAGATCAGTTGTGAATTTCATTTTTCCCAATCGCACCCCGATTTCCAGCGATACATGAATTCAAGCAGAAAAGGCAGTAACAGTGCAGTTCACTGCTGTGTCAATTAGCACTGTGCGTTTCTTTCTCTCTCTCTCTCTCTCTGGTTCACACTCGCTCTCGCTCGCTCTCTCTCCTGCATTGGCCTCACCATGTGCTTCCTTTTGACTTTTTTTGACTTTGTTTTGGAAATTTTGGAGAAAAAAATGTAACAGCATATAAAACAGTAATTGCTGCCCCTGGAATTCGAGAAAAACACCTCCAACACCTAAAATACCTTTAAAAGGAGCAGCTGTTACAGCCAGAAAGTTTTCCCATCTTCCATCTTGGATTACCCAGAATTTTTTGTCAAATAAATTCGATTGTAATCTTATTCAATTACAAATTGAAGTAACTGGCACCATTTTATGCAATGCTTTGTTATTGTTACACCTGTAGCATCTAAACTTTTGCAACTAATTACAACTCTTCCCTGCAACATTATCAATTTCCTCACCTCGACCAATTGTGAATCTTGTTTTACAAATTTATTAATTTTTAATTAGTTTTGTCCAAACTAATTTCTTCCAGTTTAATAAAGTTCAAGAGAGATATGGGAATATGAAAATCTTAATTAGATTTTCTTTAAAAGCCTAACTTATTACTTAGCAAGTCCTCACAGTTGGCTTTCCAGTTTTAAGTTCTTCAAGTGGGGTGTGTCGCAGTTATTGGTCATCATGGTTTAATCTCTGCTCTAAATACCACAGACACTAGGCTAGGGTAGGGAGAAAAATAAAAATTTAAAACTATCGGCAGTTCTAACAGCTAGTTTATCAGGCTAGACCATTGATAATAGATTATGTCACACTTGTAGAAGAATAGGATCAGTTGTGCCAAGTCGAATTTGTTATGCTGTCAGAATAGATCAGGTACTAGATTGGATGTATTGGAGCTAAGAACAATGGTGAAACATCCTAGTATGGAGGATGTTTTAAGGTCAAATCAAGCATTTAAAAAATGATAGAGTAATGCTTGATTAAATTTCCATCCTTGACAACCCAAAGAACGTGAAATTCACTATCTTCAGTGATGCTCCTCATGCCAGCCTTCCTGCTGTTTTTATAATAATTGTCATTAATGAAATGGGAAATGCTTCTGAGCCTGGGAAGCTAAGAACATTTAAAAAAAAAGTGCTTTAACAGTTATCACCTGGCTTTTGTGGAAGCATTAAGTAGATGATTCTATTTGTCAAATATTTTGTGTTAAATCCTAAATAACGGGAGCACTGAAGACAGTTTGCCAATTGAATCTTACATAGATAGTTATGCCTTGTGGGATAATGTGCTCTTGACAAAGAAGTGTAAGTGAACGAAGATTGAGCATTGACTTTGTTAGTGGGAAATAGGTGTTTAAAAAATGAAATTGCCAATATTAGTGGGTTGATCCAAGTAATTAATTGTTTGATGAAAAGAAATATCAAAGGAGTATTGAGGGCCCAAGTGGAAGATGCACTACAATGCTTAATAAAGAATATGAAAAGTAATTTTTCTTTCCTTTGTTTTGAAACAGTTTGTGAAAATGAGATTTTATTTGGAAAATAATATACACGATAAACAGATTTCTTATGGTTCAGTATGGTGCAGTAGGATTGGACACTCATAATTAAGGACGTATAAATGACACCTCAGAAACCTGGGTTAGAGTTAGAGACTGGGGCACCTGCATTTCCACATATGTCACTTATTGTATCTGTTGCTCCCGATGCAGTTTCCTCTGCATTGGGGAGACTGGCCGTCTTCTCGCAGAGCACTTTAGAGCACATCTCTGGGACACCCACACTGATCAACTCCACCACCCCGTGGCCAAACATTTCAACTTGCCCTCCCACTTTGCTGAGGACATGCAAGTCCTGGGCCTCCTCCATTGCCACTCCCTTACCACCCAATGCCTGAAGCAAGAGCGCCTGATCTTCCACCTCGGGACCCTCCAATCCCATGCATCAATGTGGATTTTGCCAGTTTCCTCATTTCCCCTCCCCTCACCTTACCCAGTTCCGACCTTCCAGCCCTGCACCGTCCTCATGACCTGTCCCATCTGTCCATCTTCCTTCCTACTTATCTCACCTCCCTCCCCTCTGACCTTTTACCTTTATCCCCACCTCCATCCGCCTATTGCACTCTCAGCTACCTTACTCCCAGCCCCACCCACCTCCCATTTATCTCTCCACCCCGAGTCTTCCAGCCTCTTTCCTGATGAAGGGCTCCAGCCCGAAATGCTGTCTGCTCCTCGGATGCTGCCTGACCTGCTGTGCTTTACCATCAACATACACTCAACTGTAAAGTTAGAGAACCTTACATTCTTAATACATCTAAAACATAAGTAATGACTGACACTTGGTGTGTACCTCTAACCAGCTATCAGAAAGTTAGCATTGTAGAAGCTTAGCATTTATTTTTTCATGGGAAAGATGTTCTATGCATCATTGAGGCAGTATCATTAATAGCATATTGCCCTGGTTTGCTGTGCTGCATTATGTGCTCTGTTTGTGAATGTGAGTCATTTATGGGAATTCTGCGGAGAGCAAACCCAGGCATGTCAATTTAGATAGTCATTAATGTGAATGATAGTGCTCCCCATACCCATAACCAGTATGTACTGCTGCGGACTTCTTTACCAAAAAGATTAAGATTCCCTGAACATAACGTTTTTTTTAATTTTAAAAATTGCTTTAATTTAACATCCTGAATAGGAAGAGACTGTAAGTGCACTAAGATTTCTTAGAAATAACTGAATTCGTGAAAAAATGCCTTACTTTGTGGAAATGTATTGCTAAGAGTAGCGATACATCTTAATAAAGTTATAAAAAGACAAAGGAAGCTCTTGAGTTCATTTCTCGAGGAATAGAATTTCTAAGCAGGCGGTTTATGTATAACTTATAAATGCTTAGTTGAACTTTTCTTGGGAGTACTGTGCACAGTTCTGCTTTCCCTGTTGAATCATTGGTCAATATACAAAGGTTTTGTCAAAATAGAGGCTCTCCTTCTCAGCAAGGATTGAGCAGCCTGTGTTTTTTTTTATTAGAAAGCAGGGGTGAGCTGATAAAAATCTATAAGATTATAGCAGTGATAAAATAGGTGTACTGATGATGCCACATCAAAACTAGAGGTATTTTTGAAACACCCTGTTCAGAAATGTTATTACACACCTCCGGAGCTGTAGGGGCTTGAACCTGGCACTCCTGCCTCAGAGGTACGGACAATACAACTTTGCCATGAGGACCCAGGTTAAGAAAGTTCAATAGGTACAAGACAGATGGGTGAACAGAACTTTCTACTAGTAAGGGCAGAGTTGTGAATGATGTCTGGTTAAGTGAGGGTGAAATGTGACCAGGACTGTCTTGGAACAGTGCAGTCTGGAGATGACATTGGTATTGCTATGATCCTGTTTAATGGTAGTACTGCACAAGTCAGATTCAAGAATAAAATTTGACTCAACATATGTCATTATTTTGTTTAGTTTGTTAACATGCTAACTCATTCATACAGTCAGGAAGTATGGGATAGAGGGAGATTTGGCTATCTGGATTCAGAACTGGCTGGCTGACAGAAGGCAGAGCGTGGTTGTAGATGGAAAATATTCTGCCTGGAGGTCAGTGTTGAATGGGGTTCTGCAGGGCTCTGTTCTTGGGCCTCTGCTCTTTGTAGTTTTTATAAGTGACTTGGATGAGGAGGTTGAGGGGTGAGTTAATAAATTTGCAGATAATACAAATGTTGAAGGTGTCATTGATAGTATAGAGGGCTACTGCAGGCTGCAGCGTGACATAGACAGGATGCAGAGCTGGGCTGAGAAATGGCAGATGAAGTTCAACCAGGATAAACGCGAAGTGAAGCACTTTGGAGGGTCGAACTCAAATACTGAATATAGGTTTAAAGACAGGATTCTTGGCAGTGTGGAGGAACAGAGGGATCTGGGTATGCAAGTACATGGATCTCTCTAAGTTGCCACCCACATGGATAGGCCTGTTAAGAAAGCAGATGGTGTTTTGGCTTTCATTAACAGGGGTATCGAGTTTGAGCCGCGAGCTTTTGCTACAGTTCTACAAGTCTCTGGTGAGACCACACTTGGAATATTGTGTCCAGTTCTGGTCGCCCTACTATAGGAAAGATACAGAGGCTTTGGAGAGGATGCAAAGAAGGTTTACCTGGATGCTGCCTGGATTGGAGGGCTTGCCTTATGAAGAAAGGTTGAAAAAACTCAGACTTTTCACTCTGGAGAGGAGGAAGAGAGGAGACCTGATCAAGGTGTACAAAATAATGAGTGGAATAGATAATGTCAGTAGACAGAAACTTTTCCCCAGGGTAGGACTGACTCGTACGAGGAGTCATAATTTGAAGGTATTAGGACAAAGGTATAAAGGAGACGTCAGAGGTAGGTTCTTTACACAGGGAGTTGTGAATGCATGGAATGCTTTGCCAGTTGTGGTGGTGGAAGCAGAGTCACTGGGGACATTTCAGTGACTGCTGGACATACACATGGATAGCAATGAGTTGAGGGGTGCGTAGGTTAAGTTATTATATCTTATTAGGATTAAACCTCGGCACAACATCATGGGCCAAAGGACCTGTTCGGTGCTGTACTTTTCTGTGTTCTATGTTAATGAGTCACTATGGCATATTCACACAAGGCTGAAGATTTTCTTTCACAACAAAAGATTATTAGCCAAAAAAGAAATGTAAAAAATAACAAACTGTCTAAATATAAACACTGCTAAGAGATCTCACAACATGCAGTAAAATAAAGTTTCAACCTATTTCCCAATAGAATCCTTTTGAGACTCGAGTCCCAGTAAATAGTTCTTTAGGGCTCTCCTTAACTGATTGTTGACAATTACCCTGCTATTGACTATGAAGGCAATTTGATGTGTCCTTTCCAAACCTACAAATCTGAGTGCTTAAACTTAGTGTTCTAATAACCTGCAGGTTTCTAATCAAATTCACTTAGCTTGGAAGCTTCACAAACAAAGCCCTCCTGCTGAGGTGATTTGTTCCTTGAACTGCCCTGAATCCTTTCTCTTGTAGCTAATCTAAATTGCTTCTAAATTCATCACTGTGGCTTCTGAACTCAACTCAAAAAAGACTTGCTCATTCTTGATTCTTTACTTGCAAAAAGTGAAATAAAATATATATCTTGCCATTAAGCTGCAGAGGTCTGATGGCACTTGTTTTTTGACAAAATGTTGACTTCTAATCACTTCAGGAAGGACACTCTGACCTTGTTTCTTTATAATAGAATACCCTTTACTAGAGTAACCAACATCCGTGTACAATTATTTTGGGTGGATATGTGGTTGGAAGTTAATTTCAGGACAAATATACCAAGATTGTGAGCAGTCTGGTTCAGTCTTGGGCAGTGGTTAGAAAGAAGGGTTGAGATAGCTAGAGAATGGAGTGTGTAGCAGGGACCAAAGACAATGGCATCAGTTTCCAAAAACTTTGACTATCTCAGTGATTTTTTTTAAATTCAAGACTTTATGCTGAAAAGGTCTTAGGTTCCTCAATAATTTTCCAGATCCAGATGAGATCAAATATTATTCTAGTTGATGTACATTCATTTTTTTTTAAAAAGTCCCGGCTTTTGACTGGTTAGTCCTACGGTGCGTTTCTATATATTATTCATTGTTAAGTCAATTCAAAATTCAAAAAGCATGTGATAGCTTTGTAGTAACATAAAGCACTATCTGGTGAAATTGACCAAGCAAACAAAAGTACAGTAATGAATGCTTGCACCTGACCTGCAATACGGGTTTAAATTTAGCTCTGAAAAATTGTAAATAAACTCCACTTTCAGCATTGCTCTTTAAATGGCTATGGCCCACTTGCAAATGCCCTGAAGGACATTATCTGTTCTTTTGAAATGAATATGTTTAGAATTTTGGGATGATTGCCTCTGGGAGCTTGAGTAATTCTGTTGAAACACACTTCACATAAAAGGTTTTAACAGACAATACTGAAAATGGAGTTTATTTCCAATCTTCAGAGCTACATTCAAAACCATATTGTAGGTCAGGTACATGCCATAATGGATAAAAGTCTGATTTCATGTCATTTCGTATATTGGGAGCAGTTGCTTCAGGAGGTCAATTACAAAATCCTCCTTAGTTTTTGATTATTGATGGTCAGGTTGACTTTTATACATTAGAATTGCTTAGAAAAATTTGGAGACTGAGTAATACTATCTACTTGCTCTTCAAGTGGTTGTTGGAAGGAACATTCTCCACTACTTGTCATGGGGTCAGAAAATTCTACAGCACATAGGCTCTTTGATCCATCTTGTCCATGCTGGTTAAAAACAATCAAGTAACTATTCTGATCCCATTTCCCAGCACTGGACCCAAAGCCTGTATGCCTTGACATCCCAAATACACATCTAAATACTTCTTTAATGTTATGAGGATTTCTCCTCTACCACCCTTACACTCACTAGTTTCAAATCTCCCCCATCACCATTGTGAAAAAAGTTTTACCTCCCATATCCTCTAAATCTTCTGCTCCTTGCCTTAACTCTATGCCCTTGGTCATTGATCCCTCTATCAAGGTGAAACCTTGATTCCCATCTCCCTATCTATGCCCCCTAATTATTTTATACATCTCAATATGGTCCCTTCAATCTCCTGTGCTGTAAGGAAAACAACCCCTGTCTGTTCAATCTCTCTTCATAGCGTGAACAATTATGTCTTTAAAGGTTTTGATAAACCCAAAAATTTAAAATCTTTTAATTTGTTCTCAGGACTTGGGGCTAACTGTGCTTCCTGAACCCCTCTGTGAAGGGGACCCTTTCTTGGAACTCCTGCAGTCCTTTTGACAGTGGTGCTTGCTCAGTGACATTATTTAGAAATTCTAGTTGTTGATTGAGTATCAGTGAAGGACTTTCAAAATCAAATGGTGTGTGACTTGAATGGATGCTTGAAGGTGACTATGTTCCCATGGCATTGGGGCTCTTTTCCTCCTTATTATTCATTATGCCTCTATAATCCAGTAGCCCTGGTCCCAGGTCTTTGCCAGATCATAGGACATCACCTGCCAAGATGAGTGGTCTTGGGTTTGGAAGGTTCTGTCTAAGGAACATTGGTGAATTTCTGCAGTGTCTCTTGTAGACAGTACACACTGCTGCTATTGAGCGTTGGTGGTAGAGAGATTGGATGTTCGTGGATATGTGTCAATTAAGCGGGCTGCTTTGTCCTGGATGGTGTCAAGCTTCTTGACTGTCGTTGGAGCTGCACCTATCCAGGTAAGTGAAGTTGGGACTTGGCTCCACAAGGACTGTACAATTTTACTGATACTGTTAGGACAGATGCGTCTGCAGCTGGCAGATCAGTAAATATGAGGTCAAATGATTTTTTCCCTCTTGTTAGTTCCCTCACCAGCTGCCGTGGACCCAGTCACTCTATTTAAAACTTATCCCGACATATTTTCAGACATGCTGAATGACCTCAATCTGCCGCATGGCCTCCTCCTGTGCTGTAAATACTTTGTGATTTTGTAATGCGTAATCCCAGTCTCATGTCCTTATTTCAAGCCCATATCTTTTATTTTCTTTTTCTTCTAGCCACTTCTCACACCTACTTTTCCTTTTATGATTCCTCTTTCATGGTATCCAACTCTGCAGCCCTCTACTAGCCTCTCACTTTTTTGTGTTTGCTTATAAATTAGTAAATCTCTATTTTTATACAGTAATCATGAATGGTTTTGATTTTAAATGTTTTTCTGTCTCCACATTCTGCCGGACCTGCTGAGTGTTTCCAGAATTTTCTGATTTTACTTCAGATGCTGATAATCTGAAATATTTTCATTTTGTTTTGGTACCTAATCTCGTCTCTGTATCAGTTGCTGATACTTCATTTTTTTAGATTAGATTACTTACAGTGTGGAAACAGGCCCTTCGGCCCAACAAGTCCACACCGAACAGCCGAAGCGCAACCCACCCATACCCCTACATTTACCCCTTACCTAACACTTCGGGCAATTTAGCATGGCCAATTCACCTGACCCGCACATCTTTGGACTGTGGGAGGAAACCGGAGCACCCGGAGGAAACCCACGCAGGTACGTGTATATAAATGACATGACTGTCTTGAATATCTCTCACTCCTTTTGTTCTAGTCCATTCACAGTCATTGTAAACAATCTTTGTTTGCAACCCAACCTTGGATAATTTCAGCCACACTAATACCTCACGTAGCTCCTTTTACAGTTGGATTGCCAAAGTAATGTTAAGTTGACATCAGTATTTTAGTTACACTTGTATTCATACCACCATTTGTATTAAATAATGACCAAGGAAGTCAAAGATAATCACTGTCATGGACATGATGGGCCTCTTTTAGTGCTTTAAAATGTTATGATTCTCTTCAAATGTGAACAAGTGAGAAATTGTGGACCATCTGAGAATGCCTTTTTGACAGCTTCTTACATATTCCCTATCCCATCTACCACAAAGAGGGAAATACTTTTAACCTAATTCATCCAGTGGTAAATTGTAGAAAGAAGAATTGGCTGTGGAATAAAATGGGTGCCAGATTTACTGCTAGGTGGATTGGGTTAAAATTACCCTTGTATTTCCAGTGTGTTGCCGAGAAAAATATATAAAATGAAAAATCACAGCTTAATTCTTTGCTGTATTGTAATTGAGATGCAGCTCCATGCATGTTTACTGAACATGTAGGATTAGTTACGGTGAGGCAGATTGCCTGATATTGCAAAGTGAAGCCAGTCATGACATTGTGAACCTGAGAGTGAGCAAACACAGTCAGGTCTGTTTTCAGTCCTTGAATGCTTTTGGAATAGCTTGAGAATAATGGTTTACAGATGGTTGACTAAACAATTTCCTCTGGGATATAAAAATTCTTTTCATTTTTTTCTCCTCTTCAGCATCAATATGGAACAAATTAGAGTAAACTTTACTTTGAAATAAAATATAAAAATAAAGGAAAATTCTGGATTCCACATTTCTATACTTTGCTATTTCCAATGGTAATGTATAATGCACTGATGATAACATAGTTAGAGTTTCGATAGTTCATTTTGTTTGCAAATTGCCAACCTACATTCTCAAAGATAAAAAAAAATCAGTTTTTTTGGTTTCTGAAAATAAGGTTATGAAAACAATAAAAGCAAAAGGCCAGCACAATGGTCAATCCATTCAGGCAAAATGTTTTGCATAATATATTAACTTTATTTTACTTTCTCAAATACTGACTGCTCTAGTTTATATTCCCAGACTGTTTAGTTCTGTTTCAAATAGTTAGCTTTGTTCCCATTACCTTTAAAGTTGAAAAGCATTGATTAAAATTACCAATTCTATAGCGAGGAAATAGACTGTGGTTGTCCAAGTAATTGTGTCAGATGATATCTGGATTGAAAGAATGCATCACTAATCTTCAATCGCTGCAATATATTTTGTGCAATGAATATACTTTATCAAAAAGTCAATTGTCAAATAATTTGCAAGGTAGATTAGAAATTTATCTTTTGTCTTTAATCAACTGCAGTCATTTTTTTTTCGAATTCATTCATGGGCTGTGAGTGTCATTGGCTGGCCAACATTTATTGGCCATTCCTACTTGCCCTTGAGAAAGAGTTAGTGTGCTTCCCACTGAGACACGGCGGAAAAAGGTTCTCACTGTCAACCCTATCTAAACCCCTAATCATCTTGTACACCTCTATCAAATCTCCCCTAAACCTTCTTTTCTCCAATGAGAACAGCCCCAAGTGCCTCAGCCTTTCCTCATACAATCTTCCTACCAGGCCAGGCAACATCCTGGTAAACCTCCTCTGCACTCGTTCCAATGCCTCCACGTCCTTCCTATAGTATGGTGACCAAAACTGCACACAATACTCCAGATGAGGCCGCACCAGACTCTTATACAACTGCAACATGACCTCAGGACTCCGGAACTCAATTCCTCTACCAATAAAACCCAGTACACCATATGCCTTCTTCACAGCACTATTTATCTGGGTGGCAACTTTCAGAGATCTGTATACATGGACACCAAGATCCCTCTGCTCATCCACACTACCAAGTAGCCTACCATTAGCCCAGTAATCCATCTTCTTGTTACTCCTACCAAAGTGAATGACTTCACACTTAGCTACATTGAACTCCATTTGCCACCTTTCTGCCCAGCTCTGCAACTTATCTATATCCCGCTGTAACCTGCCACATCCTTCTTCGCTGTCCACAACTCCACCGACTTTCGTGTCATCCGCAAACTTGCTCACCCAGCTTTCAAGCCCCTCGTCTAGGTCATTTATAAAAATGACAAACAGCAATGGTCCCAAAACAGATCCTTGTGGAACACCGCTAGTAACTGCACTCCAAGATGAACCTATACCATCAACTACTACCCTCTGTCTCCTTCCAGCCAGCCAATTCCTAATCCAAACCTCTAATGCACCCTCAATGCCATAACTCCGTATTTTTTGCATTAGCCTACCATGGGGTACCTTATCGAACGCCTTGCTAAAATCCATATACACCACATCTACTGCTTTACCCTCGTCCACTTCCTTGGTCACCTTCTCAAAGAACTCAATAAGGTTTGTGAGGCACGACCTGCCCTTCACAAAACCATGCTGACTATCCTTGATCACATTATTCCTATCCAGATGTTTATAAATCCTATCCCTTACAATTCTCTCTAAGACTTTGCCCACAACAGAAGTGAGACTCACTGGCCTATAGTTACTCGGGCTATCCCTACTCCCCTTCTTGAACAAGGGGACCACATTCGCTATCCTCCAGTTTTCTGGCACTATTCCCGTAGACAATGACGACATAAAAATCAAAGCCAATGGCTCCGCTATCTCCTCCCTAGCTTCCCAGAGGATCCTAGGATAAATGCCATCAGGCCCAGGGGACTTATCTATTTTCACCCTTTCCAGTATTCCCCAGACCTCTTCCCTACATACCTCAAGGTCATCCATTCTAATCACTTGTGACTCAATATTCACATCAGCAACTGTGTCCTGTTCCTGAGTGAACACTGACGAAAAGTATTGATTTAGTGTCTCTCCAATCTCCTCCGCCTCCACGCACAACTTCCCACTACTATCCTTGACTGGACCGATACCTACCTTAGTCATCCTTTTATTCCTGACATACCTATAGACAGCCTTTGGGTTTTCCCTAATCCTACCAACTAAGGACTTTTCATGTCCCCTTCTCGCTGCTCTTAGCTCTCTCTTTAGATCCTTCCTGGCTACCTTATAACTCTCAATCGTCCCAACTGAACCTTCACGCCTCATCTTTACATAGGCCGCTCCCTTCCCTTTCGCAAGGGATTCCAATTCCTTATTAAACCACGGCTCCCTCACAAGACCCTTTACTCCCTGCCTGAGTGGTACATACTTATCAAGGACACGCATTAGCTGTTCCTTGAACAATGTCCACATATCATTTGTGTTCTTCCCTTGAAGCCTATTTTTCCAATCCACGCATCCCAAGTCATGCCTCACCGCATCATAATTTCCCTGCCCCCAGCTATATCTCTTGCCCTGCAGTGCACACTTATCCCTCTCCATCACTAGAGTAAAAGTCACCGAATTGTGGTCACTGTCCCCGAAGTGCTCACCTGCCTCCAAGTCTAACACCTGGCCTGGTTCATTACCTAGAACCAAATCCAGTATAGCCTCACCTCTTGTTGGCCTGTCCACATATTGTGTCAGGAAACCCTCCTGCACACATTGGACAAACACCGACCCATCTAACGAACTCGAGTTATAGCTTTCCCAGTCAATATCTGGGAAGTTAAAGTCCCCCATGACAACCACCCTGCTACTTTCACTCTTTTCCTGAATCATCCTCGCAATACTTTCCTCTACTTCTCTCGGACTATTAGGAGGCCTGTAGAAAACTCCTAACAGGGTGACCTCACCTTTCCTATTTCTAACCTCAGCCCAAACTACCTCAGATGCAAGTCTTCCTCCACCGTCCTTTCCACCGCTGTAATACTATTCTTGACAAGCAATGCCACACCTACCCCTCTTTTACCCCCATCTCTGACCCTGCTAAAACATTTAAACCCTGGAACCTGCAACAGCCATTCCTGTCCCTGTTCTACCCACGTCTCAGTAATGGCCACAACATCGAAGTCCCAGGTACCAACCCATGCTGCAAGTTCACCTACCTTATTTCTTCTACTTCTGGCATTGAAGTATACACACCTCAAGCCACCTTCCTGTTTACAGGCACCCTCCTTCGAGATCGATGCCTTGTTCCTAACCTCCCTACACTCAAGGTCCTGTACCCTAAAGCTACAGTCCAGGTTCCCATGCCCCTGCAGAGTTAGTTTAAACCCTCCCAAAGAGCACTAGCAAACCTCCCCCCAAGGATACTGGTGCCCCTCAGGTTCGGGTGTAGACCATCCTGTTTATAGAGGTCCCACCTTCCCCAGAAAGAACCCCAGTTGTCCAGAAACCAGAATCCCTCCCTCCTGCACCATCCCTGTAACCACGCATTTAACTGTTCTCTCTCCCTATTCCTCGACTCTCTATCACGTGGCACAGGTAACAAACCAGAGACAACAACTCTGTTCGTTCTAGCTCTGAGTTTCCAACCTAGCTCCCTGAAAGCCTGCCGAACATCCTCATCCCTCTTCCTACCTATGTCGTTGGTTCCAACGTGGACCATGATCTGGGGCTGCTCCCCCTCCCCCTTAAGGACCCGGAAAACACGATCAGAGACATCACGTACCCTTGCACCTGGGAGGCAACATACCAATCGTGAGTCTCTGTCGCCCCCGCAAAACCGCCTATCTGTGCCCCTCACTATTGAGTCCCCAATAACTATCGCTCTACCTTTCTCCACCCTTCCCTTCTGAGCAACAGGGACAGGCTCCGTGCCAGAGGCCTGAACCTCGTTGCTTACCCCTGGTAAATCATCCCCCCCACAAGTATCCAGAACGGTATACTTGTTCTTGAGGGGAATGACCGCAGGGGGTCCCTGCACTGGCTGCTTCCTCCCACTCCCCCTCACTGTCACCATCTCTCTATAACTTTCGGAGTAACTACTTCCCTAAAGCTCTGATCTATGACCACCTCTGCCTCCCGAATGATCCGCAGTTCATCCAACTCCAGCTCCAATTCCCTAACACGGTCTTGGAGGAGCTGGAGATGGGTGCACTTCTTGCAAGTGTAATCAGCAGGGACGCTAATGGCTTCCCTCACCTCATACATGTTGCAAGAGGAACATTGCACTGCCTTCGCTGCCATCCCTCTAAAAGGTAAACTTTAAAAAACTAGATCTAAAGAAACAAACAAGCAAAATGCAGCACGGGTGGGAGGCTCTACCCCTGTAGTGCCTCGGGTTCTTCGCCTGCGCGCTTTTATAAGAAAAAAAAACCTTCCCAAGTAAGCTAGCGTGACACCAGCTTTCGGTGTTTCCACATATCTGCTGCCCTTATCTTTTTAGATGGAAGTGGTTGAGGGTTGGGAAGGTGTTGTTGAAGGAACCATGATGAATTTCTGCAGGGTATTTTGTAGACAGTGCACAGCTGCGACTGAGTGTTGGTTGTGAAAGGGGAACGGATGATTATGGACGTGGTGTCAATCAAGCAGACTGTTTTTTTGGATGGTATCAAACCTTTTGATGTGTTGTTGGAGATGCTAACTAATCTAGGGAAGTGAGGAATATTCCATCATACTTCTGGGGAAGGTTCTGAATGTGAGGAGGGCACATCAATTAGACAAGAAAGATGAGAGAGTCAGGGCATGTTGTAACTCTGAAGAACTAAATTGCATTTATTTAAATGCAAGGGGTCTTGTATGCAAGGCTAATGAACTCAGGGCATGTTTAAGAACACGGGATTGAGACATCATACCAATACTTGGCTGAGAGGTGGACAAGACTGGCAGCTCAATATTGTGGGTTTTAGATGCCATAGGAAGATACAAAAAGTGGCAAGTAAGGAGGGATGCGGCATTTTTGATCAAGGAATGCGATACTGCTGTAACCAGGGAAGATATTTCTGAAAATTGTACAGTGAAAATATAGGTAGAAATTACAAACATGAAAAGAAAGATCACTTTCGGATTGTACTATTGGCCCCCAATAGTAAGGGAGAAATTGAGGAACAAATATGTAGGGAGATCTCAAATATATATAAGCATAATAAAGTTGAAATGATGGAGGATTTAAATCTTCCAAACATTGACTGGGTCTACATAGTGGTAAAGGTTTAGATGGTGAAGAATTTGCCACATGTGCTCAAGAAAATATTCTATTAGAGAAGGAGCAAAATTAGACCACCTTTTGGGCAATAAGACAGGGCAGGTGACTGAAGTAAAAGCGGAAGAACATTTTGGGGGTTCTTGCGATCATAATTCTATTAGTTTCAAAATGATTATGGAAAAGGATAAGCCTTCTATAAAAGTTCAAGCTTTTAAATGAAATAAGGCAAGTGTTAATGGTATTAGACAAGAAATTTCAAAAGTTCATTGGAGTGGACTGTTCGCCGATAAAAAGATGTCTGACAAGTGGAAGAGTTCAAGAGTGTGATGACAAGAGTTCAGAGGCATTTGGTTGCTGTTAGAGTGAAGGGTAAGGCTCGTAAGATTAAGGAATAATGGATGAATAAAGATATTGAGGTTCTAGAGAAGAATAAAAGAGACTACGAGATCCCTTGCAGAAATATTTGCATCATCTATATCTTCGGGTGAGGTGCCTGGTGACTGAAGGATAGCTAATGTACCTTTGTTTAAGAAAGTTTGTAAAGAGAAACTGGGGAACTACAGACCTGAGAGTCTGACTTCAGTTGTGAGTAACTTGTTGGAGGTGATTATAAAATATAGGATTTATGGACATTTAGAGAGCAAAAATTGATTAAGGAGTCAGCTTGGTTTTGTGCGAGGAAAATCATGTCTCTCAAACTTGTTTGAATTTTTTGAGGTGGTTACTAAAAAGGTTGATGATGGCAGAGCTATAGACGTTTATTTGAATTTTAGTAAACCCTTTACCAAGGTTCGACATGGTGGACAAAGTAGTAGAATTCGGTCACATGGGATTCAGGGTGATCTTGACAATTGGATACATAATTTGCTTAACGGCAGAAGACAGGGAGTAATGGTGGAGGGTTGTTTTTCGGACTGAAGGCCTGTAACTAGCAGTTTTCCACATGGATCAGTTCTGGGTTCTTTTTTGTTTGTCTTTTATATAAATAATTTGGATAAGAATAAAGAAGGTGTGATGAGTAAGTTTGTGGATGGCACCAAAATTGGTGTCATTGTAGACAGTGAAGAAGGTTTTTTAAGATTACAAAGGGATCTTGTTCAAGTAGGTCAATGCGCTGAAAAATGGCAAATGGGATTTCGATCTGGATTAACACGAGGTATAGCATTTATGCGAGGTTTATACAATTAATGGTAGGGCCTTGGATAGTTTTGTAGAACAGAGGGACCTAGGGGTGTAGGTACATAATCCTTTGAAGTTTGTGTGACATATACACAGGACGCGCTTGCCTTCATTGTTCTGTCCTTTGTATATAAGAGTTAGGATGTTATGTTGATGTTGTAAAGGACATTGGTGAGGCCTGTTCTCTAATATTGTGTCCAGTTCTGGTTGCCCAGTTATAGAAAGGATATTATCAAGCTGGAAGGTGTTCAGAAGAGATGAACTAGAATGTTGCTGGGTATGGAATGTCTGAGTTATAAAGAAAGACTGGATTGGCTGGAACTTTTCCCTGCAGTTTAGGACATTGAGAGGTGACCTGATAGAA
Source organism: Hemiscyllium ocellatum (assembly GCF_020745735.1). Lineage (NCBI taxonomy): Eukaryota > Metazoa > Chordata > Chondrichthyes > Orectolobiformes > Hemiscylliidae > Hemiscyllium > Hemiscyllium ocellatum. The sequence continues at coordinate 10,898,560 of NC_083432.1, read as the reverse complement.
GTTTATAAAATAATGAGAGATATAGATAGAATTTATGGTGATTGCCTAGGGTGAGGAATTTCAAGACAAAGGGACAATTTTTTAAGGTGAGGGGACAGACATTTAAAAAAGACGTTAAGATATATTTTTTTTTATGCAGAGGTGTAAAGTGTTCAAGTTTGGAACGAACTTCTTGAGGAAGTGGTGGATGTGGATACAGTTAGTGTTTTTAAAGGCATTTGGATAGGTTCGTCAATAGGAACGATTTTGAGGGATGTAGACCAGGATTATATTAGTCATGGACTGATTGGGTGGATGGAACTGTTTCCATGCTGTATGACTTTATGACTCACAGATGGCACTAAAGATTGGAAGACTTTATTTTGAAGATGGACAGAAGAGTTAACATTTGTGTCCTGTGCAAGAAATTACATCATTAAAACAGATTTCCTGGATATGATCATATTGCTGCTAGCGTGAGCTTGCTGTGTACAAATTTATTGTTGCATTTTCATAACAAAAATAATGACTATACTTCAACAAGTACTCAAGTCCTTTACAACATCTGGTAGTCTTGAAGAGTACTATGTAAATGCAAGTTTTTATTTTCTTAAATAAAACTCGTTACTTGTTACTTTGAAACAAAAGGAGCATATTAACAATGACCATGTTGTTGTTTTTCCTTAAACACCAGCCAAAAATGCATATGAAGCTCACTGCGGATCTGACAATGTTGAGCCAATTTTTGAGTAAACTGCGAAGAGACAGAAAAAAAAACACATTGAACAAAAGGCTGCATTCTATAAAAGAACAGGAAGAACAATGAATTTTATGCATCTTTCCACTTAATTGATATTGAAAAGACTTACCATGTGGGAAATTGACCAGATCTGCTCTCCATAGTGTATTGAAAATTATTGAGCATTACACTCTAAGCCTCACTTAAATTCTTAAGTATAATGCAATATTTTTGCAATTGTCTGAAGTCATTAAATCATGATTTTTAAAATTATTTTCAATAGCTTAACTGCTGAAAAACCAAAACAACTATATTACTAGCATTCGATAAAGTCAGGTTCAATTGTACAGTACCTGCTATGTCCCAGAAAGAAGTTTTTCTTTAAGCATATTTTCCTGGGATTGTGTGGCAGCTTTAAATAACTTAGTTTGGCAAACCCAACTAGCTTCCGTTGTGAAACAGAAAATGCTGTAAATGCACAGCAGTTCAGGCAGCATCAGTGTAAGTGAAACAGAATTTATATATCATGTTGATGACCTTTTTTCACAGTTGTTTTGTTGTGGTTCTTTACAATGTATGGAGCTGTTATAATGTTGGTATAATTATTTTGAAATTACAATATTAAAAGAGGTTCCAAAGCAGTAGTTTTACTGTAGCTTCTTGCAGTCCCATATTGTGCCGAGCTGTTTATATCTTTCATCTCACTCAATGAGCTTTATTAGTATGGCAGGCAACTGATAGCTGATGCTTACAGTTTCAGTTTGCCAACTGACATTGATTTTTCATTCCTTACTGATTTTCAACATATTGATCAACATTCATTTCACATATTACACCCTTTGCTGTTCATGAACTTAACAAACGGTATAAAGAACTGTAATATTAGTGAATACAAGGTTGCTTACAATTTTTTTTAGATTCGATTACTTACTGTGTGGAAACAGGCCCTTCGGCCCAACAAGTCCACACTGACCCTTTGAAGAACAACCCACTCATACTCATTCCCTTACAATGTTGCATATTGGTAATAGGGTATCTTGCATTGATTCCACACCAGTTATAATGGACAAGAAATGTACAATGCATGTAAAATATATGCACTATTTTCCAAAGTTGCAAAACCGCAAATCATAAGGGAACCAGTCCGCACAATCGGCTCAGGAATCACTGAGGAGTGAAGTTTTGCTCTGTGCAGGAAGGGGGTGGGATTGAGTCAGGTCTCTTGATTTTGATGCGTTTATTATTGTTAGCCACATGAATGACGCATTTAGGAGGAGGTTGACCTACCTCATTGCTCTGGATTTTCCGACCAGTCTTTTAGAAGCTACTGGGCTCTCTACCTGTCACCTATTACCACTTCACCTCCCCCCCCCCATCCTTTACCAGTAAACCACTCCAGATGCCTCATCATGGCAATTTATGTATACCCCCATGTCACCTCCATAGTCACTCACCTAGTATCCACAATATGCAGATGTCAAGACTCATGTGGAGATGATAAAAGCTTTCTAACAATATAGTAGTGCTGTCTTTCAGGTACACCTCATTCTCAAAAATCTCCTATTTATAAAGTCATTTCAAAGTTGTTCAGTTTTTTGGAATGTTCAACCAGTTATACCAAGGAAGATCTGCAGTAACCAAATCGAAGACAGTTCATAGATTCGTGGAATCAGGCTCTTCGGCCTAACAAGTTCACATCGACCCCCCGAAGAGTAACCCACCCAGACCCATTCCCCTACCCCGTATTTATCCCTGACTAATACACATCCCTGAACACTATTTAGCATGGTGCACATCCCTGGATTGTGAGAGGAAACCAGAGCACCTGAAGGAAACCCACGTAGACACAGCGAGAATGTGCAAACTCCATATAGTCAAACACCAGAGGTTGGAATTGAATCCGGGTCCCCGGATCTGTGAGGCAACAGTGTTAACCTATAAAATGTGAATCAAAATTTGAATTCACAAATGAGCTGTGATAAGTACTTTTGTAATTTTTGAAACTCCGAAAAGCATTCCTAATAACTGCAGCTGTAGTAACAGGAAAGACATCTGTTGAAATATTAATAACATGCTAACTTTTTCCTTTCTTATACCAGATGGCCTGTCAAAGACATCCATAAGAATGTATTTTTTAATTTTCACTGATACCTACAACCTGTTTTGTTTATATTTAAACAGCTGGAGTTTTAAAATGCTTGCCACCCTTCATAAGTACTTAGAACTGTGCCATAAATTGATGGCTCCCACACTATAGGTTAATGATAATGAAACAATGGATCTGTTTGAACTCTGCACTAATTTGCAATGGCGCTACTGTGTTCGAGTTTCCTATCTGTGTGATTTCTGCCTGCTGTTGTAGTAAAAACATGACATCTGTTGGAAATGGACTACAATTTCTACATCTAGGTCCTGCCTGCTCTTTTCAAGGATTCTGAACCTGAATTCTAACAAATTTACTCTGAGCCTTCGGCGTTGTTGCTTTCTTCCCTACTTTGAATCATTCACTGGTGCTGTTATGAGCACAATATATGGTTTATTGTGACTGATTCAGAGTAAATCCCACATGTACTATTTAGACCGTATCATATAAATTTCAAGAGGTTTTGTGGTGCAATAGAAGCTGTATATTTGAGACATGTTAACCATGTAAGACCCATTAGTAATGTGATCAAGCTGGCTGATTATCTGTAAGTCTTTCCAATACACTCAAAGTCAACCATGTACTACGGAAAGCAATACCAAACCACCATAGAACTCGTATTCAATAATCAGTGACGAACATAATCAAAGTGGAAGTTCATGGGTGCCAACACCCTTGTAAGGGATGATACCTGAGAGAGTGAGTGAGAAATATGAATTGCATTGACCTTCTTAAACCAAGTACAGTGGATAGTGTCCTTCAGAGTACGCAAACAGATGATTAAAATTAAAACTGTGGAAACTACATGCTAGAACATTCCAGTTATATCAGAGTGTATCAGAGAAAGATGATTGAAGACTACAGTCCCCAGCAGGTTTGCACTGTATTTTGAAGTGAGGTTTTATGTGGTCTTTTCTGTCAGAATTCTAATGGCAGTGTATAAGCAGCATGAAACACTCCTGTTCCGTGGAGTGTGTGGGGAATTGGGGGATTGAAAAGAAAGAATGAGCAATTGGCATGGGTTTTTTTAAGCAGGTGTGAGAAAACACAACTGCAAGGATTTTATACAGGAAAACACATGTTAACAAATATAAAATAATTACACTTCGATCTGAATTAATAACAACTGTAAGGCCAGTGACCATATTAATTACAAAGAAATCTGAATGTTTAGAAATCCATTCTGAGATGTGGATGCCATTTTCAAAGTTGGTATTTCCTACCAATTCCTCATTTCCTTTGAGAAGGTGGTGAAGAGTTGGCGTTTTGGCCTGGTGCAGTAAATATAGTGAAGTTATTATAAATGGCACTTCTTCTCTGAAACTGTACTGCTGCTTCTCTGCCTATGTGAAAAGCTTTTGCTCACATGGTTCCTTTTCAGAGTGTGCTTTCCTGACTTTTCCAGGTGAAGCATTGAAAATGATTCACCAATTTTAGCCTTTATTGACATTGATCTGAACTTCCTTGCTGCCAGTCTTCACTGTAGTAACTCATGCAGCTATCTCTTGATGCTGATGTGGAACAACAACAGCATGAGTATCAGGAGGAGCAACACCCACTGTGCAGGAGCTGTCTTCCCCAGAGAGGATGGATACATTATCTCCAGCTGAAGGAGGTGGTAACCCCAACAATTATACAAGCAAAAGATCAACTTTCTCGATATGAGTGAGCACCTGTGTCTCTGGAGGCAAACACACTCACAGCAACTTATTGCTAACCAATGATTACATGAGGAATCACAAATTAATGCAGTTGAAAAATACAATGAGAGCCCTTTTACAAAAGCGCATTGAAGAAGACATTGGGTTTCTGAAATTATAATACATGTGACTGAGCAGATCTGGCGGTGATATGTATGTGCAGCAAGTCTTCAGAATAGTGTAGTGTGCTGTACCTGCCACAGTATTATGCTGCAGAAGGACAAAGGTGATGAGGAAGAGAGCAGGATAATGTGTCCAGAATACAACTGACACCACCTCCTCACCCTCACAAGGTCATTTTTAACAGGAATCTTAACTGATCTTTGTCCAAAGTCATTGCATCCCTCTAATTCCACAATTTGAATGCTAACCAGGGATAAATATCTGTGGTTGAATAACATTAGCAAGGGAAATCTGAAATAAAATACTTAAGAGATTATCTGTGTCAAGAACAACAGAATTGGCATTCGAGTTGGAAACCTTTTAAGAGTTTATATCAGTATGAAACAAGGGCTAGGTAGGGTAAGGTCCAAGGAAAGTACTGTTGGAGATCGGAAAGTTAGAATACTGTCTACTGACAACATATTGTCTAGCTATCACCCATTGTTAACAGCTAACCTGAGAATGAAACTTTTAAAAAAAGGTTTTATGATTTACACATGAAAGAAGTGAAACTATATGGTATTCAAACAGATGAAAGACTTAACAATCAATTTTTCAATGTATAAATTCAGTTACATCACACTATAAATTTTTGCTATCAATTCTGTGCGTTAGGATTGAGCCCTCCACTATCACCTGATGAAGGAGTGACGCTCCGAAAGCTAGTGTGCTTCCAATTAAACCTGTTGGACTATAACCTGGTGTTGTGTGATTTTTAACTTTGTACATCCCAGTCCAACACTGGCATCTCCAAATCATGAATACCAGAAGAGTTAGTCTTAATGTGCTCTTAAATATATATGCTTCCAGGTCTCTCCCACCCTTGGGCTAACTTCGCTGCTCCCGTCTGTAGTCAGTTATAACATTTTTATCATGCCCTTGATGGCATCAGCAAACTCCATATGGATGGGGGAAACAATGTACAGTTCAGTACCACACTACATTGCATGGAAATCTCTAATGTGTCAGAGGAACTGTATCAGCAGCATTCATTCTTGCTTGTACACCTGTGACCATCGATATACTCCCTCATTTCAAAACATTTTAAAATTCACTTGTGGACGTGGCCACAGCGAGCAGGCCTGCATTTATTGCCTGTCCCTAGTTGACCGAGAAAGTGGTGGTGAGTTTTCTTCTGGAACAGCAGTCTTGTATTTTAGGTAAACTCTTAAGGAGAGAATTCCAGGATTTTGACTCAGCAGCAGTGAAGGAACATGATATATTTTCAACTTAGGATGGCGAGTGGCTTAGAAGGGAACTTGGAAGGGTGGTGTTCCATGGTATCTGCTGCCTTTGTCCACCTAGATGGAAGTGGCTGTAGGTTTGGAAGGTGCTGTCTAAGATGTTTTGATGAATTTCTGCAGTGCATATTGTAGATAGTACACGCTGTTAGTGTGTCGGTAGTGAAGGGAGTGGATGCTGGTGGATGTAGTGCCAATCAAGTGTGCTACTTTGTCTTGAATGTTGTCAAGCTTTTTGACTGTAGTTGGAGCTGCAACAACCAAGCAAGTGGGGAGTTTCCATCACACTCTTGACTTGAGCCTTGTAGATGGTGGACAGACTTTGGAGAGTCAGGAGGTGAGCTACTCGCCGCAGTATTCCTCGCCTCTGATCTGCACGTGTAGTTTCCATATTTATATGGCGAGTCCGGTTGTGTTTCTGGTCAATGGTAACCACTGGGCTGTTCATAGTGGGTGGACTCAGTGATGGTAATACCATTGAATATCAAGGGATGATTGTTTCTTATTGGAGGTAAAAATTGCCTGGCATTTGTGTGACGCAAATGTTACTTGCTACTTGTCAGTCTAAGCCTGTGGAATCTTTAAATATGGAATGCTTCATGTGCTTATTCACACAGCCTGGACAAAATGATTTTGATTTTTAACCTCTCAGTATATTTGTATATTTGTTGGAATCGTAGCTTCTTTTACAAAGTATCCAAGATTGAGAAGGTTAGGAGAAGCATGAAGCAAAGGATTTTAAGAACGCAAGAAATAGTAGCAAGTTTTGGCCTTAAAGCCTATTGTGGTTATTCCATCATTCAGTTAGATCATAGTTAACCTTCTACCTCAGGGTGGCATGGTGGCTCAGTGGTTAGCATTGCTGCCTCAAAGCACCAGGGTCCTGGGTTCAATTCCTGTTTCAGGCAACTGTCTGTGTGCAGTTTGCACGTTCTCCCTGTCTGTGTGGGTTTCCTCTGGGTGCTCTGGTTTCCTCCCACATTCCAAATCTGTTCAGAACAGATGAATTGGCCATGCTAAATTGCCCATATTGTTAGATGCATTAGTCAGATGGAAATGGGTCAGGGTGGGTTACTCTTCAGAGGGTCAGTGTGGACTTGTTGGGCTGAAGGGCCTGTTTCCACACTGTAGCAAATCTAATCTAATCAACTCCACTATCATACTCCATTCCTGATGCAGTAAAATTTATTAATTTGAGTTTTAAATACACTCAGCAACTGAGCATCTATGTTGGAGAATTCCAATGATTTTGAACATTGAGTGGAGCAGATTTTCTTTGTCTTCATGTTTTTTGAAGACTTTTCGGTAGCGATGATCCAAAAAAGGAAATCCTACAATGGCATCAAGAAAAGACTGAGAGAGCTCAGTATCCAGTACTCAGTAAGGTACCCAGTGGTGCTTTGGCTTTACCTTTAATGGATCTGTACATTTATTTGACTTGCCAGAGAAAGCAAGGAACTTTGTGGACATAGTAACTGAACTGGACGATTGAATAAGCACAGATAATAGCATTGTTCGGGTTTGCCGTTCTTAAGGGAGGTCTCGTTGGGATCCCCTTTTTGTTGGCAATAAGTTGTGTAAAATTATGTTTGGGATAGACAGGAGTATTTACCTTTAGTTTCTAAGCTAAGCTATGTCAGGGGATGGGTGACGTATTTACGTTTAACTCATTCGTTTACATTGCTAATCTTTCTTTTTTTTCTTATTCCTTTTCTGACAGTGTTTATGGAGGAGGTGTCAAGGGGTGAGTGGGATGGTTAGTAGGGTTTTGGGGTGTCTAGGTATCGTCTTTGAGTAGGTATAAATTCCCCTAATCAGTGCCATTGGCGTTTTATATGTGGTTTCGTTGTTTTTGGTTTTTGGTATACATAGTTTTTGAAAGTTTTGTAGGTTTTTTAGTTGTAACTGTTTTAGTGTATGTGGTTTCTATGTTCTGTGGATTTTATTTATTGAGGCTCAGTGATTTATAATTCGAGTTCTTCCTCTTTGGAGTCTAAATATTGCAACAGAATGTTCTGGCTAAGGGCATGTTTAAATGGTGTACCTGGAATATTAAGGAGAGCCACTTGTCGATCAAAAGGGAAAAAGTACTGTCCAGTCTTAAAAAGGAAAGGGTGGATGTCACCTTTTTGCAGGAGACACACCTAGATGATAGAGAATATTTGAATTTGCAACAAAATGGGTTTGACTGGGTTTATTTTTCACCTTTTAATACTAGGAGCAGGGGAATGACCATACTCGTTAGGAAAAATTTCCCATTTAAGTTGTTAGAGTGTATTAAAGACACATATGTGAGATTGGTAATCCTTAAAGCCTTGATAAATGGGGAAGAATACGGTATCCTTATGTGTTTACTATCCCCCGGGCTATCCCCTCAAATTCCTGGTGAATGCATTTGCTTTACTGGTTAGCCTTGCATCTCCGCATAATTTCATGGGGGGGTTTAATTGTCTCATGGATCCTACTGTAGACAGATTGCCCAAAGGCTCCCTGATCTTTGTTACAATCTAAGCAACTAAGGGATTTGTGTGTTGGACTAGGGTTGTTGGAGTCTGAAGGTGGGGATTTTACATTTTTTTCCAGTCTGCGCAAATGTCATACAAGGATTGATCTCTTTTGACTCCCACAGCACATTTGGGCTCGGTGGTGTCCTGCACAATTTGCAATATCACTATTTGTGATCACACCCCAGTGTACTTAATGGTCAAACGTAAAGACACTATAGTGGATTCAGTGATAGGCCCTCACTGGCTAAATTACAGAGGATCTCAGCGCTTCAGTCCACACTGAATTCCATGTTCACCAGAGACAGCTAAGAAGGAGCTTAATTTTGCAAAACAAAGGTTTGAGCATGGTGATAAACCAAGCAAGTACTTAGTGTGTATTTCCACCTCAATCAGGGAAGGTACTGGAAACCTAATCTGTGATTCTAAAAACATTAACGTGGCATTTCGGAGATTTTACTCCAAATTATAGCAGTTTGAAAGTTGTGAAGATGGGCGGGCTAGGATGAAGTTCTTTTTCAAGAATTTGGATCTCCCAGGTATAACCCCCAAACCAGAGTCTTTCCTTAATGCCCCATTGTCAGTACAAGAGGTGCAGCACTTGTGAGGCAGTTCCAGAGCGGAAAGACGCCTGGTTCTGACAGACTTCCCAGTGAATTTTATAAGGAATTTATAAACATACTGTCAGGACAGATGCTAAGTATGTTCAATGATTCACACAGTCATGGCCTCCTCCCACCATCTTTAAGAGAGGCTAACATCTTGCTTATCTTCAGGCTTCCTCCAGGCCCATCTCATTTTTGAATGTCGATTTCAAAATCCCATGTAAGACTCTTGCATTAAGGCTAGAAATTGTACTGCCTTCCATTATTAAGAAGGACCAGACAAGCTTTATAAAGGGCCACAGATTGTCTAATAATGTCAGAAAGTTACTCAATATGATCCAAGCGTGTCAACAACAATCAGTACAAGGATTAGCGATTTTCTGTAGACGCAGAGAAGGCATTTGATCGGATTGAACGTCCATACCTTTTTTTATACTTTAGAGTGGTGTGGCTTGGGTAAAGGTTCTTTATAGAAACTCTAGCCATGGTTCTCACCAATGGTGTGCAGTCAAGCAATTTTAGTATCTTTAGGGACAGTCGACGGGACTGTCTCTTATTGCCGTTGCTTTTCACATTGGTGATTGAGCTGCTGTTGGCGGCTATATGTAAAGATCTCACCATATCTACCTCAGAAGTGAGGACAAAGTCACATAAGATTGCATTGTATGTGGATGATGTTCTTGTCTTTTTGTCAAACCCAACAGTTTTGATACCTCATCTGATACAATGCATTTGGCAGTTTTTCGGGTTACAAAACCAAATTCATGAAATTGGAGGCCATGTCTATGGATGGTCTCCCAAAAATGTCTGGTTATGAGGACGAATCTCAATTTCCCTTTAAATGGTCACAGGAGGGTTTTCTTTACTTTGGTATATTCATTACTTCCGTTTTTAATCGTCTGTTTAAAGTCAATTTTTCGACAATATCAAACAAGACCTTCGAAAATGGGAGCTGCTTCCGATTTCTTGGTTAGGTCGAAATAATCCTCATTAAAATGAATATTCTCTCCCACCTATTGTACCCAATGCAAATGCTCCGCTTGATCTTTATGAGGCAAACATTCAGGAGACTGGCTGGTTAAGTTCTTTCATCTGGCGTCGCACACGGCCCTTATTAATGATTTGGAGATGCCGGTGTTGGACTGGGGTGTACAAAGTTAAAAATCACACAACATTAGGTTATAGTCCAACAGGTTTAATTAAAAGCACACTAGCTTTCAGAGCGACGCTCCTTCATCAGGTGATTGTCACCTGATGAAGGAGTGTCGCTCGGAAAGCTAGTGTGCTTCCAATTAAACCTGTTGGACTATAACCTGGTGTTGTGTGATTTTTAGCCCTTATTAAATTAACCAAATTACAGTTACCCCATAGATTGGGAGGAATGGACCTCCAGATATTAAAAACTATCAATTAAGCTCGTTGTTATCTTGTGTGAGAGACTGGGCCTGTGGGGACCCTCTTTCGTTACGGTTAGACATCGAAGCTTCTCAGCCAGGGTGCCCGCTTTATAGCTTACGGTTCTTGGACAGAATAAGGACAGTTAAGGAATATTGCCATAACCCAATAGTTATTAATACTGTTAACGCATAGAGGGCAATGCGGCAGAGTGAAGACAATATTGCCAAAACATAATTTCTTATACCCATTGTTGTTGTGCCGGGTTTTCAACCGGGATGATAAACTATGTGCAGCTAGGGGTTTGTCTTGCCTGGGTGACCTATTTGAGGGAGACACATTGATATCCTTAGACCAGTTAGCTCGGAAATTAGGGACTTTAGTAAAACAATCTACCCTTTTAACTGATTCTTATAGATTCAACACAGAGAAGAGGGTGCTAAGAACACACTTTCTGTCAGCAATCTCTAACATCTGTTGGGAGAGGTCCCCTCAGACGAGACCGAGCGACTTTGTAAAGTATGGGAGAGGGAGCTGGGCGTTGGGATCTCCTCTGAGACATGTGAGGATATCTGGGGAAATGCAAGAAGGATCTCTATTTACAATAGGACGTATGCCTTGCAATTGAAGATTTAGAGCAGCACGGTGGCTCAGTGGTTAGCACTGCTGCCTCACAGCGCCAGGGACCTGGGTTCAATTCCCGCCTCAGGCGACTGACTGTGTAGAGTTTGCACGTTCTCCCCGTGTCTGCGTGGGTTTCCTCCGGGTGCTCCGGTTTCCTCCCACAGTCCAAAGATGTGCGGGTCAGGTGAATTGGCCATGCTAAATTGCCCGTAGTGTTAGGTAAGGGGTATATGTAGGGGGTATATGTAGGGGTGTGGGTGGATTGCGCTTCGGCGGGTCGGTGTGGACTTGTTGGGCCGAAGGGCCTGTTTCCACACTGTAAGTAATCTAATCTAATCTAATTCTTCATAAGGTCCACTTGGCTTCGGATCGTGTCTCTAAATTTATCGTGGGAGTATCTCTAACATGTTCCAAATGCAAAATGAGTATGGGTACTCTCACTCATTGTCTCTGACCCTGCCACAGGCTCTGGACATACTGGAACGCTGTGGTAGACGAAATAGAGAGAGTCTTGAAATCGGGTGAAGATGGACCCGTAACTCCTCTTCATGATCTGACTAGTGTACTTCCTTTAGGTGCACACACCAATAAAAGGCTTTTCAGTAGCCTCACTTTTCATTGATTTTCTCACAAGTATGGTGCACCACAAAACTGAGAATTGCTATAAGACGTGGTGGCCCTTTTTGGATTACCTGGGCACAGATTTGTCTGCCACACCAATAACGGCTTGTATATTTTCTTTTTGTAAGTTTTATGTAGCCTGATCCTGAGCCTTGTGATAGTCTGATAAATATATCCTTCTCAGAACAAGTGTCCAGAGGTTTTTTTTAATCGTGTCAGTTAAAAGGGTCAAATATTGTCCAGGATTTCAGACAGTGTGCCCCTTCTATAGTTAATGAAATGGAAACTTATTTCATTCACCTCGAAGATGGAGCCTGTGGTTAATGTCTTGCCTAAAAGATGGCGCCTCCAATGAATTTGCTTTGCTTAAAATGTTTGAACTGCTGCGCCACATCTTTGTGATACCTCAATTGTTGTAAATTATATTAAAAGGCGTAATTGGTAACAGTCAAAGACACAAAAGCTGCTAAGAAAATAGTACTCAAAGAGAAACATTTTTCGCAGCCACTACATTTGACATGTGCTTGTTCTATTACAGGGGATCCTCAATTATCCGAACAAGATGGGTAGGCACAATTTGTCTGCCTCACCAATAAGGGCTTCCATATAATCATAATGATTGTATTTAATGAATCTAATACCCAGAAAGGAAGAATTATGAATATGTATACATTTAGTGGGTGAGGCAAACACCGACCCAGCCTGCCTCCACCCCCCAACCCCATCCAACACCTCCACCCGCCCCCTTCCCCTTCCCCTTCTCTTAGTCCCATTCTTTTTTCTCATTATTCTTGCGATTTTTTTCCTCAAATATTTATCCATTTTATTTTCAATGCCAATACAGATTCACTTTCCATCCTTGTTTCATGTAGTTTTACCATGTCTGAAGAACTCTTCTTTTTAAAATTCACAGTAAAAGAAATGAACAGTAATGCCCAAATCACTGAAACAGTACCTCCAATTTAACAGAGCTGTCAGGTCAGTAAACACTGCCTGTTGAAATGCCCACTCTCTGTCATGATGTTTGGGAATGTTAGCATAGTGGCTATGTTACTAGCTAGTGTAAAGGACTACATCTTGTTATTTATGGACTGTGGAATGAGCATGAGGAAATTGGATACTGCTTTTGAAAGTGGACAAGGATTTGTTTGCAACTTGGAAAACAAGTGAAGTGAACTGCTGCATGTCAGACAATGTTCTTTTTAAGGACATTGAGCCAAGACAAATTAATGCCCATTAGTTGTAGTTTCAGGAGAGCTCAGCATAGTATCAACCTTCATTGATCCAACTTCAGCTTTATCCAGATCCTGTGTGGAAAATGAAAACAGAAGCAAAATGACTGCGTCAACATCTCTCCAAGAATGGACTGTATGACTGTGTCTGTCTGTCTGTCTGTCTGTCTCTCTCTCTCTGTCTCTGTCTCTCTGTCTCTCTCTCTCTCTCTCTCTCTCTCTCTCTCTCTCTCTCTCTTAAGTCACTCCCTCTGATTCTCTTGAAGAATGGAGAAACTACCTTTACAGATGCTGAAAGAAATAAGTCAAAAACAAAGTAAAACCAAAGGTGCAACCAACTAAGTGAACTAAAGACTAATATAAAGCAAAGAACAAATGATTTGGTTGCGAGCATAAGAGGTACTGTTAGTAAGTTTGCAGATGACACCAAAATTGGAGGTGTAGTGGACAGCGAAGAGGACAACAGGATCTGGACCAGATGGGCCAATGGGCTGAGAAATGGGCAGATGGAGTGTAATTCAGATAAATGCGAGGTGCTGCATTTTGGAAAGCAAATCTTAGCAGGACTTATACACTTTATGGTAAGGTCCTAGGGAGAGTTGCTGAACAAAGAGATGTTGGAGTGCAGGTTCATAGCTCCTTGAAAGTGGAGTCGCAGGTAGATACAATAGTGAAGAAGGTGTTTGGTATGCTTTCCTTTATTGGTCAGAGTATTGAGTACAGGAGTTGGGCGGCTGTACAGGACATTGGTTAGGCCACTGTTGGAATATTGCGTGCAGTTCTGGTCTCCTTCCTATCGGAAAGATGTTGTGAAACGTGAAAGGGTTCAGAAAAGATTTAAAAGGATGTTGCCAGGTTGGAGGATTTGAGCTATAGGGAGAGGCTGAACAGGCTGGGGCTGTTTTCCCTGAAGCGTCGGAGGCTAAGGGGTGACCTTATAGAGGTTTACAAAATTATGAGGGGCATGGAGAGGATAAATAGACAAAGTCTTTTCCCTGGGGTCGGTGAGTCCAGAACTAGAGGGCATAGCTTTAGGGTGAGAGTGGAAAGATATAAAAGAGACCTAAGGAGCAACTTTTTCACACACAGGGCGGTATGTGTATGGAATGAGCTGCCAGAGGATGTGGTGGAAGCTGGTACAATTGCAACATTTAAGAGGCATTTGGAGGGTATATGAATAGGAAGGGTTTGGAGGGATATGGGCTGGGTGCTGGCAGGTGGGACTAGATTGGGTTGGGATATCTGGTCGGCATGGACAGGTTGGACCGATGGGTCTGTTTCCGTGCTGTACATCTCTATGACTCTCTATAACTGTGATTGTTGAAGATGTGAAACAAATACAGAAATTGCTAGACAAACCCAGCAGGCAAGCCCAGCAGCACCTGTGGAGACTTAACATTTTAAGCCGAATGACCCTTCCACAGAACTAAAGACTAGCCATTGCTGTGCAGATAACATTGTGAAATCATTGAAGAATCAAAAGGATTGTGAGAACAACAATTTCCAATTTTGAGATTTCGACTGTTGATGTAGAACTGCTTGACTTTTGTGTGTATTCTGTTTTCCTTATATGTCTCTTTGTGTGTGTGGAAGTTTAAGCTATATATGAATAGTCATTCATTTTCCCTTTCTTCATGCCATTGGTTAAGAAAGTTAGTTTCATTACTTCTATCAGTCAGTCAGGAAAATGGAGCTTTTCAGTCATTTAATGTTCACATTATAACGACCCTGGGAACATTGAGGGTCTTGATACTGGTGCACTTCCGAAGCAAATTTTAACATTAATAATCTAGACACTATTTAATGATTTGGAGATAATTTAATTCCACCATTATAACTGGAGAATATAAATTCATTTTGTTTCTTATATCTGGAGAAGAAAACTGGTTTCTGTAGTGGTGACCATGAAAATGGTTGAATATTCACAAAATGCACCAAATTAATCATTGAATCTCTACAGCGTGGAAATAGGCCATTTGGCCCAACAAGTCCATACCGATCGTCTGAAGAGCAACCCATCCAGTCCCATTCTCCTACCCTATTACTCTACATTTACCCCTGACTAATGCACTTAACCTAAACATCCCTGAATACAGTGGACAATTTAGCATGGCCAATTCACCTAACATGCACATCTCTAGGGGGCACCACCCCCCTCCCCCACCTTTTCCTCCGCTACATCGATGACTGTATTGGCGCTACCTCGTGCTCCCACGAGGAGGTTGAACAGTTCATCCACTTTACTAACACCTTCCACCCCGACCTCAAATTTACCTGGACCATCTTAGACTCCTCCCTCCCCTTCCTAGACCTCTCCATTTCTATCTTGGGCGACCAACTCAACACGGACATTTACTATAAACCGACCGACTCCCACAGCTACCTAGATTACACCTCCTCCACCCTGCCCCCTGTAAAAACGCCATCCCATATTCCCAATTCCTTCGCCTCCGCCGCATCTGCTCCCAGGAGGACCAATTCCAATACCGAACAACCCAGATGGCCTCCTTCTTCAAAGACCGCAATTTCCCCTCAGATGTGGTTGACGATCTTCTCCATCCCATCTCGTCCACTTCCTGCTCCTCCGCCCCTCCAATCGCCACCAGGACAGAACCTCACTGGTCCTCAACTACCACCCCACCAACCTCCAGATACATCGTACCATCCTTCGTCATTTCTGCCACCTCCAAACAGACCCCACCACCAAGGATATATTTCCCTCCCCTCCCCTATCAGTGTTACGGAAAGACCACTCCCTCCGCGACTCCCTCGTCAGGTCCACAACCCCCACCAACCCAATCACCACTCCTGGCACCTTCCCCAGCAACCGCAAGAAATGCAAAACTTCGCCCACACATCTCCCCTCACTTCCCTCCAAGGCCCCAAAGGGATCCTTCCTTATCCATCACAAATTCACCTGCACCTCCACACACATCATTTACTGCATCCGCTGCACGCGATGTGGCCTCCTCTACATTGGGGAGACAGGCCGCCTACTTGCAGAACGTTTCAGAGGACACCTCTGGGACACCCGCACCAACCAACCCAACCGCCCTGTGGCTGAACACTTTAACTCCCCCTCCCACTCCGCCAAGGACATGCAGGTCCTTGGCCTCCTCCATTGCCAGAGCTGAAAATGTGTTGCTGGTTAAGGCAGCATCCAAGGAACAGGAAATTCGACGTTTCAGGCCAGAGCCCTTTCCTGTTTCTTGGATGCTGCCTAACCTGCTGTGCTTTAACCAGCAACCCATTTTCAGCTCTGATCTCCAGCATCTGCAGACCTCACTTTTTACTCCTCCATTGCCAGACCATGGCAACACGACGACTGGAAGAAGAGCGCTTCATCTTCCGCCTAGGAACCCTCCAACCACAAGGGAAGAATGCAGATTTCTCCAGCTTCCTCATTTCCCCTCCCCCCACCTTATCTCAGTCCCAACCCTCGGAGTTGGCACCGCCTTCTTGACCTGCAATCCTCTTCCCAACCTCTCCGACCCCACCCCCTCTCCGGCCTATCACACTCACCTTAACCTCCTTCCACCTATTGCATTCCCAACGCCCCTCCCCCAAGTTCCTCCTCCCTACCTTTTATCTTAACCTGTTTGGCACATCCTCCTCATTCTTGAAGAAGGGTTTATGCCCAAAACATCAATTCTCCTGTTCCTTGGATGCTGCCTGACCTGCTGCGCTTTTCCAGCAACACATTTTTCAGCATCTCTGAATTGTGGAAGGAAACTAGAGCACCCAGAGGAAACTCAGGCAGACACTGGGAAAATGTGCAAATTCCACACCGACAATCACCTGAGGCTGGAATTGAACCCGGACCCTTGACATTGGTAACAACAGAGCCATCATGCCACTTATTTATTAATGTCCTTTTGGAAAGGACATCTAACATCTTTAACCAGACTGCCCTACGTGCAGTTCCCAACCCACAGTAATTTGGTTGACTGTTTGCTTCCTTCTGAAATACCCTAGCAAGTCACTCAACTACGCACAATGACGAAAGGAATAAAACTGGGATGATCACTGGCATAACCATAAACATGGAAGGGCACACTTAGCCAAGTCAATTCTGTAAAGTTCTCATCATAGACATCAGGGGTCTTGTGCCAAAATTAGTTGAGCCAAAATTATAGTCACTAATTTGTGCCTTTCAAGCAACGTCACAGAATTCAACATCATTACTGTATATGTTTTGCCCGACTGTAAAATCACTATACTCCCTGAGGACTATAGGGCTGCTTTCTCATTGCATAGAGATAACTGATGGTGAGTTTAACCTTGAGAGTCACCATTCCTGAAGTGAGTAATGGAGTAGAAAACGCGGAACCATTTGGTGACTTCAACCAGTATGGGAAATGAACCTATGCCAGTGGCATCACTCTATATCACAAACCAGCAAATTGACCCTCAGAGACTGATCCATTGTGGGGGCAACATAGTGGTGTACAGTTGGGATGGTATGGCCTTGAGAGTTTTCAACGTTGACTTGAGATTGTTTGAAATATTGTGAAGTAAGGTCAAACATATATGGTGCTGTGGACCAGCAGCAGTAGTTAAATTGTACTCCGACACAATTTTGCAACCTCATGGCCCGGCAAGTCTAATATTACCACAACCATCAAGCCAAGGGATCAATTCTGGTTTAAAGGAGACTGCAGAAGTACATGCCGGGAACAGCACCAGGCATATCTAAAACTGAGGTGTCAACCTGGTGAAGCTGCAGAACGGAGTATTTGCATACCAAACAATATAATCAGCAAGTGATTCCACAGCCAACTAGATTAAATATAACTCTAAAGCCACATCGTAGTGAATCGTAGTGGATAATTAAACAGTTAACTGGAAGAATGGGTGTTCCACAATCATCTCTATCTTCACTTAATGGGGGAGCCCAGATATGGCTGAAGCATTTGTAACAAGCTTCACCAGAAAGTGAATAATCTATTTCAGCCTCCTCCTGAGATCCCCAACATCATAGATATTAGTCTTCAGCCATTTTGATCCATGTGATATGAAGAAACAATTGGAGGTACTGGATACTGCAAAGGCAAGGAACCTAACAACATTCCAGCAATAGTACTGAAGACTTGTGCTCTAGAACTTGCTACACCTCTAACCACAAGACTTATTATTATTGCCGCAAGACTAGCATCCATTTGACCACATGGAAAATGGCTCAGGTATATCCTGTGTGCAAACGGTAGGCCAAATCCAGTCAATTACCATCCCATCAATGTACTCTAGATCATCAATAATGTAAAGAGTCATAAACAGTGCTTTCAAACAGTATTTGCATAGCAATAGCTTGATAACTGATGTTCAGCTTGACCTTCAGCCAACCACTACCGCCTAGATGAACAAGGACAGCAGATATGGGTCCACTACCATGTACAGGCCACTCGCCATCCTGAGATTGGAAGTGTATCACTATTACTTCACTAGTTCAAAATCCTGGAACTCCTTTACGGATTCACCTACACTAAATGGACTGCAGCAGTTCAAGAACACAGCCCACCATCACCACCACTTAGGGATGGTCAATAAATATTGATCCAGCCAGCAATGGCCACATCTCATGAGTAAATTTTAAAAAACTAGGAATCTCTCTGCTGATTATCACCTCCTGCTCCCTACTACATGTCCACATTCATATGCATCTGAGAGACTATTTCAAAATGAATTTGTGTTGAAAATGTGAGACCATTGATATTGACTCTGTTTGCAAAGCCAAATACTTGTTAAAACTTCAGAAGTAAAAGCAAGTGCGTTTCTACTGTCTCCTTTAAATGTCAGTACTGCTCTCATTTTCAAAACTGTTTGTGTGTGTGTGTGTGTGTGTATATATATATATATATATATATAATCAAAAGCCATAGTAAACAGTAAGTAAAAGGTTATTTTATATTGAAGGTTTTGTAAGAAAGCTTAAAATAAAAGACACTAAAGCTCTATTTGTGTGGTTTTTGCAATGCTGTGTAAAGCCTTCAATTAGCTTACAGCCTGCATTCCTAAATGTGTTCTATGTCTCTTGAGTTTTGACAACTGGTAAAATACAAATATCAAAATGCCTCTTGACAGAAAATTATTAATGGAAAAATGTTTATTTTTTCTTCCTGTAAAAGCAAAGTTTTATATAAAAAAAGTTGAGTTTCACAATTTGATTCCACGAAAATCTGAACAGAATAAATTGTTATCTTCCCCAGATAGGAGCCACCACCTGCAAAACTGTTGGGTTTGCCCTGAGTCACATTCTCAGCTGCTGCTTTATTTTTGGGTGTGTGTTTGTGCAGGAGGTCCCTGTATTCCTCTTTATCAAACATTTGTAATGCAATTCCAAGCACCTTTTAAGTCTAGCATGATTTGAGTATATTTTGCCTTTTCTTCAGGGGAGGGGAAAAAACCGTGTTTTCAAATTGCTTTTTGATTCATTCAGTGTTTAACTGTAAACTACACTCAAGATATTTTCTGTTTTCTAGCTACAAGTTCTGCCCATCTAGAAGATCTAGCTTATCTGGATGAACAGCGACACACACCATTGAGGACATCTCTGCGAATGCCCCGGCAGCATATGGCCGGGGGTCGCACCCCACAGGACCTTCGAGGTAAGCAGCAGACCAGGTTGTGCTATGTTGCATGGCATTTTGTTATCCAGATCTTTTCCTCTATTTATTAGCATCTATACAGTATAACATCCACTATGGTTTATTGCACACCAATGGTTGAGAGATGCCTTAAGCTTTTTATTGACTTCTGGTCTGAATGGAATAGCTTGAAGTGTTAATTCTTCAAACAAAGTGCTTTGGTGACCTGAGCCATGCAGGATTGTGATGTTTAAAAGTACCCACCTTAAACACCCTATATTCTGGAAGAATTATTGGTGAAACCATAATATTGAATGATTTGGTTTGGAACTCGCTGGTCCAGCCATTGATAAACACCATATCAGTGAGTTGGAATTCCTTACGCTCAGAAGGAGATACTTTGAGCTACTTGGCTGCCTTTCTATTTAAACTTCATTCTTATTTTTGGAGCTCATTTGCATTTCTTTCTTGGAGGAGTTGATATTTACTTAAAATGCATTTCTCCATCTTTTGAAAAGACTACTTCATAGCTGCTAAGGTAGTCACTCGACTTGTTCTCAGAGTCTGCATTTGTCAGTGATAGTTTGCCCCTTGCTGAGCAAGAACATTCTGTATTGACTTGCCAGTAACAACATTTGATATTTTTTATCTCCCTACTTAATCAAGAAACACCTCACTTCAGTGTATTGTTTTCTCAATACAACAGAAGTTGTCATATGAGTGGAATTCTAGAGAAGCACCCATTCTGTCACTCATTGGAAAAGAATGTTGTGCATAAATATGTTGTTTCACTGCTTCATTAAGAACATCTTTTCATAAAGTGTCTACAAATGTTTAGCATTGGAACTTGAAGAGGCCACTCAACCCCTTGAGCCTCTTACATTATTCAGTGAGACAAGAGCTGCATTATATCTAAGCCCTATCCTATATCCCTTTAATAATCTTGGTTGCAAAAACAAACTATCAACATCATTTTTAAAAGTATTAATTGAGATAGTATTTACTTCTATTTGTGCAAAAATGTTACACACTTCTAATACCCTTTGTGTGAAGAACCATTTATTGTTTTTCCTCTGAATGGTCTAATTAAATTTAAAGGTTCTATGCCATTGGACTCGAGACCTCCCACACCACCAAAGAAAAGTACTCAATATACTACTTCAAAGAGCGCAATTTCCCCTCCCACGTGGTCAACAATGCCCTCCAGTTTATCTCCTCCACTTCCTACACCACCTCCCTTGAACCCCACCCCTCCAACCACAACAAGGACAGAAACCCCCCAAGGTCCTCACCTTACACTCCACCAACCTCCGGATACAACACAACATCCTCTGCCACTTCTGCCATCTACAGTCAGACTCCACCACGGGAGATATATTTCCCTCCCACCCCTATCAGCATTCTGCAGAGACCATTCCCTTGTTAGATCCACATCCCCCATCAACCCACCCTCCATTCCCAGCACCTTCCCCTGCCATCGCAAGAGATGTAAAACCTGCGCTCACACTTGCTTGAAACATCAATTCTCCTGCTCCTTGGATGCTGCCTGACCAGCTGTGTTTTTCCAGCACCACACTTTTAGACTTTGATCTCCAGCATCTGCAGTCCTCACTCTCTCCTCCTCAGTATGCATTCAGTCAATTCATATAACATGAAGTACAAACTTAAATCAAGTTACCCTTTAGTCTTCTGTACTTCAGGAAATATAAATCTAATTTCTACTATTTATCATAAGAATGGAGTCTATAGTATCTTGGTAATATTCTGCTGAATCTGTGCTGCACTCTTTGCAAAGACTGTATATCCTTTCTGCATTGCAGTGCCTTGGCCTATTCACAGTACTCCAAATATTATTGTATAACTGTAGCAGAACTACTTTTTAAATTTTAACCAGGTGCTCTCTATAAAAGTTTTGTTCAGATCCATAATTTAAAAACAGATCTTCAAATCATGTGCAACCAGTTTTAAGTATGCATCTTTCCAAGTTGTATTTCTTCATCCAATTCTCGTCTTAGATTTGAGACAGAAAGTGTTCAAGATTTGATTCATTTATTTATAGTCACTTTTACTGAAGTACAGTGAAATGTTTTGTTTACGAGCAGTACAGAACAAAAGATTTAGACAGAAGCAAACAGGTAACATTGCACAGGGTGATCAAGAGAGATCAACGTTAACGAGATCAGCATTAGTTGAAGCTAGAGAGTCCATTCAATAGTCTAATAATGGCCGGGAAGAAGCTGTCCCTGAACCTACTGGCACGTGTGTTCAGGCTTCAGTGTCTTCCGCCTAATGGAAGAGGTTTTAGGCGATCATTACTGGGCTATGCCAATCTTCTGAAAGATTACATACTGTGTTGCACCATGGTTGATGATGATTGTCTGGTAAGATCCATCTCTTCGTAATCACCCCCCTCAAGAACATGTAGCACAATTAAGACATTCTAAATTGAAGGATACTCTGAGAATTGATTGAAAAAAATCAATTGAAACCTGTAAAATAGACTATGTACCAAATATATATCTTTTTCATTCATTTGTGGGATGGGGGTGTTGCTGTCTGTTCTTATGTTCCTTGAAAGTTTATTCTCATGCTCCTCTTCCTTTCTTAATTAAGTCAATTAAGAAAACAAATTACAGAAAAAAATATAGCAAGTATTTTAATTTGAAGCAACCTGATGACCAATGAGTGAAATCAAGGGATGGTTTTCTGTTGGTAAAACCCATTTTAACTGTGAATATAGGAATTTATGATGAGAAAAATGTTGACATGCAAACAAAACTGTCATAAAAAAATGAGAACAGAACCAAGACTTCATAAGTGTGAAATTAAAAACATTAAAATGTCAGATTTTAATGGTGCACGTTTAAAAGTCCTGTGTGGTATAGCAGTCTTCACATAGGCCATAAATTTTAATTGCTTCTAATCCGGGTCAATATCTGCTGCAGTTTGTATCTAGGCAGTGTGTGCTGTTGTACCTTCCTGTGTTGCAGCACCAAGCTTTTTAATTAGATTTTTAATTCTATGTATTTCTCACTTGAACTAATAATTGCCTTAAATTGAAGGATGGCCTCTGTAAAATCCTGTTTTCTTTTAATTTTCTCATGATTCAAACTCGTAAATGTTGAAGATAACGATAACCTGGCTTTCGCAAACTTCAAGGGGGTTAAACCCAAATCATTCATTCATTCACGCACAATGCTCCTTGCATACTTTCTCGACTGCTGTAAAGCTGAGGTTGTACACTGATGTGACTGTGTTTACATGGATTTTAGAAAGTAGTGCTTTGTCTACTCATTTAATGATGCAATAACCTTTTGATTAAAATTTGCACAGCAAGTCTTGAAAATACAGTGCCAAGAATAGAACAACAAAAGAGCCTCTAGTTTATCATCTCAAATGGTTGTTGCAGCTGACCTTGCACCTGCTTAGTTCCGCAGTACACAATGTTACATCATGTGCTGATTCTCTGACAGGAATATTAGAATAAAGCTGTTTGCTATCTATGTGCTGAATTAAATGTAACTGTTTAGTGTCAGAAGTCTGTGCAATGCTTGAAGTCTAATGCTTGTTTATTATTGCTCTTATGCTTGTGATTTTTGCTAACATTTTACATCACTTTCTGGCTTTTCTCTGATTTTTGCTTTAGCCTCCACTAATGCCCATGCTTGGCACACTCATTCACGTAAGTTACAGTTCTTGTTAATACTATCTTTAAGGGTTCAATTTAATTCTAAGGCATCATAATCTTTGGCTGCTCAGTAATCTATCGCTTTCCTTGTGTGTAGGTGCAAAGTAAAGAAACATACATTTTGAGAATGTTAGTTACAAATTTTCATCCTAGGAGAAAGAAGTACTGGGAAGCATCTATTTTTAATAGACAACAGAGTTGAGGATTATGGGATGACAAGCAGGAAAGCGAAGTTGAGATCATAACCAGATTAACCATGATCTTATTAAATGGTGGAGCAGATTCAAAGAAACTAAATAACCTACTCCTGTTCCTAATTCCTATATACCTGTTGTTTGTTCTTTGCTTCTAACCTTTGACTCTTGTCTGTATAAAAATCTGGATGTGAGTTTGCTCACTGAGCTGGAAGGTTCAGTTTCAGACATTTGTCGCCATACTGGTAATGTCATCAGTGAGCCTCCAGTGAAGCGTTAGTGTTATGTCCTGCTTTCAATTTATGTGTTCAGGTTTCTTTGGGTTGGTGATATGACTTCCAGTTCTTTTTCTCAGTGAATGGTAGATGGGATCCAAATCGATGTGTTTATTGAGAGAATTCCGGTTGGAATGTCATGCTTCTAGGAATTCTCGTGCAGAATTCTCTGGCTTGTCCTAGGATGGATGTGTTGTCCCAGTCAAAGTGGTGTCTTTCCTTGTTTGTGTGTAAGGATACTAGTGATAGTGGGTCATGTCTTTTTGTGGCTGCTTGATGTTCATGTAGCCTGGTGTTTGTCCAATGTCGGGTCTATTACAGTCATAGAGATGTACAGCATGGAAACAGACCTTCGGTCCAACCCGTCCATGCTGACCAGATATCCCAACCAATCTAGTCCCACCTGTCAGCACCTGGCCCATATCCCTCCAAACCCTTTCTATTCATATAGCCATCCAAATGCCTCTTAAATGTTGCATTTGTAGCAGCCTCCACCACATCCTCTGGCAGCTCATCCCATACACATACCACCCTCTGCGTGAAAAAGTTGCCCCTTAGATCTCTTTTATATCTTTCCCTTCTCATCCTAAACCTATGCCCTCTAGTTCTGGACTCCCCAACCCCAGGGAATAGACTTTGTCTATTTATCCTATCCATGCCCCTCATAATTTTGTAAGCCCCTATAAGGTCACCTCTCAGCCTCTGACCCTCCAGGGAAAACAGCCTGTTCAGCCTCTCCCTGTAGCTCAGATCCTCCAACCCTGGCAACATCCTTGTAAATCTTTTCTGAACCCTTTCAAGTTTCACAACATCTTTCCAATAGGAAGGAGACCAGAATTGCACGCAATATTCCAACAGTGGCCTAACCAATGTCCTGTACAGCCATAACATGACCTTCCAACTTCTGTGCTCAATACTCTGAGCAATAAAGGAAAGCATACCAAACACCTTCTTCACTATCCTATCTACCTGCGACTCCAATTTCAAGGAGCTATGATCCTGCACTCCAAGGTCTCTTTGTTCAGCAACACTTCCTTGGACCTTACCATTATGTGTATAAGTCCTTCTAAGATTTGTTTTCCCAAAGTGCAGCACCTCGCATTTATCTGAATTAAACTCCATCTGCCACTTCTCAGCCCATTGCCCCGTCTGGTCCTGATCCTGTTGTAATCCTGTCTACTACACCTCCAATGTTGGTGTCATCTACAAACTTACTAATTGTACCTCTCATGCTCACATCCAAACCATTTATGTAAATGACAAAAAGTAGAGGGCCCAGCACTGAACCTTGTGGCACTCCACTGGTCACAGGCCTCCAATCTGAAAAACAACCCTCCACCACTACCCTCTGTCTTGTACCTTTTGAGCCCGTTCTGTATCCAAATGGCTAGTTCTCCCTTTATTCCATGAGATCTAACCTTGCTAACTAATCTCCCATGGCGAACCTTGTCGAACGCCTTACTGAAGTCCATAGCTCTGCCCTCATCAATCGTCTTTGTTACTTCTTCAAAAACCTCAATCAAGTTTGTGAGACATGATTTCCGAAGCACAAAGCCATGTTGACTATCCGGAATCAGTCCTTGCCTTTCCAAATACATGTACATTCTGTCCCTCAGGATTCCCTCCAACAACTTGCCCACCACCGAGGTCAGGCTCACCGGTCTATAGTTCCCTGGCTTGTTTTTACCTCCCTTCTTAAAAAGTGGCACCATGTTTGCCAACCTCCAGTCTTCTGGCACCTCACCTGTGACTATCAATGATATAAATATCTCAGCAAGAGGCTCAGCAATCACTTCTCTAGCTTCCCACAGAGCCCTTGCAAGATATTTTGTAAATGATGTTAATGCTGCTTGTTGTCTGTGTAGGGTCTTTTAAATTAATTAGCTGCTGTTTCAATGTGTTTGTTGGTTTGTGAGCTAACAGGTCTAAGTAGTCTTGCAGTCATTTCAGAGATGTCTTTGATGATGGATAAGGTGACTAGGGTTTCTGGCCATGTTTTGCCTGTTTGTTTGGGTTTGTTGCTGAGAAATTGGCAGACTTTGTTTATTGGGTACCCGTTCTTCTTGAATACTCTGTATAGGTGATTTTCTTCTGCTCTTTGCAGTTCCTTGGTGCTGCAGTGTGTGTTGGCTCATTGAAATAATGCCATAATGCAGCTTCGCTTGAATGATTGCTTCTGTAGTTAAGTATTTGGTCCATATGTGTTGTTTTCCTATAGATGCTGGTTTGAAGTTCCCCATTGACTGTTTGCTCTCCTGTGACATCTAGGAATGGCAGTTTGTTGTTGTTTCCCTCCGTTTTTATGTCAGTAAGGATATTATTGATGGTCTTGAAGGTTTCCTCTAGTTTGTTTCAGTTAGTGATGACAAAGGTGTCATCCACGTAGCAGACCCGAAGTTTGGGTTGGATTGTTAGGAGAGCTAGGTGAAAGTGAGGACTGCAGATGCTGGAAATTAGAGTTAAGAGTGTGGTGCTGGAAAAGCACAGCAGGTCAGGCAGCATCTGAGGAGTAAGCAAATCAACGTTTCAGGCAAAACTGCTTCATTAGGAGAGCTGTTTATTCGAATCTCTGCATTCCTGCTTCTGCTAGGAACCCTGATATCAGTGATCCTATGGGTGTTCCATTGATTTGCTTGTTAGTCTTGTTATTGAAACTGAAGTGGGTGTGGGCTATAGGTCCACTCACATGACAATGTTGTCTTTGTTGATGAGGTTGGCGGTGTCTGGTGTTAGTCTGTCCACTATAACTAGTATCCTTACATACAGACAAGGAAGGACACTATTTTGACTGGGACAAAACATCCATCCTAAGACAAGTCAAACAGAGACACACGCAAGAATTCCTAGAAGCATGGCATTCCAACTGGAACTCTATCAACAAACACATCGATTTGGACCCCATCTACCATCTGCTGAGACAAAGAACCGGAAATGACATCACCAACCCAAAGAAACCTAAATGCAGAAATAAAAGCGGGACGTAACACCAGCGCTTCACCGGAGGCTCACTGATGTTGTTTCCTAGTATGATGATGAAACATCTGAAACCAAACCTTCCAGCCCAGTGAGCAAACTCACATCTAGAACCTCAACCTGAGCTGCAAATCTTTTCAAAACTCGCTAACAGAACAGATTTTGCTATTGCACTTTCTTACAGTTTCAAGCTATATAATACTGATTTCCTCTACATATTAAAGTCTAAATTTGTGATTGTTTAGGCCCTTTAATTGTAGCACATTAAGGTTGATTGAAAATGCTAAGCTGAAGTGTTTTGAAAGTTGATCAAATTTCAGAAAGCAGACTCCATTCGCTAAGATTTTGAATTATTAAGATGCCTTCCATTAAAGGTGGAGATAAGGTTTTTCTTTTCTGCAAAATATTATTAGTGTTTGAATTTTCTTCCACAGAGGGCAATGAAGTTAGGATTATTGAATATATTCAAGACTGAATTGGACAGACTTTTTGATGATGGATTATGTGAGACAAACAAACATGATCTAATTAAAAGCTATAGCAAACTGCAGGAATTTAATGAATTTATGTTTTAATTCACTCACGGGATGTCGGTGTCTGGCTAGGCTAGTACTTATTGCCCACCCCTAATTGTGCAAAGAGTAGTTAAGAGTCAACCACATTGCTGCGGGTCTGGAGTCGCATGTCGGCCAGACCAGGTAAGGATGACATATTTCCTTCCCATGTGGCATCTCCTTTGAATAATGCGATAACTTTGTTACTTCTGACTCATGTGAAAGAGGTTGTTATGATTCCTGAGGAGACTGATCAGTTGAAAACTAAATTGAATGTCTGGTGACTAACGGACAAGGATCACGCAACAAGATTTCACATTCTAAGACATTTAATGTGAAAAAAGAAACAAACTGAAAGCAATATTAATTAAACACTAATTGCCAATTTATACTCTAAACTATAGAAAGATTTGCTCCATTCAACCTTTAAAACAACTGAAAGTATCCAATCCCCTCCCACTTTTATATTTTGTTACTTAAATGGGCTCTTCATTCTCCAATTCAGGGTAATTTTTTAACTCTTAAAGGTTTGCTTCCTTTTTTTCCTCGTCCTGAATAGATTCACCCCTGTATCCAGTTCTACTCAGATTTTGTTTTGTTTAAATCTTAAATGACCTCAATCTGAGCAAGAACTACTAATCCCATTCTGCATCATGAGCCTTATGCCTCTATTTCTCTGGTACAACGTAGAAGTGGTAATAGGTCAACTTTAAGATCATTTAAAAATCATTATAATCTTAAAATTAAATAAGCAAGTTAAAGTGTGTCTATTTACAAACCCTGACATTCCTAGCATGAAAATGCTTGAAGTAAAGAGCAGGTAAAGCAGTACAGGTAGTTCTTCTATGACTAAGAGTAAAAAGTGAGGTCTGCAGATGCTGGCGATCAGAGCTGAAAATGTGTTGCTGGTTAAAGCGCAGCAGGTCAGATTCCTGATGAAGGGCTTTTGCCCGAAACGTTGAATTTCCTGTTCCTTGGATGCTGCCTGACCTGCAGCGCTTTAACCAGCAACACATATTCAGTTCTCCTATGACGCTGTTTTAGATAAAGTCATGCATTAGAAATAATGAGGCCTATGGGAAAAGAAGGTTAGTGGCAAACTACCAAAAATACCAGTAAAAATCGAAACAAAAATATTAGTTAGCCTAACCCAAACGATAGCACCGTCTAAGTAAATTTTGACCTGTTGAATGGTTTTGTACAGTTCAATTCATCAGAGTCTTCAACTGATTACTCATTACCTGCTGCCTGCACTACATTCTAGCCAGTCCTGTGATCCCATCCAATGGTAACACTGCACAAGTCAGATCCCAGAATGAAACCTCCCTTCAGAGATCAAAGGTCGAATCTTATTTTCTTTCGCCTAAGTGTCGGTTTTGTCGTGTTTTTCAGAGGGTTTCACATCGTCATGTTTGAGGATGTCTATTACCTTTATTTTACAAAACCTGCCTGATTTATTCTCTACCAATGGTGCCCCTTTCACAGATTTCTAGCACTACCAGACCATGTCCCATTTCCGAAACAAGTCACCACTTGCTGGATATCCCAGAATTGATTGACATCCATCGTGCAGCACCATCTTTAAAAAGATATTGTGCACCCAGACAAGAGCTGTCATTTCAGAGCTGCCCTGCATGGTTTTGACATTGGCTCACAGGCCCTTTAGCCCAACCAATCCACACCAACCCTCCAGACAGTAACCCAATCAGAGTCATTTCACTCTGTCTGATGCACCTCACACTATGGGCAATTTAGCATGGCCAATTCACCTGACCTGCACATCTTTGGATTAGCATCTCTCTTTGTGGTTAGGGATATGGGATGATGCATCCTTTTCTCCCAGGCCAAAAGAGAATGCCATTCTACTGGAACTGTGCCAATCTGGACGAGGGTTGCAATCCAGGCCAGTGTAGTCTCAAACATCTGAAGGAAAATACACAGGATGTAGGAAGAAAAACCTTCTCTATTCTGCCAGTGAAAGTGCCACTATCTTCTCTGCAACTGTACCCACCATTTCTTGCAACATTTTCCCCACTGACTCATTCTCGCTAACATCTGACCCTGATTCACCCCCTCAGGACATCTGCTCACATGCACCAAAAGTAACTGTGTCACCCACTATGTGCAGTTTCCTGACTTTGACCACCCTGAGCAGGTGACTGACCATGTCCAACCCTTGTACTGGTTTTTGTGCAGTTGGTTACCATAGTAATTAGTCACTGAAACAGTTCATGAGTCTGCAGGTATTCTTTAGCATGTAAACATTTTTAAACAAAAAAACTCTTAATACAAACAACAAAGCTAAATTTTAAACCTTTCCTCAACACTGTGATTTTACTGTTAGAGTTGAGATTTCACTGGAATTAACTAAATTTTTAAATTAACACATTTCACCCATCTTCTTGCCCTCAGGCTGTAGAGACATTTTCACGATGCTTTCCCAAGTCCGCTAGCACAAACATGTCAACATATCTTTCACAAAACTTTTCACAAGAAAGCACACAAGCCAACTGATCATGTGATCTGAAAATGTGTTGCTGGAAAAGCACAGCAGGTCAGGCAGCATCCAAGGAACAGCAGAATCAACGTTTCGGGCATGAGCCCTTCTTCAGGAAGGCTCATGCCTGATACGTCGATTCGCCTGCTCCTTGGATGCTGCCGGACCTGCTGCGCTTTTCCAGTAACACATTTTCAGCTCTGATCTCCAGCATCTGCAGACCCCACTTTCTCCTGACTGATCATGTGATACCAACAGAGTTGAGTCCTCTGCACACAGCGACACCTACTGCCGATGATGAGAATTTCATAACAGCGAACTGAAGTTCACTTTATAAAAGAAAGTCGGCAATTCTCAAATCGCATTACAGACAAATCACGTTTAATAAATGCACATTAAGGAGAACTACCTGCACCTAGAAGAGACAGTTAAGATCAATGTCCATGCATTAAAAATGGATAACATTAGAGGTGCAAGTAATTTAAGGAACAGTAGCTGAAAAAGGCAATAGGGAAGCAAAGAGCAAATGAGAAATTATCGAATACTTGGAAGGCTGGAATGATTAAATAACCAGTGTGGATGATGGCGCGAGGCAAAATAGAATGGAAATAAGACAAGTAAGGAGGTGTCTGGAAGAGACACAAATGGTAACAGAAGAATTATTGTTATCATCTGAAGTTGGGAAAAAAGATTGAACAGTGGGCGGCGCGGTGGCTCGGTGGTTGGCAGTGCTGCCTTCACAGTGCCAGGGACCTGGGTTTGATTCCACCCTTGGGGACTGTCAGTGTGGTCTAGTTTCCTTCCACAGTCCAGATATACAGATTAAAGTAGATTGGCTATGCTAAATTGCCCATAGTGTTCAGGGATGTGTAGGTTAGGTTAGGTGCATTAGTCAGGGAAAATGTAGACTAATAGGGTAGGGGAGTGGGTCTGTGTGGGCTACTCTTCGGAGAGTTGGTTTGGACTTGTTGGGCTGAAGGGCCTGCTTCCATGCTGTCAGGATTCTATGATTATAGTAGTTATGGCATGAAATTGTTGAACTTAGTTACGAGCCTAGATGGTTGTAAAGTGCTTAAATGAATCGTCAGGTGCTGCTTCTTAGCTCCCATTGAGCATCATTGGAAGAGTGTCTAAGGCCAAGAACTGAAAGTCAAATTGCCAGTTTGGGGAGACCTAAATAGGTAGGCAGCCAGTAACTTGAGGTCATGCTTGTACTGAATGAGAGTATTCCTTGAAGTGATTAACCAATTCTTCATATCCTGTACCTTTTCGGATTTTTGCCACTGCCGAGTCTCTGGACAGTTTTTCTTTGAAGGTAATTTGCTGTTTTTCTGTAGTGATTGAACTATTGAAACAGGTCTAACTATGGACTATTTTATTATTTCCACAGTACGTTTTGCACCATACAGACCTCCAGATATTTCCTTGAAGCCACTTCTGTTTGAAGTACCCAGCATCACCACTGACTCAGTGTTCATTGGACGGGACTGGCTCTTCCATGAAATAGATACACAACTAAAATGTGGTAATCCCAGTGTGAACAGAGGAGTAGTGATTATAGCCAATATTGGATTTGGGAAAACAGCCATCATCTCAAGACTGGTTGCACTCAGTTGTCACGGTTCTCGAATGAGACAGATTGCATCTGACAGTCCACATGCATCACCAAAGCGTATGTACTTATTTGTAAATATTTGCTTTATTTTAATGCACTTGCATGTGAGAGCCAGCTCAGTAATCTATCTATATTTTTGTCACATCTTCACTTTCCTTTCTGCTGTAGCTAGCATTCATTATGTTCATAAAAAAATTTATTCATGTGCAACTGAAAGGTTAATTAGGCTTGAAAGGATGTCTGTCATCCTCCATATTTATCAGAAGATTTTGACTGTACTAGACAGCTGACTTATAGTTTAAAATTCTTTGCAATTTTACAAAAGGACTTTTAAAGCATACAATTCTCAGCCAATGACTGATTGTGAGGTGAAGACCTACTTGTGTTGATCCAGCAAAAACCTGAAGTTACAAATAAAGATCTGAGAAGCAGTGGATTTCTGTGATGTGGCACCCTGTGTGTTGTGCTGCAGAGCAGTAAGATACAGCGTATCCTGAATACACTTATACAACAGCAGAATGTGCCAAACAAGCAAGGAAGTCTAATTCAAAGACTGAGTCCCAGGTTAATTCCCGTAGTCTGGAACTATCTACCAAAAAGGCAGAAAGGACACATGCTTCGTTCTGCGAGTCAGTGAGCATATTGAAGCTGTGTCTACTGTAATTATTTTGAGTTCTTTGAATAATATATTTTAATCCTATTATCATTGTGCACAGGTTGCGCAAAATGTCTTCAGGACTGTACATTTAGAGTTCAATTTCTAACCATTTAACATATTTGAAAAATAATTAATAGCATTTGTTAGCAATAACTAGATGGAACTCCTGTTTAAGGTAAGAGTTAATAAAAATTAATTCCTCATTATCTTAATTAAATACAAGTAAAAGACTGTTCAGTTAAGATGTCTGATTTTTAATTCAGTGGGTGGGTCTACAATTTGGTCTGAACCTAGTGTATTTAGAACTAGACAATGAAGGTCACCTCCAGA
This sequence comes from Hemiscyllium ocellatum, assembly GCF_020745735.1. Lineage (NCBI taxonomy): Eukaryota > Metazoa > Chordata > Chondrichthyes > Orectolobiformes > Hemiscylliidae > Hemiscyllium > Hemiscyllium ocellatum. The sequence continues at coordinate 10,866,247 of NC_083432.1, read as the reverse complement.
AATTTGTATATTTTAGGAAAGTGAAATATTCATAAATATGAGCATTTAAAAACATGAAAACATGCCACATCGGTGTTCACAGATCAAGCCTCTACTACCTACTTGCTTACAGTTAGTGCCTCATGTGATTGAACAGACTCAATCACCTCAATTTTCCCATTTTCTGTTGGCAGAGAAACTGTGTCGCAATAATTGCCAATCTTAAGCTTAACAGCTAAATTTTATCCTGCTCTTATTTGTGTAGTCCAGAAGAAGGAAATCATTATTGAGTAACTAGAAACACAGTCTGACCAGTTTTGTTAAGAACCAGTGAAATCCTTTTTTATGGCGTTGGGCTGTGACTCCAAAAAAACTGACAACATTTTCTTTAATTATGGAGGAAATCTTTGTTCATTCCAGAACCAAAGGGAACTGTTTTTATATATGGGTGGAACTGTGTAAATGAATCACTGAGAGTTTTGGCAGAAATGTCCCTGATTAAGAGCAAACAATCAAGGAAATGTGCACATATCCATGTAAAGTGAGCATAGATCAGTTACTTACAAGATTTCTACAGACCATATGGCATAAGTTTGTTTTATAAGCCTCTTGGTTTCTCAGTATTTTCTTCAGATGTACTCCAAATGCAACGCATTGATTAGTGGTCAGAGTCACTTATACAGGTTGTGAGCAGGACCTTTTCAAGAACAGACTGACACAACCAAAATCAAGTGCCTTTCACATAATATTCAAATAAAGTTGTGTTGAGGAGGGAATAGATGGTAGTTAAGGAGAAGAATCAGGAAGTTAGATGGCAAAATAGCAGCCTCCATTTTTAGAAATGGGGATATTTGCTAATTATACAAAATTATACCATTTGCAATGCTTCACTTACTACATTCAGGGTTAGACTTCAGGCATGAAACATTTGCACTACATGTGTGAAGCAATGCCTATCTCCAACATAAGAGAATCTAACCGTCTCCCTTGGGCTTTAATGGCATTGCCATTACTGAATCCTCAACTACTATATTAAGGGGTAAGCATTAACAAGAATCTAACTGGACCAGTCATTTCAATTCAGTTGCTACAAGTGTACATTAGAGGCTGGTAATGCTGTAGTTACACACCTCCTGACTCTGAGCTAGTCTACCATCTAAATCGCACAGGTTGAGTGGAATGGAATTCTTTCCACTTACCTGGGTGGTTCCATCTCTCACAACACTTGAGAGGCTTGACACCATTTAGGACAAAACAGTGATATGCACCTCATTTACCAAATCAAGGGCTCACTACTTTCACTACATGGCACACCAGGGCTGCTGTGTTGGCTATCCAGAAAATGAACTCCAATTCTCCAAGTCTCTTGGGACATATCTTCCAAATCTACAACTTCTGACACTGAAGAGTAAGGTAAAAGGATACTTGGGAACCACTATCTGTGAATTCCCCCCAAAACCTCATATCATTACTAAGCCAGAATCCTATTTAATATTCAACATGATGCTTTGAAGTTTGAAATGGACTTATTGAGCACAGTCAGCACACTGCCTATCTGAATGGTGATTTTTGATCTGTGCCATCAGTCTTTGGGATGTACAGCCTTTGTACCTGGCATCTCACAAGCACTAAAACTTGGAAATCCTGTTACTTAGTTGTGTGGCAGGCAAGATACCTTTGTGGCTTGACAGAACTATCATGTTAGTGGAGAAAACTTAACTGCAAAGTAGTAGCTTCACGTGTTGAAATTTTTGATAGGTTATCCTGAAGGGGGATCTCATAAGTTGGACTGAAGAGGCTGATGTTTTGGATGCATCGTCATTTTCTAAGAGATGAAACACTATCTGCAGAGAGAGAACAACTTATATTTGAATAGTAGATTTAATGTAATAAAATATTCCAAGGTGTTTCACAGGAATATTATAAACAATGTATCAGGCAGAGCCACAAAGGGGGAGAATGGTCACATGATCATAGATTTGGTCAATGAGGTAAGCTTTAAGGAACAAAGAGAAATCTGAGGGAGAAATGGAGAGGTTTCGGTCAGGTATTCTGGAGCTTGAGGCCTATGTTGCTGAAGGCAGGGACTACCAGTTGTAGAGCAATCAAAATTAGGATGCAGAAGATGCCAGAATTAAAAATGTATAGATATCTCAGAGGATCACGAGGTTAGTGAAGATGAGAGATAAGAGTCAAAGCCTAGTAAGATTTGAAGACTAGTAAGAGAATTTTACGTTTAAGGTATTACTTGACTTGGAGTCAATATAGGTCAGAACAAAGAACATTGCAGCACAGGAACAGACCCTTCAGCCTCCAAGCCTGCGCCGTTCCAGATCCTCTATCTAAACCTGTGGCCTACTTTTTAACGATTTGTTTCTCGCTGCTCCCTGCCCATTCATGTGTCCATTTTAGATACATCTTAAAAGATGTTATTGTGCCTGCCTCGATCACCTCTGCTGGCAATGCATTCCAGACACCCGCCACCCATTGCGTAAAGAATTTTCCTTGCATATCTCACTTTAACATTTCCCCTCTCACTTCGAACTCGTGACAACTAGTAATTGAGTCCCCCACTCTGGAAAAAGCTTCTTGCTATCCATCCTGTTTATATCTCTCATGATTTTGTAGACCTCAATCAGATCCCTGTCAACCTCCATATTTTTAATGAAAAGCATTTCATTTAGGACAGCAATGCTCGGGATAATTGCACTTAAGTGAGCTTAAGCTGTGAACAGCAGGGGTTTTGGATGACCTCAAGCTTGAGAGTTGGATGTAAGAGATCAGCAAGGAGAATGTTGAAATAATCAAGCCTCAAAGTAACTAAAACATCACTGGACATTTCCTCAGCAGATGACTTGAGTTGGGGTGGATTTGCATGATGGTCGAGAGGTGGAAATATGTAATTTTGGTGATGGCACCAATAAGAGGGCAGAAGCTGATCTCTGGCTTATTTTGGGAGGGTTTAAACTAATTGAGCAGGGGGATGAGAACCTAAAGAGTGCAGTGGCAAGCAGGAAGGTTGTTTGAAGTGTGTCTACTTCAACGCCAGGAGCATCCGGGAAAAGGTGGGTGAGCTTGCAGCATGGGTTGGTACCAAGAATTTTGATGTTGTGACCATTTTGGAGACATGGTGATTGTTGCAGGTTCTGGGATTTAGATGTTTCAATAAGAACAGGGAGGATGGTAAAAGAGGAGGAGGTGTGGCATTGTTCATGAAGAACAGCATTACAGTGGCAGAAAGAACGTTTAAGAAATCGTCTACTGAGGTAGTAAAGGCTGAGGTTAGAAACAGGAAAGGAGAGTTCATCCTATTGGGAGTTTTCTATAGGCCTCTGAATAGTTTGAGATGCAGAGAAAAAGATAGCAAAGATGATTCTGGATAGGAGGGAAGGTTACAGGGTAGTTGTTATGGGGTCTTTAACTTTCCAAATATTGACTGGAAATACTATAGTTTGAGTACTTCCATCCTTTGCTATTGCTTAACCTCTCCATGAGCAGCTTTCCTTTGTAGTGCAGCACCGTGGCTCAGTGGTTAACACTGATGCCTCACAGCGCCAGGGACCCAGGTTCAAATCCAGCCTCAGGTGACTGCCTGTGTGGTGTTTGCACATTCTGTGTGGAGTCTGTGTGGGTTTCCTCCCACAATCCAAAAATGTGCAGGTTAGGTGAATTGGCCATGCTAAATTACCCATAGTGTTCAGGGATAGATGGGATAGATAGGGGTAGGGGAACGTGTCTGGGTGGGTTACTCTTCGGAGGGCCAGTGTGGACTTGTTAGGCCGAAGCTGAAAATGTGTTGCTGGTCAAAGCACAGCAGGCCAGGCAGCATCTCAGGAATAGGGAATTCGACGTTTCGAGCATAAGCCCTTCATCAGGAATCATTCCTGATGAAGGGCTTATGCTCGAAACGTCGAATTCCCTATTCCTGAGATGCTGCCTGGCCTGCTGTGCTTTGACCAGCAACACATTTTCAGCTGTGATCTCCAGCATCTGCAGACCTAATTTTTTACTTGTTAGGCCGAAGGGCCTGTTTCCACATTGTAGAGATTCTATTGCAATATTCTATGCTTTAGGTGGGTCAAATTTTGTCCAATGTGTGCAGGAGAGTTTTCTGACAGGCCAACAACGGGCGAGGCCACATTGGACTTGTTATTGGGAAATGAGCCCAGCCAGGTGTTGGATCTGGAGGATAGTGACCACAACTTGGTTATGTTTACTTCAGCAATGGAAAGGATAGGTATGTACTGCAGGGCAAGAGTTATAGCTGGGGGTAAGGCAATTATGATACGATTTGGCAAGATTTAGGATGCATAGAATGGGGAAGGAAACTGCAGGAGATGGGAATTGAAATGTGGAGCATATTCAGGGGACAGCTACTGCTTATTCCTAATAAGTATGTACCTATCAGGCAGGAAGTTGTCAACCGAGGGAGTTATGGTTTACTAAAGAAGTTGAATCTCTTGTCAAGAGGAAGAAGAAGGTTTATATACGGATGAGACGTGAAGGCTCAGTCAGGGCGCTTGAGAGTTACAAGTTAGCCGGGAAAGATCTAAAGACCGAGCTAAGAAGACCCAGGAGCGGACATGGGAAGTCACTGGCAGCTAGGATCAAGGAAGGTCCTAAAGCTTTCTATAGGTATGTCAGGAATAAAAGAATGATTAGAGTAAGACTAGGGCCAATCAATGACAGCAGTGGGAAGTTGAGAGTGGAGACTGTGGAGATAGGAGAAGTGCTCAATGAATATTTTTCATCAGTATTCACACTGGAAAAAGACAATGTTGTTGAGGAGAATATTGAGATACAAGTGTCTAAAGTAGATGGGATTGACATTCACAAGGAGGAGGCGTTAGCAATTCTGGAGAGTGTGAAAATAGATAAGTCCCCTGGGACTGTTGGGATTTATCTTAGGATTCTCTGGGAAGCCAGACAGGAGATTGCATACCCTTTGGCTTTGATCTTTATGTCATCATTTTCTACAGGAATAGAGCCAGAAGGCTGGAGGATAGCAAGTGTTGTCCCCTTGTTGAAGGAGAATAGAGACAACCCTCATCATTATGGACTAGTGAGCATTACTTCGGTTCGAATAGAACATAGAACAATACAGCGCAGAACAGGCCCTCGATGTTGCGCCTACCCGTGAACTATTCTCAGCTTGTCCCCCCTATACTATCCCATTATCATCCATGTGCTCATCCAAGGATTGTTTAAATCTCCCTAATGTAGCTGAGTTAACTACATTGACAGGTAGGGCATTCCACGCCCTTACCACTCTCTTGAGTAAAGAACCTGCCTCTGACATTTGTCTTAAATCAATCACCCCTCAGTTTGTAGTTATGACCCCTTGTACAATCTGACTTCTTCATCCTAGGAAAAAGACTTTCACTGTCTACCCTATCTAATCCTCTGATCAGTTTGTATGTCTCTATCAAATCCCCTCCTTGCGTCCTCCTTTGCAATGAGAACAGACCCAACCTCTGAACCTTTTCCAGTGCTTCCACATCCTTCCTGAAATATGGCGACCAGAACTGTACGCAATATTCCAAGTGTGGCCGCACTGGCATTTTGTATTGTTGCAGCATAATATTGCGGCTCCAGAACTCAATCCCTCTACCAATGAAACCTAACACACCGTATGCTTTCTTAACAGCACTATCAACCTGGATGGCAACTTTCAGGGATCTATGTACATGGACTCCAAGAGCCCTCTGCACATCCACACTACCAAGATTCTTTCCATTGCCTTCCTGTTATTCTTCCCAAAGTGCATCACCTCACATTTAGCTGCATTGAACTCCATTTGCCATCTCAGCCCAATTCTGCAGTTTAGCTAAGTCCCCCTGCAATCAATAACATTCTTCCAAATATACACTACTCCACTGATTTTAGTGTCATCTGCAAATTTACTGATCCATTCACCTATGCTTGCGTTTAAGTCATTTATAAAAATGACAACGGTAATGGTCCCAAAACAGATCCTTGTGGCACACCACTAGTAACTGGATTCCAGGCTGAATATTTTCCATCAACCACCACTCGCTGCTTTCTTTCAGAAAGCCAGTTTCTAATCCAAACTGCTAAATTACTCTCAATACCATGCCTTTGCACTTTTTCCAACAGCCTACCATCTGGAACCTTATCAAAGGCTTTATTGAAGTCCATGTATACCACGTCAACTGCCCTACCCTTCACCTACATGCTTGGTCACCTTCTCAAAAAACTCAGAGGTTTGTGAGACACGACCTGCCCTTGACGAAACCATGTTGAACTCTCTGAAATCAAATTGTTGCTCGCTCGATGATTATAAATCTTATCTCTCATAATCGTCTCCAAAACCTTTCCTACAACAGAAGTAAGGCTCACTGGTCTATAATTACCTGTGACATCTCTACTGCCCTTCTTGAACAAGGGCACAACATTTGCAATCGTCCAGTCCTCTGGTACTAAACCTGGAGACAATGACGACTCAAATATCAAGGGCAAAGACTCTGCTATCTCCTCCCTGACATCCCAGAGAATCCTCAGATAGATCCCATCCGGCCCAGAGAACTTGTCTACTTTCATCCTTCTAGAATTGATAACACCTGTTCGTAACTAACCTCGATCCTTTCTAATCTAATATCTCATACCTCATTCTTCTCCTCTACAATATTCTCCTTTTCCTCAGTGAAAACTGATGAGAAATGTTCGTTCAGCACCTCTCCGATCTCCACAGGGTCCACCTTCAACTTCCCACTTCTGTCTTTGACTGGCCGTATTCCTATCCTCATCATCCGCTTATTCCTCACATACCTATAGAAAGCTTTAGGATTCTCCTTTATTTTATTTGATAAAGACTGCTCGTATCCTCTCTTTGCTCTTTTTAACTCTCTCTTTAAATCCTTCCTAGGTTGTGTGTAAAGTGTTGGAAAAGGTATAAGAGATAGGATTTATAATTATCTAGAGAGTAATAAGTTGATTAGGGATAGTCAATAAGGTTTTGTGACTATTGGGTTGTGCCTTGCAAACCTTATTGAGTTCTTTGAGAGGGTGACCAAACAGGTGGATGAGGGTAAAGCGGTTGATGTGGTGTGTATGGATTTCAGTAAAGCGTTTGATAAGGTTCCCAACGGTAGGTATTGCAGAAAATATGGAGGTGTGGGATTGAGGGTGACTGAGCGGTTTCGATCAGAAATTGGCTACCTGAGAGAAGACAGAGAGTGGTAGTTGATGGGAAATGCTCATCCTGGAGTGCAGTTACCGGTGGTGGACTGCAAGGATCTGTTTTGGGGCCAGTGCTCTTTGTCATTTTTATAAATGACCTGGATGAGAGCATAAAAGGATGGGTTAGTTAATTTGCGGGTGATAAAAAGGTCAGTGGAGTTATGGACAGTGCTAAAGGATGTTGCAGGTTACAGAGGGACATGGTAAAGCTGCAGAGTTAGACTGAGAGGTGGCAATTGCAGTTTAAGGGGGAAAAGTGTGAGGTGATTCACTTTGGAAGAAGCAGCAGGAATAAAGAGTACTGGGCTAATGGTAAGATTCTTGGTAGTGTGGATGAGCAGTGAGATCTCAGTGTCCATGCATGTAGAACCCTGAAAATTGCCACCCAGTTTGATAGGGTTGTTAAGAATGCATACAATGTGTTAGCTTTTATCGATCGAATGTTTGAGTTTCAGAGCCACGAGGTCATGTTGCAGCTGTACAAAATCTGATGCGGCCGCACTTGGAGTATTGCTTACAGTTCTGGTCACCGCATTATAGGAAGGATGTGGAAGCTTTAAAAAAGATTCAGATGAGATTTACTGGGATGTTTTCAGGTATGGAAGGAAGATGTTTTGAGGAAAGGTTGAGGGACTTGAGTCTATTTTCATTGGAGAGAAGGTTAAGCGGTGACTTAGTTGAGACGTATAAGATAATTAGAGGAATAGATAGGGTGGACAGTGAGAGCCTTTTGCCTTGGATAGTGATGGCTAGCACGATGGGACATAGCTTTAAATTGAGGGTTGATCGATCTAGGACAGATGTCAGAGGTAGTTTCTTTACTCAACCTAATAAAGGTGTGAATGCACAACCTGTGACAGTTTTAGACTTGCCAAACTTTAGGGCATTTAGATAAACATATGGATGAAATGTGTAGGTTAGATGGGCATCAGATTGATGTCAAAGGCAACATTGAGGGCTGAAGGGCCTGTACTGTGCTGGTATGTTCTATGTTCAAGAGTATTGCCAAATTTGTAACAGACCAACTTATTCTCATGCTATTTCCAGAGAGTGAATTTGAAGTCGGTAGATGGAAAACTGAGTTTGGAATAGGATTGATTTTCAATTGCTTCAGTTTCCCCCAAATTTAATCCGAAGGCATTTGTAGTATTTGATTTGATTTGATTAAACAATTTGATAATTTAGCATGATGGAGCCGTTGAGTGAGATATGCTGAGGTAGGGCCTTATACCATCATCGTACTCGTGCAAGCTAACACTGATTTTTAATGATGTCAGTGAGGGGGCTGCATGTTTACGGTTAATGAGAGGGATGAAGATTACAGTGGTGCTGGAAAAACACAGCAGGTCAGGCAGCATCAGAGGAGCAGGAAAATTGACATTTCGGGCAGGAGCCCTTCACGTGTAATGAGAGGGGTCAAGAATAGAGTCTTGAGGAACATTTTGGTAATGATGCAGGAAATTCTTTGTCCCAAGGAGTTTGGATTCTCAGTTTCGAGTCATACAGCACAGAAGTGGACACTTTGGTCCAAATCCTTCATGCTGACTAGGTTTCCCAAGCTAAACTATTCCTGTCTGCCTGTGTTTAGTCCATATCCCTCTAAACCTTCCCTTATCATGTATATTTTAGATGTTGTAACTGTACCTGTATGTACTACTTCCTCTGGCAGTTCATTCCATGTACAAGCCACTCTCTGCGTGAAAAGGTTGCCCCTCAGGTCCCTTTTAAATCTTTCCCTTCTCACCCTAAAGTTATGCCCTCTAAGTTTTGAAGTCCCTGACCCTAGTGAAAAACCTCTTGCTATTCACCTTATCTATGCCCATCATGATTTTATAAACCTCAAAGTTCACTCTTCAACCTCCTACTCGCCAGAGAAAAAAGTCCCAACCTGTCCAACTTCTCTTTATACCTCAAACCCTCCAGTCTCAGTAACAACCTTATAAATCTTTTCTGCATCCTCTCCAATGTAATAATCTTCTTCCTATAGCAGGGTGACTAGAACTGTGCTCAGTATTCCAAAAGTGACTGAACCAACATCCTGTACAATTGCAATATGATGTCTCAACCCCTGCGCAATTAAGTCTAGCTTGCCAAATGCTGCCTTAACCACCTGACTAGCTGTGACACAACTTTCAAGGGACTATACACCTGAAACCCTGGTCTCTCTGTTCAACAACACTCCCCAGAGCCCTACCATTAACTGACCATGTTCATCTTGCCAAAATGTTACACCTCACATTTATCTGACACTCCTCAGCTCATTGATCCAACTTATCAAGATCCTTTTGAATCTTAGCTAACTTTCTTCACTGCCTTCTTCACACATTCATTGCCTATTGGCCTAACTCTCTTTGCCTGCCTTTGGCCCAAATCCCGTAAAATCTCTGCCTTACAAAAATGTATCTATCTCAGTTTTAAAATTCACAACTGATCTAGTATTAACGGCCATTTATGGATAAGAGTTCCAAACATAGAGTCATAGAGATGTACAGCATGGAAACAGACCCTTCGCTCCAACATGTCCATGCCGACCAGATATCCCAACCCAGTCTAGTCCCACCTGCCAGAACTCAGCCCATATCCCTCCAAACGCTTCCTATTCATAGACCCATCCAAATGCCTCTTAAATATTGCAATTGTACCAGCATCCACCATTTCCTCTGGCAGCTCATTCCATACCCATACCACCCTCTGTGTGAAAAAGTTGTCCCTTAGGTCTCTTTTATATCTTTCCCCTCTCACCCTAAACTTATGCCCTCTAATTCTGGACTCCCTGACACTAGGGAAAATACTTTGTCTATTTACCCTATCCATGCCTCTCATAATTTTGTAAACCTCTATAATGTCACCCCTCCACCTCCAACACTCCAGGGAAAACAGCCCCAGCCTGTTCAGCCTCTTCCTGTAGCTCAAATCCTCCAACCCTAGCAACATGCTTATAAATCTTTTCTGAACGCTTTCAAGTTTCACAACATCTTTCCGATCGGAAGGAGACCAGAATTGAACGCAATATTCAAATGTTGTTCAGTATATTCAAGGTAGAGCTTGATGTGGAGCTCTTTTATCCCAGTGTGGCATTCTTTTATTCCAGTATCTTAGAGGTGGTCTTAGACCTCCCAGCATCAGTATGTTTGGGAATCAATCACTGACCTGGTCATTGACTTACAGAACTATATTACGTTGCTATGTATCTGAAAAATTAATTTTGACAGTTTTGTTCAGGCTGTTTGAATCTCTAGGTTGATTAGTTGCAGTTTTAACCTTCTAGTGATTTTCTAATTTTTTCCATAAAATTCATAACTTATTTTGCCTACACATTTAACTGAAATGGTGAATGTCTCTCAACACCTTCAACTGATAACCCCTATAAGGTACATGAAGCAAACTGCAAAGTACCCTTGAGTATGAAAGACTAGACTTGACAGGGGCTGTCACAAGAGAATAAATATGGACAATCTGTCAAAACCTTTGTGGAATAGATTTGGGAAGTACATACTCAAGTTCAACTAAGATCAGAATATATACACCTGTTACAACTATACAACTGCTGCCCCATGTTAAAGAAAATATGTTTACAAAACTTTACTTAGAATTTGTCATTCGTTTTGGCAGCAGTCCATAGTGTATACTGAAGATGCTGAAGAAAATAATGTAGTGATTTGAAATTGCATACAAAACAGAGAACTGAAATAATGTATGATAGCTAGAAAGCTACCAGTAGAAGATAAAATGTTCAGTGATTTGAATGAAGATCAATGTGTGCATATGTAAGATACTAACATAGCCACTTAATGATTATTTATTTGCTCTTCAACTTTGCAACCTTTCCAATTTCCCTTTCTTTCTATCATTGAACCAGTATCAGGATTTGTAGCCATACACTTCTCTTCACATTCATTTTTTTATTTGTGGAGTAATCTTTTGTTCTATATTTTATCAATAGAAATTGAGATTTTGTAGATGGACTGGGAAGTTGAAAAGCAATAGATCATTCTGGATGGGTTAAATGGATCTCAGATTAAATCTTATAAAGCAGTGAAGGCTTTTTTGAGGAAGTCGATAACCATTTAAGAAGTTCTAACAGATTGGAAGCAAGCACATACAGTTCCTGCAGTCATGGAATGCAATGGTTCAAAAAATAGCTCATCACTTTGGGGGCAGTAATTGCTAACCTATTTCAGTCTCACTTGAATTCCAAAAATGAATTCTTAAAAAAGGTTTGACAGTTGCTAGCCAACAAAGTTGGTTTGAGTTATTTGAAATCCATTGCAAGTATTAATCTGAAAATAATTGCACAAAATAAATGGATTGGAAGTGCTGCTTGTTTCGTGTACTCAACAACCTGTTGCTGAGGTCATGATTTGAAGCAAGCACAGTCATGGAATACAATGGTTCAAAAAAAATTTTGTGTTACATATGAAAGAAATGAAACTAACATGGTCACTCTAACAGATGAGAAATCAGTCAAAACAGTATGGCACAGACAACAGCACACATGGGGCTTAACACCTTCAATATATTATCTGGGCTGACACCAATTGTTAAAGTTAACCTGAGAATGTAACTTTTAAAAAACGTTTTGTGATTTACATATTGTTGAGGTGAGAATTCCAAATTGAATTGCAATGACAAGTGATAGAGGTCTACAGAACAGCAAATGGCCCTTTGTGCTGGTCAAAAACAATCACCGAACTATTCTAATCCCATTTTTCAGCATTTAGGTTAGCATCACAAGTGCTCATTCATGATTTGAATGTTGAGGGTTCCTGTTTTACCACCATTGATTGTAGATTCCCACTACCCTCTGGTGTAAACATTTTCACACTCATCCCCTGTAACCTTCCTGACCTTAATCTGTGTCCTTGATCATTTATCCCGCCATCAAGGAGAACATTTTTTTCCTTACTACCCTGTCTATGCCCCTCATAATTTTATACATATGAATCATGTCCCTCCTCTGCTCCAAGGAAAACAACCTAGTCTATTCAGTCTCTCATCGTAATTAAAACTTTCAAGCCCAGGTAACATCCTTGTAAATCTCCTCTGCACCAATGCAATTATATCCCTGTGATAATGTGGATTCCAGAACTGTAAACAATAGACTAGTTGTGGCCTAAGCAACTTTTTAAACAGTTGCTACATTATTTCTTTGCTATTAAACTCTGCTTTGGCTGATAAAGGCAAGTATCTCATATGCGTTTTTGGCCACTTTATCTACCTGCCCTGCCTCTGATCCTCGATGCTTCTCAGGGTGCTCATCATTCATTATGTATTCCTTTGCATTGTTCGTCTTGTGCAAGCGCATCAGCTCACACGTATCCAAATTGAATTATTTGCCACTGATCAGCCCATCTATATCCTCCTCTAATCCTCACTCTTTGCGATCCCAGCAATTTTCATATCATCTACAAACTTAGTGATCAACCCTCCTGCATTCAAGTCATAAATCACTTATATGAACTGCAAAGAACAAGAATCTGTGGAGCTCCACTGAGCACAGGCTTCCAGTCACAAAAATACCCGTCAACCTCTGCTCCATGCAACTCAGCCAATTCTGGATCCAGTAAGTCATGGACTCATATCTATGCTGTCAGTCCCCCATGTGAAATCTTCCCAAAACCCTCACTGAAGTTTTAGTAGAATACTTTGAATGCATTGTTTTCATCCACATATCTGGTTAACTCTTCAAAAAATTGACTTCAGTTGTTCGTAAGTTTATAAGATATAGGAGCAGAATTAGACCATTCAGCCCATTGCATCTGCTCCACCATTTGTGCATGGCTGACATGCTGCTCACCCCCATTTTCCTGCCTTCTCACCATAAATCTTCAAACCCATTTCTATCAAAAATCTGTCTCAAATTTACTCACTGTCGCAGCACCCACTGCATTTTTGGGTAGCGAATTCCACAGATCTACAACCCTTTGGGAGAAACAGTTTCCCCACAACTCTGTTTTAAATTTACTATCACTTATCCTCAGACTGCAATCTCTTGTCCTCGCATGTCTCATAAGAAGAAGCATCCTCTGCACGACTATTTTATCCATGTCTTTCATCATCTTGGATATCTCAATTTGATCTACCCTTAAGCTTCTAAATTCCAGAGAGTGCAGGTTTCATACGACAAACCTCTCATCTCTGGGATCAATCTAGTGAACCTCCTCTGAACTGCCTCCAATGCCACTACATCCCTTCTCAAATAAGGGGGCCAAAACTGTGCACCATACTCCAAGTGCAGTCTCACCGATGCTTTGCACAGTTGCAACAATACTTCCTTACCTTTATATTCTATTCCTTTAGCTTTCTTGATTATCTGTTGTACCTGCATGCTATTGTTCCGTGACTCATGAACGAGTACAACCATATCCTTCCGTACCGGACCACCATGAAATCTGTTCCTATTTAGATAATAGGTCGCCTTCCCAAAATGCATGACCTCACACTTATGTTAAAAGCCAGTTGCCATTTTTTGGTCCATTCTCCTAATGTATGTATATCCACTTGCAAGGTTCTTATTTCCTCATCTCAATTTACTATCCTGCCTATTTTTATGTCATCCACAAATTTGGTTGTAGAGTCTTCTATCCCTGTATCCAAGTTGTTAATGTAGATTGTAAATAGCTGGGCCCCAAGGACCGAACCCTGTGGAACCCCTTTAGTTACATCTTGACATTCAGAAAAGAAAACATATATGGGAAGCGAGCAATGAGATTGCTAAGCCTCTGCTAATGATCTTTGCATCCTCACTTTCCACAGGAGTAGTACCAGCTGATTGGAAGGTGACGAATGTTGTTCCTCTGTTCAAGAAAGGGAATAGGGAAGTCCCTAGGAATTACAGACCAGTCAGTCTTAGGTCTGTGGTAAGCAAAGTACTGAAAAGGATGCTGAGTGATAGGATTTATGACTATTTGGAAAAATATAGTTTGATTAAAGATAGTCAGCATGGCATTGAGAGGGGCAGGTCATGCCTCACAAGCCTTATTGAGTTCTTTGAGGACATCATGAGACAAGTTGATTAAACTCGAGCAGTGGATGTGGTGTATATGGATTTCAATAAGACATTTGATAAGGTTCCCTATGGTAGGCTCATTCAGGAAGTTAGGAGGTATGGGATACAGGAAAATCTGGCTGTCATGAGACAGAATTAGCCAAAAGAAGACAGCGAGTGATAATGGATGGAAAGTATTCCGCCTGGAGGTTGGTGACCAGTGGTGTCCTGCAGGGATCTGTTCTGGGGCCTCTGCTCTTTGTACTTTTTTTATAAATGACTTGGATGAAGAAGTAGAAGTGTGCTTTAGTAAGTTTGCTGATGACACAAAGGTCGGTGGTGTTGTAGATAGTGTCGAGGGCTGTTGCAGGCTACAACATTGACATTGACGGGATACAGAACTGGGCTGAGAAGTGGCAAATGGAGTTCAACCTGGACAAATGTGAAGTGATTCATTTAGAAGTCCGAATTTAAACGCTGAATACGGGGTTAAAGACAGGATTCTTGATGGTGTGGAAGAACAGCGGGATCTTGGGGTCCATGTACATAGATCCTTCAAAGTTGCCACCCAGGTTGATAGGGTTGTTAAGAAGGCATATGGTGTTTTAGTTTTCATTAACAGGGTGATAGAGTTTTAAGAGCTGCAAGGTTTTGCTGCAGCTGTATAAAATCCTGGTTAGACCACACTTGGAATATTGTGACTAGTCTGGTCACCTCATTATAGGATGGATGTAAATGCTTTAGAGAGGGTGCAGAGGAGATTTACCAGGATGCTGCCTGGATTGGAGAGATTGCCTTATGAAGAAGGGTTGAAGGAGTTGAGGCTTTTCACACTGGAGAGACGAAGGAAGAGATGTGACTTAACAGAGTTGTACAAGGTAATTAGAGGCATAGATAGCCAGAGATATTTCTCGAGGGCAGAAATAACTGTCAAGAGGGGTCATAATTTTAAGGTGATTAGATGAAGGTATGAGGAGATGTCAAAGGTAGGTTCTTTATACAGAAAGTGGTGGGTGCGTGAAATGCACTGCCAGCGGTGGTAGTAAAGTCAGGGACATTAGGTACCATAGGCTGCTGTCTCATTAGCTAGACAGATGTCTGTGGTGGTGTTAACCTGATGGTCACCACACCTCAGGTACGATGAGAGGTTGAGAAGGAGAATCCTTCAGGGTAACCTCACCTGGTGCAGGAATTGAACCCATGCTGTTGGAATATTTCTGCATCAGAAACCAGCCATCCAGCCATTTGGACTAACCAGCCTAGTTATCAGGAAGAAGGATCAGTGGAATCAAAGTGTTAACTGTGTTTTCTCTCCACAAATGCTGTCTGACCAGCTGAGTTTCTTCAGCAATTTCATTTTTTTTTTGTTTCAGACCCCAGCATCTGTAGTTCTTTGTTTTATTATAAAAATAAGGAGGTTTTACTAGAAGTATACAAGGCACCAGTCGAATTACTATGAACAATTTGGACCCCTTATCTTGGGAAATATAACACTGGCATCCAGCGAAGGTTCACTTGGCTAATCTCAGGTATGGAGGAACTGTTTTATGAGGAAAGGTTGTGTAGGTTGGGCCTGTACACATTAGTGTTCAGAGGAATGAAAGGAAATCTTATTGAAACATGTAAAATTCTTATAGGGCTTGAAAGCGTGGATGTGGAGAGCTTCTGTCTCCTTGTGGGAGAGATTCAGATCAGAGGGCATAATCTCAGAGTGAGCATGTGGAAGACTATTTTTTCCTCTGAGGGTAGTGAATCATATATGAAGGATGGTGCATGGACATTAATTCATAACCAGCTATAGAGTCCTATAGCGTGGAAGTAGATCCTTCTGTCCAATTTGTCCATGCCAACCAAGTTTCCCAAACTAAACTAGTCCCATCTGTCTGTGTTTGGCCCATATCCCTTTAATTTTTTTCTATTCATGTATCTGTCCAAATGTCTTTTAAATGTTGTAACTGTACCTGCAATACTACTTCCTCTGGTGTTCATTCCACATACAAACCAGCCAACATCTGAAAATGTCCCTTAGGTTCCTTTTAAATCTTTCACCTTTAAATTATGCCCTCTAATTTTGAACTTGCCTACCCTCGGGAAAAGGCTCCTGCTATTCACCTTACCTCTGTCCCTTATGATTTTTTAAGCCTCAATACGGTCTCCCATCCCAGTGAAAGAAGTCCCAGCTTATTCAACCTCCCCCTATAACTTAAACCCTCCTTAACAGAAAAGAGAACAGGGAGACTGAAGTAACTGGCAACAGTGAGAGGAATGCAAATGGGATCATTAATAAGTCCCTTCCTGTTCATAGTGTTTGTAAATGATGTAGTATTTGAGCCTCTTTGGGAGTCAGTTAACTCAGTTGGCTGGACAGCTGACATTAACAGTGCGGCTTCCATTCTCACACGAGCTGAGGTTACCATGAAGGACTCTCCTTCTCGACCTCTCCCCCCCCCGCCTGAGGTATGGCGACCCTCGGGTTAAACCACAACCAGTCCCTTCTCCCTCATGAGAGAGCAGTCCTATGATCCTCTGGGACTATTACAATTGCAAGTAACAGCAAACTAACACAGTTGTAGAATCAAAGGCAAATCTAGCGAAGAGAGCACAACATTGTTTACATGTTATTCAGGACTGGAGGAGTTCAATATTGAATGCAGATTAGAATAAAAAAGGGCAGATGTATTCCTTGGATGAAATAGAAGCTAGAAATGTTTGGTAATGCTAGTTTACTTGTAATTTGCAATATCTAAGCAGTCTGAGACTGATACATGAAAAATAATAGAGTTCTAAGTAGTATTTAGCAAATCGGTATGTCATATCCCTCAAAGATCATGCCAAAGTTGTGCAATGCCATATACACCTCAAGTGCTGTCAAGAGGAAATGCAAAGCTGAACCATGGGACTAATCTCGAATATCAGAGGAAAGAGCTGTGAAGACAGGGGATCTGTCTTAGCTCAGAATGGGATGCTGAAGTGGGAAGCTTGCAGACTGCCAAAAGCAGCGTATTCAGACACACGTTCAGGATTTTTAAAGACAGGTTTGGGACAGAAGCCTTATAGGAAGTTAAACTTACACTCAAGTCGACCATGATGCCAAGGAAGTAGTTGAGGCCAGACATGGAATCATTTCATAAGTACTTCAGTAATGTATGGATTCTGGATGGATAAAAACAAAGTAACTTCATCTGAACAAATCATGATGCAACTTTAACTTGAACATAATATTTGCAAGAAATTGCTGAATTTAGGGTGTAGGTTTGCTCGCTGAGCTGTAGGTTTGATATCCAGACGTTTCATTACCTGGCTCGGTAACATCATCAGTGGTGACCTCCAAGTGAAGCGAAGCTGTTGTCTCCTGCTTTCTATTTATATGTTTGTCCTGGATGGGGTTCCTGGGATTTGTGGTGATGTCATTTCCTATTCGTTTTCTGAGGGGTTGATAGTTGGTATCTAGATCTATGTGTTTGTTTATGGCGTTGTGGTTGGAGTGCCAGCCCTCTAGGAATTCTCTGGCATGCCTTTGCTTAGCCTGAATTTGTTTAATCAGGCCAACATTGTTATTCTACTTGTTAGGGCATTCGTTAGATATTCTGGGTGACATTTCCAGAATGAAGAAACAAATGAAAAAGATGTGTGTTCAATAAAACATGAGATAGGGTTAAATATTCTATCAATAGGAACCTTTAAATATAATTAGGAGCTTCCTGGAAATCAATGCCTGGTTCAAGAGCAGAAGCCAACTTATTTTTTAACCTTGCACACTCTCAATTATAGTGTTCAGAGTCTGAATCCTGTGATGCACATGGAATTACCTTTGGTGCAGTTATATTCTGAATTTTACATTTCATTTTTGAACAAGGTTTGAGGCATGTATCACCGGATATCGGTAGTTAAATAGGACTGAAATTTGATAAATTCTAAAGATGGATACTAAATCTAACATCTGTCATCTGTAATGTTTCAAGATATTACTGAATTAACAGCTCAATATTTGTCTCTCAGACTAATTTAGAGTCATAGAGATGTACAATATGGAAACAGAGCCTTTGGTCCAACTCTTCCACGCCGACCAGTTATCTTACATTAAACTAATTCTATTTGCCAGCATTTGGCCCATATCCCTCTGAAACCCTTCCTATTCATTTACCCATCCAGATGCCTTTTAAATGTTGCAATTGTACCAGCCTCCACCACTTCCTCTGATAGCTCATTCCAGTACTCTCTGTGTGAAAAACAGTTGTCACTTTTAAATCTTTCCCCTCTCACCTTAAATCTGTCGCTTCTGGTTTTGGACTCCCCTACCCTGGGGTAAAGACCTTGGCTATTCACCATATCCATGCCCCTCATGATTTTGTAAACTTCTGTAAGGTCACCCCTCAACCTCCGATGTGCCAGGAAAAATAGCCCAAGCCTATTCAGCCTCTCCCTATAGCTCAAAGCCTCCAACCCTGGTGACAAACTAGTAAATTGTTTCTGAATCTTTTCAAGTTTCACAGCTTTTTGTCCTAAAGCAGGGAGACCAGAATTGAGCACAATATTCAAAAGTAGCCAAATCAATGTCCTGGAGAGCTGCAACATAACCTTCCAACTCCTTTACTCATTGCACTGACCAACCATACCAAATACCTTCTTCACTATCCTGCGATTCCACTTTCAAGGAACCATGAACTTGCACTCCAAGGCCCCTTGGTTCAGCAACACTCCCCAGCACCTTACCATTACGTGTATATGTCTTGCCCTTGTTTGCCTTTCCAAAATGCAGTACCTCACATTGATCTAAATTAAATTCCATCTGCGACTCCTCAGCCCATCGACTCATCTGATCAAGGTCCAATTGTACTCTGAGATAACCTTCTTGTCTGTCCACTACACCAATTTTGGTGCCATCTACAAACTTACTAACTATTCTTCCTATATTCACATGAAAATTATTTATATAAATGACAAAAAACAGTGGACCCAGCACCTATCCTTGCAGCACACCAGTCCGAAACGTAACTGTTCACCACCACCCTTTGTCTCTGACCTTTGAGACAGTTATGTAGCCACAAGACTAGTTCTCCATTATTGTGATCTAACCTTGTTAACTAGTCTACTATGTGGAACCTTGTCAAACATCCATATTTTGTATGCTCAGGCTGCATCTTTAAATTTTCAATGAAGTTTGTGAGAAGTCTTTTAAAGGCTTTTAGATATAAGTTGACTAGATGGTTGGCAATATCACCAATATCATGAATTTGATTCTCATTCAAACTGAGGTAGTCTTGGATCCTGCCTCCTCCTCATGTCCCTGACAGAGACAGGCAAGTACTATTGCTGGAATGTTGTCATGGCCCTTAGCCTTCGCAGTATCCAATGTCATTAGCTCTTGCTTGATATCATGTGGAGTGAATCAAATTGATTAAAGACTGATATCTGTGATGCTATGCACCTCAAAAGGAAATAGAAACTTTACATCCACTTGGCACAATAGGATAAAGATAGATGTGAATAATTTGGCCTTGACTTTTGCGCTGATGTTCTGGGTTTACCCCTATTTGAGAGTGGGGATAGTTGTGAACTCTCCACCTCCTGTTGTTTGCTTAATTGCCCAACAATTGAGCAATGTGTTAAATTGTAAAGTAGTTGACTGATATAGAGAAGGAGGGAGGTTCAGGCAGAGAGTTCCAGAGTTTATTTTGAGAACACCAGGATTAGAGAAAGGAATTGAAGAATATACAAGGTCAACATTGTGGAAATTAAGACCAGTTAGGGCCAGGAGAGTTCAGAGATCAGCAGTGGGTGAGGTCATGAGAAATTTGAAAACAACGAGAACTTTTAATTGGAACCATTGACAAACAGGAAAACAAAGTAGGTGAGTGAGCGCAAGGATAATAATAGAATCCCTAAAGTGTCTAAACAGGCCATTTGGCCCAACAAGTCCACACCAACCCTCCGAAGAGTATCTCATCCAGACCCGTTTCCGTACCCAATTACTCTACATTTACCCCTGACTAATGCATCTAACCTACACATCCCTGAACACTATGGGCAATTTACCATGGCCAAATCACATGGCCTGCACATCTTTGGATTGTGGAAGGAAACTGGAGCACCCGGAGGATATTTCAGCTCATCCAAGCATGAATATTGAAGAATAATTCTGACAACACTGAGGAAGTGAAGTAGAACTGGGTCTCAACTTGTAAATATTGGACCTGAATTCTGGTCATGAATCAGTCACTGAGTTGTCATGTTTGTGGTGCTGGAAAACATAGAAGGACAGGCAGTATCCGAGGAGCATGAGAATCATGCCTTATGCCTGAAACATCGATTCTCCTGCTTCTCAGATGCTACCTCACCTGCTATGCTTTTTCAGCAGCACACTTTTGACTCTGGTCTCCAGCATCTGCAGTCCTCACTTTCTCCCGCTTACCATGTTTGTTTATTTTGCTTCATTATATCTAATATTCAAAATATAATGAAAATAATTCTGGCAGATATGAAAAAGTGTGCTCACTAATTCTCCTGAAAATTGAAAGAATCATTAGCATTCAAAGAGTTTAAAAGTTATTTACAATCCCAGCAACTTCAAAAAAATGAATAACAGCTGCTGATGATATCTAGAATTACTAAGCAGTTTTGCAAGGTACTTTGATACGGTAAACCTTGTATATGGAAGTTACAAGATTATTCAGACCTGCTGACCGGCACTAACTGACTGACAGTGCAAATTATTTGGCAATAGATCAATATCCCTAGAGAATCTCAAAATTAGCATGACCTGCAAAGCTTAAATTACTAGTATGAGAATTTTACCACAGCAAATAAAAATAACAAGGTTGTTAAAAGTTTGATAGTATACTTGTTAGTACATTAATTTGCTGTATACTAGTCTTGATAAGGTTCCCCACGGTAGGCTATTGCATAAAATATGGAGGCTTGGGTTTGTGGGTGATTTAGTGATTTGGATCAGACATTGGCTAGCTGAAAGAAGGGAAATGTTCATCCTGGAGTTCATTTACTAGTGGCATACCGCAAGGATCTGTTTTGGGGCCACTGCTGTTTGTCACTTTTATAAATGACCTGGATGAGGGCATAGAAGGATGACGCTAAGATCGGTACAGTTTTGGATAGTGCTGAAGGGTGTTGTAGGTTACAGCGGGACACAGATAAGCTGTAGAGCTGGGCCGAAAGCTGGCAAATGGAGTTTAATGTGGACAAGTAAGAGGTGATTCACCTTGGAAGAAGTAACAGGAATGCAGAGTACTAGGTTAATTATAAGATTCTTGGTGGTGTAGATAGTTGGTGTCCACGTACATAGATCCTTGAAAGTTGCCACCCAGGTCTATAGAGTTGTTAAGAAGGCATATGGTGTGTTAGCTTTTATTAGTTGAGGGATTGAGTTTCAGAACCGTGAGGTCATGTTGCAGCTATACAAAACTCTCGTGTGGCTGCACTTGGAGTATTGCATACGGTTCTGGTCACCGCATTGTAGGGAGGTTGTGGAAGCTTTGGAAAGGATTCATAGGAGATTTACTGAGATGTTGCCTGGTTTGGAGGGAAGGTCTGATGAGGAAATGCTGAGGGACTTGAGGTGATTTCGTTAGAGAGAAGAAGGTTGAGAGGTGACCTAATTGAGACATGTAAGATGATCAGAGGAATTGATAGGGTGGACAGTGAGTGCCTTTTTCCTAGGATGTTGCTGGCTAGCATGAGGGGACATAGCTTTAAATTGAGGGTTGATAGATATCGAACAGATATCAGAGGTAATTTCTTTACTCAGAGAGTAGTAGTTTTGAATGCACTGCTTGCAGTAGTAGTAGACTCGATAACTTTAAGGGAATTTAAATGGTCATTGGATAAACATGTGGATGCAAATGGAATAATGTTGTTTAGATTAGATTAGAATTCCTACAGTGTAGAAACTGGACCTTCGGCCCAACAAGTCCACACCGACCCACCGAAGAGTAACCCACCCAGACTCATTTCCCTCTGACTAATGTACCTAACACTATGGGACAATTTAGCACAGCCAATTCACCTGACCTGCATACTAAGTCGCCCCAGGCTGGAATCAAACCTGGGTCCCTGGCGCTGTGAGGCAGCAGTGCTAACCACTGAGCCACCGTGTCTTATGATCTTATTCTTCACAACCACCTGATCAAGGAGCAGCGCTGTGAAAGCTAGTGCTTCCAAATAAACCTGTTGGACTATAACCTGGTCTGTGTGATTTTTAACTTGTGTTTTTTGATTTTTGATTTTTAACTCTCCAAATCGTACAAAAAATGTAGTTGCTTTTCCTTGATAATGTAATGACTAGCTTGTCTGTAGTAATTCTCCTAACATTACGGTATTCTTTTCATTCCTATAGATGCAGAAAGTAGCAGGGATCTACCACTTACACAGCCACCTCAGGCGCATCCCTCTATTGCCAGTGGGAGCTGCCCTAGCACACCTGAACTCCGCCGACGCCAGGAAGAAGCCATGAAACGATTGGCCACACAGGTACAGCTGACAGATGAAATATGATAGCCATTGAATCTTAACTCATTGTAATGTTGGAAGTTTATTTTTCATTTTATATTGGCTTTGAATAGTTGTCAGCTCAGATTTTGAATAAGTTTGAGAACTGTTAGATGCTATTTGCCGAGCAATTTCTCAAAAACAATTTTAAAATCGTATAGCATTTATTGCTTGTTAGTCTAGAGTGAAATCTTTGCTGACAATCTTTTTAACGAAGGTGAATTCAGGTTACAATTTTCTTTTGCTCTCTTACAGTTTTCTCTATATTTCATGCCAATTGGTGGTCCTAAAAATCTATTGATCACCTTGCATGAGTATCTTCCATATAAAATAGCACATCTGCAAGGTTTTATGATACATCAGACTACAGAATAATTCTTCAGTTTGGAAGAGGTGCACCATATTCTTCCTTGTTTCATCATCTAAGTTACTCTAATATTAAATAAAAATCTAATTCCACTGGTGGAACTTGTTTCTCAAAAAACATTTAAAAATCTCACAGCATTTATTCAAGTTTATTCTCCACAGCTCTGCGTGGGCACACTCATGGAAATACAGTGTGTCCGATTTCGGTGATGGTTAGTATAACGTAGTGGTGACATTGCAGTATTCTACTGTGTAACAAGAATGTTTTGTGTACAGAATTACTGTCCAGTTACTTCGAAGCGCATTTCAGCCAGCAGTTTTATTTAAACAGCAGCCAATGTACAGTAAAAGCCGTAGCGCATACTATTTACAGGGTATTAGAAGAATTTAGATAAACAAAAGGTAATTGAATGTAAAATGTGTGATTTGCTGAATGGTATTTATTTCTGCTTTCAGTGCACTTTAATTGTGTTCAAACTTGTTGTTTCTGCCTGAAATTGACAGAGCACTTACAATGCCATAACTGGCAATTTTCTATCAGCATTTACATTATATTGTTTGCTCAATAAATCCATTCTAAACATGGATGCTTTAAGTGATGGGATTTGTTTTGGAAATGATTTTTTCCATTAATGAAGGCAATGCTTTATGTTTGTACACGATTCTACTGGTCTTGTCAGCCACTCAGTAACAGAACTACATGGCCACTATTGTGTGTAAACCTTGTTTTGTTGACAAGATGTGCAATATCATGCTCATGAATCCAATATGCAACGCTCATTTAAAATTTAATATTTAAAATTCTCATCTTTGTTTTCAGATCCTTCCTCTCCTTTCTCTGTAATTTCCTGAAACTCCACAATTCCAAGATATTTATGCTATTTTTAATACTGGCCTTCTGAACGTGAACAATTTTCATTGTTCCAACATTGTACCATGAAAAAGGAATTCCCACCCTAAAAATGCAGTATGGAAAGAGGACATTCAACCTGTATTGTCCATGCCAGCTTTATGCAAAAGCAAATCAAAACAATGAGAATCCTTTATCTTTCCTGCATAGTCCTGAAATATTTTGCTTTTGAGATCATTATCCAATTCTCTTTTACATGCTACAATTAAATCCGTCTTCAAAACATACCCTGAGAGAGCGTATTTTAGATCTTAAACAACTTGCTGTTTAAAACTGTTTTCTTTCTTATGTCAACATTGCTTCTTTTTCCCAGAAGATTGTGGTCCTCTAATTCTCAATGCCTCCACCAATGAGAATAGTTGCCCCCAAATACTCTATTCAGAATCCTCATGGTTTGGAATACCTCCGTCAAATCTCTTTTCAACCTTCCTTTTCCAAAGAAAACTGTCCAACTTCTCTAGTCTATAACTAAGTTTCACATCCCCAAAACCGCTTTTGTGAATCTGTTCTGCAGCTTTTCTATTTTGTTTGCAGCCTTCCTAAAGTGTGGTATCAGGTTTGGAGGTGGCACTCGAGTTGAGGCTAAACCAGCGTTCCATACTTGATTGACAAATTTCCTTTCTTTCATAAAACAAGACAAAGGACTGCAGATACTGGAGATCTGAAACGAAAACAGAAATTGCTGGAGAAACTCAGCAGGTCTGGATTAAGTTTGCTCTCTGAGCTGGAAGGTTCATTTTCAGATGTTTCATCATCATACTAGATAACATCATCAGTGAGTCTCTGGTGAAGATCTGGTGTATGGCCTGCTTTTTATTTACGTGTTTAGGTTTCCTTGGGATGGTGATGCTATTTCCTGTGGTGATGTCATTCACTGTTCTTTTTCTCAGGGGTGTGGTAAATGGGAGCCAAGTCAATGTGTTTGTTGATGGAGTTTGAGTTGGAGTACAATGCTTTTAGGAATGCTCGTGCATGTCTCTGTTTGGCTTGTCCTACAGTAGCGATTCCTAGAAGCATGGCATGCCAAACGGACCTCTATCTACAAACATATTGACTTGGATCCCATTTATGACCCACCCCTGAGAAAAAGAACAGGAAATCATATCACCACAAGAAATGGCATCACCAACTCAAGGAAACCTAAACACATAAGTAAAAAGTGGGCCATACCACCAGTCCTTCACCAGAGGCTCACTGATGACATTACTAGTATGGTGACGAAACGTCAGAAAAGAACCTTCCAGCTCAGCGAGCAAACGTACATCCAGAACCTCAACCTGAGCTACAAATCTTCTCAAAACTTGCTAACTCAGCAGGTCTGGCAGCATCTGTGGGGGAGAAAGCATATTTAATGTTTCAATGCCGTGGCCCTTCATCAGAACTGTTAACAGCTCGGAAAAATGTAGCATTAATGCTGAAGCCAAAGCCTGGGGAGGGTGGAGGGCTGGTGCTGGAGAAGTGAGAGGAGAGGTGAGTGGATAGGTGGAGATGGAACCCACAGAGAGAGAGAGAGACACACACGAGAGGGGTAGGTAAATAAGGAAACTATGGAGGCAAGGATAGAAGAAAAGCTGAAAAAGTGACAATGAAGAGCTAAGAGTAGGAGAAAATGGTGGCATGTATTGAATGGAAACAATATAGTGTGATAATGGTCCTAGCAGTGTGTGAGAATTGATGACTGTGCTTTGAGCGGCTAGGCAAAAGTGAGCACTGCAGATGCTGGAGATCAGAGTGGAGAGTGTAGTGCTGGAAAAGCACAACAGGTCAGGCAGCATCCAAGGAGCAGGAGAATCGACATTTTGGGCATAAGCCTTTCTTCAGGAATGAGGAAGGTGTGCCAAGCAAGCTAAGATAAAAGGTAGGGAGGAGGGACTTGGGGGAGGGGCATTGGGAATGCGATAGGTGGAAGGAGGTTAAGGTAAGGGTGATAGGCCGGAGAGAGGGTGGGGGCGGAGAGGTCGGGAAGAAGATTGCAAGTGAAGAAGCTTGCAGGTCAAGAAGGCAGTGCTGAGTCCGAGGATTGGGACTGAGATAAGACCCCTTATCTGTTAAATGTCTCTTCTATCTTGTTTTGTTTTGTGAGGACAAAGGTGTCATCTACGTAGCAGACCCAGATTTTTGGTTTGTCATCACAAAATGAAACAAGATAGAAGAGACATTTAACATCATCAACAACATCCTCACAGGCATAAAGTTCACCAAGGAGGAAGAAACCGACAACAAACTCGCATTCCTGGACGTCACAGTCGAAAGAAAGGACAACGGAGAACTACAAACCTGCGTATACAGAAAACCGACAAACACTGACCAAATACTTAACTACACCAGCAACCATCCCAACACACACGAACAAAGCTGTATCAGAACACTATTCCAACGAGCCACCACACACTGCAGCAAAGACGAACTTCGGAAAACAGAGGAGAACCACCTTTCCAACGTATTCAAGAAGAACGGATACTCAAAAAATACAGCGTGCAGATTCCTCAAGAACAAACCACGACAAACAGACCAAACACAGCCAGAAACCCTAACCACCTTACCATGCATTAAAAAAGTTTCAGAAATGACAGCCAGACTACTAAGACCCCTCGGACTCCTCGTAGCACACAAACCCACCAACACTCTCGAACAAAAACTAACAAACTTAAAAGACCCAGTACAACCCATGGACAAAACCAACATCATCTACAAAATTCCATGCAAGGATTGCCACAAACACTACATAGGACAAACAGGAAGAAAGTTAGCCACCAGGATATACGAACACCAGCTAGCCACAAAAACACACGACCCTCTCTCCCTCGTAGCCCTACACACAGATGAAAAAAAAACACCATTTCGACTGGGACAACGCATCTATCCTGGGACAGGCTAAGCAAAGACATGCCAGAGAATTCCTAGAGGCCTGGCACTCCAACCACAACGCCATAGACAAACATATAGATCTAGTTGCCATCTATCAACTCCTCAGAAAACGAACAGGAAATGACATCACCGCAAACCCCAGGAACCCCATCCAGGAGAAAGATATAAATAGAAAGGAGGAGACAACAGCTTCGCTTCAATTGGAGGTCGCCACTGATGATGTTATCTAGCCAGGTAATGAAACATCTGGATATCAAGCCTACAGCTTAGCGAGCAAACCTACACCCTAAATTAATAGTCTTTTCTTACCAACGATGCTGCCAGACCTGTTGAGTTTCTTCAGCAGTTTATTTTTGTTCCTTCCTTTTATAGTTTTTGCATATGATTTTTCTAAACTGTGCTGTCAACCTGCCCTGCCACATTCAGTTATTTATGCCCCTCTGTTCTTGCATCATTTAATAAGCCCTTTATACTGTTTCTCCCCATTCTTCCTACGAAAATGCATAATTTGTCACTTCTCTGCATTAATTTTCATTTAACATTTCTCCACCCATTTCACCACTTGCCTGTGTTCTTTTGAAAGTTGACATTACTCTCCTCATGGTTCACAATACTTCTTTGTATCATTTGCTAATTTTGAAATTGTGACTTTAACATCTAAGTCTGCAAATCAAGAAGGTCAGGTGTCCTTACACTGAGGAGGAACCCCCACTATAAATTTTAATTGTTTCCTGTCACTCGGCTAATTTTGTAACTATGTTGCTATTGTCCCTTTTATTCCATGGCATTTTGAGGAACACATACATCACGTCAACTTCATTACCCTTTTCTAACCCTTACATTATTTCATTTTTTAAAAAACTCAAGTTTGTTCAAGACGATTTGCCCTGAACAAATCAGTGCTAGCTAATTTACTCATATTTGTCAATTGACAATTAATTTTGGCCAGTTATCATTCTAAAAGCTTCTGCACCACTGAGGTTAAACTGACTGCCCTAGAATTGCTGATATTGGCCTTGCATCCATTTGAGAGCAAGGGATAAATGACATTTGCAATTTTCCAGTCCTCTGGCACCACTACTGTATCCAAGGAGGATTGGAAAATTATGCCTAATTCCTCTGCAATTTCTACTCTTGCTTCAATATTGAATGCATCGCATCCAATTCTGGTGACTTATCTGTTTGAAGTATGATCAAGTTATCTATTACCTTTTCCTTTATAAATTTTAAACTCATCAAGAGTCTGAAATACTAACTCTTTTACCAAGACTTGGGAAGCATCTTCATCCTTGCTAAAGCATGTACTTGTAATTGTCTCTTCAGCTATACTCAGCCCTGCCTCCATGTGTAAATCCCATTGAGTCCCACTTGTTATTCGTATAGTTATAGAAGATTTTATGTAAGGCACCTATATCTTCACATACTGTTTCGTTGCTTCTCTTAGTTTTTTAAAATACTTCTGTGAACTTTTTAGACTGTATCTGAGTCTCAATTTGTGATATCCACCATTATAGACTTTGTATGCCCAATTCCTCTGCTTCATTTTTGTCAAGGTGTGGGGGGGTGGGTCTCTGCATTTGTGTTACATCTTTCCCCACTGTGGGAAAGTACCTTCACAATACCCCATCTCCCTCCTCTTTTAAAGGCATCGTTCAGCTGCAGTTTTGTATGATAATCTTGGATTTCAGTTTATCTGGACCATATCCATTCTTTTCAAAGTTAGCTTTCTCACAACCAGAGAACTGAATATCTTCCCTGGCATAATGTAATGTCATAGTAGCAATATGCCAATACTGAGTGCCCCCATTTTCAACATCCGAGTTTTTCCAATGACCAGCAATTGTACTGGACCAGCCAAATACTGTGTCAGAATCAGGTCAGACACAAAGAATTCTGTGGCATTTAATTCCCCACCTGACTCCCCAAATGCTGTTCACTATTTACAAAGCGCAAGTCAGAATATAGTAGAGTATTTTCTACTTACATGAATGTATGCTGCTCTTACAATACTCAAGAAACTTAACACCATTAAAGTTTATAGCACTGTGGATGTATGTAAATCCCACAGATTGTCACAATTCTTAGTGATGCTCACATCCCATGAATCAATAAAAAAAACTGTTCTGAACTGTTTTTATGTTCTGTTATATAGCCAACTCAACCTTATGACACACTAATCACTACGTTCTAAGTGTTCCTGATTCATGCTTGGTCTATTTGTCCCACCCCCCTTCCATGAATCAGCTCCACTAATGTTACTTTTCTCAATGGCATGGAAACATACATTTGGAGAAAATTCTCCTGAAGACACTCTAGTTAGTAATTTCTGTCTTCTCAGTCCTTTATGTTACTACTATCCTTGTCCATTTCAGAATAATTGAAGGTCCTCATTATAATTTATTTTTAATTATTATATTTCTCTGGAATTTCCTTACAAATTTAATCCTCTAGACCGTTTTCTTGTAAGTAATTGGACTGTGGAATGCAGTGACCAATAAATTGCTTCCTTTATTGCTTTATAATCTGACCAAAGTAGTTCTATATTTGATCTCTTGTGATATCCTCTCTTTCTAGCACTAGTTTTTAGGCGTCCATAGAGTGAGTGTGCCATGGGCTGGGTCAGTGTTTGTTGCTCACATCTAGTTGTCCTTGAGAAGATGAGGATGGGCTGACATCTTGAACTGTTGCAATCCATGTGGTGTCAGTAGATCTAAAGCATTGCTAGGGATGGAGTCCCATGATTTTGACACAGCAACTCTGAAGGAACATTTCTATTAGCCCACTTCCTTCCTTTCCTTCCCCACCTTTCATGAATTTAATTAAATGTTTTCAAGAAGATATTAGATATAGTTCTTGGGGCTAAAGGAATCAAAGCATATAGAGACAAAATAGCAACAGTTTCATGATCAGTCATGACCATATTGAATAGGGCAACAGGCCCAAAGGGGTTAATGGCCTACTGTTGCTCCTATTTTGCACATTTCTATGAACATCTTAAATTCAAGAGTATTCCAGACCCTGTCATATCTGCCTCTGCCTCTCTACTTCACGTTACTCCTGTAAGATGCTTTTTGACCCAGCATTTTGTTACTTGTCCCTTTAGCTCCTCCAAACCCGTGTTAGGGAACTGGAGCTGGAGTTGGATTAACTGCGGATCATTCGGGAGGCAGAGGAGGTCATAGATCGGAGCTATAGGCAAGTAGTTACTCCGAAAGTTCAAGATAGATGGGTGACAGTGAGGGGGAGTGGGAGGAGGAAGCCAGTGCAGGGACCCCCTGCGGTCATTCCCCTCAAGAACAAGTATACCGTTTTGGATACTTGTGGGGGGGATGACTTACCAGGGGCAAGCAACGAGGTTCAGGCCTCTGGCACGGAGCCTGGCCCCGTTGCTCAGAAGGGTAGGGTGGAGAAAGGTAGAGCAATTGTTCTTGGGGACTCGATAGTGAGGGGTACAGACAGACGGTTTTGTGGGGGCGACAGGGACTCACGTTTGGTATGTTGCCTCCCAGGTGCAAGGGTACGTGATGTCGCTGATCGTGTTTTCCGGGTCCTTAAGGGGGAGGGGGAGCAGCCCCAGATCGTGGTCCACGTTGGCACCAACGATATAGGTAGGAAGAAGGGTGAGGATGTAAGGCAGGCTTTCAGGGAGCTAGGTTGGAAGCTCAGAGTTAGAACAAACAGAGTTGTAGTCTCTGGTTTGTTACCCGTGCCACGTGATAGAGAGTCGAGGAACAGGGAGAGAGAGCAGTTAAATGCGTGGCTACAGGGATGGTGCAGGAGGGAGGGATTCCGGTTTCTGGATAACTGGGGTCCTTTCTGGGGAAGGTGGGACCTCTATAAAAAGGATGGTCTACACTTGAACCTGAGGGGCACCAGTATCCTTGGGGGGAGGTTTGCTAGTGCTCTTTGGGAGGGTTTAAACTAACTCCGCGGGGGCATGGGAACCAGGACTGTAGCTTTAGGGTACAGGACCTTGAGTGTAGGGAGGTTAGGAATAATGCAGCGATCTCTAAGGAGGGTGACTGTAACCAGAAAGGTGGATTGAAGTGTGTATACTTCAATGCCAGAAGTATAAGGAATAAGGTAGGTGAACTTGCAGCGTGGGTTGGTACCTGGGACTTCGATGTTGTGGCCATTACAGAGACGTGGGTAGAACAGGGACAAGAATGGCTGTTGCACGTTCCAGGGTTCAAATGTTTTAGTAGGATCAGACATGGGGGTAAAAAAGGGGGAGGCGTGGCATTACTTGTCAAAGACAGTATCACAGCAGTGGAATGGACGATGGAAGAGGACTTGCCATCTGAGGTAGTTTGGGCTGAGGTTAGAAATAGGAAAGGTGAGGTCACCCTGTTAGGTGTTTTCTACAGGCCTCCTAATAGTCCTAGAGAAGTAGAGGATAATATTGCGAGGATGATTCAGGAAAAGAGTGAAGGTAGCAGGGTGGTTGTTATGGGGGACTTTAACTTCCCAGATATTGACTGGGAGAGCTATAGCTCGAGTTCATTAGATGGGTCGGTGTTTGTACAATGTGTGCAGGAGGGTTTCCTGACACAATATGTCGACAGGCCAACAAGAGGGGAGGCTATATTGGATTTGGTTCTAGGTAATGAACCAGGCCAGGTGTTGGACTTGGAGGTAGGTGAGCACTTCGGGGACAGTGACCACAACTCGGTGACTTTTACTTTAGTGATGGAGAGGGATAATCGTGTGCCGCAGGGCAAGAGCTATAGCTGGGGGCAGGGAAATTATGATGCAGTGAGGCATGACTTAGGATGTGTGGATTGGAAAAACAGGCTTCAAGAGAAGAACACTAATGAGATGTGGGGAGTGTTCAAGGAGCAGCTACTGCGTGTCCTCGATAGGTATGTACCAGTCAGGCATGGTGTAAAGGGCCTTGTGAGGCAGCCGTGGTTTAGTAAGGAATTGGAGTCCCTTGTGAAAGGGAAGAAGGCGGCATATGTAAAGATGAGGCGTGAAGGTTCAGTAGGGGCGATTGAGAGTTATAAGGTAGCCAGGAAGGAGCTAAAGAGGGAGCTAAGAGAAGCGAGAAGGGGACATGAAAAGTCTTTAGCTGGTAGGATTAGGGAAAACCCAAAGGCTTTCTATAGGTATGTCAAGAATAAAAGGATGACTAGGGTAGGTATCGGTCCAGTCAAGGATAGTAGTGGGAAGTTGTGTGTGGAGGCGGAGGAGATTGGAGAGACATTAAATCAGTACTTTTCATCAGTATTCACTCAGGAACAGGACACTGTTGCTGATGTGAATATGGAATCACAAATAATTAGAATGGATGCCCTGGAAATATGCAGGGAAGAGGTTTTGGGAATATTGGAAAGGATGAATATAGATAAGTCTCCTGGGCCTGATGGCATTTACCCCAGGATCCTATGGGAAGCTAGGGAGGAGATAGCAGAGCCATTGGCCTGGATTTTTATGTCATCGTTGTCAACAGGAATAGTACCAGAGGACTGGAGGATAGCGAATGTGGTCCCATTGTTCAAGAAAGGGAGTAGGGATAGCCCTAGCAACTATAGGCCAGTGAGTCTGACTTCAGTGGTGGGCAAAGTCTTAGAGAGAATGGTAAGGGATAAGATTTATGAACATCTGGGTAGGAATAACGTGATCAGGGATAGCCAGCATGGTTTTGTGAAGGGCAGGTCGTGCCTCACAAACCTTATTGAGTTCTTTGAGAAGGTGACCAAGGAAGTGGATGAGGGTAAAGTAGTAGATGTTGTGTATATGGATTTTAGTAAGGCGTTCGATAAGGTTCCCCATGGTAGGCTAATGCTAAAACTTCGGAGGTATGGCATTGAGGATACATTAGAGGTTTGGATTAGGAATTGGCTGGCTGGAAGGAGACAGAGGGTAGTAGTTGATGGATTATGTTCATCTTGGAGTGCAGTTACTAGCGGTGTACCACAAGGATCTGTTTTGGGACCATTGCTTTTTGTTATCTTTATAAATGATCTAGAGGAAGGACTTGAAAGCTGGGTAAGCAAGTTTGCGGATGACACAAAAGTCGGTGGAGTTGTGGATAGTGAGGAAGGAAGTGGTAGGTTACAGCGGGATATAGATAAGTTGCAGAGCTGGGCGGAAATGTGGCAAATGGAATTCAATGTAGCTAAGTGCGAAGTCGTTCACTTTGGTAGGAATAACAAGATGATGGATTACTGGGCTAATGGTAGGCTACTTGGTAGTGTGGATGAGCAGAGGGATCTTGGTGTCTATGTACACAGATCTCTGAAAGTTGCCACCCAGGTAAATAGTGCTGTGAGGAAGGCATATGGTGTACTGGGCTTTATTGGCAGAGGAATTGAGTTCCGGAGTCCTGAGGTCATGTTGCAGTTGTATAAGACTCTGGTGCGGCCTCATCTGGAGTATTGTGTGCAGTTTTGGTCGCCATACTATAGGAAGGATGTGGAAGCTTTAGAACGAGTGCAGAGGAGGTTTACCAGGATGTTGCCTGGAATCTTATGAGGAAAGGCTGAGGCACTTGGGGCTGTTCTCATTGGAGAAGAGAAGGTTTAGGGGAGATCTGATAGAAGTGTATAAGATGATTAGGGGTTTAGATAGGGTAGATACTAAGAACCTTTTACCGCTAATGGAGTCAGGTGTTACTAGGGGACATAGCTTTAAATTAAGGGGTGGTAGGTATAGGACAGATGTTAGGGGTAGATTCTTCACACAGCGGGTTGTGAGTTCATGGAATGCCCTGCCCGTATCAGTGGTGAACTCTCCTTCTTTATGGTCATTTAAGCGGGCATTGGATAGGCATTTGGAAGTTATTGGGCTAGTATAGGTTAGGTAGGATTCGGTCGGCGCAACATCGAGGGCCGAAGGGCCTGTACTGCGCTGTATCCTTCTATGTTCTATGTTCTATATCTCTACACCAAAATCTGCTTCTTCTAACGCTTGTGAAATGCCTTGAGATGCTTATTAAGTTAAAGGCTCTACAGAAAATGCAAGTTATTCTTGTAAACAAACGAGGAATTCATTATCATATCTGTGTATTATATTTTAAAAGAACTCGGAGAATGGCTGCTTTTACTCTTTGGATTTGATAATTTTTCAGTTATAGATGGCCTAATTTAAAATATTTTGATGATGCACTTTATTTAAAAATAGAAACAGAACAAATTTTATTTTTTTAAATAACTTCCATGAAATGCTTGAAGACATTTATAGTTCAGAAATTAATCGCTCTATAATGTCAGACCAGCATCTAATTATCTGAAGTACAGTACACGTAAAGTTTAACTATGAAATGCTGTTTTAATTAGGAGCAGTGAAATAAAGTAAATTTAAACTGACCTGTTTTTTTTGCTTGCATTATTAAACATCAGTGACTTATCATCTTAGAGCAACTGAACCATATCCATGAGAAGCATCTTACTGAAATCACTTCATCAATGATCTCCCAGCCATACAGAGCTGGGTAACTCTAAGCCAACTAGCCAGATTTGCAAAGTAAAACAAAAATCTTTTGGGATATTAGCAATGAGAAACTACATACCAATAATGCTAATGAATGACCACAGAGTAACTAAATTATCTCAAGGTTTTTGGCAGAGGACAATCAGATAGTGAGCATTAATAAAAGATTTAGGATGTAGTGCACAATGAAAAATTGTCTTTAAAACTCAGAAAGAAGGCAAAGAGACATTGGACAGTATTCCAAGGATGAGGTGGGACAACAGAAGGTGGTTCACATGACTAGCATGGGAGAGGAAGAGCAAGGCGGTATGGTTGAGGGACTGAAGTGAAAGGAGGTACTGAGACATTAAATCAGTACTTTTCATCAGTATTCACTCAGGAACAGGACACTGTTGCTGATGTGAATATGGAATCACAAATAATTAGAATGGATGCCCTGGAAATATGCAGGGAGGAGGTTTTGGGAATATTGGAAAGGATGAATATAGATAAGTCTCCTGGGCCTGATGGCATTTACCCCAGGATCCTATGGGAAGCTAGGGAGGAGATAGCAGAGCCATTGGCCTGGATTTTTATGTCGTCATTGTCTACGGGAATAGTACCAGAGGACTGGAGGATAGCGAATGTGGTCCCATTGTTCAAGAAAGGGAGTAGGGATAGCCCTAGTAACTATAGGCCAGTGAGTCTGACTTCAGTGGTGGGCAAAGTCTTAGAGAGAATGGTAAGGGATAAGATTTATGAACATCTGGGTAGGAATAACGTGATCAGGGATAGCCAGCATGGTTTTGTGAAGGGCAGGTCGTGCCTCACAAACCTTATTGAGTTCTTTGAGAAGGTGACTAAGGAAGTGGACGAGGGTAAAGCAGTAGATGTTGTGTATATGGATTTTAGTAAGGCGTTCGATAAGGTTCCCCATGGTAGGCTAATGCTAAAACTTCGGAGGTATGGCATTGAGGATACATAGAGGTTTGGATTAGGAATTGGCTGGCTGGAAGGAGACAGAGGGTAGTAGTTGATGGATTATGTTCATCTTGGAGCGCAGTTACTAGCGGTGTACCACAAGGATCTGTTTTGGGACCATTGCTTTTTGTTATCTTTATAAATGATCTAGAGGAAGGACTTGAAAGCTGGGTAAGCAAGTTTGCGGATGACACAAAAGTCAGTGGAGTTGTGGATAGTGAGGAAGGAAGTGGTAGGTTACAGCGGGATATAGATAAGTTGCAGAGCTGGGCGGAAATGTGGCAAATGGAATTCAATGTAGCTAAGTGCGAAGTCGTTCACTTTGGTAGGAATAACAAGATGATGGATTACTGGGCTAATGGTAGGCTACTTGGTAGTGTGGGATCTTGGTGTCTATGTACACAGATCTCTGAAAGTTGCCACCCAGGTAAATAGTGCTGTGAGGAAGGCATATGGTGTACTGGGCTTTATTGGCAGAGGAATTGAGTTCTGGAGTCCTGAGGTCATGTTGCAGTTGTATAAGACTCTGGTGAGGCCTCATCTGGAGTATTGTGTGCAGTTTTGGTCGCCATACTATAGGAAGGATGTGGAAGCTTTAGAACGAGTGCAGAGGAGGTTTACCAGGATGTTGCCTGGAATGGTAGGAAAATCTTATGAGGAAAGGCTGAGGCACTTGGGGCTGTTCTCATTGGAGAAGAGAAGGTTTAGGGGAGATCTGATAGAAGTGTATAAGATGATTAGGGGTTTAGATAGGGTAGATACTAAGAACCTTTTACCGCTAATGGAGTCAGGTGTTACTAGGGGACATAGCTTTAAATTAAGGGGTGGTAGGTATAGGACAGATGTTAGGGGTAGATTCTTCACACAGCGGGTTGTGAGTTCATGGAATGCCCTGCCCGTATCAGTGGTGAACTCTCCTTCTTTATGGTCATTTAAGCGGGCATTGGATAGGCATTTGGAAGTTATTGGGCTAGTATAGGTTAGGTAGGATTCGGTCGGCGCAACATCGAGGGCCGAAGAGCCTGTACTGCGCTGTATCCTTCTATGTTCTATGAGGTGGGTTAAACCCTTGAGGAATTCATAAGTAAAAATTGTTCTGAGGGATAGGAAAACATCAGTAGTTGGCATCTATTCATAGCCACGATGTCAACAGCTAATTGAGCCTTTCATTTGTGAGGATTCAAATTGAAGCTGACCAGCATTAAGATTTGGTTTAAACAAATTAAATAATGGCCAATTGAAGTCTTGCAGAGAATAAAGAATAAAGAGAGAGTTGCTACAGATACAAGGTTAAAGAAATATGGATAAGACAAATAAATATCAGGAATAGGTACCAATAAATTTCACCTTGATGTTACAGTTCTTTCTTGCTGAAATGAAGAGGTTAACTCTTGAAATCAAATCAAACACTTGCAGTAGTTTCTCTAATTGAATAGTTAAAGTTATTTGCACAGGTACGCTCATTGAGTAGAATAGGTTTTGTGAGAGAGGAGATTTTGTGTCCCTCATTTGTTCTGCAGTTATCGTAATTAGAGATTACTTAAACTCCTTTGGCGGAACTTTGTTTAGATTAGATTCCCTGCAGTGTAGAAACAGGCCCTTCGGCCCAACAAGTACAAACCGACCCTCCGAAGAGCAACCCACCCAGACCCATTTCCCCCGAATGATGCACCTAACACTGTGGGCAATTTAGCATGGCCAATTCACCTAACCTGCACATTTTGGACTGTGGGAGGAAACCGGAGCACCTGGAGGAAACCCACGCAGACGCGGGGAGAATGTGCAAACTCCACACAGACAGTTTCCTGAGGCGGAAATCAAACCCGGGTCCCTGGCGCTGTGAGGCAGCAGTGATAACCTTGTGTCACTTTAAATCTGTATCCATTAGTTCTTGACCCTTCAGCCCAGGACAGCAGTTTCTCTCATAGCTACTCTGATTATCACCTCATGATTTTGAACATATATTTGAAATCTTTCTCTCAAATATCATCCAGGAAAAGAAGCTCCGTATCTCCAATCTATCCTTATAAGTGAAGGCTATCATCCATGAAGTAACTCTTGTAAATCTTTCCTGCATCTTTCTACAGATTTCACATTTTAAAAAGCATTGTATACATTATACCTCCTATTTTGTTGATTGAATGAAATTTCACTCATCTCCCATTTTTACAGGAACTGTAATTCCTCATGCGCAGTGTGACAGTTAAACACATACAAATCTCACAGTTATATACAGAAATTCTACCTTGTATACCTTTAATAAGTTAATAAAAAAAGGCTTAATCTTATTTCACCCTCTAGAATTTAGTGGCTTTTGATATCTTACAACAGATTTGTTGTCTAATTATGTGCAATTTGCACACAATTTCTCAGTAACATTTACTGAGCCAAATGATAGAGAACAACTTTCAGAGACTCATGGGCTTTCCAAAATAGAGGACAAGAAGAAATTGTGGCTAAGAGCTGCTCATTTTTGAAGTATTTTAGGTTTTGGAGGTGATTTCCTTGAATTTGAGGAGTAGGAATTACTGTTTTATAAGCCGTTGCAGTGTTTTGGAACTTTAGGGGAGAAAACAACGGCACTTTAAAATGGAGGAAGGCAGACAAAAATAGAGACCACGTGGTCAGAGAAAGAAACCTATCTGCACAGCTATTGCCTTTTCTGTTTGAGTTAAAGTATCTCTGGGCATTGGAGTGCATCTAGGAAAAATTAACAAAAGTACAATTCACAGCTGACCTTGGGGTAATCTGTGTGGGAGAGCTCATAGCACGGGAGAAGCTAAGTACATAGATTTTAAGTATAACCTTGCTGTAAATCTGTGAATAAAGTAGATACTTTTTTGATTAAAGTTTAAAAATATAAAAGATAGGTACTAAGTTAGCCTGGAGCTGTGTTTTTTAGAGCAGTTAGCCGGTATTACTTTCTGGGTCTGTAGTTTGCTAAGGTGCAAAGATGGCTTTTAGCAGAGTACTTCCTGTTGGATGTGGGAGATGAGGGAGAGTTTCTATGTTACTGATGATTATATCTGCAGGAAGTGTCTTTAGTTGTGAATCCTATCAGATCGCATGGATCGGTTGCCTCCAACTGCTGGTCCAATGAGGAATTTACAGGAGCTGCAAGTGTGATGGATAGCAGTTAGAGGGAGGGACAGAAACCTCAGATACAGTCAGGTAGATGGGTTACTTCCAGGAAAGTTAGGAGAGGGAAGCAAGTAGTATAGGAGTCTCCTGTGGATATCCCCATCTCAAGCAAGTATGCTGCTTTGGAAAATGTCAGGAGCAATGGACTGTCAGGGGAATGTCCCATGAACAGCCAAATTTCTGGTACCGAGACTACTCAAATGTAACAGGGGAGGGTAGTTAGGGGACTCTCTATTCAGAAGCACAGACAGATCTTTGTGTGGCCAGCAGCAAGAAATTAGATTGGTGTGTTACCTAACTGGTGTCAGAATCAAGATATCTCTGAGAGAGTGCAGAATGTTCTCAAAGGGAAGAGGGATCAGCAGGAGGTCATTGTGCATATTGGAACTAATGACATAGGAAGAGAAAAGGATGGAATTCTGAAGGGATAATATAGTAAGTTAGAATTTAACAAGGAGGTCTTGGAGGGTAGCAATATTTGGATTACTCCCGGTGCTACGAGCTAGTGAGAATAGGAATAGGAGGATAGAGCAGATGAATGCATAGCTAGTGTAGGGGAGAAAGGTTTACATTTTTGGATTATTAGAAGCTCTTCTGAGGTTGAAGTGCCCTATATAAGAAGGACAGGCTGCACCTGAATTGAAAGAGGACTAATATACTGGTAGGCAGATTTGCTCGGGAGGATTTAAACTTGTAAGGTACAGGGGTGAGACCCAGGGAGATAGTGAGGAAAAAGATCAATCTTAGGCTGGTGCAATTGGGAAAAGGATCGAGGCAAACAGTCAGGAACAAAGCAGAGAACAAGGCAGGATGATAAACTGCATTTATTTCAATGGAAGAGGCTTAATAGGGAAGGCAGATGAACTCAGCATAGTTAGGAACATGGGACTGGGATATCATAGCAATTACAGAGACATGGCTCAAGGATGGACAGGACTGGCAGAGAAATGTTCCAGGATAGAAATGCTATCAGAAGGATAGAAAGGGGGGCAAGAGAGGATTGCGAGTGGTGTTTTAGATAAGGGGTAGCATTACTGCTGTATTTAGGGAGGATATTCCTGGAAATACATCCAGGGAAGTTATTTGGGTAGAACTGAGAAATAAGAAAGGGATAATCAACTCATTGGGACTGTACTTTAGACCCCCCCACCTTCCCCAATAGTCAGTGGGAAATTGAGAAACAAATTTGTAAGGAGGTCTTGGTTATCTGTAAGAATAATAGGGTGATTATGGTAGGAGATTTTAACTTTCTAAACATAGACTGGGACTGCCATAATGTTATGGGTTAGATGGAGAGGAATTTGTTCGGTGTGTACAAGAAAATTTTCTAATTTAGTACATGGATGTACCTACCTAGAGAAGCTGCAAAACTTGACCTACTCTTGGGAAATAATGATTTGGGGTGCCAGTGTTGTACTGGTTGTATAACATTAAAAATCACACAACAGCAGGTTATAGCCCAACAAGTTTATTTGGAAGCGCTAGCTTTCGGAGTGCTATTCCTTGATCAGGGGGCACAACCACCCGATGAAGGAGCAGCACTCTGAAAGCCAGTGCTTCCAAATAAACCTGGGGGAAAGTGAGGTCTGCAGATGCTGGCGATCAGAGTCAAGTGTGTGTTGCTGGAACAGCACAGCAAGTCAGGCAGCATCCGAGGAGCAGGAGAATCGCGTTTCAGGCATGAAGGGCTCCATCCTGAAACGTTGATTCTCCTGCTCCTCATATGTTGCCAGACCTGCTGTGCTTTTCCAGCAACACAGTCTCGACTTGCACATAAATCTTTTGAACTATAACCTGATGTTGTGTGATTTTTAACTTTGGGAAATAAGGCAGGACAAGTAACTGAGGTGTCAGTGAGGGATCATTATGGGGCCAGCTACCATATTTCTATTAGTTTTAAAATAGGGATGGAAAAAGATAGACCAGATCTAAAAGTTGAAGTTCTAAATTGGGGGAAGGTCAATTTTGACAGTATTAGGCAAGAACTTTCAAAAGTTAATTGGGTGCAGATGTTTGCAGATAAAGGAACGGCTGGAAAATTGAATGCCTTCAAAAATGAGATGAGAGTCCAGAGACAGTATATTCCTGTTTAGGTGAAAGACAAAACTGGTAGGTATTGAGAATGCTGGATGAGTAGAGAAATTGAAATTGAATCCTTAGAAGAGTACAAAGGCCGTTGGAGTATACTTAAGAGAGAAATCAAGAGGGCAGAAATGGGACATGAGATATCTTTGGCAAATAGGGTTAAGAAGAATCCAAAGGTTTTCTATAAATTCATTAATAACAAAAGGTTAACTCGAGAGAGAATTGGACCTCTCAAAGAGGCAAGTAAGCCTACTTGTGGAACTTCAGGATATAGGGAAGATACTAAACTAGTATTTTGTCTCAGTGGTTTATGGTGGAGAAGGATATAGAAGATATACAGTGTGAAGAAATAGACTGTG
Organism: Hemiscyllium ocellatum; assembly: GCF_020745735.1. Classification (NCBI taxonomy): domain Eukaryota; kingdom Metazoa; phylum Chordata; class Chondrichthyes; order Orectolobiformes; family Hemiscylliidae; genus Hemiscyllium; species Hemiscyllium ocellatum. Next base: position 10,825,455 of record NC_083432.1, on the reverse strand, counting down.
ACATTTGAAAAATGTTCATATTACAGAGGAGGAGGTGCTGGATGTCTTAAAATACATAAAGGTGGATAAATTCCTAGGACCTGATCAGGTGTATCCTAGAACTCTGTGGGAAGCTAGGGAAATAATTGCTGCGCCCCTTGCTGAGATATTTGTATCAATGAAAGTCACAAGTGAGGTGTTGGAAGACTGAAGGTTGGCTAATGTTGTGCCGCTATTTGAGAAAGGTGGCAAGGAAAAGCCAGGGAACCACACACTGGTGAGTCTGACATCTGTCGCGGGCATGTTGTGGGAGGGAATCCTGACGTCAGGGATTGTCAACATGGCTCTGTGCATGGGAAATCACGTCTTACTAATTTAATTGAGTTTTTTGAAGCAATGAAGAGGACTGATGAAGGCAGAGTGGTGGACACAATCTATATGGACTTCAGTAAAGTGTCCAACAAGGTTCCCTATGGGAGACTGGTTAGCAAGCTAGACTGCATGTAATATAGTGAGAACTAGCTATTTGGATACAGAACTAGCTTAAAGAAAGAAGACAGAGGGTGGTGGTGGAAGGTTGCCTTTCAGACTAGAGGCCTGTGACCACTGGAGTGCCATAATATTCGGTGCTGCTCAACTGCTTTTCATCATTTATTTCAATGATTTGGATGTGAACGTAGGAGGTATAGTTAGAAAGATTGCAGATGACACCAAAATTGGATGTGTAGTGGTCAGTGGAGAAGGTTACCTCAAGAGCACAATGGCATCTTGATTAGATGGATCAATGGGCCAAGGAGTGGCAGTTGGAATTTAATCTAGCTAAATGTGAGGTGCTGCATTTTGGAAAGGCAAGTCAGGGTAGGACTTATACACTTAATGGTAAGGTCCTGTGGAGTGTTGCTGAACAAAGAGACCTTGGAATGCGGGTTCATACTTCCTTGAAAGTGGAGTTGCAGGTAAACAAGATAGCTAAGGGGGCATTTAATATGCTTTCCTTTATTGGTCAGAGTATTGAATATAGGAATTGGAAGGTCATGTTGCAGCTGTAGAGGACATTGGTGAGGCTACTTTTGGAATATTTTGTGCAATTCTCATCTCCCTCCTATTGGAAGGATGTTGTGAAACATAAAAGACTAACTATTAGCAGATTTGGTTAGTTTGAACTGTATGGAGAGGCTGAATAGGCTGGGGCTGTTTTCCCTGGAGAGTCGGAGGCTGAGGGGTGACCTTATAGAGGTTTATAAAATCATGAGGGGCATGGATAGGGTAAATAGACAAGGTCTTCCCCCTAGGGTGGGGGAGGTCAGAACTAGAGGGCCTAAGTTTAAGTTGAGAGGGGAAATTTTAAAAGGGGCCTAAGGGGCAACGTCTTCACGCAAGGTGTGGTGTGTGTGTGTATGGAATGAGTTGCCAGAGGAAGTGGTGGAGACAGGTACAACATTTAAAGGGCATCTGGATGAATATGGGACTAGATCTGATTGTCAGGGTAAGCGGCAGGGGCTTTAAAACACCAATGTGTGGAAAGCCTGTTTGATTGATGATTAGAAAATATAAGGATTTCAGTTGCAGCATCACAACACACTGGCATGTCCCATTTTGTTCTCCTTATTTAAAGAGAACGTAAGTGCAATAGAAATGATTCAGAGGAGGTTTATTGGACTGGCACCTGGAATCCCAGGTTGACTTGTGAGGATAGGTTATACAGCTTGGACTTGTTTTTATTGGAGTTTAGAAAAGTAAGAGGTGACTTAATTGAATTGTATAATAACCTGTAAGATTTTGACAAGCTGGACATGGAAAGGGTGTTTCCTCTCATGGCAACACCTGGAACCAAGATCATTATTTTCTGTCCTGTGTGACTTCAGAATTCTCTGCCTCAGAAGGTGGTGAAAGAGAGGTATTTGAATATTTTTAAGATGCAAGTCAATGGATTCTTGTTAGGATAAAGTTATTGAGAACAAATGAAGATGTGGAATTCAAAGCAAGCAGATTTGTCATGATCTAATTGAATGCCAGAGCAGGTTCAAGTATGGCCTACTCTGTCCATGTTTAGTATGTGCATATGAAGAATACAGTGTAAATAGAGGAAAACTGTTAACAGTGGTGAGGGTTGATAACTATCATAGTTAATTAAAACTTGCTTTACCAATTGAAGTCTTTATTCAAGTTTATAAACCTACTTTAGTTGCTAGTCTGTTATATTTCCATTTTTGTTGTTGCTGTTTACAAAATGGTGCATCTTTAATTTTGATTAATAAATTTCTCCCCAAACTTGAGCAGAATGGGCAATCCACTATATCAAGAAATGCCTTTTTAAACTCCTGGTACACGGAAGGAGAGGGAGAAACTTTGTACAAATTTGCATTGTTTATATTTTGCAAAGGCTCCTGTTTCTCTAGTTGATATTCAAAGACATCTTCTCTGCTTCCGACAACTATTTATTTTCATGAAGTTAATTATTGAGAAGTGTGTAATGTGCTATATGGTATATTGCAGATTTTTTTTTTATCAAGCTGTTCATAAAAAGTGGGATTTGAATTTGGGCCTTCTGATCCAAAAGAGAGACACTACAGTACCATCATAAGAATCCTGTTTGTTGAATTGTAGACTGATAAACTGTGAATTTGTACCTCTAGCCTGTTCTCTGTTCTTCATCTTTCGGAGACCAAATCAATAAACAATTCATGACAGTGTAGTAAACACCACCTGCTGGCACGCTAGAGAGTAGCATGTCTGATTCCTGTCTCATATCTTTGCCAGCTAGAATGTGAAATGAATCATTTATAAAATGCCTTTTTTGTATTATTGTTCATTCTCTGACTGCCAATTGTATGTTTAACATAGCTTTCAGTACAGGCTGCGGAAGTCATTTTCCTATTCTGAATAAAAGCGAAGTCTTAATGAACTCATTGCTTTAGTTTAAAATTCAAGGGCAGAATCCTGGGTCCAAAAGTAACAAAAGGGTGAATTGAAGACAATGTTCTAAGGAAACCCACACAGCATCAATATTAAAGCACTCTCTCATCAACTCAAAGTCCTGTTCGCTGTTTTATCGTATTTCTGAGACTAATTTTATGCTTGTTGCCAAGTACAAATGCATCTTTTATTTCTATCCTTAAATTACAAACAAAGCTGAAAATCAGGGCTGACCCTAGTCTGTATTGGGTTCAAACAGAATTCTTTTATAATTGTCAATGAGTGAGTCATCCAGCAATTATTTAAAAAGACTATTTACTCTGAAGTAAGATAAGAAAAGATACTTACACTGTAGATACTTCTATGTTATTAAATCTTTAATTATGGTAATCACTCAAATATTTGGATCAATGTGGCTCAAGTTGTGCTTTTCTTTAAGAAAGATTGTAAAGAGAAGCCTTGGAACTGTAGTCTCTGACATTGATGGTCACCAAGTTGTAGAAGGTGATTCTGAAAGATAGGATTTATATGTAATTGGAGAGGCAAGGAAAATTAGGCATGGTTTCGAGTGAGAGAAATCTTATCTCACATACTTGATTGAGTTTCTTTGAGGAAGTAACCAAAAAGATTGATGAGAGCAGAGTGGTAGATGTTGTTTACTTGGACTTTAGTAAAGCCTTTGATAGGGTTCCACGTGGTAAACTAATTCAGGGTGAGCTTGCTAATTGGATGCAAAATTGGCTTTATAGTAGGAGACAGAGGGTGATGGTGGAGGGTTGTTTTTTTTTTCAACTGGAGGTCTTTGAACAGTGGTGTTGTGCAGGGATCAATACTGGTTCCACTGTTGTTTGTCAATTATGTAAACAATTTGGATGAGAATATAGGAAGCATGGTTAGTATGTTTGTAGGTGACACCAAATTAGTGATATAGTGGACATTGAAGAAGGTTATAGGCACAGAGTCCTACAGGATAGAGACAGGTTCTTTGGCCCAAACTGGTGCATGCTGACCTAAATGTCCATCCACGCTAACCCCATTTCCCTGCATTTGCCTCATATCTTTCTTATCTGTTCCAATCCATGGTGTTGTCCAAATGCCTTTTAAATGTTGTTAATGCACCCGCTTCAACCACTTCCACTGGCAGCTTATTCCATATGTGTACCACCCTCTGTGTAAAAAAAGTTACCCTTCAGGTTGCCTTTTGTTCTTTCCTCTCTAACGGATGCCATCTAATCCTTGATTTCCCAACCCTGGGAAAAAAGACTGAATGCATTCACCTTATCCAAGCCTCTCATGATTTTATGCACTGCTAATAACATCCCCCTCAGTCTCCTACACTCTAAAGAAAAAGTCCTAGCTTGTTCAACCTCTCTCTATAACACAAACCGTTGAGTCCTGGCAACATTCTTGTAAATTTTTTCTGTAGTTTTTCCAGTTTAATAATATGCTTCCAAGCTAACCAAAACTGAACACAATACTTCAAGTGTGGTCTCGCCAATATCCAATACAACTGCAACATAATTTCCCAACTCCTATACTCAATGCCATGACTGATGAAGGCCAGTGTGTCAAAAGCCTTCTTCGCTCCCCTGTCTACCTGTGACTCCAACTTCAGAGAACCGTACACCTGAATTCCAGGGTCTCTCTGTTCCACTATACTTCTTTAGGCCCTACCATTCACCATGAAACTCCTACCTTAACATGACTTTACAAAATACCAGACATCACATTTATCTATATTAAACTTCGTTTGCCATTTCTCGGCCCATTGCCCCAGCTGATCAATATCCTGCTGCAATTTCTGATCATCTTCTTCACTGTCCTTGATACATCCTATTTTAGTGTCATCAGCAAACTTAATAATCATGCCTTGTACATTCTCTTTCAAATCATTGACATAGATAACAAACCGTAGTGGGGCCAGCACCGACTCCTAAGGTACTCCGTTAGTCACTAGCCTCCAGTCCAACAAAATCCTTCCACTATTACGCTCCATTTTCTCCCATCAAACCAATTGTGTATCCAGTTTGCCAGCTTGTCCTGGATTCCTTGCAATCTAACCTTCCACAGCAGCCCACCATGTGGAAGGTTAAGTTGCATGGAATCTTTATCAAAGGCCTTACTGAAATCCATATAGACTATGTCCACCGTACTGCCCTCATGAACCTTCTTGGTCACTTCATCAAAGAACTCTAACAAATTTGTGAGGCATCATCTCCCACTTATAAAACCAGGCTGACTATTCCTAATCAAGCCCTGTTTTTCCAAATGAATGTGTATCGTATTTCTCAGAATCTTCTCAAGTAATGTACCTCTCTCACATGTTATCTAAGATTAAAATAGAATTTGGATCAATTGGGTCAATGGACTGAGGAGTGGCAGATGGAGTTTAATTTGGATAAATGAGAGATATTGCTTTTTTCTGTCTTTTTGATGTGATGCAGGTGATCGCATAGACCTTCTGTTCCAATGATACCGGGTCTGTTCGTATCTTTTGAACTCCTTAATCTGTCTGATTCATCTTAGTATCCTCCACCCCCTTTCTCTGTTCCTGTGACTTCTGTCATGATTGCACTCACTTTCTGTACTCCCTGTCCTCCCTTCCTCCTCTTTTTCTCTCTCTTTTCTTCCTTTCTCTCTCCCTCACACACAAAGGTTTGGCAAAGCTAGAAAGATACTTGATGTTTGTATTAATCACACGTACCTCCACTGAGAAGTAAGTCACACTGATCTTTTCCCTGTTGGATCTCAGGTTGAATCCAGGTGTGGGACTTTTTTTTTCCCCCGACATCTGTTAAAAGATATATAATGAACTGTCTTTGAATAGTATTGTTTCATGTCCCAATATGTGTTATCTTCAGTACAACTTTCCCACTTTTGTTTAACATTTCATTTGCACTTAAATCATCACTGATGCCAGGACCATCAGCATGATGCCTGATGAGTTGTAATATTTCAAATGGGTAAAATCAAGCCAAAATTGCATCATAATTTTGTCAAAAGTTGAAAGCCTTAACATTATTTAGCTAATCAGAAACTTTTTTAAACATTTATCAATATGTGGTTCAACTTTGATAATGCAGAAAACTGATATCTGAAGAAAATCAAAGCACTATTTTGGAGGAAAATTAAAAATTTCTAAATTGACAATGTTTTGTTGTAAATGCTTTTAAAAGTTCAGGCCTAATGCTGTCAAATTCAATAAAGAGCTGTAATTTGTTCTGCCACATTTTGTTAAAATTTGAATTTCCCAATAATAAAATTCCACCAGATTAAATTCTTGGCATTTGCTGTTAATTTTATTGACTCTAAAGGGCATTTTATAGATTTAGATAAAGATGAATCTACTCATTCAACTTTTCTTTCCAGGTGGTAGCTTATCATTATTGCCAAGCAGACAATGCCTACACCTGCTTAGTCCCAGAGTTTGTACATAATGTTGCAGCTCTGCTCTGTCGATCACCCCAATTGGTTGCGTATAGGGAGCAGCTCCTTCGAGAACCACATTTACAGAGTATGCTCAGCTTGCGCTCTTGTGTTCAAGACCCCATGGCATCATTTAGAAGAGGAGTTCTTGAACCACTTGACAACCTGCGCAAAGGTAGGTCAAATCTTGTTACATAGAAATTAAGCTCTAGGAATTAGTTGTGACATATTGTCTGGACACTTTACTTTGGGGCACTTTACAGTGATGGGATTGAGATTCATTTGAAAATCTTTCATCTCAGCATTGTTTGTGTTGGATGCTATTTCACCTGATCCCTCCCTGCAAAGGCAAGTGAACATTAGACAGCATTTTTCAATTTTCCTGTGATTTCTGGGTGACTGTGAGCAAGCTTACGGTAGCATAACAAATATGTAGTCCAGACAGAAACCCTAAGAAGAAAAATAAGTGTAAACAGAATAACATACAATTCTGTAGAATAATTCCAGGTAGGCTGATTACACTGATATGTACAGTCGTTTTTCCAGGACCCAACTCTGAATCCAGACTTGCTGGATTGCAAGTTTCATTATTCTGCTTGTACTGGACTAAATCGAGACATATGGTGCCTGTCTCAGTTTAGTAGATGCAGTTCAGTTTATACCTCTTCATGATTTGATAGCCTGTAATATACTCAAATAATTTTCAGGTGACTGATACAAGAATGATTAAACCACTTTTCTAGTCTGGGAGAATGTTCTAAGTTTGTGTTTAAGCTTATCAGTGGGATTAGTACACCTTTAGCCTACATCTAATCGATGTTCCATTTCAGCTGCAGAAATGACGAACGCTATCTCCCTTTCTAGTAACGTTCTCTTGATCATGTAATTCATCCATTTAAAAACAAAATTTGGATGATTTCCATGGCCTTATTTCCATTTAAATTCTGTCATTTTTACACACCTTTTCTTTGAAAATAATTAAATCACTTTGACCAATTCCTACCATTAAATATAATTAAAACTTGTGCAAACATGGTCATAACCTCCAATGACAATGCATTTGTCAACATTCACTTTTTCTTAGTGGAGTCACAGGTAGACAGGCTTTTGGCACAAGGGCCTTCATCAGTCAGCGCATTGAGTGTAGAAGTTGGGAAGTTATGTTGCAGTTTTACAGGGCGTTGGTGAGGCCACACTTGAAGTATTGTGTTCAATTTTGGTCACCTTGCTGTAGGAAGGATGTTATTAAACTGAAAGAATGCAGAAGAAATTTGCAAGGATGTTGCCTGAACTCAAGAGTTTGAGTTATAGGAAGGGGTTGGACAAGCTAGGACTTTTTTTCTTCAGAGTGTAGAAGACTGAAAGGGAACCTTTAGAGGTGTATAAGATCATGAGAGACATGGCCCATGTGTATGTGCTCAGTCATTTTCCCAGGGTTGGGGAATCAAAGACTAGAGGGCATCAGTTTAAGTTTAGAGGGGAACCTAAGAGGCAACTTTTTTACGCAGAGGGTAGTACACATATGGAATGAGCTGCCAGTGGAAGTGTTTGAGTTGGATACATTAACAATATTTAAAAGGTTGTTAGACAAATCCATGGATAGGAAAGGATTAGATGGATATGAGGCAAGTGCCGGGAAATGGGGTTAGTGTGGATGGACATTTTGGTTGGCATGGGCCAATTTGGGCCAAAAGGCTTGTCTCTGTGCTATAGGACTCTATGACTCTTAGATGCCTAAGCTTGATGACAGAAATCCCTGATTTTAGTCAATTTATTATTTTACTCAAACAATAAGTACTGAAACATATTAAGATTTCCTCTTTGTCTTTGAAAACGATCAGACAGCTACAGTCATGATTTGGAGGTGCTGGTGTTGGACTGGGGTGGACAAAATTAAAAATCACAACACCAGATTATAGTCCCAACAGGTATATTTGGAAACACTAGCTTTTGGAGCGCTGCTCCTTCACCAGATGTTGTGTGATTTTTAACACAGAACTAATAGTTATCTTCACTTCTCTTAAAACAAGATATCTGTTGCTTATTATTTAAAGGAACCCTGTCAGAAAGTTGCATTCCAGTAGTTGAGAAATTATAACAACTGTGATCTCCGGTATACCTGAGATCCTTTGCTTTGTTCCTAATAGAAAAACTGATAAAGCATATGTGGTATTCCTCAAAAGTTGTATCTATGATCTGTAAATTATATTGATGGTCAGTGAAGTAGCTATCTCCCTCAAAGTCCTCCTTTTAAAAAAAATAGGAAGTTTGTCTCCTAGATTTTGTATGGTCCACAGTTATGCTGCATGAAAATGGTACTGTTCCGTGGCAGATTATATACCCTGAAATGTCTGAGATTTTTTTCCGGTCTTGAAGACTTCTGCCAAATGGTAATGCAATTACATTGTGTTCACTGGTTAAAGAAGATGAAATGAATATCAAACCAAGAAGGGTGGGAGCAAGGGTTATAAAACACCAGGGCAGTTGCTAACGTTTCAGCCAGATCTCTATACAGTGTACTTGAGCACTCTATATTCCCAAAGCTGAAATGGAATTTCAACAATGAAGCATTACAGGCTGTTTTTCTGCCAGGAAATGTGTTCCTCACTGAACAGATATTTAAATGGAAATCAATTTCCTTTTGTTAAAATAAGATGTTTGGTGAATCCATTGTGTGATGGAGGCCTGTTGACTCACTAAATGGTACTACATCAGGAATCTTCACTACGAATGTTATGTAATTTTCATGTTTTATTTATTCTCTCGAAGTAACGCTTTTCCAGAGTAATAAAGTACTTTAAGTATTTTTGTATTTTCAAGCAATACCATGTGGTAGGATGTAATACAGCGCTTTACATTGTATTATAGACAGATTTTGAACTTGTGCTAATTACATAAACAGCACACACTAATCCCCATGGAATATCATATTGATACTGAATTTCTTGGACATACCCAATCTGTGTCAGCTGTTACAGCCCAGAACTCCACTGTCAAGTAGTCTACTCATGTTTGTCTTTCAGTCAACAAATAATCGAGGAATCAGCATTACAGCCAGATTTAAGCCTCAAGATGAAACGTGTGGCCTGATCATTCAGTGATCTGTCTCATTCCCAGTCTGTTCTTCATCTGCCTGGCAGTTGCATATAATTTGATGTTCCACCATTTTGATACATTTCCTGTATTAAATCAAAGCTAACTTTAATGTATGCTTTTTAACTAAAATGTGTTTTGAGTTTTGTAACAATTTTGTACATGAAAACCCATTGTTATTTTGATAGTTATATATTTTAATTTCCTTCCAGAGCGAAAAATTGCAGATGAAGACTATATCCTCTTAATTGATGGCCTGAATGAAGCAGAGTTCCACAAACCAGATTATGGGGACACAATTGTGTCCTTCCTCACTAAAATGATTGGAAAATTTCCATCATGGCTGAAGTTAATAGTGACAGTTCGAACAACACTTCAGGTATGGTTATGTGACAGAAGGAGACAAAACTTATGAATGATCATTAAAGGTTGTCAAGGTAGGTTTGGATTTCTTGAGGTGCTAAGGGTGAATATTGAGTTTGGACTGAGATGACTATTTCAATTCTAGTTACCTGTAAGTGATAACGTTGTCATAGTCTTACCAAACCATGGGGCTGCTCTCTCATTAGAGAAACAACTGTTGGTGGTTTATCATGAGGATCATCATGCCCCAGATAACGGGAGAGATTATGATCAGCCAGTGTGGGAATTGAACCCAAACTATTGGTATCACTATGCTTTGCAAGTCAACCATTCAGCCAATTGATCTAACTGACCCCCAGTTAACTGTTTGTGGGCGGCACGGTGGCACAGTGATTAGCACTGCTGCGTCACAGCGCCAGAGACCCGGGTTCAATTCCCACCTCAGGCAACTGTGCAAACTCCACACAGTCATTCTCCCCGTGTCTGTGTGGGTTTCCTCTGGGTGCTCCAGTTTCCTCCCACAGTCAAAAAATGTGCAGGTTAGGTGAATTGGCCATGCTAAATTGCCCATAGTGTTGGGGCAGGGGTAAATGTAGGGTAATAGGTCTGGATGGGTTGCGCTTGGGTGCTTCAGTGTGGACTTGTTGGGCCGAAGGGCCTGTTTCCACACTGTAAGTAAGTAATCTACTCTAATCTAAACTGTACAATCTGGGTATGGAATAAATTTATACTGTGTATGTATGTTTACAAATCTAATAAAAGTTCTTTATTGTTGGGACACGCTATAACTTCATACTGACAATGCTCTGGCCTTGGAGCACATTGTGTTGACAAAAGCATAGAAATGGCAAAAGTCCTTTAAGTAGCTTTGGGATGTTAGAATTATCCAGATGTGACACCTGCATGGTATAAAAGGCATCACCCTCCCCTGGACTGTCAAATTGTTTTCCCAACACTAAAGCATCTGCTTCATCCTGAAGTTTGCCTTAGGCCAATTGTGTATATGTGTGCCGTTATTTAGTGTTAAGAATGTATATTAAATGTGGGGACAGTTTGACTTCTTCAAAGGATAATTTCACAGAATGGAGTGCTAGTCCACTGTCAAAACCTATCATAGAAATGCATGCCAGTAGGCCATTCAACCCTTCGAGCTTGCCCCTATCACCGTGGGTAATCCTTTATCTCAGTGCCGTATTCTGACTTTATCCCCATACCTCTTGATGCCTTCAGAATCTTCAAACATACTTATCAGGGCTTCTGTTTGAACATTACAATTTGTTGCAGAGACCAGGATAGAGAGGATAAAATCAACCATTTTCCCACTGGAAGTGTTGTCATGTGGTGAAGATAGTAACCAGACCCCTTTGTGATGCTCTGTGTTTGAATGGCCTTTTGACCTTCAATTAACAGTATCTCACCTGAAGATAAAATAATTGGCTAAAATAAGTAGAGCGCTGGTGCCTGCTTATAGAACTGTAAAACAGAAAAGTCGACCCCCTTCAAATGATGAAAGGGAAGGGAGGAACAGGGAGAAAAAAAAATTCAAGTTAATCAGATGATTTTCAGAATATTGCATTAGGTTGACATATATTAGAAAGGTTCAGAGAAATGTGACAAAGAGGAACTAGAGTGTGATGACATATATTTAGGTAATATGATAGAAATGAAAATCAAGGGGAAGATAATACTTTTTAAAACCCATTGCATTTTCATTCACGGCATGATAATATTTGTTGCCCATCCCTCATTGCCCTTGATAAGTCAAACTAGACCATTTCAGAGAGCAGTTAAGAGTTAGCCATCTTGTGTGGGTCAGTAGTCACATGTCAGTCAGACTGCAATAGGGCATCTGGTTTCCTTCTTTCAAGGATACCTGGTGAACCAAATGGATTTTTTCAATAATCTGGTAATATAGTTTCCACCATTACTGATACTATATTTTTATTCAGATTTGGTAATTAATTGAAATTAAATTTCCCAGTTGCAATAGAGGGATTTGAACTCATTTCTCCAGATCATTAGTCTTGGAATCTGGATTATTAATCCAGTAGCATTACCATTCCATCACTGTCTTCCTAATAAAATTCCTAAATAATAAATTACTGGCAGCAATTTCTCCTTGGAAAACCTGACTGCATCCTGATTGCTGTGTCTAGACATCCTGTCAAACAGATTGATGGGAGTGATTTCACAATAACTGTATGTCACCACACCCGGCTGTTTGCATGTTGACAAGGTATAGCTTCTTAAGTAGACTGTAACATTCGACAGTTTGGCACATAAAATGTCATATGGGCTGCAGAAGATGATTTGCTTTATAATAGTTAGCAATATTATTCCAATAGTGGATCATAAAATGACAAATTGAACATTTTGTATTTTATCTACTGCAGTGTAACATGTGTTGCTAATAGCTTGCACACTCGAATTTACCCAAAATGTTTGAGTTTTGCTTTGGACTTGCATCTAAATTAGAATCTTCTCCTTTATATTTGTGGACTTGTAGACAGAAAAGAACTGTTAGTGAGCTCTTATGTACCTTTTATACATTGTCAGATCCAAACAGTTTAAGTATTGTAATAATAATTTTTTAAGCTTTGACTGTTGCTGTGGTAACATTATCATCAGACCGTTTTTACCCTAAAAATAATGTTTTTCACAGGAGGTGGCTAAACTTCTTCCATTTCACAAGATATATCTGGACAAACTGGATGTGAACGAAGCAATAGACCAGGACTTGCAGGCCTATATCCTTCACCGAATCCACAGTAGCCCTGAAATCCAGAATAACATCTCCCTTAATGGTAAAATGGACAATACAACCTTTGGCAAACTCAGTACTCATCTCAAAGCTTTGAGCCAAGGGTCATATCTCTACCTAAAACTAACTTTTGACTTAATTGAAAAAGGTTATTTGGTGCTTAAGAGTTCAAGTTATAAAGTAGTACCTGTTTCCCTCGCTGAGGTCTACCTCTTGCAGTGCAACATGAAATTCCCTACACAATCCTCATTTGAGCGGGTGCTACCACTGTTGAATGTGGCTGTGGCATCCTTGCATCCTATGACAGATGAGCAGCTTTATCAGGCAATCAATGCGGGAAATATTGACGGTAACCTTGAATGGGAGGATTTCCAACAGCGGATGGACAATCTTTCCATGTTTCTGATAAAACGTCGGGATATGACACGGATGTTTGTTCATCCATCTTTTCGAGAATGGCTGATATGGAGAGAAGATGGAGAGAAGACCAAGTTTCTTTGTGATCCCAGGTAAGAAATTGTAACCAATGTTTCTTTTATGAGAAACCTGGGCAAACAAATGTGGAAACGCTGCTCATTTCTTTATCAATTGGGTAGTATTTAAAAACCTGAAAAACCCTACCCACACAGATTATCACGTTGCATCTATAGTGTAAGCAAATTGTAATGTGATGACACATGTGGAAATGTCACATTCTGACTGTGGTAAAGCCGTCTCACATCTTGCAACATTATAGTTCAGCTTTTACTGCATTGGTATCTAGACAATCTTTTTTTTAAAATGTGTTGAGTTGATTTTCTAGTGCTTAGAGCATTTGAATCATTTGACAACGTAAAATCAAATCATCTATGTCAGGTTCCACTTCAGTTGTGGCATTGATGAGCTTGTTTTAACTGTTTTTCTAACCCCCAGTCAAATATGCATTTGGGTAAAGAGCTAATTCTATGATTTCAATGCATTGAAATGTATTCTTGATATTCTTCTACAATTTGTTTGTTTTAGATATAATACAGTCGTGATACATGGCATAACTGAATTGGATTATTGGTTTCCTTTTATTATTATTATTATTATTAGCAAATATGAATGCCTACAGCTACAATCTAAATTCAAGATGAATTTGCATGTAATATTTGCAGGAGGTGGGTGTTCTCTGATGCAAGTGTCAGATTATATCTATCAAGTCAATATGCCTAATCTAACTAAGATCATTGGAAAAATGTTGTTTACACGTTGGTTTGTGCCTATCGAGAATTTTGCTGATTTCAACTTAGGTCGTGCTTACAGTATATGCAGAAATTAAGAACTGTGAGAAATGAATAACTTTTGAACTAATTGGAAATGTGCGAGATTGCTGACCTCCAAATCTCATGTTCAGCCTGGTCGTAAGTAATAGTGCGTTAACAGTCAATTTTTTTTTTAGATTAGATTAGATTACTTACAGTGTGGAAACAGGCCCTTCAGTCCAACAAGTCCACACCGACCCGCCGAAGCGCAACCCACCCATGCCCCTACATTTACCCCTTACCTAACACTACGGGCAATTTAGCATGGCCAATTCCCCTGACCCGCACATCTTTGGACTGTGGGAGGAAACCGGAGCACCCGGAGGAAACCCACGCAGACATGGGGAGAACGTGCAAACTCCACACAGTCAGTCACCTGAGTTGGGAATTGAACCCGGGTCTCAGGCGCTGTGAGGCAGCAGTGCTAACCACTGTGCCACCGTGCCGCCCACTATGCCACCGTGCTGCCCACTGTGCCACCGTGCCGCCCACTACTTTAGTCTACTTTCACAGAATGTGATTAGCACCAAGAGTCACTTCAGTATACAGCTATCTTCTTTCATGACAGTTCAGTCCTCTTCTCTCATTTCCAGATTTGTTGTACTTTTAATTGCATTTGCTATCATTTTCACTCTTGCTAATGTTTGTACTTGTCCCTGGAAAAGTGAACTCCAGATTTTTGTAAGCAATTTTCCTGATCAATTTTGCCATTCTTAATTTACATCGTCTATTATTCAATATTCATACATCTTTTACATTATCTTATTACAGAGGGTGCTGTCATCATCCTCACCCTGCTGAAAAATCTGTAGCTCATTACTTTAGTTAATCCTGCCTAATAGTAGCTTCTTAACTCGAGGCTTAATTTGTTTTAGGTTGTCCATGTAGAATAAGAAATTGAGTTCCTTAGCTCACAAATGATCTTGTACATATTAGGTGCCCACTTTCCTCACTATTCTTGTGGAATTTATTTCCACCTCCTAGAGCTGCAGCATGCTTCTGAAATCCCAAGACCATAGTTTCCCCGCAAAGTGGAGTGTCTCAGAAACTATGCTATAGACTTTATGTATATGTACCTTTCTCCAAGTTACCTTATAATCCTCTTGCTTGAACCTTATCTTTAGAGACTTTACATTTTAATTGTATCCACATTTTAAAGTCAGTTTTAATTCTTTACTACCCAGATCTTCCATTCTTTCCACATTTTCACTTTTCCCACGGATTCTCATTTCCTCACCTATTCACTGTTACTTTGTCTCCTCAATGTCTCCGACTGTTATTTAGGTGATTATTTATATTTCCAGCATTTTCAGGTTGTGCTTCCGATTTCCTGTATTTGCATAGTTTTACTTTACAATTTCTAATTTGTTCTACTATTCTACCAGTTCACAAACTACAAATTGCAAAACTAGGACTGTAGACAGGTGCTTTAAACTAAATCGGAGTGGGGAGGGCTCAGTTATAGGGGAAATTAGAAAACCCGAACTAAAGAAGGAGGTAAGAGTGCAGAACTCAGAAGAGGTTATTAAAATCTCCAGCACTGACATAGATAGGACAGAGTGTATGGAAAGATTTAGCTAACAAACTTCAAGCACACTGGACAAACAAATGACAATGAGAAGAGGGATGATTAATACAGGACTGAAGGTATTATATCTGAATACAGTATAAGGAACAAGGTAAAAACACTTTTGGGCAGATCAAAATTAGCAGGCATCTTGTGGTGGGCATCATGGAGACATGGCTGCAAGGGGATTAGGATTTGGATTTGAATATTCAAGGATATACATCCTATCGAAACGTTAGACACGTTGGCAGATGGGGGGGTCGGTGGCCTTCTTACTTAGGAATTACATTAAGACAATAGTAAGAAACAAATTAGAGTCAGATTGTGTTGAGTCTGTGTGGTTAGAATTGAGGAACCGCAAAGGTTAAAAACAACATTGTTGGGGACTACAGGCTCCAAATAGTAGTCAGGAGCTGGGGTGTAAGATACACCAGGAAATAGAAAAGATGTATAGGAAAGGCAAAGTTACAGTGATCATGGAGGATTGCATTCTGCAAGTGGGCTGGGAAAATCAGTTGGTAGCAAGATAAGGAATTTGTAGAACGTTTACAAATTGGAGCAGCTTGTGGTGGAACCCACAATACTGGATTTAGTGTTGTGCAGTGAGCCAGACTTGGTAAGGGAGCTTAAGGTGAGGAACCCTTAGGAGGCAATGACCATAATATGTTTGAATTTACTCTGCAATTTGAAAGGGAGAAGATAGAATCAGAGGTAATGGTATTACAGCTGAATAAAGGCAACTACAGAGGCATGAGGGAGGAGCTGGGCAGAATTGCCTGGGAGAGGAGCCTAGCAGGAAAGACCGTGGAGCAGCAATAGCAGGGGTTTCTGGGAGTAACTCAGGAGACACAGCAGAGATTCATCCTGAGGAAAAAGAAGCATGGTACAGGGTGGATGAGGCAACCATGACTGACTAGGGAAGTCCTCAGGGATAGCATAAAAGCGAAAGAGAAGCATATAATGTGGCAAAGGGCAGTGAGAAACCAGAGGATGGGGAAAATTACAGCTGCCAACATAGGGCAACTAAAAAGAAATAAGGAGGGAAGAGATTAAGTATGAGGGTAAGCTAGCCAGTAATATAAAGGGCGACTGTAAGAATTTCTTCAGATACATACAGGGCAAAAGAGAGGCAAAAGTGGACAACTTGTATTATCAAATAATGAATAATTACTTTGCGTAATATCCCAAAATTCAAGAGAGTGAGAGTGATGATTACCATCGCCAAGGAGAAAGTGCGAGAAAAACTGATTGGCCTGAAGATGGATAAATCTTGTTGGCCGAAAGGCCTGTTGCCACACTATAGGGAATCTAATCTAGGGAGTCTAATCTAAAAAAAATCAACTGGACAGATGGGT
Source organism: Hemiscyllium ocellatum (assembly GCF_020745735.1). NCBI lineage: Eukaryota > Metazoa > Chordata > Chondrichthyes > Orectolobiformes > Hemiscylliidae > Hemiscyllium > Hemiscyllium ocellatum. Next base: position 10,808,709 of record NC_083432.1, on the reverse strand, counting down.
TTAGGATGTTAAGGGTTTAGATGGAGAGGAATTTGTTAAATGTGTAAAAGAAAATTTCTGATTCAGTATGTCGATGTACCTACTAGAGAATGGGCAAAACCTGACCCTTTAGAAACAAGGCAGGAGCAGGTCACTGAGGTGTCAATGGGTGTGCACTTTGGGGCCAGTGACCATTATTTCGCTGGTTTTAGAATAGTGATGGAAAAAGATAGACCAGGTGTAAAAGTTGAAGTTGTAAATTGGAGGAAGGCTAATTTTGACGGTGTTAGGCAAGAAGTTTCAAAAGCTGATGGGGGCAGGTAAAGGAACAGCTGGAAAATGGGAAGCCTTCAAAAATTAGATAGCAAGAATCCAGAAACAGTATACTCCTGTTTGGATGAAAGGAGAGGTTGCTGGTTTAGGGACTGTTGGATGACTAAAGAAATTGAGGTTTTGGTTAAGAAAAGGAAGGAAGCATATGTCAGTGATACACAGGAGAGATCGAGTGAATCCTTAGAAGCATATAAAGGCAGTAGAAGTATACTTAAGAGGGAAATCTGGAGGGCAAAATGGTGGCATGAGATAGCATTTGCAAATAGGGTTAAGGAAAATCCAAAGGGATTTAAAAAATATGTTAAGGACAAAAAGGTAACTAGGGAGAGAATAGGGCCTCTCAGAGATCAGCAAGGCAGCTTATGTGTGGAGATGGGGGAGATACCAAACAAGTATTTTGCATCAATGTTTTACTGTGGAGAAGAATATGAAAGATGTAGAATGTGGGGAAATCGATGGTGACATCTTGAAAAATGCCCATGTTACAGAGGAGGAGGTATGGAATGTCTTGAAGCGTATAAAAGTGGATAAATCCCCAGGACCTGATGAGGTGTACTCTAGAACTCTGTGGGAACCCAGAGAAGCGATTGCTGGACCCCTTGCGAGATATTTGTATCATCGATGGTCACAGGTGAGATGCTGAAAGGTTGGCTAACATGTTGCCACTGTTTAAGAAAGGCTGTACATCTCTATGACTTTATGACAAGGAAAAGCCAGGGAACAATAGACCGGTGAGCCTGACATCGGTGATGGGCAAGTTGTTGGAGGGAATCCTGAGGGCCAGGATTTATATGTATTTGGAACGGCAAGGACTGATTAGGGATAATCAGCATGGCTATGTGCATGGGAAATCATGTCTCACAAACTTGATTGAGTCTTTTGAAGAAGTAACAAAGATGATTGATGAGGGCAGAGCAGTAGACGTGATCTATATGGACCTCAGTAAGGCATTTGACAAGGGAGACTGGTTAGCAAGGTGAGATCTCATGGAATGTAGTGAGAACTAGCTATTTGGATACAGAATTGGCTCAAGGGTAGAAAACAGAGGGTAGATCAGATTACTTAGTGTGGAAACAGGCCCTTCGGCCCAACAAGTCCACACTGACCCGCCGAAGCGCAACCCACCCATACCCCTACATTTACCCCTTACCTAACACTACGGGCAATTTAGCCTGGCCAATTCACCTGCCCCGCACATCTTTGGACTGTGGGAGGAAACCGGAGCACCCGGAGGAAACCCACGCAAACACGGGGAGAACGTGCAAACTCCACACAGTCTGTCGCCTGAGTCGGGAAGTGGTGGAGGGTTGCTCTTCAGTCTGGAGGCCTGTGACCAGTGGTGTGCCACAAGTCTTGATGCTGGGTCCACTGCTTTTCATAATTTATATAAATGATTTGGATGTGAACATAGGAGGTATAGTTAGTAAGTTTGCAAATTACGCCGTAATTGGAGGTATAGTGGGCAGCTGATAAGGTCACCTCAGAATAAAAAGGATCTTGATCAGATCAACCAGTGGGCTGAGGAGTCGCAGATGGAGTTTAATTTAGATAAATGTGAGGTGCTGCATTTTGGAAAAACAAATCAGAGCAGGCCTTATACAGGTAATGGTAATGCCCTGGGGAGTGTTGCCAAACAAAGAGACCTTGGAGTGCAGGTTCATAGTTCCTTGCAAGTGGAGTCACAGGTACATAGGATAGTGAAGAAGGCAATTGGTATGCCTTCTTTTATTGGTCAGAGCTTTGAGTATGGGAGTTGGAAGGTCATGTTGCGTGCAATTTTGGTCTCCTTCATATCAGAAAGATGTTGTGAAACTTGAAAGGGTTCAGAAAAGATCAACAAGGATGGTGCCAGGGTTGGAGAGTTTGGGCTATCGGGAAAGGCTGAATAGGCTAGAGCTGTTTTCCCTGGAGCATCAGAAGCTGAGGGTGACCTTATAGAGATTTATAAAATCATGAGGACCATGGAGAGGATGAATAAACAAGGTCTTTTCCCTGGGGTGGGGAAGTCTTGAACTAGAGGGCATAGGTTTAGGTTGAGAGGAGAAAGATATAAAAGGGACTTAAGGGGCAACGTTTTCACACAGAGGGTGGTGCGTGTATGGAATGAGCTGCCAGAGGAAGTGATGGAGGCTGGTACAATTCCAGAATTTAAAAGGCATCCGGTTGGGTATGAATAGGAAGGGTTTAGAGGGATATGGGCCAAGTTCTGGTAAATGGGACGAGATTAGGTTAGGATATCTGGTCGACATGGACGAGTTGGACCGAAGGGGCTGTCTCCGTGCTGTACATCTCTCTGACTCTATGACTCTCCCCCAGAATTCTAGGGGAGATAGCTGAAATGATAGTGGAAGCATTAGTTGTGATCTTTCAGGAATCGCTTGAGTCAGGGAGGGTCCCAGAGGACTAGAAAATTGCTAACGTGAGGCCCCTGTTTAAAAAGGGAGTAAAGCAAAAGACAAAATTATAAACTGATTAGCCTAAGCTCAATTGTGGGTAAGATCCTGGAATCCATTGTGAAGGATGAAATTTCTGCATACTTGGATGTAGAACATAGAACAATACAGCACAGAACAGGCCTTCGGCCCACAATGTTGTGCCGAGCATTTGTCCTAGCTTAAGCATCTATCCATGTATCTATCCAATTGCCGCTTAAAGGTCACCAATGATTCTGACTCTGCCACTCCCACAGGCAGCGCATTCCATGCCCCCACCACTCTCTGGGTAAAGAACCTACCCCTGACATCCCCCCTATACCTTCCACCCTTCATCTTAAATTTATGTCCCCTTGTAACAGTCTGTTGTACCTGGGGAAAAAGTCTATGACTGTCTACTCTATCTATTCCCCTGATCATCTTATAAACCACTATCAAGTCACCCCTCTTCCTTCGCCGTTCCAATGAGAAAAGGCCTTGCACTCTCAACCTATCCTCATACGACCTATTCTCCATTCCAGGCAACATCCTGGTAAATCTCTGCACCCTCTTCAAAGCTTCCACATCTTTCCTAAAGTGTGGCGACCAGAACTGCACACAGTACTCCAAATGTGGCTTCACACAAGGTCCTGTACAGCTGCAACATCACCTCACGACTCTTGAATTCAATCCCTCTGCTAATGAACGCTAATACAACATAGGCCTTCTTATAAGCTCTATCCACTTGAGTGGCAACTTTCAAAGAGCTATGAACATAGACCCCCAGATTCTTCTGCTCCTCCACCTTACTAAGAACCCTACCGTTAACCCTGTATTCCGCATTCTTATTTGTCCTTCCAAAATGGACAATCTCACACTTGACAGGGTTGAACACCATCTGCCACTCCTCAGCCCAGTTCTGCATCGTATCTCAGTCCCTTTGTAGCTGATACAGCCCTCCTCACTATCCACAACTCCACCAATCTTCGTATCGTCTGCAAATTTACTGACCCACCCTTCGACTCCCTCTTCCAAGTCATTAATAAAAATTACAAACAGCAGAGGACCCAGAACTGATCCCTGCGGAACTCCACTTGTAACTGGCTCCAGGCTGAATATTTACCATCTACCACCACTCTCTGACTTCGACCGGTTAGCCAGTTCTCTATCCAACTGGCCAAATTTCCCACTATCCCAAGCCTCCTGACTTTCCGCATAAGCCTACCATGGGGAACCTTATCAAATGCCTTACTAAAATTCATGTACGCTACATCCACTGCTCTACCCTCATCCACATGCTTGGTCACCTCCTCAAAGAATTCAATAAGACTTGTAAGGCAGGACCTACCCCTCTCAAATCTGTGCTGGCTGTCCCTAATCAAGCAGTGTCTTTCCAGATACTCATAAATCCTATCCCTCAGTACCCTTTCCATTACTTTGCTACCACCGAAGTAAGACTAACTGGCCTGTAATTCCCGGGGTTATCCCTATTCCCTCTTTTGAACAGGGGCATAACATTTGCCACTCTCCAGTCCCCTGGTACCACCCCCGTTGACAGTAAGGACGAAAAGATCATTGCCAACGGCTCTGCAATTTCCTCTCTTGCTTCCCACATAATCCTAGGATATATCCGGTTAGCCCGGGGGACTTGTCTATCCTCAAGTTTTTCAAAATGCCCAACACATCTTCCTTCCTAAAAGGTATCTCTTCTAGCTTACCAGTCCGTTTCATACTCTCCTCTTCAACAATACGGTCCCTCTCATTTGTAAATACTGAAGAAAAGTACTCATTCAAGACCCCTCCTATCTCTTCCAACTTGATACACAGTCTCCCACTACTGTCCTTGGTCAGACCTACCCTCGTTCTCGTCATTCTCATGTTTCTCACATATGCATAAAAGGCCTCGGGGTTATCCTTGATCCTACCCGCCAAAGATTTTTCATGCCCTCTCTTAGCTCTCCTAATCCCTTTCTTCAGCTCCCTCCTCGCTATCCTGTATCCCTCCAACGCTCTGTCTGAACCTTGTTTCCTCAACCTTACGTAAGCCTCCTTCTTCCTCTTTACTAGACATTCAACCTCCCTCGTAAACCAAGGTTCCCCCACATGACAATCTCTTTCCTGCCTGACAGGTACATACACATCAAGGACACGTCGTATCTGTTCCTTGAAAAAGTTCCACATTTCAACGACATCCTTCCCTGACAGCCTATGCTCCCAACTTATGCTTCTCAGATCCTATCTTACAGCATCGTATTTACCCTTCCCCCCCACCCAATTGTAAAACCTACCCTGTTGCACGCACCTATCTCTCTCCATAACCAAGGTGAAAGTCACAGAATTGTGGTCACCATCATCAAAATGCTCACCCACTAACCAGCCCATCACTTGACCCAGTTCGTTACCAAGTACCAAATCCAATATGGCCTCCCCTCTGGTCGGACAATCTACAAACTGAGTTAGAAAAGCTTCCTGGACACACTGCACAAACAAGCCCCGTCCAATCTACTTGATCTAAAGAGCTTCCAATCAATATTTGGGAAGTTGAAATCACCCATGACTACTACCCTGTGACATCCGCACCTTTCCAAAATCTGTTTCCCAATCTGTTTCTCCACATCTCTGCTGCTATTGGGGGGCCTATAGTAAACACCCAACAAGGTGACTGCTCCTTTCCTATTTCTGACTTCAGCCCATACTACCTCCAAAGGCAAATCTCTCTCGAACTGCCTTTCTGCAGCCATTATACCATTTTTAATTAGCAACACCACACCCCCTCCTTTTTTACCACCCTCCCTAATCTTACTGAAACATCTGTAACCAGGAACCTCCAACAACCATTCCTGTCCCTCTTCTATTCATGTTTCCGTGATGGCCACAACATCGTAGTCCCAAGTACCAATCCACGCCTTAAGTTCACCCACCTTATTTCTGATACTCCTTGCGTTGAAGTACACACACTTGAACCCATGTCTGTGTCCGCAAGTATTCCCTGTCAGTGCTACCTTCTCCACAGCCTCCCTACATTCTTGGACATCCTGACAAACAGCTAACCTACTTGCTGGACTACAAGTCCAGATCCCATCCCCCTGCCAAATTAGTTTAAAACCCCCCGAGGTTTGCTAGCATTCTTATCTCCCAGGATATTGATGCCCTTCTGGTTCAGGTGCAACCCGTCGTGCTTGTAAAGGTCCCACCTTCCCCAGAATGCAGTCTGATTGTCCAAATACCTGAAGCCCTCTCTCCTGCACCATCCTTGCAGCCACATGTTCAACTGCACTCTCTCCCTATTCCTTGTCTCACTGTCATGTGGCACTGGCAACAACCCAGAGATGACGACTCTGTCCGTCCTAGCTTTTAGCTTCCAGCCTAACTCCATGAGCTCCTGAATGACCTCCCCACCCCTCTTCCTACCTATGTCATTGGTGCCAATGTGCAGCACGACTTCTGGCTGCACACCCTCCCCCTTAAGGATTCTGAAGACACGGTCCGAGATGTCTCGGACCCTGGCACCCGGGAGGCAACAAACCAACCAAGAGTCTCGCCCATGTCCACAGAATCACCCGTCTGTCCCTTTAACTATAGAGTCTCCTATAACTAGCGCTCTCCTCCTCTCCCCCGTTCCCTTCTGAGCCTCAGAGCCGGACTTCGTGCCAGAGACCCGGTCACTGCAGCTTACCCCTGCTAGACCGTCCCCCCCAACAATATCCAAAGCGGTATACTTATTGTTGAGGGGAACGACCACAGGGGATCCCTGCACTGCCTGCTTCCTTCCCTTCCCACCTCTAACTGTTACCCAGCTACCTGTGTTCTCTGGCTTAACTATGTCCCGGTAGCTCCTATCTATCACCCTCTCAGCCTCCCGAATAATTTTCAGTTCATCCAACTCCAGCTCCAGTTCCCTAACGCGGTCTGTGAGGAGCTGGAGCTGGTTGCACTTCCTGCAGATGAAGTTGGCAGGAGCATCGATGGTCACCCCTACCTCAAACATCCTGCAGGAGGAACATTCCACTGCCTGCGCTGCCATAACTCTACAGTTAGTCTCCAAAACAAGAATACTAAGTGGCTTACCTGTTCAGCCGACTAAGTCCTTTATTTTTAGGTTACAGGAGGAAAGAGGGTGGGAGACACTACACGTGTAGTGTCTCTGGTTCCTTCTCCACTCAAATAACAATCACTTACCTTCCCAACCAGCTCTGCGCTCCGACTTCACTTCCGCCCAGCTCCCGCTGCTCTCTGCTGCAAAAAGACCGTTGGCGTCGAGGTAAGTTCTTAAATAACAATCACTTACCTTCCCGACCAGCTCTGCGCTCCGATTTCATTTCCGCCTAGCTCCCGCCGCTCTCTGCTGCAAAAAGGATGTGTATCGTAAAATCAACTAAAGTCAAGGGAGATCATGCCTGACAAATCTGCTAGAATTATTTGAGGAAGTAACAAGCATGTTAGACCAAGGAGAACCAATGGATGTTATTTGGATTCCCTACAGTGTGGAAACAGGCCCTTTGGCCCAACAAGTCCACACCGACCCTCCAAAGAGTAACCCATCCAGATCCATTTCCCTCAGACGAATGCACCTAACACTACAGGCAATTTAGCTTGGCCAGTTCACCTGACCTGCACATCTTTGGACTATGGGAGGAAACCGGAGCACCCGGAGGAAACTTACATAGACACTGCAAACTCCACACAGATAATGCCCATGGCTGGAATTGAACCTGGGACCCTGGTGCTGTGAGGCAGCAGTGCTCACCACTGAGCTACCATGCCACCTTTGACAAGGTGCCACATAGGATCGTACTGAGTAAGATAAGGGTCCATGGTGTTAGAAGCAAGGTGCTAGCATGGATAGAAGATTGGCTATCTGTCAGAAAGCAGAGAGTGGGGATAAAAGGGTCTTTCGCATGATGGCAGCCAGTGATAAGTGGTGTTCCTCAAAGCTCAGTATTGAGACCACAACTTTTCACATTATACATGAACAATCTAGATGAAGGAACTGAGGGTATTCTGGCTACATTTGCAGATGATGCAAAGGTAGGTAGAGGGACAAGTAGCATTGAGGAGGTCCAGATACTGCCGAAGGATTTGGACAGGTTAGGAGAGTGGGCAAAAAGATGGCAGATGAAGGTGGGAGGTCATGCACTTTGGTAGGAAATATAGGGCAATGAGGAGAAATTTCATGTTGCAGTTGTATAAGACTCTGGTGCAGCCGCATCTGGAGTATTGCGTGCAGTTTTGGTCACCATACTATCGGAAGGATGTGGAGGCACTAGAACGGGTGCAGAGGAGGTTTACCGGGATGTTGCCTGGTATGGTAGGAAGATCGTATGAGGAAAGGCTGAGGCACTTGGGGCTGTTTTAGAAGGTTTAGAGGTGACTTGGTAGAGGTGTACAAAATGATTAGAGGTTTAGATAGGGTTGACCATGAAAACCTTTTTCCACGTATGGAGTCAGCTATTACGAGGGGGCATAGCTTTAAATTAACGGGTAGTAGGTATAGGACGGATGTTAGGGGTAGATTCTTTACTCAGCGAGTCATGAGTTCATGGAATGCCCTGCCAGTAGCAGTGGTGGACTCTCCCTCTTTATGGGCATTTAAACGGGCATTGGATAGACATATGGAGGATAGTGGGCTAATGTAGGTTAGGTGGGCTTGGATTGGCGCAACATCGAGGACCAAAGGGCCTGTACTGCGCTGTATTTTTCTATGTTCTATGTAATTCAGAAGTCAGATGTCTGAAGTGCAAAAAGACTTGGGAGTTCTCGTCCAGCATTCTCACAAGGTAAACATGCAGTTTGAGTGAGTAGATATCATAGAATCCTACAGTGTGGAAACAGGCCTTCAGCCCACCAAGTCACGCCGACCCTCCAAATAGTAACCCACCCAGACTCATTCTCCTACCCTATATTTACCCCGAATAATACATCTGACCTACGTATCCCCGAACACTGTGGGCAATTTAGCATGGCCAATTCACCTAACCTGCACATCTTTGGACTGTGGGAGGAAATCAGAGCACCTGGAGGAAACCCACGCAGACACAGGGAGAATGTGCAAACTCCACACAGGCAGTCATCCAAGGCTGGAAGCGAACCCCCCCCCCGCCCAACCCCGGCACTGTGAGGCAGCAGTGCCAACCACTGAGCCACCATGCAGTAGTTGGTAAGGTAAATGCAATTATGGTGTTTATTTTGAGAGGGCTTGAACATAAATGGCAAGATGTACTTCTGAGGCTGTGTAAGTCTCTGGTCAGACCACATTTGGAGTTTTATGTGCAGTTTTGGGCTTCATATCTCAGATGGGATATACAGGCCCTGGAGTGTGTTCAGAGGAGGTTCACGAGAATGGTCCTAGGAATGAAAATCTTGACATATGAAGAATGTTTGAAGACTCTGGGTTTTTTATAATCAATGGAGTTAAGAAAGATGAGTTGGGGGGGGGGGGGGTGTTCTAATTGAAACATACGCAATACTGAATGGCCTAGACAGAGTAGATGCTGGAAAGACGTTTCCATTGGTAGGAGAGACTAGCACCCGAGGATAGAGTAAAAGTAAGACTTTTAGATCAGAGATAAGAAGAAATATCTTAGCGAGCAAATGGTGAATCTATGGAATTCATTGCCACAGAAGGTTGTGGAGGCCAGGTCATTGAGTATATTTAAGACTGAGGGAGAGACGTCCTAGAGTATCAAGGGGTTCAAGAGTTATGGGGAGAAAGCAGGAGAATGGGGTTGAGAAACTTATCCACCATGGTTGAATGGTGGAGCACACTCGATGGGTTGAACAGCCTAATTTCTGCTCCTATGTCTTATTATCTTATGGACTGTCTTCTCTCTGTGAATCATTTTAATTATACTAAGTTGATTGTTAATTAATTGCTAATATCCCCAGTTCAATCTTGTTTGGATGCAGTTTATGTTTGCTGTACCAATTTGGTTTATCCCAGAACGTTTGCAGTTATTTGTGAACTGATGCCTGGTGGTTGGTTTCTCATTTACTTGCATAATTCAATCTGTGAAATTTCTTATTCTTTATTTAGTCATTCTGCATCATCAGCACCAGTGTTGCTGCCATTTGTGATTGGCAGCTTTGTCTCACATCACAGTTTGTTTACTTTAAACCACCCTGTCAATCTGCTGGCTGTGCAGAACTGTACTGTGAAAGATGTATTTGATGTATAAGATATTATTATTTTGAACATATCATTTTGGTAAGTTAAGCTGAAGATCAGTTTAAAATTAATGAATTTGATGAACAGTTGTATTCTCTACACTAAGTTCTTGCAAGACAAGTTGATCGATTGCAAATAGAATGGTATAACCATTGGTCATTGATCATTTGTCCAAAATGCCTTCCACCTTATCCAGTAATGAGCAAGCTAAATATTTGTTTGTCTGATCAAGCTTTCTTCCATTAAATTATCCACTAAGTTGTATTCCTTTCCAAAGGTTGGACCTTTCCCCTCTCAGAGTGGGTCGGGTAGTTGAAGTGGTCGGCCACAGGTTGGGACCCTGCAACCGCATGGCATCAATGTCGATTTCTCTTCCCCTCACCTTATCCCAGATCCAACCTTTCCAACTTGGCACTGCCCTCTTGATCTGTCATATCTCTCCATCTTTCTTCCCGGCTACCCACTCCACCCTCTGCTCCGACCTATCATCATCATTCCCTACCTTCATTTACCTATCACCTTCCAAACTACCATTCTTGCAGCCCCACTCCCCTCCCATTTATCTCTCAACCCTCTTGATTTCCCCCCCACCCACACATTGCTGATAAAGGGCTTATGCCCAAACATCAACTCACCTGCTCCTAGAATGCTGCTTGACCTGGCGCAAAAAGCGCCACACTTTTTGACTCTGATCTCCAGCACCTGCTGTCCTCACTTTGTCCTAATCAATCTCCTAATTAAGATAATCTCCTAGGCAGCTACTTGCTGATGCTATGAAATGCATTTGTTTAGCAACAAAATGAAACTAGTATCTATGACACATGGTCAGTGGCTTATATTTTCAACTAGTAATTAATGCTCTTTTTCTATTCTTTGCATGATGCTGAAGCTTAACCTCAATTCTGAAAGCCACAAAAATAGAACAAAACCAGAAAGTGAATACAGCTAACTTGAGTCATTACTTGCCAACATTAATCAATGTTTTTAACAAAAAAACACCTTTTAAAATCTCTTTTGAAGTTCATTTGGAGGTCAGTCCTTCAGAGAAATGCTTCATGCTTTATGAATTTAGTTTATGACAATGAGTCTGGAGATTCTCTTTGTTGCACTTATGAGTAATGAGACACCAGAAGTGACTATCTTGTTAAAACCAATAAGTTTGACTGCTACCAGAAGTATGAACATTTTGCTTAAAAGCTACAAATTCCCAATACAGAAATCAAGACTGTTCACAGTACATCATGGGTAGTCTCCTCAAAGCCCTGTATAATTGTGAACTTTCTTAATCTCGTACTCCAAACTCCTTGTTGTAAACGCCAACGTGTTATTGCCCTCCAAATTGCATTTTATGCCTGCATGCCATCTTTGTGTTCCTTGTTAAAGTGATTCCCATGTAAAAACTGATGTTGGAGGAGAACGATGTGGTTGACTGTGCTAAGCTCCAGAATGGACAAGGAGGGCCAATGCACTAAAATGGCAGATAATATGTTAGTTAGGGCCATTTTGGTTACTGGCAGATTTTTGAAATTTGATTGAAGAAATAAAAACATTGAGTTGCTAGAAAAATGGGCAGAAATCTGGATGCGGCAGTCTTCTAGCAATTTCTTATATGGAAGAAAATCAAAATATAGAAGCAGAAGCCTGCTGTACCATTCAGTGCAATCATGGCTAATCTTGGACCTCAACTTCACTGATCACCGTAGACTTTTTTCTCTGGTTCCAAACATCTAGTGAATTCAGTTTTGAATATACTCGACAATTGAGCATGCACAACCTCTGTAGTGAATTGCAAAGGTTCATAAATCTTCTTTAGGAGAAGCAGTATTTCAGCATTTATCTTGTGAAGTCCACTCAGAATCTCATAGACTTCAATGGCTCAATTTTATCCTTCTGAACAACAGATATCAGCATATTCAACTTCATTTATGCATGCACTTTCAGCACAACATTAATCTCATGAATCTTTGTTGAATGCCTGTCTTGCCAGATATTTCCTTTTTTTAATGTGAAACCCCAAAGTATCAAAGTACTCCAGATGTGGTGTCCTCAAGGCCCACTACAATTACAGTAAGACTCACTTAATCCATATATCCCTTACACTCTATATATCACACACAGTTTCAAGATTGCTTGCTTTACCTGCATGATATCTTTCTTGGCTTGAGTACAGAGACAGCCAATTCCCTCTGAGCACTAACATCCAATAGTTTGTGTCATAATTGAAAACATGATGGACTGGATTTTTCAAGAAGTGGTAATCTCAGACAATTCTGATAATTTCTCTCACAAATGTGATGCTATGCTTCCATTCTAGCAGTTCTTTCATAGTGCGAACTGTCAGAAGAAGGCAGTCAGCTGCCATATTCTGAAACATAAAGGTTCTGACAGCTACTTTAATAAGTGCAAATACTAAGTATATAAACTGTGTGCAGGGGTATATGCAGGAGAAGGGAGTAAAAATTTGAGACAATGGATTTAGTGAGAAAAGATAAAATATTTGTCTCACATCTGTCATTTCCTTCATCCTTACACAGTCTGTAAAGAAACCACAATTACTTTGACTTTTATCTTTCTTATTTCTAAGTCGTTCCAATTTATTTTTGTATTTTTTTGTTTGTGAGCATTTATATTCTATCTTATAGCACTTTATCAATTTTCCTTTTTAAAGAATTAATCATTTCGCCTTGGAATTAGGACTTCACCTAGTTTTTAATTATGCGTTCCAGCAAAAGCCAGATCGTTATTTTCCAGTGACATTCCAGAAATGCTGTACTTCTGTTTCAACCAGATTGTGTGAGAAAGTATAGAACTGAAAACTCAGGTAAGGACAGAGTTCTAGGTATGCATTGCTCTCTGCTGATAGAATTTCTTATTTGTTATGCAACATGATGGATTGAAAGACTGAGAGTAATTGCATCTCTGAAAGGAAACTCCACATTTTAAAATCTCAGCATGACGCTTTCCAGTAAATGAGCGTGTTGTGTTATAAAATCTGCCAAAGAAGCAAGATGCCAGTTGTGTTAGATAAGCTGAAAATTCACTACGCCTTTTTTATATGATTGAATGGAATAAAAACAAGACTGGTCTCAGGTGTTCAATCTGAACCGTTAATAAAGACTTGATATGTAGTCACTGGTTTCTACATTTTCTGTTGATGAGTATAAAAATCAAGACTGATTGCAGATATGATCCCTGAACCATGGAACAAATAACTTTTGGCAAACAAAATAGTTGGCAGCAGGAAGAAAAACAATTTCAGCAACATTGAGACAATGAACTTTACAGTTAGTCATGTGTGCAGTGTGGCTTTCTAAATGATAGGAGCATAGAGTACAAAAATAAAGAGATGATGTTAAACTTGCACAAGACACTTGTTAGACCTCAGCTGGATTATTGTGTACTGTTGTGTCCATCACTTATGAGAACGACATGAATGCATTGGAGAGAGTGCAGAAGCAATTTACAAGAATGGCTTAAGGAATGAAAAGCTTCACCTATGATGATAGATTGAAGATGCTGGCATTGTTCTCCTTGGAGGGAAGAAGGCTAAGAGGAGATCTGATAGATGTTTTCAAAACCACGATGGTACTGAATAGAGTAAATAGGGAGAAATTGTTCTCTCTCATAAAAGGATGAAGAACCAGAGTGCACAGACTTAGTGATTTGCAAATGCAATATGAGGAAAAATGTTTTCAAATAGCAAGCAGTTAGGGTATGGAAAGCAATTCCTAAAAGTGTGGTGAAATCAGCTGTGGGATTCAAGAGGATATTGGATGATCTTTGGATAGAAATAATGAACAATGGTATGGAGAAGAGCAAGAGATTGATGATAGGTAATGATGTTTATCTGAAGAGCCACCACAAACAGAATTGACCAAATTGCTGCCTTCTGTGCCGTAAGGCCTCTGTGATTCAGAGCGTTGCAGGAGAGGCATAGAATCATTACAACACACAAGAGGCCAGTTAGCCCATTGTATTCACGCCAGTTTTCTGTAGAGCAATCAATCCCATTCTCCTGCTGTATCCCTATTGTCATGCAGTTGATTCCCATTATTGAACATGACAGCACAGTACAGGCCTTTCAGCCCACGATGTTGTACCAACCTGCGAAATCAATCAGAGGCCCATCTAACCTACAGTATTCCATTTCCATCCATACAATTATCCAATGACCATTTAAATGCCCTACTACTAAATCTACAACTGTTGCAGGCAGGGTGTTCCATGTCCCTACTACTCTGAATAAAGAAACTACCTCTGACATCTGTCTTATATCTCTCACCTCTCAATGTCTTCTTGTGCTTGCCATCACCATCCAGTGTTCACCCTACCTAACCCTTCGGTTATCTTACATGTCTCAAGTCAGCTCTCAACCTTCTTCTCTCTAACGAAAACAGCCTCAAGTCCCTCAGCCCTTCCTTATTAGACCTTCCCTCCATACCAGGTAACCTTCTAGAAAATTTCCGCTGAACCCTTTCCAACGCTTCCACATCCTTCCTATAACATTGTGACCAGAACTGTAAGCAATACTCAAGTGTGGCCGCACCAGAGTTGTGTACAGCTGCAAAATGATCTCATGGCTCCAAAGCTCAATCCCTTTACCAATATAAGCTAATACACAGTAGCTTTGTAACAACCCTATCAACCTGGGTGGCAACTTTCAGGACTCTATGTACATGGACACCAAGATCTCTCTGCTCATCTACACTATCAAGAATCTTACCATTATCCCAGTGCTCTTTATTCCTGTTGCTCCTTCCAAAGTGAATGACCTCACACTTTTCTGCATTAAACTCCATTTGCTACCTCTCAGCTCAGCTCTGCAGATTATCTATATCCCTCTGTAACCTGCAACATCCTACGGCACTGTCCACAACTCCATCCACCTTAGTACCATCCACAAATTTACATACCCATCTTTCTACGCCCTCATCCATGTGATTTATAAAAATGACAAACAACACTGGCCCCAAAACAGATTCTTGCAGTACACCAGTAGTAACTGTACTGCAAGATGAACATTTCCCATCAAACACCACCCTCTGATCCAAACCACAAAACTACCCTCAATCCCATGCCTCCGTATTTTGTGCAATAGCATACTGTGAGGAACTTATTCAATGCCTTACTGAAATCCATATACACCACATCAACGGTTTACCCTCTTCCATCTGTTTGGTCACCTTCTCAAAGAACACAATAAAGTTTGAGGCACGACCTACCCTTCACAAAACCACGTTGACTATCCCTAATCAAATTATTCCTTTCTAGATTATTATAAATCTTATCTCTTACAACCTTTTCCAACACTTTACCCACAACTGAAGTAAGGCTCACTGGTCTATAATTACCAGGGTTGTCTCTACTTCCCTTCTTGAACAAGGGTACAGCATTTGCTATCCTCCAGTCTTCTGTACTATTCCTGTAGACAATGATTACGCAAAGTTCAAAGCCAAAGGCTCTGCAATCTTCTCCCTGGCTTCCCAGAGAATCCTAGGAGTATAGGAGAAAGTGAGATGCTGAAGATGCTGCAGATGCTGAAGATCAGAGTCGAGAATGGTGGGTGCTGGTAAAGCACAGCAGGTCAGGCAGTGTCTGAGGAGCAGGAGAATCGATGTTTTGGGCAAGAGCTGTTGGTCAGGAATGCTTAGGAGTATGCCTCCTACATTTTCTGCAGTTCTGCATTCTATCCAGTGCCTTCCGGTGCGATGCCAACAACTGGACATTGTTCTTCAGCTAAAGTGAAGCCATTGTTGAAGTTTAATATGACCTTCTTGCATTTGCACATTATATCATTTAAATAGCAGCTCTCTCAAAATGTCCTGTTACTTTCAGTGACTTAGACACATATATATCCAAGCCTCTTTGTCCCTGACCTCTCTTGAAAATTTAAGTATATGTTCTTTTTTCTTCTCAAAATGTGTCTTCTGTGCATAAAATTTTGTCTGTGCTTGCTCATTCATTCCACCAATCTAGCCACATTCACAATGCCTCAGAGTTCATATCTTCATGCCTTGGTACCAGCAAGGGCACGCACAAGAGATTTTTGTTAAAAAAAACTCTGAAACCAAACCATAAAATGGCTTTAGTGGAATTTTGGGATAATGAGATTTGTTTAAAAACAATTTGTTTGAACATGTTATGAGCCATAGACTTATGAGCCTTAAGTCTAACCCTGAGGTAGGGACATGATCACTGTGCCACAAGATCATCATCTAATTGAACTATTCTTCCTGTTAAATTAGTTTCAATCAATATAATTGGCACTTCTTATTGCTTGGAATTACTGTTGAGGATTTAAACAATGATCTGCCCAGTTCTCATATAGCTGGACTCCAAAGCACATGGTTGACCTTCATATGCAACTAAAGATCAAAGTGGTAGAACTTTATTAGTTACTGTAGTGTAAGGATATTTATGGAGTTATTTTATTAAGCCAATCTGTTTAAGAGGTTTTTACAGAGTTATTTTCTTATCCTTGCATTGAGTCCATGCAAGGACTACAACTGCAAGGTTAACAACTTATCTTTCAATGACTAATTTCCCAGATAATCAGAATGGAACATCTTGCAGCTCATTCTGGTGCAACTGGCTAATACACAAATATAAACCATGATATGTGTTTCCTAGTTAACTAACACCTCAATGTAAATACAAAGTTACTTCCTTGTTTTCAAATACAGTCATTGCCTCACTCCTTTTGTTCTGCAACCTTGAGCATCCCTGATCTTAATTAATCTGCCAATAGTGGTCATGTTTTCAGCTGCCTTGATCCTAAACTGAGGAAAACTCTTGTGTAAATGTCTTGACCTCTCCACCACCTTTGAGATACTTTTTAGCCTTACTTTTTGTTTAAGTGTTTTTGATCATCTACTCTAACATATTTGTGCCTGGGTCAGTGTGATTTCTTTTTAATAATGCCTCTGCAAAACATTTTGGGATATTTAATTGTGTTTTTCCTCTGGTTCCTCTTAGTTTCCTTCCTCTTCAAAGCATTTTATTATCAGGCCTAAAGTTCCCTTCTGTGGCTTGTTGTCAGGTTTGTTTCCTGTAAGACACTTTGTTTTGCTACATTAGAAGTACTGTATAAGCACTAGTTCTCGTTGAGGTAGAGCTAAAGACTAAGAGTGTCTCATACTTGGTTTTTCAATTACACTACATGTAAAGAATCTGACAGGCACAGACTGACTTTAATCATTACTAGCAGTGGAACTGAATAGGATAATTCAAGAGTGTTGTGTTCCTCAGACAGTATGTTTCTAAGTAATTCTAGATTAGAGTGGTGCTGGAAAGGCACAGCAGTTCAGGCAGCATTCGAGGAGCAGGAAAATAGAGCTCTATTCCTGATGAAGGGCTTTTGCCCGAAACGTCAATTTTCCTGATCCTTGGATGCTGACTGAACTGCTGTGCTTTTCCAGCACCACTCTAATCTAGAATCTGGTTTCCAGCATCTGCAGTCCTTGTTTTTACCTATGTTTCTAAATAATACTTATATTGATTTATTTTAGTCATTTTGCAACACAGCCCACGATTTCAATGGAAGTAATTCATTGCTTATACCTACTGTGTCATATGACAAATGAATCATGCAGCTTGACATGACTGTTTATGTTCAAAAGTGGCATCCATCTCGATTGTAAATACTATTACATGAATAATTACCCTTCTTCTATTGTGGCACCAAGGCATTTAAAACCAGTATAAACCATAATATATCAGAAAGGCATTCTGAACAGTGTACATTGACTTCAAAATTGAGAATTGATTAAAAGACTGTTAAGGTTGTCAGCACTGTTATCTGAAGTATGAGCCGATTTATTGAACAACAAATTGAAAAGCATTATTTATGCTTCCATATTTTGTCTTCTGATAATCAATAGAGTCATACAGCATGGAAACAGACCCTTCAGTCCAACTGGTCCGTGCTGACTAGTCCCACATGCCTACATTTGGCTCATATCCCCCCAAACCTTTCTTATTCAAGTACTTATCCAAATGTCTTTTAAATATTGTAACTGTACCTACAGCCACCACTTCCTCTTCATTTCACACGCAAATCATCCTCTGTGTAGAAAAAAAAATTGCCTCATGGCTTTTTAAAATCTTTCTCCTCTCACTTTAAGGCCCCCAGCCTTGAAATGCCCCATGCTAGGGAAAAGACATCTGTAATTCACCTTATCCCTACCTTTCATTATTTTATAAACCTCTGAGGTCACCTCTCAACATCCCAACCTATCCAGCCTCTCCTTATAACTCAAACTCTCCAATCCAGGCAACACTCTGGTAAATCTGTTCTGAACCCTCTCCAGCTTAATAATATTCCTCCTATTGCAGGACACCCAAAACTGGACACAGTACTCCAGAACAGCCTTCACCAGCATCCTGTACAACCTGAACATGATGTCCTAACTCCTATACTCAAAGCAATGAAGGCTGAGCAATGAAGGCAAGTCTGCTAAATGCCTTCTTAACCATCTTGTGTGCCTGTGAGGTAAATTTCAAAGAATTGTGCACCTGAACCCCATGTCTCTCAACCCTACCCATGGCCCTACCATTAATTGTATATATTGGTTGTTTTACCAAAATACAATACCTCGCATTTATCCAAATTAAGTTCCATCTGCCACTCCTAAGCCCATTGACCCAGTTGATCAAGATTTCTTTGTAATCTTAGATAATCTTCATCACTGTGCATTTTACAACAAATTTTGGTGACATCTGCAAACTTACTAAACATGCCTCCTATATTCTCATCCAAATCATTTATATAAATGACAAATAAAAATGGAACATTGCTGGTCACACAGGCCTCCAGTCCAAAACACAACCCTCTACCATAAAGCCAATTTTGCATCCGATTGGCAAGCTCACCCTGAATCCCATTTGATCTAACTTTACTAATTAGTCTATCATGTAGAACATTGTTGAACGCTTTACTAAAATCCATGTAAACAACGTCTACCATTCTGCCCTCATCGGTCGTATTGCTTACTTCCTCAAAAAACTCAACCAACTTTGAGAGACCTGACTTTCCTTGCGCAAAACCATGCTGACTATCCCTATCAGACTTTGCCTTATATCTCCTATGTTTCACAATCACCTCCAACAACCTATCTACCACCAGGCTCAGATGTCTGTAGTTCCCAAGCTTCTCATTACAACCTTCCTTAAAGAAAGACACAACAATAGCCACCCTCCATTCCTACGAAACCTCAGCCAAGGTTATAGGCGACACAAATATTTCCCAACTTCCCACGATGTCCTGGCATACTTTTGATCGGGTCCTCAAGATTTATCTATCTTTATGTTTTCTAAGACCTCCAGCACATCCTCTTCTAGAATGTGAATCTCCTGAGGTTAAACACATAGTCCACTTTGTTGGTCTTTAAGGGGCCCTATTCTCTCTTTAGTTACTGTTTTGCTTTTAATGTACTTGTAGAATCTCTTGGATTATCCTTAACCTTATCTACCAAGTCTGCCTCCTATCCCCTCTTTGCCTTCCTAATTTTCTTAAGAATGCCCCTACACGCATCAAATTCTTCAAGAAATTCATTTGATCCCAATTGTCCATATCTAATATATGATTCCTTCTTATTCTTGACTGCAACCTCAATGTTTTCATTCATTGATTGTTCCCTACTCCTACCACCCTCACTCTAACAGAAACATAATGCCTCTGAACTCTCATTATCACATTTTTGAAAGCCTCCCATTTGTCAGTCATTCCTTTACCTGTGAACCATTCTACTCCAATCACCTTTTGAAAGTTCTTGTCTCATACCATGAAAATTTGCCTTATTACAATTAAGCCTTCCATAAAAGATAAAATTCTTATTTTTTATTGCTATCTTAAAACTAATCGAATTATGAACACTTGTCCAAAATATTCCTCTAATAATATTTAAGTCAACCCTATTATTCTTACATATATCTGAGATCTTTACAAATTTGCATTTTAATTTCCCTCTGACCATTGGGAGGCCTATGGTACAATCACCTTAACATGATTGTATCTAAAACTCAGAACACCGAGCTGCTAGTCCTATCCTTTCCTCAGCCACGTTTCTGTCATAACTATCATGTCCCAGTTGCATGTTTCCATACATGCAATTACTTGTAAGATCCCTAATGTTGAAATATATGCATTTTAATTCTTCAGAGTTACTTCGTTCTTGCTATTGTGTGCCTTTCTAATTGCTCTTTTCTGAATCAGAACCATTCTCATCCATCTTACTATTTTTTACTGCTCCTTTACAACTCTCACCCCACATGCCATCAGTTCTGAATTAGTGTCCCCTTATTTTGTAATTATGTTCCCAAGGTGGAGATTCTTACACTAGTGGAAACATCTCAATGTCTACCCAGTGTAGGCCCCTCAGAATCATGTATGATCTAATAAGATCATACATCTGATGAATAAAGACCTAACCTCTTTCAATCGCTTGATAAATCAACCCCTTCATCTCAGGAATTAGGCAAATGAATTTCCTTTGAATTGCATCCAAAGTTAGTATATACTTTCTTAAATATATAAATCTCAAATTTTACACAGTAATCACCGACACCCTGTATAGGTCTTTCATACTTTAAACTCCAGCCCTGTCGCAATCAAGACTAAAATTCCATTTACCTTCGCAATTACTTGCTACGTATGCATGCTACCTTTTTGTGTTTCGTGTACAGGAACACTCAGATTCTCTGCGTGTACTTTTTTGATATTTCTCTCCATTTAAATAACAGTCTGACTTTTGATTCTTGCTACCAAAGGGCAGAAAACATTACAACGCAGTACAGGCCCATTGCCCCTCGATGTGCACCGACCTGTGATACCAATCTAAAGCCCATCTAACCTACATTATCATCCATATGTTTATCTAATGACCACTTAAATACCCTTAATGTTGGTGAATCCACTTCTGTTGCAGGCAGGGCATTCCATGCCCTTCCTACTCTCTGAGTAAAGAAACTACCTCTGTCATTTGTCCCATATCTATCACCCCTCAATTTAAAGCAGTGTCCCCTCATGCTAGCGATCACTTCCAAGGAAAAAGGCTCTCACAGTCCACCCTATCTAATCCTCTGATCATCTTGTATGCCTGTTAAGTCACCTCTTAGGAGGAGAAAGTGAGGACTGCAGATGCTGGAGATCAGAGCTGAAAATGTGTTGCTGGAAAAGCGCAGCAGGTCAGGCAGCATCCAAAGATGGGGTGTGTTGGAGGCTGGAGAAAGCATCGTCAGAGGGTGGGCGAGAATCCGCCATCTCCAAACGAACCCCACCACCAGAGATATATTTCCCTCCCCTCCCCTATCAACGTTCCGAAAAGACCACTCCCTCCGTGACCCCCTCACCAGGTCCGCAACCCCCACCAACCCAACCTCCACTCCCGGCACCTTCCCCTGCAACCGCAAGAAATGCAAAACTTGCGCCCACACCTCCCCCCCCCCCTTACTTCCCTCCAAGGCCCCAAGGGATCCTTCCATATCTGCCACAAATTCACCTGCACCTCCACACACATCATTTACTGTATCCGCTTCACCCAATGTGGCCTCCTCTATATTGGGGAGACAGGCCGCCTACTTGTGGAACGTTTCAGAGAACACCTCTGGGGCACCCGGACCAACTAACGCAACCATCCCATGAATCAACACTTCATCTCCTCCTCCCACTCCACCAAGGACATGCAGGTCCTTGGACTCCTCCATCGCCAGACCATAGCAACAGCTGGAGGAAAAGCGCCTCATCTTCCGCCTAGGAACCCTCCAACCACAAGGGATGAACTCAGATTTCTCCTGTTTCTTCATTTCCCTTCCACCCACCTTGTCTCAGTCAAATCCCTCGAACTCAGCACCACCTTCCTAACCTGCAATCTTCTTCCTGAACTCTCCGCCCCCACCCCACTCCGGCCTATCACCCTCACCTTGACCTCCTTGCACCTATCGCATTTCCAACGCCCCTCCCCCAAGTCCTTCCTCCCTACCTTTTATCTTAGCCTGCTTGGCACACTCTTCTCATTCCTGCTCTCCTGCTCTTTGAATGCTGCCTGACCTGCTGCGTTTTTCCAGCTACAGATTTTCAGCTAAGTCACCTCTTGACCTTTCTCACTCTCACAAAAACAGCCTCAAGTCCCTCAACCTTTCCTCATATGACCTGCCCTCCATATCAGGAAACATCCTGGTAAATCTCCTCTGCGTCCTTTCCAATGCTTCCACATCCTTCCAATAATGCGGCGACCAGAACCATACACCAAGCATGACCGCAACAGAGTTTTGTACAGCTGCAACATGACCTCATGGTTCTGAAACTCAATCCCTCTACTAATAAACGCTAACACATCATATTCCTTCTTAACAACCCTATCAACTTGAGTGGCAACTTTATGCGCATAGACACTGAGATCTCTTTGCTCATTCACACTACCAAGAATCTTACCATTGGTCCAATACTCTGTATTCCTGTTACTCCTTCCAGAGTGAATCACCTCACAGTTGTCCACATTAAACTCCATTTGCCACTTCTCAACCCAGCCTGCAGCTTATCTGTGTCCCTCTGTAACCTGCAACATCTTTCCACACTGTCCACAACTCCACCGACTTTAGTATCATCCGCAAATTTACTAACCCATCCTTCTTCACCTTCAAGTTGACAAATAGCAGTGACCCAAAACATCTTTGCAGTACACCACTAGTAACTGAACTCCGGATGAACATCTCCCATCAACCACCACCATAATTTGGTCTTCTTACAGCTAGCCAATTTCTGATCCAAGCAGCTCAATCACCCTCAAAATTCCATGCCTCCATATTTTCTGCAATAGCCTACCATGGGGAACCTTACTGGCATCCATATACATCACATCAACTGCTTTACCCTCATCCACCTGTTTGGTCACCTTCTCAAAGAACTCTAAGGTTTGTCAAGCATGACCCACCCTTCACAAAACCATTTTGATCCCTAATCAAATTAATCCTTGCTCGAGATTAAATCCTATCTCTTATAATGCTCTCCAAAACATTGCCCACAAAAGAAGTAAGGCTCATTGGTCTGTAATTACCAGAGTTGTCTCTACTCCCCTTCTTGAACAAGGGGCATTACCTCATACCCTCCATTGCCAACTCATCCAGCCACTACCATGGACAGATGTCACAACCTGTGCTGCAACTAAGTAAATTTCTTTAGTTTTTATGAATAAAGCTGCTATTTTTTAAAAGACTGCTACAATGATTGAAAAATCCATTCACTTCGTTTAACATGTTTCAAATATTTTTTGAAAAAGGCTCATTTTGTTGAAGCTTTTATGGTTGCATGCAAAATTGGTCCCTTTCATCCTTAAAAGCATCAGCCTACCTGAAATTGTTAGAAGTATTAGGTGGCTCAGTAGTTTGAGTGATCACTGAAAGTTAATGTTTAATGCTGCAACTCTGCAGAGGCATTAGTGTTCAATCACTACTAATGGGATGTTGTATTCAAACCAAAAAGACATTGTGTTTATCACACAGATGAGTAGTGCATTATATGAATTTCAGTGCCAGTAGATTGCCAGGTACGTGGACCATACATTCCAAAGATTGACAGATCATGTCAAACAATACTTCCCTTCAGCTATTTGCAACAAGCAAAGTACTGACCATACCCAATCAACCTGTGCTTGCAAAACTCTCAATGGAGTATCCAACATGAAAAATGATTAGACGTCACTTCTGAAATAATCTTCAATGAGCAAAGAGCTATAATAATAACCAGTTTAGGTTTATAAGTCAAACTGTCAGTATGGTCTGTCAATGTGCAGCGTGGTGGCTCGGTGGTTAACACTGCTGCCTCACCATGCCAGGGACTCTGTTTTGATTCCAGCCTCGGGTGACTGTGTGGAGTTTGCACATTCTCCCGTGTCTGCATGGATTTCCTCTGGGTGCTCCAATTTCCTCCCACAAACCAAAGATGTGCAAGTCAGGTGAATTGGTCATGCTAAATTGCCCATAGTGTTAGCTTCATTAGTCAGGGGTAAGTATAGTGTCGTGGAATGAGTCTGGGTGGGTTACTCTTCAGAGGGTCGGTGTGGACTTGTTGGGCCGAAGGGCCTGTTTCCACACTGTAATCTAATCTAATCTAATCTAATATACAATATATATGTATAAATTCCCTTTCATTAGTATGAACAACCGTATGATACAGAAAATAAGACATAGGATTGGAAGTAAGGCCATTCAGCCCATTGATACCACTCCACCATTTAATCATCGCTGATGGGCATTTCAATTCCACTTACCCACACACTCCCCAAAGCCCTGAATACCTTGTGAGGTCAAGAATTTATCAATCTCTGCCTTGACGTCCCAGCCTTGACTGCGTTCCGTGGCATTGAATTCCACAGACCCACTATCTCTGGCAGAAGAAATTTCTCCACATTTTCATTCTAAATTGACCCCCTCTCATTCTAAGGTTATGCCCACGGGTCCTACTCTCCCCATCTCAGGGAAACAACCTCCCAGCACCCACCCTTGCTAAGCCATGCATTATCTTGTAAGTTTCTATTAGTATCCCCTCAACCTTCTAAACTCTAATGATTACAATCCCAGGATCCTCAGCCGCTCATCGTATGTTAGGCCTACCATTCCAGGGATCATCCATGTGAATCTCTGCTGGACATGCTTCAGTGCCAGTATGTCCTTTCTGAGGTATGGGGCCCAATGTTGGACATAGTATTCTAAATGGGGCCTAAGTAGAGCTTTATAAAGTCTCAGAAGCACATCGTTGCTTTTATGGAGTCATAGAGATGTACAGCATGGAAACAGACCCTTCAGTCCAACCTGTCCACGCCGACCAGATATCCCAACCCAATCAAGTCCCACCTGCCAACACCCAGCCCATATCCCTCCAAACCCTACCTATTCATATACACATCCAAATGCCTCTTAAATGTTACAATTGTACCAGCCTCCACCACATCCTCTGGCAGCTCATTCCATGCACGTACTGCCTTCTACGTGAAAAAGTTGCCCCTTAGAATTCTTTTATATCTTTTCCCTCTCACCCTAAACCTATGCCCTCTAGTTCTGGACTCCCTGATCCCAGGGAAAAAACTTTGTCTATTTATCCTATCCATGCCCATGTCATCTGCAAAATTACTAACTGTACCTCTTATGCTCGCATCCAAATCATTTATGTAAATAACAAAAAGTAGAGGACCAAGCACCAATCCTTGTGGCACTATTCCAACCTTCTTGAGATAAATGACAACATTACATTCGCTTTCTTAATCACGGACTCAACCTGCAAGTTAACGTTTAGAGAGTCCTGGACTAGCTCTCCCAGATACTAACCACTGAGCCACTGTGTAGTTTATGTTTGATTTGTGAAAACTATTAGTACTGACTCTTTGCATGATTTTCATATTGTAATAAAACAATTAGACATTTGCAACATAGCAACATTAAACTAATCTCTCAAAAGATTCTACCTGGAAATGGAGACACTCAACTTTCTGAGAGAAGAAATTCCTCCTTATCTCAGTTTTAAGTTGGTACCCCTTCCTTATGAGACTGTGCCCTCTGATCCTAGATTCTCCCGTTAGTGGAAACATCCCAGCATTTACCTGTCAAGCCCCTTCAGATTGCTATGTGTTTCAATAATTTCGGTTCTCATTCTTTTAAACTCCAATAAGTAGAATCCTAATCTGTTTAGTCTTTACTCAGGGATCATCTAAATGAATGTTCTTTGAACTGCCTCTGATGAAATGTTACCTTTTCTTAAAACATGGGGACTAAAACTATTCTTAGTACTCCAAATATGGTTTCATTTGTACAGTTGTAGTAGACTTTCTTAACTTATATTCAGCGTCCTTAAAATAAGGGCCAACATTCCATTAACCTTCCAAATTACCTGCTGCCTCTGTGTACTAGCTTTGTGAGTTTCATGCACAAGTACCCCCAAGTCTCTTTGTGTTACAGCATACTGCAGTTTATCTCCATTTAAATAATGACCTGTTCTTTTGTTCGGTTTTCTAAAATGATCAACTTCACATTTTCCAACATTATACTCCATTTACCAACATTTTGCCGACTCAATCTTCCCATAAATTGTTTGTATCCCTCTCGCAACTTGCCTTTCTGCTTATTTTGTGTCATCAGCAGATTTGGCAACAGTACTTCCTTCCTCCAAATCATTAATATAACTTGTAAACAGTTGTGGTTCCAGCACTGATCCTTGCAGAATGCACTAGTCATAGTTCACCAACCTGAAAGAGAACCCCTTATCCCCACTTGCTATTTCCTGCTTATTAGCCAATTCTCTATTTACATCCTTAGCCACGTCACACATACAAACTTCTACATATTCATACACGTAACATTGACTCTCTCACATACACAAACTCTCTCTCATATGCATACACGCACCCTCTCACAGGCTTCTATCCCATCACACTCTCTCACATATTTTACCAAGCTTACGCATGAGTGCGTGCATACACACGCACGTATACACACACACACACACACACACACACACATCTCACACACATCTCACACATATTTTACCAAGCTTACGCGTGAGTGCGTGCATACACACGCACGTGTACACACACACACACACACACAGTCTGTCCTGCACATGCACGCATATAAGTTTATGGGGTGAATCTTATTTGCTGAATTATATTTTAGTTTGCTGGAAAATATGCATAACCTTCAGTCAATCCATGTAAAATTCTGTAAATCCCACTTTAGAAATAAAACTAGTCTGACTCAAGATTGGAACACAGATTTTAACCTCACATCTTTAATGCATTGTCTGAGCTAAGATGACACATTTTGTTAGAAAACCTGAAGTTATCTTGAGAATGTGACTTAAAATGAGTTCTGGGATTACATATTAATGAACTGAAAGTAGCAAAACCATTCTTAACGATGAAAGACTTAATCTAAGTTTGGTTAAGATATTTCAGCAGCATGACATTGTAACCTTTTGCTATAAATTATGTGTCTTATGATCCTGCTCCACAACCATCTGATGAAGAAGCAGCACTTCGAAAGCTGTTGGACTATAACCTAATGTTGTGATTTTTAACCAAGTTATTTTAGATTGTTTGGCACCCATCTAAAACTGACTCAGTGTCTATTAAGCTGGAACTTTACCCCAGTCTTCATTAACAAGTTTAAAATAAGCGTTCTTGGAAAATTCCTGATGATTTTGTCTTGACTTAGTTGCAGTGAGTGTACTTGTAATCCTGATTTGTTTCCTGCTATATTTGATCCCTACTGCACTCGCAAATTTCCCTCTAATTGACTTCAGATGCTCTGAGAAAGGCCTAATATATTTAAGTCTCTCAAACATATTGATTTTTAACTATGCCAAGGGAAAACTTTAAAATGTGTATAAACTGAATGAATATTAATTATTGAAACTATGTCCTCAACCTTCAAGATATCCTGCTATTTTTAAGCAAATGGCATTTATTATTTACACCAGAAAACTGAATTTGCACATGGCATATTTCGAGCCATTACTCCAAGTCAGAAAACAAGGAAACATGGCTTGATCACTAACATTAAAGGTTAATGGAGTAGGTTCTCTATGAGGGGGTTTATCTAATCTATATTTCTTGGCAATGAAAATTTGAATCCCCACTGTTACACTGAAGCTTTCAATGTTTGAATGTCATTGCTACCGCTGAGACCACATCTGCTATCATATGTCCTCACAGCGTTTAATCTGAAAAAAGTCTATTGTGCCCTTCTTCACATTTACTCACAATTCAAAGATCTGCTGCTGGCAATTTATTACTTGAGAATCAGGCATGTTTTAAAGAAGTTAAATTTAGGAAATAGTAATAAATTGTTGTTCAGCTTAGATTTTCAAGCATCGTGTTTACAATAGTGAGCAGAGGGAAAGTTCCATTTAAATAGGATTGTCAGCCAACTCAAAATGTTGAAACTTGTCAAACTCTGACTCATGGTGCAACAACTAATATTTATATATAGCACCTTTACTAACAGTACATATATATGACAAATGTATTGTTGCAAAGTTGGGTAGAATACTTGTAGACTGGGAGGCAGGAAGTTAAACTGATGTTTGTAAAGTGCTGGGGGAAAGCATTGTGTGGTCCCTTTAAAAGGTATGTGCTTTTTTTGGTGTTTAGAGTTTTAAAATGAATGCCTGTGAGCAGCAACTTGAAAGTTTGCAAGTACACAGAGACCACCCGAATTGAAACATTTGTATTAAAAGGCCATACAGTTAGCAGGCCAAGTAGCAGTTTTTACCAAGACGACAAGTTTTTTAAATTTAGCCAATGAATTTGGTATGTAGATACCAAAAATCTATTAAATTTAAGTCTGATGGTTTTGACAACATAGGATTACCCTGTTGTAAGGAAATTAATGTGTCATCAAGAGTATAAAAAGAAGGGGGCAATTGGACAAAGATGCCAGAGTTAGCCTGCCATCTGCCAGAGCTAATAGCCCTCAGCTGTCAAGAGAGACTCACTGGCTATCACAGTTTTCTCTATATTTTAGAAAAAGCACCATCGAAGTAACAAAGGTACCAATGGCACAACTAGCTAATATTCCTCATAGAAGAAATAACAGAGAAAGCTCAGAACATTCTGGAAGACACGTAACCTGGCTTTAATTTCGAGAGACTAAATTCTTTTTATATGAGTGGTAGTTGTATTTATTGGAATAGCATACCATTAGAATCTTGCTTTATTTGGGAATATTTAGTAGTTGGAAGGGATTTATTTGGTTTGTTAATAGTTTAATTAATTTGTTCACTGTTAGAGTTAGGTAAATAACTTGTTACTTGTTGATTTTAAATTGAGTGTCAGGATTTATTTTATTTAACCACTAGAAGTTAGTGGTTACACCACTTTTCACACTCCTTTTCAGATTGGTTTTACTTCTTGGGTGGGGGGGTGGGGGGGGTCGAGGATCAACTCCCACTTTAATTACAGTATGTATCATTGACATCACCTTTAACATATTAAACATGCCAAGGCATTCCACAACAGATGATTAAAACCTTCGTCAAAGAATGGATTTCATAATGTCTTAAAGGAGGGAAGTGAGGTGAAGGAACAGAGGTATGGAGAGTATTCCAAGGTTTGGCTACAGATATTACCCCAGGAACTGAAGGCATATGCAGCAAAGGCGTAAAAATCAGAGAAGCTCAGATTAGAACTGGATAGGTGCAGACATCTCTGAAGGTTATGGAACTGACAGTCAGAGAGATAAAGCCATGGAGGATTGTGGAAACAAAAATTAGAATTTTTAAATCTGTACATGACTTAACCAGGTGCCAATATACATCAGTTAGCATGGATAATAAACAAGCTGGACTGGTGTGAGTTAGATAATGAACAGCAGCAGATGAGTCTAGAGAGGTGATGGTGAGCTGATATGCAAATGTTGATGTGGTTTCAGATACTGGTGGTTTGCTTATAATGCAGTAGTTGCATTCCAATGAAACCTCGCTTAATAAAAAAGTTGCTAAATAGAAATAATAGGATCTATGGGAAAAGTGGGGTTGGGGCAGACCAGCAGAAAATATAACTTACTATCGCTCAAAACTCACCCAAAAGTCCAATGCAAAGTACAGCACAGCCTGAATGAAACCATATTTATTAACAAAATGAAAGCAATACATTTAAAAAATGTAAGAAAGTTACTGTGTACAGTACCTCTCAGAGAAAGCTGCTTTGCAGGCAACTGACATTGTAACGTGCGCAGAATGACATGAAATCCAGAGCTCTCTTCATGCATGCGCAGAACAGCATAAAGACCGGCGCCGATATTAGATTAGATACAGTGTGGAAACAGGCCCTTTGACCCAACAAGTCCACCGAAGCGCAACCCACCCATTCCTCTACAGTTACCCCTTTACCTAACACTACGAGTAATTTAGCATGGCCAATTCACCTGACCTGCACATCTTTGGACTGTGGGAGGAAACCGGAGCACCAGGAGAAAACCCACGCAGACAGGGGGAGAATGTGCAAACTCCACACAGTCAGCCATCTGAGTCCGGAATTGAACCCAGGTCTCTGGCGCTGTGAGGCAGCAGTGCTAACCACTGTGCCACCGTGCCGCCCATATATGTGTGCACACCAGCGCATGTGCAGAATGGTAAGAACACAGGGGCATGTGCAGAACATCCCAGAGTTTTCAGTGCATATTTGGCAAGTGCGCAGAAAGGAGTGTGTGAACCAATCCCCTCTGGAATTGCGCTATTGCCAGCAGAGGCAGGTGTTCTTCAAAATATCATTCCCTAATTCTTCAGCGATGTTCTAGCTAAATTGCGCTACCGAAACATGTATTATCCCGGAACTACCTGTAATGTTCTCAAGGCACTATGTCGATGAGACATAGGATGTGGGCAAAGACAGGTCATTGGACGGCATCAGAGGTAGCATTTCAAAAGCAGGAAGAGAAGCCATTATAAGTGCTATGATAGAGAAGAATTGAACCAGGTAAATCTAGCTGGATGACATTGCTGAGGCATTGAGGGAGATGAAGAGTCATCCAGACTCGAAATGTTAGCTTGGTCTCTCTGCATGGATGCTTCCCTACCCACTGATCTCCAGCATTTGTTGGTTTCAGTCAATGAAGAAGGATGGTATAGTCAATTTGTCAAAAGCTGCTGACAAGATGTAAAGGTTACGGAGGGTTACGTTACCTTCATTACAACCACATGGAATGTCACAAGCTTTTGTTGTGGGCTGTGCACTTGACACAACCATATTGTTACATCCATTCAGATGTTTGACACTTGACTTCATTAATTGAACATTGTACAAAGAACAAAGATAGTTATATCACTCCAAGCCTGCACCAATCCAGATCCTCTATCTAAATGTATCACCATTTTCTAAGGATCTGAACCCTGTGGTCCCTGCCCATTCAGGTATCTGTCGAGATACATCTTAAATGCTGCTATCACACCCACTTTTACCACCTCTGCTCGCAATGTGTTCCAGGCATCAACCACGCTCTGCATAAAGAACTTTCACCGCATACCTCCCTTAAACTTTTCCCCTCTCACTTTGTACTCGTGACCTTGAGTAATTGAGTCCTCCATTCTGGGAAAAATATTCTTGCGATCCACCCGGCCTATACCTCTCATGATTTTGTAGACCTCAATCAGGTTCCCCCCTCAACGTTGATTTTGTTATGAAAATAATCCTGATCTACTCAACCTCTCTTCATAGCTAGCAGCCTTCATACCAGGCAACATCCTGGTGAACCTCCTCTGCACCCTCTCCAAATCATCCACATCCATTTGGTAATGTGGTGACCAGAACTGTCGGCAGTATCCTAAATGTGACTGAACCAAAATCTCATATAACTGTAACATGACCTGCCAACACTTGTATTCAATCCCCTATCCCATGTTGGAAAGCATGTTGTAAGCCTTCTTGACCACTCTATTGACATGTGTTGCCACCTTCAGAGAACACCCAGATCTCTCTGTACATCAATTTTCCCCAGGACTTTTCCATTTACTGTATAGCTCACTCTTGAATTTGGATCTTTCAAAATCCATCACCACTCATTTGCCCAGACTGAATTCTATCTGCCATTTCTTTGCCCAACTCTCCAATCTATCTGTATTCTGCTGTGTTCTCTGGCAGTCCCCTTCACTATCTGCTTCTCCACCAATATTAATGGCATTTGAAAATTTGCTAATCAGACCATCTAACCTTCCTCCAGATCATTTATATATATCACGAATAATAGTGGTCCCAGCATGGATCCCTATGGAACACCACTGGTCACAGTTCTCCAATTTGAGAAATTCCCTTGCACTTCTACTCTTTGTCTCCTGTTGCCCAGCTAATTCTTTATGCATCAACTAGCACACCCTGGACTCCAATGCAGCTTCACTTTCTTCATCAGCCTATCATGAGGAACCTTATCACAGGCCTTACTGAAATCCATCTATATGCCATCTACAGCCCTTCTCTCATCAATCAAATTTGTCACTGCCTCAAAGAATCCTATCATTGGGAAAACATGATCTTCCCTGCACAAAACCATGTTGCCTCTTACTGATAAGCTCCTTTTCTTCCAAATGGAAATAGATCCTATCCCTCAATATCTTCTCCGGCAGCTTCCCTACTACTATTGTCAGGCTCACTGGTCTATAATTATCTAGATTATCCCTGCTATCCTTTGTTAAACAAGGGGACAACATTAGCAATTCTCCAGTTTTCCGGAACCTTACCCGTGTTCAAGGATGCTGCAAAAATATCTGTTCAGGCCCTAGCTATTTCCTCTCTCCCTTCCCTCAGTAACTGTGGGATAGATCCCTTCCGGACCTGGGGACTTGTCATCTTAATGTCTTCCTCTTGACCTAGAGTAATCAAACATCTACCTCTAACCTCAACATCTGTCATGTCCCTGTCTTCGGTGAATATCGATGCGAAGTACTCGTTAAGAATCTCACGCATTTTCTCTGACTCCGTGCATAATTTTCTTCCTTTGTCCTTGAGTGGGCCAACCTTTTCTCAAATTACCCTCTTGCTCCTTATATATGAATAAAAGTCTTTGGGATTTTCCTTAACCCTTCAAAGTTTGTGCGAAGATTTGTAGCTCGGGTGCTTGTTGTAGTGGTTCTGTTCGCCGAGCTGGAAGTTTTGGTTGCAAACGTTTCGTCCCCTGTCTAGGAGACATCATCAGTGCTCTGGAGCCTCCTGCGAAGCGCTTCTTTGATGTTTCTTCCGGCATTTATAGTGGTCTGTCCTTGCCGCTTCCGGGTGTCAGTTTCAGCTGTCCGCTGTAGTGATTGGTATATTGGGTCCAGGTCGATGTGTCTGTTGATGGAGTTTGTGGATGAATGCCATGCCTCTAGGAATTCCATGGCTGTTCTCTGTCTGGCTTGCCCTATGATAGTAGTGTTTTCCCAGTCGAATTCATGTTGCTTGTCGTCTGAGTGTGTGGCTACTAGGGATAGCTGGTCGTGTCGTTTCGTGGCTAGTTGGTGTTCATGTATGCGGATTGTTAGCTGTCTTCCTGTTTGTCCTATATAGTGTTTTGTGCAGTCCTTGCATGGTATTTTATAAACTACATTAGTTTTGCTCACCGAACGGAGAATTCACTACAAGGGTACACAGGAAAACAACACACACAGACCAAGTCCTAAACTATGAAAGTAACCACCCCAACACACACAAACGAAGCTGCATCAGGACACTATTCAAAAGAGCTACAACACACTGCAGTACACCAGAACTGCGAAAAGAGGAAGAGGAACACCTATACAAGGTATTCGCCAAAAATGGATACCCGCGCAACTTTATCAACAGATGCCTAAGAGATAGACCACAGAACGAGGACATGCCACAACCAAAAGGACTAGCCACACTACCATACATCAGGAGCGTTTCAGAACTGACAGCCAGACTACTGCGACCCCTAGGACTCATAGCGGCGCACAAACCAACAGCCACGCTCAGACAACAACTCACTAGAACAAAGGAGCCAATACCCAACATGAGCAAAACTAATGTAGTTTATAAAATACCATGCAAGGACTGCACAAAACACTATATAGGACAAACAGGAAGACAGCTAACAATCCGCATACATGAACACCAACTAGCCACGAAACGACACGACCAGCTATCCTAGTAGCCACACACTCAGACGACAAGCAACATGAATTCGACTGGGAAAACACTACTATCATAGGGCAAGCCAGACAGAGAACAGCCATGGAATTCCCAGAGGCATGGCATTCATCCACAAACTCCATCAACAGACACATCGACCTGGACCCAATATACCAATCACTACAGCGGACAGCTGAAACTGACACCCGGAAGCGGCAAGGACAGACCACCATAAATGCCGGAAGAAACATCAAAGAAGCGCTTCGCAGGAGGCTCCAGAGCACTGATGATGTCTCCTAGCCAGGGGACGAAACGTTTGCAACCAAACTTTCCTTAACCCTATTTGCTAAAGATATCTCATGATCCCTTTCATCTCTCTTAATTCCTTGTTTCAGATTGGTCCTACATTTCTTATATTTTTCCAAAGCTCCATCAGTTTTCAGTCACCTAGTCATTATGAATGCTTCCTTTTTCCTCTTAGCTAGTCTCACAATTTCACCTGTCATCCACAACAGTTTCACTAACCTTGCCATTTCTATCTCTCATTTTCACAGGAACACGTCTCTCTTGCACTCCAATCAACCTCTCTAAATGCCTCCCACATATCAAATGTGGATCTACCTTCAAACAGCTGCTCCCAATCTACATTCCCCAGCTCCTGCCGAATTTTGGTAAAGTTGGCCTTCCCCCAGTTTAGCACTCCTTTTGGACCACTCTCGTCTTTGTCCATGAGTATTCTAAAACTTACGGAATTGTGATCACTATTCACAACCACCCGATGAAGGAGCGGCGCTCTGAAAGCTAGTGCTTCCAGTTAAACCTGTTGGACTATAACCTGGTGTGTGATTTTTAACTATTCACAAAGTAATCCCCCACTGAAACTTAAACTATCTGGCTGGGCTCATTCTCCAATACAAGGCCCAGTATGGCCTCTTCCTGAGTTGGATTATTTACGTACTGGTCTAGAAAACCCTCCTGGATGCTCCTACCAAATTCTGCTCCATCTAGACTTCTAACACTAAATGAATCCTGTCAATGTTGGCTGAATTAAAATATCAAAGTTTGTGAGAAGATTTGTAGCTTGGGTGCTCGTTGTTGTGGTTCTGTTTGCCGAGCTGGGAGTTTTTCTTGCAAATGTTTCGTCCCCTGTCTAGGTGACATCTTCAGTGCTTGGGAGCCTCCTGTGAAACGCTTCTGTGCTGATTCCTCCGGCACGGTGGCACAGTGGTTAGCACTGCTGTCTCACAGTGCCTGAGACCCGGGTTCAATTCCCGACTCAGGCGACTGACTGTGTGGAGTTTGCACATTCTCCCCGTGTCTGCGTGGGTTTCCTCCGGGTGCTCCGGTTTCCTCCCACAGTCCAAAGATGTGCAGGCTAGGTGAATTGGCCATGCTAAATTGCCCGTAGTGTTAGGTAAAAGGGGTAAATGTAGGGGAATGGGTCTGGGTGGGTTGCGCTTCTGCAGGTCGGTGTGGACTTGTTGGGCCGAAGGGCCTGTTTCCACACTGTAAGTAATCTAATCTTAAAAAAAATTTATACTGGTTTGAATCTGCTGCTTCCGGTTGTCAGTAGCCGTCCGCTGCAGTGGCCGGTATATAGGGTCTATGTCGATGTGTCTGTTAATCGAATTAGTGGATGAGTGCCATGCTTCTGGGAATTCCCTGGCTGTTCTGTGTTTGGCCTGTCCTATAATGGTGGTGTTGTCCCAATTGAATTCATGTTGGTTGTCATCTGAGTGTATGGTCGTGTCGTTTCGTGGCCAGTTGGTGTTCATGGATGCGGGTTGTTAGCTGTCTTCCTGTTTGTCCTATGTAGTGTTTCGTGCGGTCCTTGCATGGGATTTTGTAAACCACGTTGACAAAACCCTAGCCAGAAAAACAATATCCAACTTGCTGGATATACATAACAGACAACAGGACGCTGAACCTATTAACAAAGACGGCATACTTAAACTACTAGACCTGTGCCTCACAACACACTTCACATTCAACAACCAGATATATGAACAAATTAACGGAACACTCATGGGCTCACCGATCTCAGGACTGATAGCAGAAGCAGTTATGCAAAGGTTAGAAAAAACAATTTTACCGCAACTACGACCCAAACTATGGGTCAGATACGTGGACGACACCTTTGTAATCATTAAAAACACAGAAATAGAGAACACACCCTCACAGGATTCCGATTCACGAGAGAGGAAGAAAAGGACAACCAGCTCCCATTCCTGGACGTGATGGTACAAAGAACACCGAACGGAGAATTCACCACGAAGGTATACAGAAAAGCCACACACACAGACCAAGTCCTGAACTATGAAAGCAACCACCCCAACACACACAAACGAAGTTGCATCAGGACATTATTCAAAAGGGCCACAACACACTGCAGCACACCTGAACTACAAAAAGAGGAAGAAGAACACCTATACAAGGTATTCAACAAAAACGGATACCCACGCAATTTCATTAACAGATGCCTCAGGGAAAGACAACGAAATGAGGACATGCCACAACCCAAAGGACTGGCCACACTCCCATACATCAGGAGCATTTCTGAACTGACGGCCAGACTGCTGCGACCACTAGGACTCATAACAGCACACAAACCAACAGCCACTCTCAGACAACAACTCACCAGGACAAAGGACCCGATACCCAGCATGAGCAAAACCAACGTGGTTTACAAAATCCCATGCAAGGACCGCACAAAACACTACATAGGACAAACAGGAAGACAGCTAACAACCCGCATCCATGAACACCAACTGGCCACGAAACGACACAACCAGCTATCCCTAGTAGCCATACACTCAGATGACAAAACAACATGAATTTGATTGGGACAGCACCACCATTATAGGACAGGCCAAACACAGAACAGCCAGGGAATTCCTAGAAGCATGGCACTCATCCATGAATTCGATTAACAGACACATCGACATAGACCCTATATACCGGCCACTGCAGCGGACAGCTACTGACAACCGGAAGCGGCAGATTCAAACCAGTATAAATGCCGGAGGGATCAGCACAGAAGCGCTTCACAGGAGGCTCCCAAGCACTAAAGATGTCACCTAGAAAGAGGACGAAACGTTTGCAAGAAAAACTCCCAGCTTGGCGAACAGAACCACAACAAATTAAAATATCCTATCACCACCACCCTATTGTTCCTACATCTTTCCATTATCTCTCTACGTATTTGTACCTGTATCTCACACCTGCTGTTGGGAGGCCTGTAGTACAGCCCCAACATTGTTACCGCTTTCTTCCTATTTCTGAGCGCTGCCCATATTGCCTCACTGCTCAAGTCCTCCATTGTGCCCTCCTTCAGCACATCTGTGGTAGCCTCTCTGTCCAGTAATGCAACTCCTCGACCCCTTTTACCTCCATCTCTATCCTGCCTGAAGCATCGATATCCTGGAATAATGGTTGGAGTGAACAGCACCACTCTACTCCAGAATCTGGTTTCCAGCATGTGCAGTCATTGTTTTTACCCTGGGATATTTAGTTGCCAATCTTGCCTTTCCCTCAACCAAGTGTGTCACTATTAGCAATAACATCATACTTCCAGGTACTAATCCAAGCCCTAAGTTCATCTGCCTTACCTACTACACTTCTTGCATTAAAATAAATGCACCTCAGACCACCAGTCCCTTTGCGTTCATCAACTGCTCCCTGTCTACTCTTCCCCTTCGTTATGCTGACCTCACTATCTAGTTCCTTCCAGGCTTTAGTTACTACCTCCTTACTGTTCACTAACCTCTTCATTTAGTTTGGTGGGCGGCACGGTGGCACAGTGGTTAGCACTGCTGCCTCACAGCGCCAGAGACCCGGGTTCATTTCCTGCCTCAGGCAACTGACTGTGTGGAGTTTGCACATTCTCCCCGTGTCTGCGTGGGTTTCCTCCGGGTGCTCCGGTTTCCTCCCACATTCCAAAGATGTGCGGGTCAGGTAAATTGGCCATGCTAAATTGTCCGTAGTGTTAGGTGGGGGGTAGATGTGGGAGTATGGGTGGGTTGCGCTTCGGTGGGTCGGTGTGGACTTGGTGGGCCGAAGGGCCTGTTTCCACACTGTGAGTAATCTAATCTAGTTCCCATCCCCCTGCTACATTAGTTTAAACCTTTTGCGTTAGTAAAAACAGCCCCCAAGGACATTGGTTCCTGTCCAGCTCAGGTGTAGACCATCCAATTTGTAATAGTCCCACCTTCCCCAGAGCCGGTCCCAATATCCCAAAAGTCTGAACCCCTCCCTCCTGTACCATCTGTCAAGCCACGCATTCATTTCTACTCTGACTAGCGCGTGGCATCGGTAGCAATCTGAGATTACTAACTCTGAGGTCCTACTTTTTTAATTTAGCTATAGGACCTCATCCTTTTTTTTAACCTATATCATTGACAAATGGCTGATGACCTTCCCCCTTCAGAATGTTCTGCAGCCGATCTGAGACATCCCTGACCTGTGCACTTGGGAAGCAACATATCATTCGGGAGTGTAATTTTCGACCACGAAACTGCCTATCAACTCCCTTACAATTGAATCCCCTATGACTATGCCCTTCCACTCTTTCCCGCCCTTCTGAACAGCAGAGACAGCCATGGTGCCATGAACCTGACTACTGCTACCTTCCCTTCCTGAGCCATCTCCCCCAACAGTATCCAAAGTGGTTTACCTGTTTTGATGGGAGATGACCACAGGGGACACCAACACTGCCTTCCTGCTCTTCCTCTGTCTTTTGGTCACCCATTCCTTTTCTCCCTCACCAACCCTAATTTGCAGTGTGACCAATTCAATAAATGTGCTAAACATGGCCTCCTCAGCATCGCTGATGCTCCAAAGTGAGTCCATCCGCAGCTTCAGAGCTGTCAGGCGATCTAACAAGAGTTGCAACTCGACACACCTCCTGCTTCTGAAGGAGTCAGGGACATCAGCTGCGTCCCTAAGCTCACACATTGAGCAAGAGGAGCACAACACAGGTCTGAGATCTCCTGCCATTTTTAATCTTAAGCTTAACATAGATAAACGAAAAAAGAAAGAAAAGAAAGGATTTTACCAATCAGATGCTTAAAAAAATAGAAAAATCCTTAACTTATCAACACACCATAGTTTGTTTTTAGTTAGAGGAGGAGGGCAGGTGAGAGGCACTACCCGTGTAATATCTCTGGTTCAGCCATTGCCTAAATATATCCGTTCACTCACCTTCCCAGAATGCAATTCCATTGCTCCCACTCAGCCCCTCACTCTCACCAATCTCACACAGCTCCTCGCTCTCACTGCTCCCACTCAGCCCCTCGCTCGCCCCGCTCCCATTCAGCCCCTCGCTTTCACCACTCCCACTCAGCCTGTAACACCCAACCCCTCACTCTCACTGCTCCCGCTGCTGCTGCAAATGAAGGCTGCTGACGCTCAAGGTAAGTTCTTTTAAGAGGGAAAATTTCCAGCAGCCCCCAGTCCCCTCTCTCATTGCTGCCAAAAAAAGAAATTTGTTCTGAGATTTTTGTTTCTACTGCAATTCAGTTTCTACTGAAATGCAGGTTTGCTATTTTAAAAATAAACACGTGCTGTGTTTGAGAACTGGAACTATTTGGGACTTGGAACTCCACTGCCTAGAATTACACAATTACTCAATTTCGGACTTAGAAGACCTTGTTCAGAACCATTGTTAACAGCTATTTAAACTGTTTTTGCCATATTTAATTTTTTGCAAGAAAGTGTTTGCCTTTGTGACCCATTATTTAGAACATAAATGTGTATAGTTGCTGTTACCTGTCACCACTCCATTCTCATAATAAGTGGAAAATCAAAAAAAACTGATAGCAATATTAATCAAAGGGCATCAAAGAGAGACTGTTAAACTATGGGGTGCGCAATGTAGGCCATCAGCCAGTGGAAAATATATCGAATTTACAGATGAGATTAGATTACTTGCAGTATGGAAACAGGCCCTTCGACCCTCCGAAGAGCAACCTACCCAGATCCATTTCCTTCCCACCCGCCCTGATAACCTTCCTCACTGTCCATGACACTGCCTATTGTAGTGTTGTCAGCAAACTTACTAATCATGCCTTGTACATTCTCATCCAAATCTTTGATATAGATGACGAACAGCAATGCTCCCAGCACTGATTCCTGAGGCACACTACTAGTCACAGGCCTCCAGTCTGACCAGTTTTTGACAATGTTGCCCCTTTAACAAGGTTATTTTGTCCTTGTTTTCTTCCCCCAAGAGAGATCATAAAGGCAGAGGTGCCGAAAAGGCCACTTCTCTGCCTTTGTTAGAGTAGACAGATCTCCTATTTCAGTTTTTTTTTCTAATTTGGTTTAGTTGTAGCAGATAAGCTGCTGGTAGCTGACGCAAAAGCTACTACAATGCAAACAGGGTTCTATGCTTCAGCAGATGATCCCTGCCTGATGTGTCTCTCTGAAATCTCTCCTGCCTGTAAGGACCTATGTTTGCATTTACCTTTTGCCGAAGGGTGTGCTTTTGGGATGTTGTGGCAATTGGAACAGCTCCTTAGTTAAATTGCGGTATCAAGTTACTTGGGTTTTCAAATAGTTAAATTATTCTAAATTCAGTTTTCTTTTGTTCTCGTTTCAATTGTAGTGTTGAAAAGAATTTTGTTTTGCTTAAAGCCGAGCGGTCTGACCAGCTGCATCACTCCTGGAATAGTTACTTTGCAGCTGCCTTTCAAATAAGAAAAAGTTAGGGTCTGGGCTGCCTTCATAAAATTTTGAGGGGTCTGGCTTGATCATAACAAGCATCCTTACACTGTTACTCTCTGCTTCCTATCAATTTTGTATCCAATTTGCAAGCTGCCCCTGGATTCCCATGCAATCTAACCTTTCAGAGCAGCCTACCATGTGGAACCTTGTCAAAAAACATTAATTAAACCCATATATACTACATCTACTGCCCTGATCAACGTCATCAAAGAACTGTAACAAATTTGTGAAGCATGATCTTATATGCACAAAGCCATGCTGACTACTCCTTATCAAACCCTGTCTTTACAACTACATGCATATCTTATCCCTCAGAATCTCCTCAAGTAACTTACCTACCACAGATGTTAAATCAATAAGAAAAGCTCAGAAAAAGCCTGCAGATAATATGAAAGTGAACCTAAGAGAGTAGGGGTTGAAAATTTCACGAGTAATGTTTACTTAATGTAACTGAGCCTAACTGGAGGTTAGGGGAAAATCCCAGAAACGTGACTGGCTTGGTAGAAAGCTGGAGTTATGTTTGGGAATCACACTGGGATATAGTTTTTGAGTCCAAGGGAAGAGAGGTGATGGGCTAAGCAGACGCAGTCATTCTGAGCTGTCAATACAAGTCATAGAACATAGAACAGTACAGTGCAGAACAGGCCCTTCGGCACTCGATGTTGCGCTGACCTGTGAACGATTATAAGGTCATTCCCTTACACTATCTATCATCATCCATGTGCTTATCCAAGGATTGTTTAAATCTCCCTAATGTGACTGAGTTAACTACATTGGCAGGCAGGGTATCCCATGCCCTTACCACTCTCTGAGTAAAGAACCTGCTTCTGACATCTGCCTTAAATCTATCACCCTTCAATTTGTAGTTATGCCCCCTTGTACAAGCTGACATTATCCAAGGAAAAAGACTCTCACTTTCTACCCTACTGATCCACTGATCATCTTGTATGTCTCTATCACATCCCCTCCTAGCCTCCTTCATTCCAATGAGAACAGACCTAAGTGTCTCAGCCTTTCCTTAAAAGAACTTCCCTCCAGACCAGGCAACATCCTGGTAAATCTCCTCTGCACCATGTTGGGTTTGAAATGTTAGCTGTTTTTCTCTGCCTCACGTGCTACCAGAGCTGATGAGTTTCTCCAGTACCTTTAACTTTTATTTTAGACCAACAGTACTTTGCTTTTATTTTACCATATAGTAGTTTTGAAAGTTATATAGTCGTAAATGTACTGTAGATTGTAGTATTGTTACAACTTGTAAAGTGTTGTCATTTGTTCAAAACTCTGGAACCTTGTGGTCTTATTATCTTAGTAAGTCCCCTGGATCTTTTGCAAATAAACTGGTCCCCATCTGGATTGTAATATAATTTGGCAATCTTATTTGGACAGCCTGGCTTGACATCACAACAGTAGGAAGGATGAAGAGAAGCAATGCAAGAGACATTGGGTATGTGTGAGGGGTGACCTTATAGAGGGTTATAAAATTGTGAGGGGTACGGATAGGGTAAATAAACAAGGTCTTTACCCCGGGGTGGGGGAGTCCAGAACTACAGGGCAAAGGTTTAGGGTGAGAGCAGAAAATAATCTAGGAGAGTCCTAAGGGGCAACTTTTTCATGCAAAGGGTGATATGTATATGGAATGAGATGCCAGAGGAAGTGGTGGAGGCCAGTACAATTACAGCATTAAAAAGGCATCTGGATGGGTATATGAATAGGAAGGGTTTAGAAGGATATGGTCCAAGTGCTGGCAAATGGGACTAGATTGGGTTAGGATATCTAGTCGGCATGGACAAGTTGAACCAAAGGGTGTGTTTCTGTGCTGTACATCTCTATGACTCTAAGTTAAAGGTGCCAGGGAAAGTTCAGAAAATTATTTTTAAAAATTGGTGATCCATGACTTTATAAATAAACAGGGGTAGAGAACACAAAATTAAAGAAGTTATGATGGAACTTTATAAAATACTAGTTCAGCTTCTACTGGAGCATTGTGATCATCGGGTGGCACAGTGGTTAGCACTGCTGCCTCACAGCGCTAGAGACCCAGGTTCAATCCCGCCTCAGGTGACTCTCTGTGTGGAGTTTGCACATTCTCCCCGTGTCTGTGTGGGTTTCCTCCGGGTGCTCTGGCTTCCTCACACAGTCCAAAAATGTGCAGGTTAGGTGAATTGGCAAAGTTAAATTGTCCATAGTGTTAGGTGAAGGGGTGAATGTAGGGGAATGGCTCTGGATGGGTTGCTCTTCGGCGAGTGGATGTGGACTTGTTGGCCCAA
Source organism: Hemiscyllium ocellatum (assembly GCF_020745735.1). NCBI lineage: Eukaryota > Metazoa > Chordata > Chondrichthyes > Orectolobiformes > Hemiscylliidae > Hemiscyllium > Hemiscyllium ocellatum. The sequence goes on along the minus strand of NC_083432.1, from coordinate 10,766,228 downwards.
AGGGCCTTTTCCACACTAGGTAATCTAATCTAATCTAATCTCTCACTTTAACAACAATGTAAATGCTTTAAATTGGGTGCTGATCCAATTCCCAAGAAAAACTCCCGAGATGAAGTGCTACGTTTATGTGGATAGAATGAAGAAGCTGAATTATTCTCATTTAGAAAAGATAAAGTAAAAAGAGAAAAAAAGAGTCGACTTAATAGAAGAGTTCAAAATCTTGAGAAATCGTGGCAGGTTTGATAGATTTGGCAGAGCCTAAGCACAACAGAGATCGGCAAAATAACCAAGACCATGGTGAGTTTTTATTTACACAGTAAATGGTTTGAAACTGAAATGCTGTGCCTGAGTGTAATGAAAGCAGGTTGAATTGTAGCTTTATAAAATGAATTGTCTAAGCATCTGGAAAGGAACTCTTTCCCAAACTGCAGGGAGCTAGCCGGGTTCCTCCTGGCATGACAGACCAAATGGCCGCCTCCTGTGCTCTAACCTTTCCCACATATTTTGAATTATCTTACGTAACTCATTTGAAACTATACTAACTGTTGCACAAGCCTAAATCAATTGTGACAGTGTGCAATACAGCTCTTGAATATAACTTTGCTATTTGTCAATGATCATGGATATAATTTGTGAATTAGAGCTGAGACCATTCATGTCAAGAAGAGACTTTGGTTGAGGACTTCTTCAAAATGTTCTCTTCATTGAGCACTCAGTGAGCCTTCCTGTCCTTGAACTTCTGATGGAGAGGCCAAAGAACTCTTTGCAAGTGTTGGTTAAATCAACAGCACCTCACTGCCTGTAACCTCCATCACCCGAAAGAACAAGAGCAACAATCCTGTCCTTGCTCCATCTGCTGTGAATTATCTTCCAAGACTCTCTAGCATGGATCACGATAACTTCACCATTCAATAGGTCAGAAATTTCCTCCCGAAAAACAAACTGCTAGCTTCATCATGAGGACTGACGAGGGGAAAGTGAGGATTGCAAATGCTGGAAATCAGAGTTGAAAGTGTGGTGCTGGAAAAGCACAGCAGGTCAGGCAGCATGGGGGAGGGCCCAATCATGTTCAAAATATATTGAGCTTCAAAAATATTGGCATAGCCTTCAAAGAGCCAAAATACAGGTCATTCTGCTATAACACAGGTTTTGTTAACGTGAATTCGCTGTAACGCAATTGACAAATTGTTTTTAAAGCATGAACTTTTAAAATGTGTGTTGGCTGGAAGTAAGTGTGATTTTTCGATAATGAGGTTTCACAAGAATGCAACAATTGCCCTTTAGAACTACCTGTATAGGTTTTTATTTTTGACAAATTGGCTACCTGTACACAGTATACCCACAATTTTCATAGAAGACTTTGTCAATGGTGTAGAGTATTGGAAGTAAACAAACCTGAATTTGCAATTGTCAGAATCCATCAACTGATCTGAAACTGTTTTCTCATTAAGTTTGTTTGAATTTAAAAATGGGTATAAGTAATTGATGATTGGACAACGGATCCAGAGTCTGTTAGGATCAGCAATTTAATTGACTGCTAAAGTGTCTCAATGGATTCATTTTCCTTCTAAATTGCTCAAATATGGACGTGACATAAGACTGTTAGTTTGAAAAAATGATCATTAACATATGTGTTGAGCTCGAAACAATTTCTAACATGAGAACAAAAATTGAATAATAGACATAATATGTTGATTTCCTGGTGATTTTATTGAAATTTTAAAGTGACTGCAATTTATTAAATAGGCCTCAGCCTTTCTTTATGAGGTTGTTTTACTGGATGCAAAGTAGATGTGCAATATTTAATAATTTACAGTATACAGCTGAAAATGTGTTGCTGGCTAAAGCACAGCAGGTCAGGCAGCATCCAAGGAACAGGAAATTCAACGTTTCGGGTCAGAGCCCTTCATCAGGAATGAAGAGAGGGTGCCAGGCAGGCTAAGATAAAAGGTGGGGAGGGGCGATGGAGATGTGATAGGTGGAAGGAGGTCAAGGTGAGGGTGATAGGCCGGAGTGGGGTGGGGGCGGAGAGGTCAGGAAGAAGATTGCAGGTTAGGAGGGCGGTGCTGAGTTCAAGGGAATCGACTGAGACAAGGTGGGGAGAGGGGAAATGAGGAAACTGGAGAAATCTGAGTTCATCCCTTGTGGTTGGAGGGTTCCCAGGTGGAAGATGAGGCGCTCTTCCTCCAACCGTCGTGTTGTTATGTTCTGGCGATGGAGGAGTCCAAGGACCTGCATGTCTTCGGTGGAGTGGGAGGGAGAGTTAAAGTGTTGAGCCACGGGGTGATTGGGTTGGTTGGTCCAGGCGTCCCAGAGGTGTTCCCTGAAGCGTTCCGCAAGTAGGCGGCCCGTCTCCCCAATATAGAGGAGGCCACATCGGGTGCAGCGGATGCAATAGATGATGTGTGTGGAGGTGCAGGTGAATTTGTGGCGGATATGGAAGGATCCCTTGGGGCCTAGGAGAGAGGTAAGGGAGGAGGTGTGGGCGCAAGTTTTGCATTTCCTGCGGTTGCAGGGGAAGGTGCCGGAAGTGGAGGTTGGGTTGGTGGGGGGTGTGGACCTGACGAGGGAGTCACGAAGGAAGTGGTCTTTGCGGAACGCTGATAGGGGAGGGGAGGGAAATATATCCCTGGTGGTGGGGTCCGTTTGGAGGTGGCGGAAATGACGGCGGATGGGGTGGTAGGTGAGAACCAGTAGGGTTCTGTCTTGGTGGCGGTTGGAGGGGCGGGGCTCAAGGGCGGAGGAGCAGGAAGTGGAGGAGATGCGGTGGAGGGCATCGTCGATCACGTCTGGGGGGAATCTGCGGTCCTTAAAGAAGGAGGCCATCTGGGCTGTATGGTATTGGAACTGGTCCTCCTGGGAGCAGATGCGGCGGAGACGAAGGAATTGGGAATATGGGATGGAGTTTTTACAGGGGGCAGGGTGGGAGGAGGTGTAGTCCAGATAGCTGTGGGAGTCAGTCGGTTTATAGTAGATGTCTGTGTTGAGTCGGTCGCCCGAGATAGAAATGGAAAGGTCTAGGAAGGGGAGGGAGGAGTCTGAGACAGTCCAGGTGAATTTGAGGTCGGGATGGAAGGTGTTGGTAAAGTTGATGAACTGTTCAACCTCCTCGTGGGAGCACGAGGCAGCGCCGATACAGTCATCAATGTAGCGGAGGAAAAGGTGGGGGGTGGTGCCAGTGTAGTTGCGGAAGATGGACTGTTCCACATATCCTACAAAGAGACAGGCATAGCTGGGGCCCATGCGGGTGCCCATGGCAACTCCTTTAGTTTGGAGGAAGTGGGAGGATTGGAAAGAGAAGTTATTCAGGGTGAGGACCAGTTCAGTCAGTCGAAGGAGGGTGTCAGTGGAAGGGTACTGGTTGGTGCGGCGGGAAAGGAAGAAGCCTAATTTACAGTATACGTCAGGCAACTGTTTAATAAAAGTTTCACTAAGAAGGTATTTTTTAAAAAAAGAAAACCAAACGCTCATCACACGCTTGAAAAGGCATAATATTCAGAAAGCTAACCTACTTTTTTCCTGTGATTATGGTAAACCAATTAGATTCCCGTGATTTATGTTTAAGTTCTGATGCTTTGATGAATCCAGTGTCAAAGAATGAATGACATTCAGCTACCTCTGTCAGCCAGAAGTATCTAGAGTTCAAACTTTTCTTTAGGTAGGAGTTTCAAACAGAAGTGTCTGTTTGATTTAGTTTGCTCTGCCACCACTTCGCTTTTCAATCCAATTACAAAAACTGAAATGAATATTGAAAACCCTGAAGACAATTAGCGGAGACAATTTACCGAAGGACTTTGTGAAATTGTTACTTAACCACTTTCTTTCCAATGCTTCATAACTTTGTACAATTTGTACGTTAGTCTGGTTTGAATGAAGCAACAGCAGATATTCTTACTTTACTGTAACTTAGTTATGCAATCATCTCAGAAGTGGATGTGCTTGCTCGGCAGCCTATCCCTGTTTGGATTCAGTCTTTGTTTCTCTGTTTTGGAAAAAAGAATACTAGATTGGCATGTTCCTCTCCAACATTCATCATGACTCGGTCTGCTTTATGGTCAGCACTGGATGGGAGAGACAGAAAGCACTCATCCCACATTGCCACTCCAGGATAGTTTGCAAGAAGTGCTTAATTTTCAGAAATGCCATCTCTGAAATTAAATGTTAATGCAAGACCTATCCTTGTTTTTCAAGTAGCCATAAAATATCCCATTCTCTTTCTCTTTCCTTTCTATTTTCTGCTTTCTAAAGAAGGCTTATGTCCGAAATGTCGATTCTCCTGCTTCTTGGATGCTGCCTGACCTGCTGCACTTTTCTCGCAACACATTTTTCAGCTCTGATCTCCAACACATTTTTCAGCTCTGATCTCCAGCATCTTCAGTTCTCATTTTCTCCTATTTTTTGCTTTCGTTGTCTTGCATGTTTTCTTCACTTTCCATGTGCCTGGTTCAATAAAGGATTAAGTAAACAGAGGGTAAAAAAGCATTTTTTTTATGTTAACATTTGCTTGTGATGGAAGTTTGATGTTTGAGTAAACTTTAAACCAACTTTAAAGAAAAACCAATTCACTGGTGAAATTAATAATGACAGTAATAAAGTTGGTTCTAGGCTGTTTGAAATGTCTTTAACTTGTTAATGTCTAATGTTGCTCGAAGCCATTGATGCAGAATATCCACATTTTGATTGGAAGGGAGTGAATAGCAGATGTGATGCTATGTATTGTGTAGCGATTTTCAAACTCAGTCGTCAGTAATGTCACTTGAATCCCATTTAAGGCTTCAGAGATTTTGTGGGTAAGGAAATTCAACTGGCAGCATTTTATTAATTATATTGTGAAATTAACAAAGTTCTGATCAAACTCATCAATGGGAATGATTTAATAAAAAGAAACTGTGAGCAGTAGAATGAAAAGTTTTGTATGAATTTTACCCTGATAGAGTTTTGAGTTGCTACTGTTAAACAAAGACTAGATTGTAACATGCTAAACCTGTTTTCCCCTCAACAATATGAATCAAGAGAACCAGTTCCTTAGTGTAATGGCAGTATGCATGTTTGACCCAGATTGAGCTGGGGTTACTTTGTTAATCCATAAGTATTTATTGTTGGTTAATAAATCAAATAGTTGGATTTATTAAGTTGAAGAAAACAATTTAATTTGAAACTTGAAAATAGTAAAGTATATGAACTATGCTAGGAACGAGGTGTACAAAGGAACACATAGAAGATTAAAAACAGCTCATTCAGACCTACCAGTTCATTTTAAAGTTTGCCATTCATGTGAGCAAATTATTTGAATTTAGTTCATCAACCTTGCTCTTAGTTTTTTCAGAATATTTTTCAGTTCCTTTCCTTGCCCAATCCAGTCTTGAATTTTGACAGTTTCTATCTCAATCACCAACCTATGGCCTGGCAGCTCTCTGTATGAGGACGTCTTGCTGTCTTTTGTCTTTCAGCTCTCCTGTAACTCTGACTCTTCCTTGCAAAAACCTCAACTATTGGAAGCAATCTATTTCTATCTGGCCTCCCCTATTGTTTCATAATTGTAAAGATTAAAATGCCAATAATCTCAATTGTTCAAACAAAAGGCCCAATTTCTTGTCTATTTCTGAATTTCTAGAGAGCCAGCAGCATCCTGGTGAAGCTGTGGTCTCTTGCCTCTCAAACTTCAGTATCTTTTCAATAGTGTGAAAGCCAGTATTCCACACCTAATCTAACTAAGTTTCAGTTAAGATTTCATGTTGACTTATCAATACTACTTGACGTTTGTACTGTGTATCTCTGACATAAAATCTTGAATTAGTTTTGCAGACTCATCAATCTAATGTGTTGCTTTTAATGCCATTTGAATCTGTGTGGATAGGTCCTTCTTTTCAGTAGCCCTGGAAAAGCATTAATTTATTAGTAAGCAAAGTTATTGTGATACATGATATAGCATCACTGTATAATGAATGACATGTGACGTGATGGTATAAATGTCTCAGTGTCCATGTTTTACAGTTTGACACGCTGAAGGGTAGCACACAACAGTCCATCTGAATTGCTGAGTTTGATCCCAGACATCGAGAGTATGGTGCTGGAAAGGCACAGCAGGTCAGGCAGCGTCCAAGGAGCAGGAGAGTCGATATTTCGGGCGTAAGCCCTTCATCAGGAATAAGGTTGTGGGCTGGAGGCTGAGAGATAAATGGGAAGGGGGTGGGGCTGGGGGGGGAAAGGTAGCTGAGAATGCAATAGGACGATGAAGGTGGGGGAGAAGGTGATAGGCCGGAGAGGAGGGTGGAGGGATAGTTGGGAAAGGCTATGGACAGGTCATGGGGCAGTGTCGATTTGGATGCTTGGGACTGGGATAAGATGGGGGGAGGGGAATGACGAAACTGTGAAATCCACATTAATCCCATGCAGTTGCAGGGTCCCAAGGCAAAAGATGAGGTGTTCTTCCTCCAGGCATCGAGTGGTAGGGTTTGGCGATGGAGGAGACCCAGGACCTGCATGTCCTTGAAGTGGGAGGGAGGGTTGATGCATTCAGCCATGGGACGGCAGGGTGGGATAGTCCGGGTGTCCCAGAAATGTTTTCTGAAACGATCTGCAAGTTGGCGTTCTGTCTTCCCAATGTAGAGGTGACCACATCGGGTGCAATGGGTAACAGACATTAGTGGAGGTACAGGTAATGTTCCATCGGATGTGGAAGGATCCTTCGGGGCCTTAGAAGGAGGCGAGGGGGGAGATGTGGATGCAGATTTTGCACTTCCTGCGGTGGCAGGGGAAGATGCCGAGAGTGGGGTGAGGGCTGGTGGGGATTGTGGATCTGACAAGGGATTTTCGTAGGGAATGGTCTCTCCAAAATGCTGATAGGGGTAGGGAGGGAAATATATCCCTAGTGGGGGGTCTGTTTGTATGCGATGGAAGTGGCAGAGGATGATGCGATGTATACAGAAGTTGGTGGGGTGGAGGGTAAGGACTGGGGGGTGTTGTCTCCTTGATGCATTGGGAGGGGTGGGGGTTCAAGGACGGAGGAGATGAACTGGATGGAATCATCAACCATGTAGGAGGGGAAATTGCGGTGCTTGAAGAAGGAAGCCATCTGGCATTTTCTATGGTGGAATTGTTCACCCTGGGAATAGATGTGGCGGAGGAATTGTGAATATTTATAGGAGGCAGGCTGGGAGGAAGCTGTAATTGATTGGGATTGTAATTGATGTCCATGGTTAGTCAGTCCTCTGCCCTTGCTCACACCTTGCTCCTCATGTCTGTCCAAGGCCTCAAAGGATCTTTCCTCATCTGGCAGAAATTTACCTGTAACTCCACTAATATCAATTGCACCTGACGTGATCTCCTCTACATCGGGCAGACAGGACACCTACTTGTGAATCGTTTCAGAGAATATCTCTGGGGCACTGGCACAACCAACTCCACCGCCTATGGTGGAACACTTCAACTCCCCTCCCCCTCCATTCCCGCCACTCCACCAAGGCCCTGGGCTTCCTTCATCGCTAAATACTAACCACCCAAAGCCTGGAGGAAGAACACCTCATCTTCTGCCTTGGGATTCTGCAACCACACGGGATCAATGCGGATATCACCAGTTTCCTTATTTCTCCTCCCCCCACCTTATTCCAGTCCCAAGCCTCCAACTTGGCACCGTCCTAATGATCTGTCTGTTGTCTTTCCCATCTATCCACTCCACCCTCCTCTCTGATCTATCGTCTTCTCCCCCACCTTCATCTACCTATTGCATTCTCAGCTACCTTCCCCAACCTGCCCCTCTACCCAGCCTACAAGCCTCATTCCTGATTAAGGGTTTTTGCGCAAAACATCAATTCTCCTGCTTCTCAGATGCTGCTTGACTTACTGTGCTTTTCGCGCACCATACTCTCGACTCTGACCTCCAATATCTGAAGTCCTCACTTTCTCCTAGTTGATCCCAGACATGCCTTGATTGTAGTCTACATATGTAGATACCATATTTTTTCTTCGAATCATTCATGGGATGTCCATTAGCTGGCCAGACCAGTATTTATTGCCCATCCCTAATTGCCCAAAGAGCAGATAAAAGTCAACCATCTGGAGTCGCATGTATCTGTTATAAAAGTTGATTGAATTCTTAAATGCTACATGACTGACATTTCATCCACACGTTACAATGTAAATACTAATCACAACAGTTGAAGGTTATCACTTATTGTGTGATGCTGCATCTTTTCTATAGTCAAAATATATAATTTCATTCTTTTTGTCCCCTTTTAGTGCATTTTGCATCATATCAATTGTCTTTCATAATTTTTATGGCATCAATTACTATTTGTAGCACCCTTTGCTTATTTCCTAATTCCGCTTCTGAAAGGTCTACCTCTGATATTTAGATTGTGATCCTGACTCTAAGATGCCCAAACCAGTGGAAATAGTCTCTTTGTGTTTGCCCTGTTTGACTTAACATCTTAATTCATTCAAATTACCTATTAACCTTCTATGTTTGAGGATAAACATCCCTATTTTGTGCTCTCCTCATATAATTCCCAGAGTTCAAGTGTTATTCTATGCTGAATTCTGTTCAAGGCCAATATATCATTCACAGAGTATGGTAGCCAAAACTGCACACAGCACTGCATGTATAGTCAAAGCAGAGCATTAGCCCTTTTGTAACAGAATATTTTGTTTGTGAATCAGTTTTGATTACCTTTCGTAATTTTTCAATATATTTTAATGACCCATTCCAGAACCACCAAGGTTTCTCGACAGAGTACACTGTTCTGTTCTTTCCATATCCAAAGTGGATAACCTCACATTGAAGTCTATTTTACGTAGTCTTTCCCATTTCATTAATCTGTCAATATCTCTTTGTAATCTTAGACTTCCATCTACGCTTCTTCCAATGCTGCCTGTTCTTGTAAAGCAGAAAATTTGATTGTATTCATGTCAACCGCAACATTATTAATAAATTTAAGTAACTTGATCCTTATAGAACACCATTAGTCACATCCGACTAAGCCCATTATGCCTATTTTCTATCTCTTCAGCTAATTTCCAAATCAGAATAATTCAGTTAGACTTTTGATTCTACGAACCTTAGCTTCCAAGATCTAACAGCCTCTTCTGTGAGGCTTATCGTTTCCCTGTCCACTTAATATTCAGCTTTCAGAGAGAATGGATAGGCTGGATTGGTTTCTTTGCAGAGAAGGCTGAGGAGAGACTTGATTGATATGTTAAAATTATGAGGGACAAAGATAGGGTAGATAACAAGAAACATATCCCTGTAGTAGAGGCATCAATAACATACATGTAAGATGAGGTGCAGAGCAAGTGCAGTGGGATTGAGGAAAGTCTTTTTTTCACTTGTGTGAGATATCTGGAACTCACTGCTTGGATGGGTCATAGAGGTGGGAACTGTCATAACATTTAAAAATATTGCGATGAAGACTTGAAATGTCATGGCATACAAGACAGTGGACCAAGTACTGGAAAATTGGATTAGAATGGATGGGGTGCTTGGTGATTAGTACAGACACAATGGACTGAAAGACCTCTTTCCATACTATATAACCTTATGATTCTTTGAGTTTGATTGTTTCTTCCAAAAGTTTAATCAGATTCATCAGACAACACCATTTAATATCTATGGCTGCCTGGAATTAGCTGAAAATTTTTAAGCTTATATTTTAATAATTTCCCAATAATGGAATGTAGATTACTGCCTGAAGACCATTGGTTTTCTTCTTTTAACATTTCAAATAATGGATGACATGCAATTTTCCAATCTAAAGGAATAGTTCCTAAAATGAGAACAATTTAGCAAATTGTATTTGCTATTAAATATGTGGCATCTGCAATGTCCTCATCCATTTCCATTTAACCCTGGGATGGAAGCTATCTGACCATGGAGGCTAGCCATTCTTTAGTACTATTATGTTCTTCACAACCATTATTTTGCTTGTGTTAATTTTGGCAGGTCCTGATCCTGATTCAGTACTGTCTTCCTTTGATTTTCAACATTCTAAGTTCTTCCTTTACTTTGAATACTGACCCTGAGTAGTTGTTCAATGAATCTGTAGTTTCTCTATATTCATGGACAATATCACTGTTATCAGTTCTAAAGGAGCTCACATACCTTCTAATCACTTTATTTTCTGAAACAATAATCAAAATATTCATAATCCCTTTTTGTATCTGATATATTTGTTTCCTATATTTTACTGTTCTTTATATCTTTTCTTCACAAATCTCTTTTGCTATTTCCAAAATATTGTTATACACAATGAACATTGATTCCAGAACTGAATCGTGTAGGACATTCCTATGGACTCCCAAGATTGAAATCTGTCCTTTTGTCCTGTTATCTCAGGTTAGAATTTGAAAGGGTTAACTAACATTATGAATGGACTCGACCCATCAAAGTATAAAGGATTGTTCCTGGAAGGAGAGAATCAGTCTCAGTTCTACTTCTGGTCTGTGTTTGTTACCAAAGCTTTGAGAGAATGTGTTAGTAGTAGCGGTGCAAACTTCTGGTGTCTCACAAGAGATCATCATATATCCTAGCCATAATGTAACTATCAATTAAGTAATGTGTAATAAACATCAACTGTTTAAATTAGAGTAGAATCCCTACAGTGTGGAAACAGGTCCTTCAGCCCAACGACCTGGTAGAGTAACCCACTCAGACCCATTCCCCTATCCTGTATTTACCTCTGACCAATGCACCTAACCTACACATCCCCGAACACCATGGCCAATTTAGCATGGCACATCTTTTGGATTGTGGGAGGAAACCAGAATACCTGGAAGAAACCCACGCAGACACGAGGAGAGCATGCAAACTCCACACAGACAGTCACCCAAGGTTGTAATTGAACCCAGGTACTTGGTGCTGTGAGACAGCAGTGCTAACCACAGAACCACTGTGCTGCCTGGTTAACAAAGAGTAAGCCTATCTTCTGCCTGGGATTTTGTGTAGTCATTTTCTGCCATATGATCTGGACCAATCCTTCATTTTCTTTGGTGATCTCCTGTGTGGTGTTGTGTCAAAGTTTTTTCTAATATCAGTACACATTACTTTCGCCTCATTTCTACCCATCTGACCTTTTCAAATGTCACATGAAGTCATTTCTTTTGGAGTCTATACTAGCTTCTTCTATTTTCTCTGTTTAAAAGCTTTATATTTAGTTAGAATCACATTCAGAATAATGAAAACAGTTTGATATTCTGTATGAGATTTCACAGAATGGAATGGAATCTTGGTCAAGAACAAAAATGGTTGGAGAAATCCAGCAGCTTTGGCAGCATCTGTGGAGAGAAAAAAGAGTTAACATTTCAATTCCAGAGATTGGAATTGTTGGAAATGTTTCAGATTTCCAGCATTGGCAGCTTTTTGTTTTACTATGGAATTATGTCTTATGCTTCACATTTCAAATAATTGCGAGCCTTCCAATGTAGCTTTTCTTAAACAAGATAAGTCACAGTGGCAGTAGCAAAGTTTAAAAAGCTACATCGTCAGTCAAGGATTTCTAAGCGCAGGCATGATATCAATTGTATCGCAATGCTTGTTTCCATGTTGTAACTTTGATGTAGTTTTATTAATTTTCCTCCAGTTTAACAATTTTTACATGTCTTACTATTTTCCAAGCACACAAGTTATTATTTGCTGTGTGTACATATGGCTTGAGTTAAGTGTATACTATATCGCTGTGTGTAATCATACGCCAAATTTCGATATTCAGCATTCTCTAAGTTGTCAGCTTGAGTTGAATTGCAGTTTGTGTCACTTCGCTATAGTTCTTCCCAATTTTTCAAACTTTCCAGCAAATGTGGGTAGAAAATGTAACCTAATGTAAGAAGAAGGAAAAAGGAAGGGATAAAACTTTCATACGCAACCCATATTCGTTTTGTTTTTGCAGGAACAAAATCTAAAGCTTTCCTCATATGGATAGAAAAATGAATTGTTAAAATACAAATAACAGTTTTTTTTTAAAGATACAGCTACATAAGTAAATGTGGAAAAAAGAGGTTTAGAAAATATACTTCAAAGGATAATTGTACTGGTCATTCTGCTATAACACGACAGTTCTGTAACCTCGCGCCATAGAAAATCGAGGTATGGAAAACTCTATAGAAAATCGCCCTGTAGAAGATCGCTAATATAAAATCATTGGACCTGTGCAGTAGAACGTTTGTGTTATCTAAACAACACCCATTATTTGTTAATCGCATTTTAGCCAATTTGCACTGACAAAATACATATTATAGCAAAATAGCTTGTAAAAACAATTCAAAATGCCAATATCCAAGTCTGATATTCAGTTCAAAGATTCCAACAATAGTGTTGATATTGTTTGTGAATATGTTTACGATTGTGACTTGCTGCAGAATCTGATTAGAAGCTGAGTAACTGCATGAGTGCTTTAAACCTTGATCTGGATAATGCTGGTAATGTCAGAGAAGTTCTGTGTTGAACATGGACAATGACATGTGCCACTGGAGCTGAATGACCTGAGTCTATGCTGTACATTTTACATCATATAATTTTGTTCACAAAGTATTTGGGTTTTTGTCGAAGGTTTTGGTTACTCCTGATCAGTGCTCGAATACATTCAAATATGAGCTTACGAGAGTGCAGTTTTGATGTCACTGATGGAAGAATATGTCTGAACAGCTGTGATATCAAGACGGAATTTTTCAGTGTGTCATCATCATTTGCAGTCTCTCGCAGATAAAGATGACTCTCTTCCACTTTCAGGATTACAGACAGCTACGGCTTCCGTGGGCAAAATGACAGTGTGTAACATTGATTTGGCCTCACTGGATCTAGTCTTGTTTTCTGCTCCTGTTTCAAACTGCAAAAATTGTTGGGAGAGTATCCAAACTTTTACAGAAATTCTAGTACATTACGATTCATGTTGAAATTTCTTTGGCAAGTAAGGATGTTATGAAACTTGAAAGGGTTCAGAAAAACATTATAAAGATGTTGCCAAGTTTGGAGGGTTTGAGCAATTTTCCCTGGAGCATCGGAGGCTGAGGTGTGACCTTATAGCTGTTTATAAAATCATGAGGGGCATGGATAGGGTAAATCAACAAGGTCTTTTTCCTCGTGTGAGGGAGTCCAGAGCTAGAGGGCATAGGTTTAGGGTGAGAGGGGAAACATTTAAAAGGGGCCTAAGGGGCAACATTTTCACACAAAGGGTGGTGCCAAGGTTTGGAATGAGCTGCCAGAGGAAGTGGTGGAGGCTGGTACATTTACAACATTTAAAGGCATCTGGATGAATATATGAAGAGAAAGGGTTTAGGAGGATATGGGCCAAGTGCTGGCAAATGGGACTAGATTATTTAGGATATCTGGTCAGCATGGAGGAGTTGGACCGAAGGGTCTGTTTCTGTGCTGTACATGTCTATGATTCGTAAGTCGTCTTAGGGCATTCAGCAACTGATATGGAACATCTTCAGGTTTTAGTTCCTTTGTCAGTCTCGTTGAAGATTATTAGGAACAAAATAAATTTTTTCAATTTCAAAGTAAATTGTTGTAATTCACCCCTATAAAGATAGTACTTTGCTCTTTCATGACGCAACAACAGCAATTGTCGTATATTGTTAAAACTCTTAAAATATCCCTAATCAGGCATAAATAGTCTCGGTCAGAACCCAGGTGAGGTTATGAGCTCCAAGACAGTAATCGCCAATAGTCTTCCCAATCCCAGCTTTTCGAAGTCTTGTTGCTACCATTCCCACCCACAGAACACACAGCCCACTGAGGAGTCTCAGCAATTTTCAAGGCTCAGAATAGGATCTTTGGGAGTCACTAGTCTCGGAGTTATATTGCTCGGAATTCAGAACTGAAGTGGGGAATAAAATTGCAGCAAGTCTCTACGAGCCAATACATTCATCTGGAGGGAACAGACAGCTAAGTTCAGAGAGAATATGTAATGAGATCCAGTACTACAGAAAGGCGGAAGAAGAGAGAGAACTCTGAAAGTCAGCTAAGTTCAAAAACAAAATAATGAGAGTTAATGTTCAAGTGTTAATTTTGGCTCACTGGTACCACTCTTGCCTCCAAGTCAGAAATCATGATTCACATCCCACTCCAGAGACTGAAACACATAAATGCCACATCGCAGCAATACTAAGGGAGGTCTGCATTGTCAGAGGTACCGTGTTTCAGCTGAGAAGTTACATTGAGGAAAAATCTTTCATCTCATGTAGATACAAAAACCTCTATACAAACTTTCCAGGTATCCTGGCCAATGGTTATCTCTCAGTCAACACCCCCCAAAAAATATGCTCATCTGTTTCATTGCTGTGTGTGGGAACTTGCTGTATGCAAGTAGACCACCATGTTTCTCTACAATACAGCACTGACTGCACTTCAAACTTTTCACTCCTTTTGAAGTATGAACTAGAGAGCAGCAACAATCTGTGCTCAAGCCTGAGTAGGGGCAAAGCAATGATATTCAAAACATATTTTCCCCACCCTGAGTTGGCTACTTGGTCTTATGAATTTACACTAAATACTGGTGATTAGTTCAATATGGATTGGTATTACAGTGTTGTTCTCAATAAAATGCCTGAAATTTTCATTTCTGTAGTATCTTCAATATTAACATATCTGAGGGCTCAAATGGAAACAAATAAACAAACAGTTGATGGACTCAGGAAGGAGACTGACAAATCGGTCATGCAGAATGCTTTAAAAAATATTTTAAAATTGAAACGTGGTGGCGTGGTTTATTCAGGAGGTTGTTGCAGAGGGCAGGACTGACACAGCTGAAGTTTCCATTATGTCGGCTTTTAAATAAGATCAGTTTCAATGAACCCAAGCATGCAAAAGGGAATATGTGGGTAGATGAGTTTGCAATGCAGAGGAGGGAAGATATTTGAAATTTGAGGACAGAAGTTTATGCTCAGGTTACAGAGGAAAAAGGTGAGCCAGCACTCGGTGTTTTAACTTGTATCATGACAGTATTATGGAATCTTTTAAAACTCTATTTTAAAAACTGTATTTTTCAAATTGGACTGATTAAAAATCGACTCTGAGGTCATCACTTCTTGCAGATTTTGCCACTTCCTTGTATCGCTCAATGATAAAAGGATATTCCCAGATGTGAAAGACATCTTGAAAATCAATGCATTGTTCACAAAAGTATTGACCCTTTGACTTTTATGACTTATTTCTGATTCTATTGTGGTTAACTTGTTCAAGTGATTACCCATTCCAAAATCTCAACTGCCAGAAGTGGATCCTAGGATTTTTTTGTATAATTCCAAATCCTTTTAAATTAAGCAACAAGTTTGAAGCATAAGAATGAAAGTAAACCATTTAACTCCCTTGATTCTATTGATTGACTTCATGGCTGATCTGGAAACTAACTTGAGAGGTTCACATTTGGCCTATATTCCTTAATATCTATGGATAACAAAAGTCTGTCAATCCCAGATTTAAAATCAACAGCTGATCTGTTATCAGTTCAAACTTTCAACCAGATTTTGCAGTTCAATATGTTTCCTGATTTCAATTCTAAAATAATTTTCCTCTATTATCGTATTGAACAAAGAAAATTTACAGCCCAGGAACAGGCCCTTCGGCCCTCCAAATGTACTGTCTAAAACTGTCGGACAATTTCTAACCATTTGTATCCCTCTGCTCCCCACCTACTCATGCATCTGCCCAGACGCATCTTAAATGAATCTACTGTGCCTGCCTCTACCACCTCTGCTGGCAATGCATTCCAAACACCCACCACCCTCAGTGTGAAGTACTTGCCACATGTATCTCCCTTAAACTTTCCACCTCTCACCTTGAAAGCATGACCTCTCGTTACTGAATCCTTCACCCTGGGAAAAAGCTTGTCTCTATCCACCCTGTCTATATCCTTCATGATTTTGTAAACCTCAATCAGGTACCCCCCCCCCCACCATCTCCTTTTTTCTATTGAAAATAAACCTAACCTACTCAACCTTATTGGTTCTCTTCAATATCTTGAAAGCTTTATCCAATTCCAGAGAACACAACCCAAGTGTTTGCTAAGATCTCCATGTAGTTTGATCCTTTGAAGCCAGAGTCTCATTTTGTGAATGCGTTTAATTTATGAAATTTGTGCAATTTGTGAAAACACAGACAAATTGTGTTTTTCTGCAATTGCAAATTAATCTAGTAAAAATATCACTCATTGTCAGTATTGTTTTTGTTGATTGGTAGTTTTAATTTATCACTTCAATCTCCCAGTTCTAGAAGAAAAATGAGATTAGGTATTAGTAAATGTGCCTTTTTATGTTTATTGTTCTCGGAAGCAAGTTTGTATGCCATTTATTTTTGTCTCAAATTTGATGAATATTTACGGTCTAACAGATTGAAATAGTTCCACATTTCCTATTTCACCTCCTCATTCCTGGTATTCTAATTTGAAAACTTTTGTGTACTAGTGCTTCAGTGTACCAGACTGTCAGTCAGTGCTCTTATTTAACTGAGTGCATCTAATGAAGAGTGGGCTCATAGATTACACTCCTCTGAAATTGAGTTGTTCAGAGTATAATGAGCTGGACTGAAATGTTAAAATTGACTAATGTGGCAATGCTAGTTCAAATAATTGTGATTTTTCACAAAAACGCATAAAAATACAACATTTGAATTATTGATTTAAATTGCTTTTTATATGTGTTTCATTTTCTGGTATACTGCTTAAGCATTCACTCTGAATAACATGACTGGATAATGTCAATATCCTTAATCTTGGAAAAAATAAAATTAATCACTTCATCTCTTCTGTAGGAAACAAACTTTAGTTTTAAATAATTGTTCTAATAGCACCAGCCAGCAAAAAAGCCAATTGATTATGATTTCCTTGGATGCCTTTATAGACGATGCAGAATTGGGGTTTACGCTACTCAAAAAGTAAAACATTTCTTGGACAGAATGCAATTTTTGACATAATTGACATTTACAAACCTCTCCCTTTCTATTTCCTGAACACTCACCTCTGCTTCAATTTCCACACATCTTGGCACTTTTTATTTCAATACATTTCTAAAATGATCAGTTCACCAGTTTTTCAGAAAATCCTTCTTTATTTCCACATCTAACCCTGTCTTCCTTCCTTTGCAAAGGTCATCAATATATTACCAGCACCACCAGCTATAAATTCCTTGGTACCGTAGGAAAGGTCATTATCAGACTGCAAGCATACCACTCAAGGTTTGTTCACTTACCCAAGCCCCATATGCTTGGTGACTGTGTATGTTTCCTGGAAGGTGTCATCATTTCTCTGTGATATGCTTGGAAGTAGGACTTCTTTTGAACGGAGAAGGCAATATTATCAATAAGGTATTCATGTGTCCAGTCCATGTCAAGAATATCATAGTTTGTCTTTTTAAAATTAGTTTTGTTTTTCTACTTAGGAGTGGCCATACATTACTGGCATTTTGGTTCTCACGTCAAGAAAACAAACTGAACCGCCAACAGACCATTGAGCTGGGACACCACATCCTTAAAGCTCACATATTCAAGGTATTTGATTCTGTATGAAACAGGTTTGAAGAGGTTACATCACATCACTGTTGTGTGTGCATGCTATTGAGTTTCGAGAGAATGGCTCAAATCATCATGATATAGCTGAAAGTGGAACCAAATGGTCTTATGGTCTTATGGTCAAATAGCACAGAGACCTAGATTAATGTTCAGGAATGAGTTCAAAGCCACCCCCTACCCCCCGCCTGCCCCAAAACAGCTGGCAGAATTCAAATTCAATTAATAAATCTGATGTAAGATGCTCATCCAATTGTAAGACAGAAACCTGTCTAGTTACTGTACTGAGCTTCAAGTGTTGTGACATGGGAGATATCAAGCAAAGCTAAACTAATTGAGCCTCCCTATCCATGGATTCACAACACTGTAAAATGAAATTGAATTACCTTCAATTGTTAAGTCATTCCTAACCAGACTGAAGAATAACAGATATCACACTCCAAATTGGTAACTTAAACAAAAATTAATAATATATTATTAATAATGTAACTTTAGCAGAACATGGGTAAGTAACAAGGCAATGTGCTTGATAGCTATGATCTAAGCCCAATCTTCTTGAACCGGAATGCCCCACACTCTCTCCGACAGATACAGTTAAGAGATAAACTAAAAGGAAGAAAATAAAGGAACAATTTGCCAATTCAACAGTTTGAAAATGGGTACCTGGTCTTGAGAAATCCTTGGTTAATGGAGTTGTGGATGGGCAACTAAACTAGGTCTTGCCTGAATTCTGAAGTCACCAAATCATGACTCAATAAACAGATTCAATAGCCTTCCAGGATTATTCAGTCACTTCTTGTTTTCTTATCACAACAACGAACAAATTGACAACTATAGTGAAAACAATGGCGAGAGAGAGAGCAAAACACAGCAGAACCATCCGGAAGGTTTTTTTTCAGAACAGACTGATGGCTTCAAAGCCCCAGTCAGAACTACATAGAGACATGAACACAGCCCATCCATCACGCAAATCAGCCTCCCATCCATTGACTTCATCTATACTTTCCACTGCATCAGGAAAACAACCAACGTAATCAAAAAACCCTCCAACCCCAATTATACTCTTTTCCGTCATGCAGAAGATATAAAAATTTGTATACAGGTACGAACATCTACTTCCCCACTGTTGTCAACTTTTGAATGGACCTCCTTAATGCTGATGTTGATCTCTGTCTGCACCTTGGCAGGTGGAGCATTGTATCCTGCACTCTGTTCTGTTACCCTGATGCACTTGTATAGTTTGATCTGCTTGTGAAGCACGTAAGACTACATTTCATGTTGCCTTGATACATGTGTTAGGAATAAAGCAAATCAAATCAGAACTGGTTCACTCTTCTATCCTGTCTTTTTACCAGCATTCTGCATGATTGGCTGGTCAGCACCGATCTGTTCTTGATTGACCAATTCAACATTCAATAAATGCCAATCCTGAGCCCAGGTCATTCCAGTCCAGTAGTTCTCTTAGGACAATAGTTAACCTGCAATGATGTTTCCGAGCCAGTTCTCATAAACAAACATCTTTTACTTGCCCTCTCCTTTCCAAAGCAAGCTGCTGCTCAAAGTTTTAATTCTCAACTTCAGCTCACAGTTCTAAACCAAAAATGCAAATACAATAGTGAAGATCTCAATAGGTATAAACCTGGCATCCTTTCTTAGGCTAGCCTATGTGTGACTCCAGACCTGAAGCAATGCAATTTCCTCTTAACTGCCTTTGAAATGATCAGCTCCATTGTATCAAACTGCAAGAGAAATGTTGTGGTTCTGTTTGCCGAGCTGGAAGTTTTTGCTGCAAACATTTCGTTCCCTGGCTAGGGAACATCATCAGTGCTATTGGAGCCTCCTGTGAAGCGCTGCTTTGATGTTTCTTCCGGTATTTATAGTGGTTTGTTCTTGCCGCTTCCGGGTGTCAGTTTCAGCTGTAGTAGTTTGTATGTGGGGTCCAGGTCGATGTGTCTGTTGATGGATGTTCTTGCCGTTTCCGGGTGTCAGTTTCAGCTGTAGTGGTTTGTATATGGGGTCCAGGTCTATGTGTCTGTTAATGGAGTTTGTGAATGAATGCCATGCCTCTAGGAATTCCCTGGCTGTTCTCTGTCTGGCTTGTCCTATGATGGTAGTGTTTTCCCAGTCAAATTCATGTTCCTGGTTGTCTGAGTGTATGGCTACTAGGGATAGCTGGTCGTGTCGTTTTGTGGCTAGCTGATGTTCATGGATGCGGATTGTTAGCTGTCTTCCTGTTTGTCCTATATAGTGTTTTGTGCAGTCCTTGCATGGTATTTTGTAAACTACGTTAGTTTGGCTCGTGCTGGCTATTGGGTCCTTTGTTCTAGTGAGTTGTTGTCTGAAGCCAACTTCCACACTCAGACAACAACTCACTAGAACAAAGGACCCAATAGCCAGCACGAGCCAAACTAACGTAGTTTACAAAATACCATGCAAGGACTGCACAAAACACTATATAGGACAAACAGGAAGACAGCTAACAATCCGCATCCGTGAACATCAGCTAGCCACAAAACGACACGACCAGCTATCCCTAGTAGCCATACACTCAGACAACCAGGAACATGAATTTGACTGGGAAAACACTACCATCATAGGACAAGCCAGACAGAGAACAGCCAGGGAATTCCTAGAGGCATGGCATTCATCCACAAACTCCATTAACAGACACATAGACCTGGACCCCATATACAAACCACTACAGCTGAAACTGACACCCGGAAACGGCAAGAACATCCATCAACAGACACATCGACCTGGACCCCACATACAAACTACTACAGCTGAAACTGACACCCGGAAGCGGCAAGAACAAACCACTATAAATACCGGAAGAAACATCAAAGCAGCGCTTCACAGGAGGCTCCAATACCTCTGATGATGTTCCCTAGCCAGGGAACGAAACGTTTGCAGCAAAAACTTCCAGCTCGGCGAACAGAACCACAACAACGGACACCCGAGCTACAAATCTTCAACCAGACTTTATGCAAGAGAAATATAGTTCATATCATTAACTATATCTACCTAATCTTAAATGTTTTTTATCATCATATTTGTACCTCAGTATTGGGATTTTGTTTCTTGTATGATATTCATCGGTTGATGGAGAAAGCATATAGATTAGGAGAAAGAAAATGATCATTGCTTT
Source organism: Hemiscyllium ocellatum (assembly GCF_020745735.1). Lineage (NCBI taxonomy): Eukaryota > Metazoa > Chordata > Chondrichthyes > Orectolobiformes > Hemiscylliidae > Hemiscyllium > Hemiscyllium ocellatum. Next base: position 10,745,589 of record NC_083432.1, on the reverse strand, counting down.
TTATGATGAGTACAATGCAGCTGGAAGCTAGTTGCAACATTTGCATGATATATGCACTATGTGTGCAAAGCAGTTATCACTACTACATGTACAAAGCAGGCAAGAGTAAGCTGGCCTTTTAGTGAATACACTTGAACATTTAACATAATTATGTCTTGTTTCTGGCAGGAAAAATAATTCACTGTTTCTTCTGTTTCTCTTCAAGGGACTGAGCAAAAAGGTTGGTGTTTCCTCTTCAATACTCCAAGGCTTGTGGATATCTTACAGCACAGAAGGGCTATCCACTGCACTAGCATCTTTACGCAATTTATACACTCCAAACATCAAGGTAAAGCAATAACTACTGGCTAACTCTGGCTGTCATGTCATGTTTTTAGCCCTGAATTTGAATCCAGCCCACAATAAGAGCTATTGATCACAGCTTTGTTAGCACATAGTTTTTCAAGCATTGGCATCCTGTTCTCTGTGTGCATGAATTTGTGGCATAAGAGCACATTATATTTGACAATAGTCTTGCAACTTAAAGAAAACCTGATGCCAAACTGAATATCATTTAGCATGTTGTACAGCATGTACAGTTTGGGCCAAAGGGCCTGTCTCCGTGCTGTAGGACTCTAATTAACTCTCCATGTTTCAGCACTTAATGCAATTAAGTGAACAGTAGTGACCTTATAGGTTTACAGCATATCTTAAAAGTGAAATTTACTGTTTACATAGAGTTCATTTTCATTATGTGGCAAATAATGTTTGCTGGGAGCAGCAAGAAAAATGTCAACATCAAACCCCTGTCCCACTTTGCTAGATCAGTCCCACCTACCTTTGATTCGTATTTCTTATTCCCTTTTCCACTATATCATGTCTTGACTTAATTTGTGACCCCAAGACTTGAATACTTTAAAATATTAAGAATCAGCCCAGCACAACATTTCATAGAGATCCATCCTGAGGCTATTCTTCCATTCTGTGGGATAGTCTCTTCCTCCCATCTGAAAAATCTCCATTTGGGACTAGTCTCTGTTTTCTGTTTTTAAGCCAAATATCTGCCCAACTTCATATATCACCTTTTACTCTCATCTTGACTATCACTGGCAGAGGTGAAACCTTCCCAAAGGTTTTGCAAAATGCCAAGTGATTCACCAAGACATTGATGTTTTTGAAAACCTGTCATATACTGTTGAAACATAAATCCATGATGATATGTTGGGCTTATTCAAGCTAAACTGATAAAGTTATTTAATTTTGTACTTTTAATGTATCAAAGCTTTGTTCCAAAAAATACAAACTACCTTTTCACTGATGTATTTGCAACTGAGCATGGAAGCAGATGTCAAATCATCAGCTTAATTGTTAGTGGATACGAACATCTTGTACAATTATTCTTATTGAGCACATTTAAAAATGTCAGTCTGTGTTTGTCTTTCTGTCTAAACTTCCTTGAAAATGGATGTTAAATGATGTATTTAAACATCATTGCTTTGATGAAGGGAACTATTTTAGATACAATCCTTCGAGCCTGTTAATTCTGTTAGATCACTGTCACTGTCTTTTGGAATTACTTCAAGCCACCTTGCATGTTAATTCAATTTCTTCATACTGTCATTTGTTTCAATAATTTCTCCAAGTCAATTTATCTAATCAGCAACTGATGTATCAACATATTTTAAAAGGATCAAAGGAATTCAAACAAATTCATAAATATTTGGCAGTTTAAGTTCTCATCCTTCAGCCAATTTGATGCAGGCAAAGATTTTTCTTTATGTTCAGTGGCCCGTCAAAAGAGTGATTAAGATGTAATGAGTGATGGTGAAGATATTTCACAATGGAGTGACATACTCACGGTCAACCTGTAACCCATCTCATTCAATCATAGAATCCCTATAGAACATAGAAAAGTACAGCACAGAACAGGCCCTTTGGCACACGATGTTGTGCCGAGATTTAATCCTAATGTAAAATATAGTAACAACCTACGCACCCGTCAACTCACTGCTATCCATGTGCATGTCCAGCAGTCGCTTAAATGTCCCCAATGACTCTGCTTCCACCACCACTGCTGGTAACGCATTCCATGCATTCACAACTCTCTGTAAAATACCTACCTCTGAAGTCTCCTTTGTACCTTTCTCCTAATGTCTTCGAGCTATGACTTCTCGTACCAGTCAATCCTGCCCTGGGGAAATGTCTCTGGCTATTGACTCTATCTATTCTTCTCATTATTTTGTACATCTCTATCAGGTCTCCTCTCTTCCTCCTTCTCTCCAGAGAGAAAAGTCCGAGCTTATTCAACCTTTCTTCATAAGGCAAGCCCTCCAGTCCAGGCAGCATCCTGGTAAACCTTCTTTGCACCCTCTTCCCAAGCCTCTGTATGTTGCGTATAGTAGGGCGACCAGAACTGGACACAATATTCTAAGTGTGGCCTCACCAGGGACTTGTAGAGCTGCAACAATACCTCACGGCTCTTAAACTCTATCCCCCTGTTGATGAAAGCCAAAACACCATATGCTTTCTTAACAACCCTATCCACTTGGGTGGCAGCTTTGAGGGATCCATGTACTTGCACACCCAGATCCCTCTGTTCCTCCGGACTGCCAAGAATCCTGTCTTTAATCCTTTTTCAGTAATCGAGTTCGACCTACCAAAATGCATCACTTTGCACTTATCCAGGTTGAACTCCATCTGCCATTTCTCAGTCCAGCTCTGCATTCTGTCTATGTTGCGCTGCAGCCTGAAGTAGCCCTGTATACTATCAACGTCACCTCCAAACTTTGTGTCATCTGCAAATTTACTAACCCACCCCTCAACCTCCTCATCCAAGTCATTTATAAAAACTACAAAGAGCAGAGGCCCAAGTACAGAGCCCTGCAAGACCCCATTCAACACTGTCCTCCAGGCAGAATACTTTCCAACTACAACCACTTCTGAATCCAGATAGCCAAATCTCCCTGTATTCCCATACTTCCTGACTTTATGAATGACCCTACCCTGGGGACCCTATCAAATGCCTTGCTGAAACCCATATACACCACATCCACTGCTTGACCGTCAACAACCTATCTTGACACCTCCCCAAAGAACTCAATAAGATTTGTAAGGCATGACCTGCCCCTCACAAAGCCATGCTGACTGCCTTTAATCACACTATGCTTTGCCAAATCGTCATAAATCCTATCCCTCAGAATTCTGTCCAAAACTTTGCTGGCCACAGACGTAAGACTGAGTGATCTGTAATTGCCAGGGATTTCCCTATTACCCTTGAAAAGAGGAACAACATTCGCCTCCTCCCAATCCTCTGGTACAACTCCCGTGGAGAGTGAGGAGGCAAATATGCTCGCCAGCGGCTTAGCAACCTCTTTTCTCACTTCCCGGAGCAGCCTAGGATAAATCTGGTCTGGCCCTGGGGACTTATCAATCTTAATGTTTTCCAAACTTTCTAGCACACCAAGTTCATCAATCTTGATCTGGTCAAGACTGTATCCCAGCTCCTCTAAGTTTTCATTTATAACAATTTCCCTTTCCTTGGTGAAAACTGAAGCAAAAAACTCATTTAGGGCTTCCCCTATCTGCTCAGACTCCACACACAAGTTTCCTCCGCTATCCCTGATCAGCCCTACCTTCTCCCTGATCATTCTCTTATTCCTGACGTATGAGTAAAACACCTTTTGGGTTCTCCCTAATCCTTCTTGCCAGGCCTTTATCGTGCCCCCTCCTGGCTCTCCTCAGTCCATTTCTGAGGTCCTTTCTAGCAAGCCTGTAATCCTCTAAAGCTGTGCTAGATCCTTGCTTCCTCCACCTTACATAAGCTGCCTTCTTCCTTTTGATGAGAAGTTCCTCTGTTCTCATCATCCAAGGTTCCTTAATCCCTCCTCTTCTTACCTGCCTCAGAAGAACAAATTTGTGCATCACTCTCAACAACTGCTCCTTAAATAGTCTCCACATGTCTGCTATGCCCTTTCTGTGGAACAATTGCTCCCAGTCTATACTTCCCAATTCCTGTCTGATAGTGTCATAATTTCCTTTTCCCCAATTGAATATCTTCCCTCGGTAATTGCTCCTTTCACTTTCCAAGGCTATGCTAAATTGAAGCAGTTGTGATCACTGTCACCAAAGTGGTCTCCTACCACGAGACCTGACACCTGGTCTGGCTCGTTGCCAAGCACCAAATCCAAAATGGCCTCTCCCCTCATCGGTCTGTCGACATGCTGAGTTAGGAAACCTTCCTGAGCACCCGGACAAAGTTGGCTCCATCCAAACCATCTACACTTAGGAGGTTCCAGTTGATATTGGGAAAATTGAAATCACCCATAACAACAACCTTTTGCATTTTTCCAGAATCTGCCCGTCGATGAGATCTTCAATTTCTCTACTGCTATTAGGTGGTCTGTAGAAAACCTCCAATGCAGTGGCTGTTCCCTTGCTATTCCTAACTTCCACCCATACTGACTCAGTAGACAAACCTTCCTCAACAACCTCCTTTTCTGTAGCTGTGATGCACTCTCTGATGAGCAATGCTACCCCCCCTCCTCTTTTTACACCCTCCCTGTTCTTTTTAAATATTCTAAACCCTGGAACATCAAGCAACCATTCCTGCCCCAGTGAAACCCACATCTTTGTTATGGCCACAACATCGTAGTCCCAAGTACTGATCCATGCTCTAAGTCCTTCACTCTTATTTCGGACACTCCTTATATTAAAGCATACACACTATAACCGATCCCTTTATTTCATCGCGTGAGAAGCCTTCCTTTTAGATTCAATATATCCTGTCACTGTCACATCTGCAACTGACCCCCTGCCAAATTAGTTTAAACCCTCCCAAATCAGACGAGCAAATCTTCCACCCAGGACATTTGAACCCCTTCAGTTCAGGTGCAACCCATCCTTCATGTACAAGACAGTTGCCTGAGGTGGGAATTGAACCCGGGTCTCTGGCACTGCAAGACAGCAGTGCTAACCACTGAGCCACCGTACAGTAAGAGGCTATTCAGCTTACAGAGTCAGTACAGACACTCTGAAGAACATACTACCAAGCCTACCCCATCCCTGTCGTTCCTCATGGAGTTAATATACAATCCAAAGATGCTGCACATCTTTGGACTATTGGAGGAAACTGGAACATACAGAGAAAACCCACACAGTCATGGGGAGAATGTGCAAACTCCACACAGTCACCTGAGATGGAATCGAACCTGTTTTCCTGCGTTGTGCAACAGCAGTACAAATCACTGTGCCACTGTGCTGCTCCCACTCATTTAAACTGTACAGTGTGTTTCAGTTTACTGCTCGTCGACAGCAGTTGACTTACACAACTCACCTGTGTTTTTCTTACTTGTGGTCCTTACTTATGCAGCAATTGTCATTACAAACTTTGGGCTTACAATCCATAAACAAAAAGATTTAAAGGTGAAATTCCAAAATATTTCATGGTTTAATGGGTATTGTCACAGAACTTGGGAATAACCCCTTTTGAAATGTTGTGATGTTTGGGAAGATGAGTTTCCTCATTTTTATGTTTTTCATCCATTGATGAATATATTATTTAAATATATTTTGGTTAAAGAAAATCAATATTGCAATTATATTATTGTGCTAGAAATAAGTTTCAAGAACCAAATTCCTTCAAACTGTGATGACTGCATGTTTATTTGACTGATTATGAAACTTTGGACCTTTCTAACATAAAGCTTTGAAACATTGAAGGAATCTTTGAATTTGAAAGTAAAGGGAACATTACTGCCAACAGTGTGTTGTAATGGAATTGATTATCAGGTGTAATGATGTGAATAGCTTCTGAGAAAGCATTTTAAAGTGAAGCCAACATCGATTTTTACACACAATCTTTTCTGATCATCCCTGAGGAAGTGACATCATAACTTGCATGTGAAAAGTTTAACAGCAACTTTTAACTTGAATAAAATGTAGGAATAGATAAGAAAAGAAAATAAGGTTCAAACTAATGAAAGTTAAAGTCAGAACTGATACAAGGGAACTGGCAAATTGAGAGGGAGGAGCTGACAAGTCGGAGTGTCGGTGAATGAGAGGCCTTAAACAAGAAGGTTGGGAATTTGGAGGAAAGCATCAATTTGAAAGAAACAGTAAAGCAGCAAGGAAAAGCTATGTTGAAAGAGTTTATAAGTTAAAAATTAGTAAACACATTTTGGGGCCAGTTAGATTCAAGATAGCCAATGTAAAATTATAGTTGTGAACCCATTCTATTACTATAGATTACAGTGTAATAAGTCAACATTTGAAACCTCAAAATCTCTCCCATAATGTTGGTTGACTCATGCATCCAGTATAAAAGTGAACTACCAGTACAGATTGGTTGCTATCTTTGTTATTCCCAATATGGAATCTGCGCTGCTTGGATGTGCTTAAACTGCTGATCCAATGCATCCAGTTATGTGGTGCCTGTAAGGAACACATCCATTTCTGGGGTGAAAAATTGGGGCTAATTACCAATGGTACTCATGCACCATAAGACATAGTAGCAGATATTAGGCCATTCGACCCATCGAGTCTGTTCTGCCATTCAGTCATGCCTAATAAAGTTTCTCAACCCCATTCTGTCACCTTCTCCGTGTAACCCTTGATCCCCTTGACAACCAAGAATCTATCTCAGTCTTAAATACACTCAATGGCCTGGCTTCCACAGCCTTTTTGTGGCAGTGATTACATGGCATATTGAAGCTAAAACAGAAATTTACTGGTATGCCAAATAGATGCAGAATCATTGAGCTGAAAATTTGGGGTCATCTTTTATGGGAGATGGTTTTATAGGCCAATCTGTGCAACATGATCTCTAGCACGTTTCTTAATTTTAAAAAAGGCATCTGTTTAGTACGTTGTTATTAAGCATTCAAGGATTACACTAATGTTAAATGAGGGGTAGTTGTGTAAATTAAAGTTGTGCGCACTTTGCACCAAAGCTTGATTATATAACAATTACTTAACTGTGTGCAGCTACTAATATGTATATTTTAACAATCATTTTATGTTTTACAAGCTTGAATGCCTTTTTGAAGAAACAATGAACCAATAAATATATATTTTAAAATTATTCTTGCAGCCAAGTTAAAATTTTCCAGTGTCCCAATTGGCCCTCACCATCTTTCCGCTGAATATCACTGATGCACTCCAATCCCTTTCAATAAAGGACAAACTGCTATTTACTGCTTTAATTACAACTAAACACAGAAAATAGGAACAGGAGTAGGCAATTCATCCCTTCGGGCCTGGTTCACCATTCATGGCTGATCATCTAATTCATACCCAGTTCCCACTTGCTCCTCATAGATCTCTTTAGTCCTAAGAACTATATCTGTCTCTTCCGTGAAAACATACGACGTTTGGCCTTAACCACTTACTTTGGCATAAAATTTCACAGGCTCACCATTCCCTTGGTGAAAAATATTCTCCTCATCTCAGATCTAAATGGTCTACCTTGTATCCTTAGACCAAGACTCCTGATTCTGGACTCCCTGGAGCATCCTTCCTGCCTTTATCCTGTCTAAAGGTTTCTGTGGGATCTCCCTTCATTCTTCTAAACTTGAGTGAATATAGTTCTAACTGATGCATTCTCACTTCTTCATCAGTCCTTCCATCCCAGGACTCGGTCTGGTAAACCTTTGTTGCTCTCCCTCGATAGCCAGAACATCTTTCCACAGAGAAGGATACCAAAATACTCACAGTACTTGAGGTGTGGTCTCACTTAAAGCCCTGTACAATTGCAGCAAGACATCCTTGTTTCTGTATTTCAATTCTGTCACTAAGAAGGCCAACAAACCAATTTGTCGTCTTCACTGCTTGCTGCATTTGTATGCTTATTTTCAGCAACCATTGTACAATGACACCCAGATCTTGTTTGCAGCTCTCTCTCACTCAACCAGTTGTCATTCAGGTAATAATCTGCCTTTCTGTTTTTACTACCAAAGTGGGTAGCCTCATTTTATCCACATTACACTACATCTGTCATGCATTTGTCCACTCATTCAAGTTATCCAAATCACACTGAAGCATTTCACCTTCTCACCCAGCTTTGTTCGTCTGCAAACTTGAAGATGTCACATTTCGTTCCCTCATCTAAATAATTAATATAAATTGTGAATAGTTGGAGTTCAAGCATTGAGCCCCGCAGCACCCCACTCATCATTGCCTGCCACTTGGAAGAAGACGTACTTATTCCTACTCTTTTTTTTTTCCTATCCACCAACTAGTTGGAATATTGTGTACAATTCTGGTCTCCTTACAGAAGAACGTTGTGAAACTTGAAAGAGTTCAGAAAAGATTTACAAGGATGTTACCAGGGTTGGAGGGTTTGAGTTATAGGGAAAAGCTGAATAGGCTAGGGCTGTTTTCCCTGGAGCGAAGGCTGAGGGTGACCTCGGAGGTTATTAAAATTATGAGGGGCATGGATATGGTAAGTAGACAAGGTTCAAGGTTTGTGCGAAGATTTGTAGCTCGGGTGCTCGTTGTTGTGGTTCTGTTCGCCGAGCTGGAAGTTTTTGTTGCAAACGTTTCGTCCCCTGGCTAGGCGACATCATCAGTGCTCTGGAGCCTCCTGCGAAGCGCTTCTTTGATGTTTCTTCCGGTATTTATAGTGGTCTGTCCTTGCCGCTTCCGGGTGTCAGTTTCAGCTGTCCGCTGTAGTGGTTGGTATATTGGGTCCAGGTCGATTTGTTTGTTGATGGAGTTTGTGGATGAATGCCATGCCTCTAGGAATTCCCTGGCTGTTCTCTGTCTGGCTTGCCCTATGATAGTAGTGTTTTCCCAGTCGAATTCATGTTGCTTGTTGTCTGAGTGTGTGACTACTAGGGATAGCTGGTCGTGTCGTTTCGTGGCTAGTTGGTGTTCATGTATGCGGATTGTTAGCTGTCTTCCTGTTTGTCCTATATAGTGTTTTGTGCAGTCCTTGCATGGTATTTTGTAAACTACATTAGTTTTGCTCGTGTTGGGTATCGGGTCCTTTGTTCTAGTAAGTTGTTGTCTGAGCGTGGCTGTTGGTTTGTGTGCCGTTATGAGTCCTAAGGGTCGCAGTAGTCTGGCTGTCAGTTCTGAAATGCTCCTGATGTATGGTAGTGTGGCTAGTCCTTTTGGTTGTGAGCTGTCTGTGGGAGAGGTTTTTAACCCAGGTGTGTGTTGTAGTGACCTCTTTTTTGTGTGTTAGTTTGGCCATTTTTTTCTTTTAGTGCCGTTTTTTTTGCGTGTGTTGTCCTGTTCTGTTCTATAGTGACAGCCTGTTGATGTCGCCTAGCCAGGGGACGAAACGTTTGCAACAAAACTTCCAGCTCGGCGAACAGAACCACAACAACGAGCACCTGAGCTACAAATCTTCGCACAAACCTTGAACACTTACGGGCGAGAGATGCTGAGACAAGCCAGGAAATGGGAATCCTGCGCTAACCGCCTAAGCGCCACATATGAACAACTCCGGTTCCTACACGAATGCCGAAAGAATCAAATCCTTCCACAATGTGTCAGGTACAGACCACCAGTCAATAATCCACAAGCCAGGGAAACAGCCAAGCAGAACGGATTCAGGATGATCCAGGTAATGATCACAGACGCTCACAACCGACTGCACAAATACAAACAAGAAATTGCATGCCAAAAGTCGTTAATTTCAAAAACCACTAATCATGAATGGACCCGGGCCATAGAACAGGCTGTCACTATAGGACAGAACAGGACAACACACCGCAAAAAAACGGCACTAAAAGAAAAAATGGCCAAACTAACACACAAAAAAGAGGACACTACAACACACACCTGGGTTAAAAACCTCCCACAGACAGCTCACAGATATGGAAAGAACTATACTGGCCAAGGGACTCAACTACAACCACAGGGATGCCAAGACAGCAGACTTCCTAGCAGCACTAGAATGCACACTCAGGAACAATGGACTGACAGAAGAGACACAACAAACAGTGAGACAAACGGTCGTACCTATGATGATAAGAAAAAGACAAACACATAACCTCAACACCAAGGAGAGGGAAGCACTGAAAGCACTAAGAAACGATAAGAACATAATCATACTACCAGCAGATAAAGGCAGAATGACGGCCATCCTAGATAAATCAGATTACATCAAAAAAGCACAACAACTACTCGCAGATACCAACACCTACCAAATGAAGGATTCTGACCCCACACCACAATTCACCAATAGAATAAATAACACACTAAGGAATCTACAAAAAAACTGACAGATAACCAAAGCTGACCTACAAAGAATGAAACCGGAAAGCTACAACACCCCCAGATTCTATGGACTACCCAAAGTACACAAACCAGACATCCCACTCAGACCCATAGTATCACTACCAGGGACACCAGCATACAAACTGGCCAAAGAACTACAACAGAAACTGAAACACCTGGTCAGCAGATCCAAATACTCCATACAATCAACACAGGAATTCTTGGACGTCATCAGGAATACACATAGACAAAGAAGAAACCATGATCTCATTCGACGTGACGGCACTGTTCACTTCGATTGACAAAACCCTAGCCAGAGAAAGAATAGCCAACCTACTGGACATACAGAACAGAAAACAGGAGGCGGAACCTATCAACAAAGATGGCATACTTAAACTACTGGACCTGTGCCTCACTACACACTTCACATTCAACAATCAGATATACGAACAAATCAACGGAACACCCATGGGATCACCAATCTCGGGACTCATAGCAGAGGCAGTTATGCAAAGGTTAGAACAAACAGCCCTACCACAAATTCAACCCAAACTCTGGGTCAGATATGTCGATGACACGTTTGTAATCATCAAAAACACGGAAATAGAAAAAACACACCGGATCATCAACGCCACATTCACAGGAATCCGATTCACGAGAGAAGAAGAAAAGGATAGCCAACTCCCATTCCTAGACGTGATAGTACAGAGAACACCGAACGGAGACTTCACCACAAGGGTACACAGGAAAACAACACACACAGACCAAGTCCTAAACTATGAAAGTAACCACCCCAACACACACAAACGAAGCTGCATCAGGACACTATTCAAAAGAGCCACAACACACTGCAGTACACCAGAACTGCAAAAAGAGGAAGAGGAACACCTATACAAGGTATTCGCCAAAAACAGATACCCGCACAACTTTATCAACAGATGCCTAAGAGACAGACCACGGAACGAGGACATGCCACAACCAAAAGGACTAGCCACACTACCATACATCAGGAGCGTTTCAGAACTGACAGCCAGACTACTACGACCCTTAGGACTCATAACGGCACACAAACCAACAGCCACGCTCAGACAACAACTTACTAGAACAAAGGACCCGATACCCAACACGAGCAAAACTAATGTAGTTTACAAAATACCATGCAAGGACTGCACAAAACACTATATAGGACAAACAGGAAGACAGCTAACAATCCGCATACATGAACATCAACTAGCCACGAAACGACACGACCAGCTATCCCTAGTAGCCACACACTCAGACAACAAGCAACATGAATTCGACTGGGAAAACACTACTATCATAGGGCAAGCCAGACAGAGAACAGCCAGGGAATTCCTAGAGGCATGGCATTCATCCACAAACTCCATCAACAAACACATTGACCTGGACCCAATATACCAACCACTACAGCGGACAGCTGAAACTGACACCCGGAAGCGGCAAGGACAGACCACTATAAATACCGGAAGAAACATCAAAGAAGCGCTTCGCAGGAGGCTCCAGAGCACTGATGATGTCGCCTAGCCAGGGGACGAAACATTTGCAACAAAAACTTCCAGCTCGGCGAACAGAACCACAACAACACAGTAGACAAGGTCTTTCCCCTGGGGTGGGGGAGTCCAGAACTAGAGGGCATAGATTTTGGGTGAGAGGGGAAAGATTTAAAAGGGATCGAATGGGCAACTTTTTCACGCAGAGGGTGGTACGTGTATGAACTGAGCTACCAGAGGAAATGGTGGAGTCTGGTACAATTATAATATTTAAAAGGCATCTGGATGGATATATGAATAGGAAGGGTTTACAGGGAAATAGGCCAAGAACTGGAAAATGAGACTAGATTAATTTAGGATATCTAGCCAGTATGACGATTTGAACCAAAGGGTCAGTTTCTGTGACTCTATGAACCTGTGACTCTAATTCTCTATACATGTCAGTACACTACACCCAATCCCGTACATTTTCATTTTGTATGCTAATCTCGTATGTGGGATCTTGTTGAAAGCTTTCCGAAAGTCCAAGTAAACCACATCCACTGGCTCATCCATATCTACTAGTTAAATCCTCAAAATATTTCATTAGAATGGTCAAGTATGATTTTTCTTTCATTAATCCATGCTGTCCCTGTCCAGTCCTATCACTGTTTCCAAGTATCGTGCTCTTAATTCTTTCAGGATGAACTCTAGCATTTTTCCAATGCCAGGCTAACTGATCGATAATTCAATTTCCTCTGTATCTACTTTTTTAAATAGTGGAGGTGCATTGTTCCCGAGTATGTAAATCTGGAAAAAAATTGACTACCAACGTATCTACTATTTCTAGGACCACTTCCTTAAGTACTCTGGGATGTTGATTATCAGGCTTTTTGGTCTTTAATACCACAAATCACCCAACACCATTTCCCTGTTAACACTCATTTCCTTCAGTTCCTCCTCCTTCATTGATTCTGTGTTACCCCACATTTTTAGGACATTATTTGTGCCCTCCTTTGCGAAGACAGAGCCAAAGTATATTCTTAAATGGTCTGCTCTCTTCTTCCCCATGATAACTTCACCTGTTCTGACTGTAAAGGACCTACATTTGTCTTCAGGAATCCTTTTCTCTTCACATACCTGTAGAAACTTTCCAACCAGTTTGTATGTTCCCCACAAATTGATTCTCCTATTCCATTTTTTCCTTGTTAATCAATTTCTTTTACTTTTGAAATTTAAACTGCTCAAAATCATCAGGTCTGATGCATTTTTGGTCAATTTCTATGCTACTTCCTTGGAACCAACACTACTCCAAATTTGTTTCGTTAGCTATTGTCAGGCTACCTTTCCCATTTTATTTTTGTGCCAATTATTTCAGTTGTTTACTGTAATACCTGCATGCTAACTTTATGTCAAAGTGTGGTGCTGGAAAAGCACAGCAGGTCAGGCAGCATCTGTGGAGCAGGCGAATAAATGTTTCGGACATAAGCCCTTTATCAGCGGTTGGGAGGGAAGGGGACTGAGAGATAAATAGGGATGCGGTTGGTGTGAAAGCTAACTGGGAAGGCGATATGTAGATGCAGGTGGGAGGGTGATGGTGATATTTCGCAGTGCAGGGTGAAGTGGACAGGTGGGAATGAAGATAGACAGGTGGCTCAGTGTAAGAGGGCGGAGCTGAGTTGTAGGGTTGAATCTGGGATGAGACTAATATATTAAGGACAAAAGGGTAATTAGGGAGAGAATAGGGCCCCTCAAAGATCAGCAAGGCGGCCTTTATGTGGAGCCACAGAAAATGGGGAAGATACTAAATGAATATTTTGCATCAGTATTTACAGTGGAAAAGGATGTGGAAGATATAGACTGTAGGGAAATAGATGGTGACATCTTGCAAAATGTCCTGATTATAGAGGAGGAAGTGCTGGATGTCTTGAAACAGTTAAAAGTGGATAAATCCCCAGGACCTGATCAGGCATACCGGAGAACTCTGTGGGAAGCTAGAGAAGTGATTGCTGGGCCATATTTGTATCATCGATAGTCACAGGTGAGGTGCCGGAAGACTGGAGGTTGGCAAACGTGATGCTACTGTTTAAGAATGGCGGTAAAGACAAGCCAGGGGACTATAGACCGGTGAGCCTGATTTCAGTGTGGTGGGCAAGTTGTTGGAGGGGTGTACATGTATTTGGAAAGGCAAGGACTGATTAGGGATAGTCAACATGGTTTTGTGCATGAGAAATCATGTCTCACAAATTTGATTGAGTTTTTTATCTTATCCTGCTGGACACACTTGCCTCATTCCTGAAGAAGAGCTTATGCCCGAAACGTCGAATCTCCTGTTCCTTGGATGCTGCCTGCTTTTCCAGCAACACATTTTCAGCTCTGATCTCCAGCATCAGCAGACCTCACTTTCTCCTTGAGTTTTTTGAAGACGTAACAAAGAAGATTGATGAGGGCAGAGCAGTAGATGTGATCTATATGGACTTCAGTAAGGCGTTCGACAAGGTTCCCCATGGGAAACTGATTAGCAAGGTTAGATCTCATGGAATACAGGGAGAACTAGCCATTTGGATACAGAACTGGCTCAAAGGTAGAGACAGAGGGTGGTGGTGAAGGGTTGTTTTTCACACTGGAGGCCTGTGACTAGTGGAGTGCCACAAGGATCGGAGCTGGGTCCTCTACCTTTTGTCATTTATATAAAGGATTTGGATGCGAGCATAAGAGGTACAGTTAGTAAGCTTGCAGATGACTCCAAAATTGGAGGTGTAGTGGACAGCAAAGAGGGTTACCTCAGATTACAATAGGATCTGGACCAGAGAGGCCAATGGGCTGAGAAGTGGCAGATGGAGTTTAATTCAGATAAATGCGAGGTGCTGCATTTTGGGAAAGCAAATCTTAGCATGACTTATACACTTAATGGTAAGGTCCTCAGGAGTGTTGCTGAACAAAGAGACCTTGGAGTGCAGGTTCATAGCTCCTTGAAAGTGGAGTCACAGATAGATAGGATAGTGAAGAAGGCGTTTGGTATGCTTTCTTTATTGGTCAGAGTATTGAGAACAGGAGTAGGGAGGTCATGTTGCAGCTGTACAGGACATTGGTTAGACCACTGTTGGAGTATTGCATGCAATTCTGGTCTCCTTCCTATTGGAAAGATGTTGTGAAACTTGAAAGCATTCAGAAAAGATTTACAAGAATGTTGCCAGGGTTGGAGGATTTGAAATATAGGGAGAGGCTGAACAGGCTGTGACTGTTTTCCCTGGAGCGTCAGAGGCTAAGGGGTGACCTTATAGAGGTTTACAAAATTATGAGGGGCATGGATAGGATAAATAAACAATGTCTTTTCCCTGGGGTCGGGGAGTCCTGAACTCGAGGGCATAGGTTTAGGGTGAGAGGGGAAAGATATAAAAGAGACCTACGGGGCAACTTTTTCATGCATATGGTGGTACGTGTATGGAATGAGCTGCCAGAGGAAGTGGTGGAGGCTGGTACAATTGCAACATTTAAAAGGCATTTGGATGGGTAAATGAATAGGAAGGGTTTGGAGGGATATGGGCTGGGTGCTGGCAGGTGGGATTAGATTGGGTTGGGATATCTGGTCGGCATGGACAGGTTGGACCGAAGGGTCTGTTTCCATGCTGTATATCTCTATGACTCTATGTGATGAGGAGATCAGGAAACTGGTGAAATCAGTGTTGCTGCTGTATGGTTGGAGGGTCCCATGGTGGAAGATTAGGCATTCTTCCTCCAGGCTTTGGGTGACTTAGATTTGGTGGTGGAGGCGGCCCATGACTAGCATGTCCTTGGCGGAGTGGGAGGGAGAGATTAAGTCATATGGCGGTGGGGTTGTTTGGTCCATGTGTCCCTGAAACTTTCCATGAGTTGATGTCCTGTCTCTCCAATGTAGAGGAGACCACATCGGGAGCAACAGACGCAGGAGATGTGGTCTCCTCTACTGATCTGTCAACTTGAAAATGTGTAATTTATGACAGTCATCAACATAAGATGATTTCTGGAAGAATTAAAGAAACAAATAGACATCTTGTTAGGAGGTTGATTTTAATGAATAGATCAGTTCAAATTAACTGAATGGCCTTCACAATCTGATTTAAACTTCTACATGTAGAAACAAGGAAACAGAAAAGCAGCCAGTAAAAGCGTTTCAAGCTGGCATACAAGTGTCAAATCTTTGTTGAATCATCATAACACTTTTGTCATTCCTTATGTAACCACAAGGCTTATATACATATACACAGATGAACTTGGACCATTTCAATATTTAATATTTATTAATTTTTAGCCCCCAAGCATCAACTTTCTGGAATGAAATGCAAAGCACATGATGGTATTCAGCTTAACAATAACTGCAATACGTATTCTGCGAGGTGACTAAAATGAAATATTCAACGTTAGTTTTTTAATCCAAATATGCTATTGCACTCCAAGTGATATTTTACGGGACCCTTCAGCAACTGAGTAAATTCAAGCTAATGCTAGAAAATAAATTGTGAATCAGACAGATTTATGGAATAATCTTAATTGGAAGGGTGAGAGTAATATAACCCAGATCCAGAGAAAACCTCAGTCCAGACAAATAGGGATAATGGAATCCTGTCACTGCTGATTGCTTAAAACGTAAACAGTCCTTTACTCATTTTTATTGAGATGCCAAAGCATACTGTTGCTTTTTAGTTCACAACGAAAATGGAAAGCAACTTTTTTCACCACTACGCTGTATCCCAACCTAGTGGTTCAGTAAGTGAAATACATTCCACCCTCAAACCTAAGACAGCCAATCTGAACTAGCAGTTGCCTATATTTACTGATTAAGCTCCTACCCAAAAATATTACCATTTGCGTGAAGTACCAGAGGGCCACTGATCCAGCAAAAGTTGTTGCCTCAAGGGTAGAGCAATGCTGGAGAAAAAAGTGAAACATTAATTTTTATTTAACTTATATAGTCTAATGGTTAGGTCCATGCCGCCCACCACCCCACCTTCCACACCCGGCACCTTCCCTTGCTGCCATATAAGGTATAAAATCTGTGCCTATTACCTCTATCCAAGGCCCCAAAGGATCTTTTCACATCTGGTAGAGATTTTCCTCCATCCACTCACCTCATCTGTTGCGTCTGTTGCTCTTGATGTGGTCTCCTCTACATCGGGGAGACAGGATGTCAACTCAGAGCTATCAGGGAACCTCTCTGGACACATATACACCAAACAACCCTACCGCCCTGTGATCGACCACTTCAACTGTCCCTCCCACTCCCCCAAGGACATTTCTAATCCTGGGCCACTGCCACCACCAAATCCAAGCCACCCAACACTGGAGGAAGAATACCTCATCGTCTACATTGGGACCCATCAACCACACGGCATCAATATCGACTTCACTAGTTTCTACATCTCCCTTGCCTCCCTTCCGCGCCCCCCCCCCCCCCCGCCATCTCATCCCAGATCCAACCCTCCAACTTGGCACTGTCCGCTTGACCTGTCCACCTTTCTTCCCACCATTCACTCCACCCTCCCCAATGACCTATCACAATTACCCCCACCTGCATTCACCTATCGCCTTCCCATCTACCTCCCCGCCCCCCCCCACCCCAGCCCCAGCCCACCTTCCTATTTATCTCTCATCCCCCTTACCCCCACTTCCCTGATGAAGGGCTTATGTCCAAAATGTTGACTCTCCTGCTCAGATGCTGCCTGATCTGCTGTGCTTTTCCAGTGCCATCCTTTTCAATTCCAGCCTAATTGTTGGTTGCATTGGCAAATGACTAGGCAACAAATAAAATGGATCACATTTTTAGTTGCCAGACCACAGGTTTATTTGAGTTAACCCAACAAGAGTTTAAATATATTTGAACACATTGAAGTAAGTATCTTCGGAATAACACAATGCACAATATTCATGTTGTTATTTTATTAGGTTTGGAAATCAGATTATCTTACTTTTTATTTATTTTAAATTGGGCTTTTGCCATTTAAGTTGTGCATGTTTTCTGTGAAATCATAGAAATTATATCATAGATGATGACCATTTGGCCCATTGTGCATTACTGCTAACACTTAGACTGTAACTATTCAAACCTAGTGCTGTTTACTTTCCCTGAATCCTTACTTTTTTTTCAAACATCCAATCGCTCAGTAATTATTACATTGTCAGTCAACATTTCTAGTAAAACTTTCTTTGAATGATCCCCTGCGCAAAGAAAATCCTTCAACATTCAACTGTTCACTAGTAAACTGCTGGAAATATATATTATTCAAATCATAATTAAGTAGATAACCTTTTCTTTGCTGATTTGTGTCAATCCAGACTTTAACCAGATTACATAAACATAGAGAGCATGCAGGTTTCCAAATGAAGGATGAATGAATGAATGCCTCCAAATGAATGCCTCCGTTGAACCTGCCTGCACTACACCTTCAGAAAATGCATCCTATGGTTGTATATTTGAGAAGCATTTGTTGTGTGAAAGGTTTCTCTTGCACCACATTTGCTTCTTATGCAAATCACTTTGCACATGCCCTTTCATTCTTAACCTTTTTATGCGTGGAAACAGTTTCTCCCAATCTACTCTATGTAGCCCATCATGATTTTGGTACTTCTATCAAACACCCTATTAGGCTTCTCTCCAAAGACAACAGTCCCCACACTTCCAGTCTATTCTCACAAATGAAGTTTCTCAACCTGAGAGCTATTCTTGTCGATCTCTTATGCACTCTCTAAAATGCAATCATGTTCTTCCTATAATACAGCGCCCAGAACAAGGCCGATGTCTAACTAATATCTTACACAAATTCAGCATCACTTAGAGTCATAGAGATATGCAGCATGGAAACAGACCCTTCGGTTCAATTCATCCATGCCGACCAGATATCCCATATCCCTCCAAACCCTTCCTATTCATAAACCCACCCAGATGCCTTTTAAATGTTGCAGTTGTACTCGCCTCCACCACTTCCTCTGGCAGCTCATTCCAGACACATTCCGCTCTGTGTGAAAACGTTGCCCCTTAGGTCTCTTTTATATATTCCCCCCTCACCCTAAGACTATAGTTCTGGACTCTCCCACCCCGGGGAAAAGACTTTGTTTACTTATCCTATCCATGCCTGTCATGATTTTGTAAACTCTGTAAGGTCCACCTCTCAGCCGCCGATGCTATAGGGAAAACAGCCCCTTCAACCTCTTCCTATAGCTCAAATCCTCCAACCCTGGCAACATCCTTGTAAAGATGCATTTTAAATGTTGCAATTGCACTAACCTCCACCACTTCCTCCGGCAGCTCACTCCATATATATACTACCCTCTGTGAGAAAAACTTGCCCCCAAAGCCTCTTTTATATCTGTCCCCTCTTATCATAAACCTATGACCTCTAGTTCTGGACTCCCCCACCCCAGGGAAAAGACCTAGTCTATTTACCCTTTCCATGCCCCTCATGATTTTATAAACTTCTATAAGATCACCCCTCAGCCTCCGATACTCCAGGGAAAACAGCCCCAGCCTATTCAGCCTCTCCCTATAACTCAAATCCTCTAACCCTGGCAACATCCTTTCTGAAAATCTTTTCTGAACCCTTTCAAGTTTTACAACATCCAGATGATCCAAAGTAGTTACCACTATTGCAGGAAAAACCATCTTAAAAATATTCTTCATTCTTTTACTCTTGGAAATATAAACAAATCAATATGAAAGTTGTATTTCTGCAGTTTCAACAAGTTTCAAAGAAGCAGGGTGATTTAAATGGGAAGCTGTGAACATTATGGGTCGAACGACACAGTGAGCATTTGGCACTTCTCACTTAGTTTCTGTCTTGTTGAAAGTATGTTGCATCAGTGTATCGCAGAGCCAGTAATATCCTACTGGTATCACAGAGAGACAGACAGACTGGCAGGCATCTTTATGATGTATGTTGATTGGATGTATGTAAGTAATTTCTGATTGGAAGTCAGACTTTTAAGTGTATCGGTATAGATATTAAATAGAATAAATCAGGAATGATTCTGGTTCAACAGTCCATTCGATATAATTCTTCATGTCAAAATTCGGCACCTTACACTTGTGCGTATTGAACTTCATATGCTGCCGATCTGCCCACTCCACCAACTTATCTAGGTCCTTTTGAAGTTCTACAATATCCTTCTCACAGTTGATAATGCTCCAAGGTTTTCTGTCATCAGCAAACTTTAAAATTGTTCCCTTCACATCAATGTATATTGGAAAAAGCAAGGCTCCCAAAACTGACTTCCAGCAAATTCCGCCGCAACACTGCATCCAGCTGCTAGGATATCCATAAACAGCTCATACCTGTTTCTTATCGCTCAGCTAATTTTGTATCCACATTGCTGCTTTCCCTTTAATGTACAAGCTGTAACTTTTCTCACAAGTCTGTTGTGTGGCACTGTATCCAATTAATTCTGGAAATTCATATACACCACATGAACAACTTTACCATCTTTGATCCTCCTTCTTAGCTCTTCAAAATGCCCCAGCAAGCTACTTAAATTCAATTTGCCCCTTAGAAATCTCCTCCTAATCAACCTTTCTTTTTCCATGTGACTACTATTTCTGTCTCAAAGATTTGTTTCCACAAGTCGTCCCACCATTCAACTTAAACAGCCTAATCTGTAATTACTCAGCTATCCTTACAACTATTTTTGAATAAGGGCATGAAGTTTACAAATCTCCAATATGTTGGCCCCTGCTCTGAGTCTAGTGAAGACTGAAATATTGTCATCGGTGCCCTTGAAATATCCACACTCCCTTCTATAATCTTGACCACATAATCAATGGATATTTTATAGTTAATGGATATTAATGGGGCACAGAGTAAAAACGTAGGGAGGTGATGCTGAATTCATTCAAGACATTTGGCAGACTTCAACAGTAAGGTCCCGGGGAGTGTTGCTGAACAAAGAGACCTTAGAATGCAGGTTCATAGTTCCTTTAAAGTGGTAGACTGATAGTGAAAAAGGCATTTGGTAGGCTTGCTTAATTGGTCAGTACATTGAGTGTAGGAGTCGGGTCGTCATGTTGTGCCTGTACAGGGTGTTGGTGTGGCTACTTCTGGGATAATATGTGCCATTCTGGTCCCCTGCTATAGGAAGGGTTCTATGAAACTAAGAAAGGTTCAGAAAAGATTTACAAGAAAATTGCCAAAGTTGGAGATTTTGAGCTATAGGGAGAGGCTGGATAAGCTGGGACTATTTTCCCTGAAGTGTAGGAGACTGAGGGGTGACCTTACAGAGGTTTATAAAAAGGGGCTTAGATAGGATAAATAAATAAGGTGTCTTCCCTGGTGAGGGAGAAGTCCAAAACTAGGGGGCATAGATTGCAAGTAAGAGAGGAGAGATTTAAAAGGGACCTAAGGGGGCACCTTTTTCAATCTGAGGGTGGTGCATGTATGGGATAAGCTGCCAGAGGAAGTGGTGGAAGCTGGTATGAATAAACATTTTTGAAGGCATCAAGACATGTATAGGAAGGGTTTTAGAGGGATATGGGCCAAATGGGATTAGATCTATAAAGGATATCTGGTCTGCATGATCTGAGAGTCTCATGTGAACACCTCTTTCCCCCACCCCCAACCCCATCATCTTTTTTTGGAAAAGGCATGAGCTTTTCAGCTGTGTAAACGCAATTGTTCAGCCCAAACACATTTATTATGTATCAGCGGCAGATTAGTTGTGTGTGTGTGGGCTGTGCAATTGCCAGAGGGTCCCTACTTCCGGAGGAAATCCACATTTGATTTTCTCATTAATTCAAGCGGTAATTAATTGACAGGCCTTTGTTGCTTGGTAACGCTCGCTCAAACCCCTAATGAGATGCTAAAGTGAGTTATTGGGATCCTGATCCTGGCAATCCCAAAATCTAATTAATACATTCCTCTTGAGATCCCAGACGATCTTTGACAACAAGCTAAAGAAACACTGTTGATCTGGATGAGGGTAAGGGACCACGGGAATTCCTTTTAGCAACTAGGCCACTGGTAACACTCACTGGATAAAATTTTGCCCCCTGTTCCTCAGCAGAGGACTGAAAGGAGAAGGTTGTTGTTTAAATATCATTTTCCTTTCAACACCTTTTATGACTTCAAGACATACACAAATGCTTTGGGGTTAGCAAAGCACTTTCTGAAGGGGCTTTCATTGTACCATCAATACAGTAACAGGGATGTATTGTTGGAATTGTACAGGGCTTTGGTGAGACCTCACCTGGAGTTATTGTGTGTAGTTGTGGTCTCCTTATCCGAGGAAGGATGTTCTGTCTATAGAAGAAGTGCAGTGAAGGGTATATCTGGGATGACAGGACAGGTGTATGAAGAGAGATTGGATCGGTTAGGATTATATTTTCCAGAGTTTCGAAGAATGAAGAGGGAATTTCATAAAATTCTAACAGGACTAGTCAGGGATAAACAGGTGAAGGATGTTCCCGATGACCAGACAGTCCAGAACCAGAGAGTCACAGTCTAAAGGAGACTGAGTAGAACTGAGATGAGGAGGAATGTCTTCACCCAGAGAGTGGGGAGCCTGTGGAATTTTCTGCCACAGAAACTGATTGAGGCCAAAACATTGAATGTTTTCAAGAAGCACTTTGGGTAATCCAAGATGGAGGAGGGGAAAAATTTCTGGCTGTAACAGCTGCAACATTTTTTGAGGTATTGTAGGTGTTGGAGGTGATTTCCTTGAATTCCGGGAGCAGAAATTTACTGTTTTATATGCTGTTGCATTGTTTTGGAACTTTGGATAAGAGAGACCTAAGGGGCAATTTTTTCACGCAGAGGGTGGTACGTGTAAGGAATGAGCTGCCAGAGGAAGTGGTGGAGGCTGGTACAATTGCAACATTTGAAAGGTATCTGGATGGGTATATGAATAGGAGGGGTTGGAGGGTCAGGTGCTGGCAGGTGGGACTAGATTGGGTTGAGATATCTGGTCGGCATGAGCGAGTTGGATCGAACAGTCTGTTTCCATGCTGTACATCTCTATGATTCTATTATTAAGCACTTTTCCAGTGTTTCATGGTGACTTAATAACAGCAGAAAACAAAATGGAGTAATCTACCATTATTATAGTTATTAATGAAGCCAATTACATCTGCATGGCATCAAACAGCTGACAGGTACTGCACTTAACAATTTCCCTTTAAACCAGGCAATTCTTAATGACAGGATGCGTCAGCATATTATTTGGCTGTAAAATATCGCTGAGCCAAATTTTAATTACTAAATTTCCTTCTTTTTTGTGTCTTGTTACTAATGAGCACTAGAACTTGCATTGATAACACTTTTAATGTAGTAAAGTATAACAAAGGACTTCAAGATCATTAAAAGGAAGCAATGTAGAGACAGGTGACTAACATCTTGATGAAAATGATGACTTTAATGAGCAAATTAGAGGAAATGGAGAGATAAAATGATTCAGAAACGGAGACTCCAACAGTTAGGGCCTAAGCAGTGGGGGCATGGCTACCAGTAGTGTTGTGAAGGAAAAGAGATGCTTAAGTATACATACTGTAAATGCTAATTTTCTAGCGAAGCATTAAGTTAGCACCATTTGAATAAGAAAGGCATCTTTAGCCTTTTCCGCTTTTTGATTCTTTTTTCATAACTGTGGATGTTGCTTTATATAATTGGGAGCTAGGTGGAAGAAATTATCAAACTAAACTCAGCAATTATAGTTAACTTTTGGAGGTTTTTGTACTGTGTTAAGTGGGTTAGTTACTTCTCCAAGCTAATTAACTTGGTAGTATAGAACATAGAACAGTACAAGCCCTTCGGCCCTCAGTGCTGTGCCAACCTTTTATCCTACTCTAAGCTCAAACTAACCTAAATACCCTTCATTTTACTATCACCCAAGTGCCTATCCAAGAATTGCTCAAAGGTCCCTAACGTATCTGATTCTATTATAATTGATGGTACTCACTACACTCTGCGTAAAGAACCTACCTGTGACATCTTCCCTGAACCTTTCTCCAATCACTTTAAAATTATGCCCCTCATGATAGCTAGTTCTGCCCTGTGAAGAAATCTTGGCGATCCACTCTATCTATGCCTCTCATCATCTTGTACACCTCTGTCAAGTTACCTCTCATCCTTCTTCACTCCAATGAGAAAAGCCTTATCTCCCTCAACCTTTCTTCATAAGATAGCATCGTGGTAAACCTCCTCTGGACCTTCTCTGAAGTTTCCATATCCTTCCTACAATGAGGCAACTAGAACTGAACACAATATTCCAAATGGTCTATATAGAGCTGCAGCATAACCTCACCGCTCTCAAATTCAATCCCACTGCTAATTAAAGCGAACACACTTTCTTAACATGAGGGATCTATGGCCGTGGACGCAAAGATTCCGCTGTACCTCCACACTGCCAAAAAACATGCCTTTAACCCTGTAATCTGCATTCAAATTCGACCTTCCAAAGTAAATGACTTCACACTTTTCCAGGTTGAACTCCATCTCCCACTTCTCAACCCAACTCTGCATCCTAACAATGTCCCATTGCAATCTACAACAGCCCTCCACACTATTCACAACTCCACCAATCTTTGTGTCATCGGCAAACGTACTAACCTACCCTTCCATTTCCTTATCCAAGTCATTTATAAAAATCAAAAAGGGCAGAAGTCCCAATACAGATCCCTGCAGAATATTACTGATCACTGAGCTCCACGCTGAATACTTTCCATCTACTACTACTCTCTGTCTTCAATGGACCAGCCAATTCTGTATCCAGACAGCCAAATTTCCCTATTTCCCATGCCTCCTTACTTTCTGAATGAGCCTACAGTGGGGAACCTTATCAAATGCCTTGCTAAAATCCAGATACATCATGTTCTAGCTTCATCAATGTGTTTTGTCACATCCTTAAAAAAATCAGTAAGGCTTATGAGGCATGCCCTGCCCCTCCCAAAGCCATGCTGACTATCTTTAAGCAAACTATGCTTTTCCAAATGATCATAAATCCTGTCTCTCAGAATCCTTTCCAATAATTTGCCCACCATCAACATAAAACTGACTGATCTATAATTCTAAGGATTATCCCTATTCCTTTTCTTAAACAAGGGTTTGCCACCCTCCAATTATCTGGTACTACTCCAGTGGACAGTGAGGACGCAAAGATCATTGCCAAAGGCTCAGCAATCTCTTTCCCTCGCTTCCTGTAATAACCTTGGGTATATCCCATCTGGCCCAGGAGATTTATCTGTCCTCATATTTTTCAAAATCTCCAGCACATTTTCCTGTTTAACTTCATCATGTTTGAGCTTATCAGCCTGTTTCACGCTGTCCCCCCAAATAACAAGGTCCTTCTCACTAGTGAATACTGAAGCAAAGAACCTCCCCTACCTCTTCCAATTCCAGACGCCAGTTTCCTCCACTATTCCTGATTGGCTGTACCCTCATTCTAGCCATCCACTTGTTCCTCACATAAGTGAAAAACACCTTGGGGTTTTCGTTAATCCTACCCGCCAAGGCTAATTCATGCCCCCTTCTAGCTTGCCTAAGTCCATTCTTCAGTTCCTTCCTGGCTACCTTATAATCCTCTGGAGAACTGTGTCTGATCCTTGCTTCCTCAACCTGATGTAAGCTTCCATTTTCCTCTTGACTAAATGTTCCACATCCCTTGTTACCCAAAGTTCCTTCACCCTACAATCGCTTTCTTGCCTCAGTGGGACAAATCTGTCCAGCACTCGCAGCAAGTGGAGCGGCACAGAAGTTAGCACTGCTGCCTCACAGCATCAGGGACCTGAGTTTGATTCTAACCTCTGACGACTGGCTATGTGGAGTTTGCACATTCTCCTCATGTCTTTGTGTTTCCCCTGCAGGAGTTCTGGTTTCCTCCCACAGTCCAAAGATGTGCAGGTTAGGTGAATTGGCCAGGCTAAATTATCTTTAGTGTTTCAGAATGTGTAGTTTTGGTGCGTTAATCAGGGGAAATGTAGAGTACTAGGATAGGGGAATAGATTAGATGAGATTTTAGATTAGATTCCCTACAGTGTGGAAACAGGCCCTTTGGCCCAACAAGTCCACACCAACCCTCCGAAGAGTCACCCACCCAGACCTATTTCCCTTTGACTGATGCACCTAACTATGGACAATTTAGCATGGCCAATTCACCTGACCTGCACATCTTTGGACTGTGGCAGGAAGCCGGAGCACCCAGAGGAAACCCACGCAAATTCCACACAGACAGTCACCCAAGGCTGGAATTGAACCTGGGACCCTGGCAGCAGTGCTAACCACTGAGCCATCGTGCCGCCCCAATTAGAATTCCTACTGTGTAGAAACAGGCCGTACAGCCCAACAAATCCGAAGTGTATCCCATCCAGACCCGATCTCCCACATTTACCCTTGACTCATGCACCTAACCTATACATCCCTGAATACTATGGGCAATTTAGTGCAGCCAATTCACCTGACCTGCACATCTTTGGATTGTGAGAGGAAGCAAGAAGCAAACTCAGGGAGAATGTGCAAACTCCACACAGACAGTCACCCGAGGCTGGTATTGAACTTGGGATCCTGATGCTGTGAGGCAGCGGTGCTTACCCACTAAGCCACCGTGTCAACGGTGAGTCAATAGGTCTGAGTGGAGGGTTGGTGTGGTCTTGTTGGGCCAAAATAGCCTGTTTCCTCACTGTAAGGATTCTATGAAGTGCTTCCTAAACGACATCCACATCTTTTTATGCATTTCCCTGAGAATATCTGCTCCAATTTATGCTCCACAGTTCCTGCCTAATGGCATGATAATTCCTCCTCTCTGAATTAAATACTTTCACATGCCATCTGCTCCTATCTCTCTCCATGACTATAATAAAGGTCAGGGAGATGTGATCACTATCATCTAAATGTTCTCCCACCGAAAGATCTGGTTCATTGCTCAGTACCAAATGCAATATGACCTCCCTTCTAGTCAGCCTGTCTACACATTGAGTCAGGAATCCTTTCTGGACGCACCTGATAAAATCTGCTCCATCCAAACTAACTGCACTAAGGAGGTTCCAATCAATATTGAGGAAATTTAAGTCACCCCATGGCAACAGCCCTGTTATTTCTGCACCTTTCCAAAATCTGTCTCCCAATCTGCTCCTCTGTGTCTCTGTTGCTGCTGGAGGGGTCTATATAAAACTCCCAATAAAGTGACTGCTCCTTTCCTGTTTCTGACTTCACCCATACTGACTCAGTAGACAAATCCTTTACTACCTCCCTTTCCACAGCTATGATACTATGCCTGATTAACAATTCCTCTCCCCCACATCTTTTACCTCCTTCCCTATTCCTTTTGAAACATCTAAACCCTGGAACATCCAAGAACCATTCCTACCCCTTTGATATCTAACATGGTATTCACAATTACTCTTGCGTTAAGAGAAAGAAACATTTCAAATAAAATTTTGGATGTCAAGTGATGTATTATTGCAGGGAATGGAACTTACTGCAAGTTAGAACAGCAGAATTTTGGAAGACCTCAAGTTTATAGAGGGTCAAATGTATGAGACCAGCCAGGAGCACATTGGAATAGTCAAATTTGGAAGTAACAAAGGTATGGATTTGGAGGTGAATGAAGGGTGTCTAATAGTTGGCACAAATATGAGGTTAGAAGCATATGTTAGGATCACATGAAACACCAAGGACTGAATCTTCACTTCCAAGTCAAATTTCCTGACCCCACAAACTCATCTCAGGAAAGGTCACAAATACCTCTCTGCTCATCCCTCATGGCCTCTTCCGTGTCAACCTTTATCTCTCTACCATTGCTCTGTGTCCTTCATGCCAAATTATTCACTTCACTTCCCCCCAGTCCCAACAACATGCCCCTTCCCATGCCTCCACGTCAACCCCTTCACCTGACCTGTGCACACGATCTTTTATAGTATTTCTGCCAAATCTTGCCAATCTATGACCCTGGATCTACCACCCTTTGCCCTTACATCATCCATACGAATAAGTAGCCATGTTAGGTGGCAGTTAGAGTAATGTGTTTTTATTTCAGACACACTCATTCATAAAAACCCATTAAATACATTTAAATTGCATCACCTACTCAATCATACACAAAAACAAACAACTGCATTCATGACACTACATCAAAGACAGCTAATCCCTTTACAACCACTTGGAGCTATCAATCAAATTGTGACCCTGCAAGCCCCTGATTGTGATAACAAGGTATTGTGGAAGCTGTCAAGAAACATCACTGCGACAGTAATAATTTTCAAACGTATGTCAAGAAAAATCTATTGAAATTGCAACACTAATTTTGAATGCTGAAACTTATTTTTTCAAAATTTAGATTCCAGGTACTTTAAGTGACCTTGGAGTTTCAGTTCCATTGACATTATTGATTTTTATGTCTGCTGTTAGCAATTCCACTGAACTATCTGAACACTCTGGCAGGTTTAGTGATTTTCCATTAATTCATACATACCATGAGTTGTGTTTCAAAAAGTTTGGTAATGAAAATTGCTCTTGAGTGAAGGTAGCAGCACTTTTAAAAGTATTGCTGCCTCTATGAATTGTCAATGTGCAAAGTACACCCTGCTGCAATTCACTCACATTCTCACTGACAAAGGTAATGCGTGCAGGATTACTAAGCGCAGGAATAGAACATACAGATTTTGACCTCCAGCACTAAGAACACTAAATTCCCCCTCACAACCACCAGCACTCTTACCACATTACCGATTTAGTTCTGTATATGTTCTTCTTGTATCAACCATACATCTCCTGTAGCACTCCTGTCCTCTAATTTGCTGGCAGTTCTCTATAGACTGACTTTTCACCCTGGGATCTTAATTCCAGGGAAAGATCTGTTGTGGTCTTGCCAATGTCGGATTGGTTTGTGGTTCAGTGGTCTTATCAACAAGAGGCAGCACAAGTGGGCGGCACGGTGGCACAGTGGTTAGCACTGCTGCCTCACAGCGCCTGAGACCCGGGTTCAATTCCCGACTCAGGCGACAGACTGTGTGGAGTTTGCACGTTCTCCCTGTGTCTGCGTGGGTTTCCTCCGGGTGCTGCAGTTTCCTCCCACAGTCCAAAGATGTGCGGGTCAGGTGAATTGGCCGTGCTAAATTGCCCATAGTGTTAGGTAAGGGGTAAATGTAGGGGTGTGGGTGGGTTGCGCTTCGGCGGGTTGGTGTGGACTTGTTGGGCCGAAGGGCCTGTTTCCACGCTGTAAGTAATCTAATCTAATTTTCTCACTGTCCAGCTAGCAGGCAAGATCCCTGATGCATCACAAAAGAAATCTGTCCAATCTTTGGAAATGTACCATGTATTGAGTAGAAATAATTATTATTCAATTAATTTTAATCCTGCTATTGCTATCAGTGGCACCATGTCTTAATGTGTTGCACATTAACCAAATCTCTAACGCTGATAGTTTAGAATTTCAACTTATGAGAAATGTAAGCCTATTTCCTACATGCTGCAGATTTGCTGGCTATGATTTCTTTTCATCACATCATGGAATATTTGGTAATGTATTCTGATTAAGTGCATATTTGATTTTAGTACTGGCTAAAATCATTGCCACTGAAGCAGAAAAAATCCTTGGGTTTCAGCCACAACATATTATAAAGCCACCCCAGGTCGAGCTGGCAACCAGTCTCCAGTAACTGAATTTCCATGCGTTGTGGTGCAGCAGAGTATTTATTTTTCAGTTTATTACTGGGTTTCAGTCTCGGAATCACTCAAACCTGCTTGCAGCAGTACTGGTGACATTATTTAATTTTCATCTGATGTTGATTGTGAAGCAGTTCAGTGACGTTGGGAGAGTGGTGGTGACTTGGCTGTTCAAGAAAGTGGTTGTGAAGAATCCTTTAATGCTCATAGCGCTATGCTATTTTCTTGATTGTGGGCAAATGATCTCAGAAGCAAAAATATGCAGAGAGTATAAGGGTAAAATAATTAAGGTGGGAAATCCACTTGTGCCATGGTTACACTTCATGAAGCTGTAGAACCTTAATACATGGCAACTGGGCAACAAAATAATTGCAAGACTCTTTGAAACAGTTACTGTTGAGGGAGCTTAAATTTTTCATTGTGTATACATATTTTCATTGGGGTATAAGTGGGGAAAGTGGATACCACTGTGTTGCAGAGAACAAGCTGTTATCTTTTCAACAAAGTGAAATTGTATGGCATTGACTTTTTGGTTACACAAGGTCATGCAACTTTTAGAGGGTTGCATTTGATATTTTTGTACTTCATGCTGACGTGAGATGTCTTTGGCTTTAAAAGCACTTGTCTAGAACGAGCTTTTATAGTGAAGTTGCAGTTTGTCACAGGACTGAGAGAAGGGGAAATTGGACTCAGATGTCTTAAAAAAAAATTGCAAGCCAAGAAAAGTCACTTTCTTTCTCCCTTTGTGAATGGACCAAACAGTCCTTAAAGATTCTAAAAAAAAGAACTTCCAACTCAAGCAAAAACCAAGGTCTAACTGACCAACTACAGAATTAAGAATCACAGTAATTGGCAGCAAAGCAATGCCTAAAAACCAACAGAATTATGAAGAAGTCACTTCATTCCACCCTTGTGGTTTGGATTCTTGATCCACAGAATTTATTCCTTTTTGCTAATGTTTTCCACCCTATATTTCTGCAAAATTGTCAGCCTTGTCAATTCTATTTGTGGATGTGCTTGGGTGCTTATTGGAATTTAAAGAATATACACTTTAAATTACCATATTAGGAACTGATAATTCCTTTTGCCACTTGTTAAGTGTGTGTTGTGTTGTAGTAAATTACTTCTGTATTCTTGTTTAGTAATGAAATCTGGTGTGTTTCTTTTATCTTAAATAGTGGCCAAAGCCAGGCAAATTATCCAGCTTCGTGATTAAACTGATAATTTATACATTTATGATGGCTCATGGAATAGTGAGGCTTCATGTCTAGTATTCTCATCCCATCAGGGTCATGACAGTTGTTTATGTCATCTCTGTCTAGACAAATAGATGAGAAATGTCTAAATATTTCGACAATGTTGATTGTTTGGATATTTCTGAGGGCATGCACTGACACACACATAAAGTTTAAAATGTTTTTCTATTAATGTAAACCTATCTCAAACCACAGGTTCCAGCAAAGATTCGAACTTGGAGCATAATCACCAAGTGAAAAAAAATGCCATGAAAGTTTCAGGGGTCTAGGGAAATAAATTGAACTAAAGCTTTTCCTTGTAATTTAGTTCATAAATATCTGGAAGCACCTCAGTTGTTTATCCTCTGCATCCTACGTCTGCTGTACTAAAGAAACAAGTGGAAAGAATGTGTTTACATTTAATTAATTTTAACAAAGTATTAGTACAAGTTTAGCAATTTATATTTGGTTCTATTCAGAATTATGTGACACACATGAGTAAACATGCAAATGTTATGACGAAATTAAAATGCTATGGTGACAAATGTCCTTATTTAGTAAAATTGTGAACATTTTGGAAGAAGACTTGTACATTGCAGCGTTAAACAATGGCAGTAACTACAGCAAATGCAATACCATTATTGAAAGAAGGAAGAAAGGAGGATTGATTAAATAAAATCTTGCAGATAATTTATCCAACTTTGTTCAGTAATGATAACAGACCCCTTCAATCCATGATATCTATTGGCAAGCCTGTTCAGTGATTCTGTATGTGATTTATTACTTTATGCTAATATACTAACACTTTGAATCTTGCCAATAACCAGGTGAGCCGTTTACTGATTTTGGGCGGTGCCAATGTGAATTACCGGACAGAAGTGTTGAACAATGCCCCAATATTGTGCGTCCAGTCTCACCTTGGTAACTCAGACATGGTTGCTCTTCTGCTAGAGTTTGGCGCGAATGTGAATGCCTGCTCGGAGAGTGGGCTGACTCCTTTGGGCTATGCAGCAGCTTCTGGACACCTCACTGTTGTTCATCTACTTTCCAAAAGACGTGCAAAGGTAAATCTTAAGACCATAAGACATAGGAGCAGAAGTAGGCCATTTACCCCATCAAGTAAGCTCTGCTGTCCAGTGAGATTAAGGTTGATCTGATAATCCTCAACCCCAGGTTCTTTACTTTCCCAATAACTCTTGATTTCCTTACTGATTAAAAGTCTGTCTATCTCAGCTAACACTGCCTCAATAGCCCTCTGCATAAAGAATTCCACAGATTCACTACCCTCTCAGAAAACAAATTTCATCCTCACTTCTGCCTTAAATGAGTAATCTATAATTCTGAGATCCTAAACTCTCCCACAATGGGAAACAACCTTTCCACATCTACCCTGTCAAGTTCTCTAAACCTCTTATTGGTCTTCAAAATTTATTTGATGCCAAATTTCAGTGGTATGCAAAACACTGCTTCACTATCTCATCAATATATCTTTCAGTTGCTCCACTTTGTTTTTCAGAAATATATTTGTTATGGTCCATGTTTATATTTAAATGAAGATTCCTGAAGCCATCAGACCTTTTCTGACTTTAGTCTTCAGCTTTTATATCAGATTATGATATACCGCGCAGAAAAAAGCCATTCAACCTGACCAGCTAATGTCAGTCTTTACTCATTTTATCTCTGACTACATCAAATTTTATAATTTTAAAAGTCTCAGTTAGATCACTCATTTGCCTTGTCCTCGGAAGAGAAAATAGGTTTGCCTGTTCATTCTCTACTGATAGGTCCTCTCCCGGCATTTCAGATATCAATCTTATAAACCTTCGTTTCACCCTTACAAGTGCCTCGACTTTTAAAATGACAACCAGAGTTTGCATGCAGTATTCCAGATGTGATAGCAGTGTTGTTTCGCATGATTTATTTAGTCTTCAACTGTACTGATCTAGAAATAAACCCCAAATGCTGTGCTTATTCTCTATGGCTTTGTAAAACTGTGTTGTAACTTTGTGTGTTATATTTGTGTTCCCAGATCCTTTTTACTCCTTGAGATCATTTAGTTTCTTATAAGTAATACACATTTTGACATGAAAAAGAAGATTGTAATATGTAACATTTGTACATTTATATACTATTTACATGAGCATTCTGCATGTATATAGAACATAGAAGGATACAGCGCAGTACAGGCCCTTCGGCCCTCGATGTTACGCCGACCGAATCCTACCTAACCTATACTAGCCCAATAACTTCCAAATGCCTATCCAATGCCCGCTTAAATGACCATAAAGAAGGAGAGTTCACCACTGATACGGGCAGGGCATTCCATGAACTCACAACCCGCTGTGTGAAGAATCTACCCCTAACATCTGTCCTATACCTACCACCCCTTAATTTAAAGCTATGTCCCCTAGTAACACCTGACTCCATTAGCGGTAAAAGGTTCTTAGTATCTACCCTATCTAAACCCCTAATCATCTTATACACTTCTATCAGATCTCCCCTAAACCTTCTCTTCTCCAATGAGAACAGCCCCAAGTGCCTCAGCCTTTCCTCATAAGATTTTCCTACCATTCCAGGCAACATCCTGGTAAACCTCCTCTGCACTCGTTCTAAAGCTTCCACATCCTTCCTATAGTATGGCGACCAAAACTGCACACAATACTCCAGATGAGGCCGCACCAGAGTCTTATACAACTGCAACATGACCTCAGGACTCCGGAACTCAATTCCTCTGCCAATAAAGCCCAGTACACCATATGCCTTCCTCACAGCACTATTTACCTGGGTGGCAACTTTCAGAGATCTGTGTACATGGACACCAAGATCCCTCTGCTCATCCACACTACCAAGTAGCCTACCATTAGCCCAGTAATCCATCATCTTGTTATTCCTACCAAAGTGAACGACTTCGCACTTAGCTACATTGAATTCCATTTGCCACATTTCCGCCCAGCTCTGCAACTTATCTATATGTTATCTTGTAATTTGTGTTGTTCATGGCATTAACAATTTTTACCATCACTCCCCCAGATTTGGTCTTAGCTGTAAGTTTAGAAATTGTAATGATTTCAAGATCTTAGCATTCATCTTTCTGGAATACAACTTAGAGCTTTCAATCTGTCTGAATAACTCCCATTTTCCTCTATTATCTGCTTGAAACCAGTTACGTCTTTATTCTGCCACATGTCTCCTGCTCCACCTGTATTATCTGACTTTATTCATTTGTCTATCATGCGACACTATCATGTTGAAATCTAGATAAGTTACATCTACAACATTACCCTTATCTGCTCTTAGTTACTTCTTAAAAATAAATCAATGAGGTAAGTCATACAGATTTTCCTTTTTGAAATCTATACAGACTAATCTTGTTTTTTGTTTGAAAGTTGGATGTTCTACTTTCTCCTCCTATAGCAGAGATTGTATCATTTCTCCTCCCACTAACTTTAAACTAAGCATAGACTTCACCGTTGTGAAAACTATGTACCATACTATGTTCATTGACTTTTTTTTTGTCCACAGTGACCTGTGCATATTCCATCTGCCTCCCTTCCTCCATATAAGGTTTCACATTAGCCATTTGCCAGTCTTTTGGCACTACCCAATATTTTCTAAGGAATTATTATAAATATACAATAATTTCTCCACACTGATGTAATCCTTCTAAGTAGGTATTGTACTCTTTAAGTTGTTAGTTTATTTCACCTGTATTTTAAATATGGTAATTTAATTTCTAATTCTTAGATATATTAGCTATCTCTTTTCCAGAAAGTACTGAAGTACCATGATTATTTAATATTTCTGCCATTTCTCGAGTGTTGTTTGTAATATTATCAAGTCAGTCAATAAGTGGCTCTATTATAATTTGAAGCATTACTTTTTTTCTTTGGGTAGCCGTGGAATTTTTAATTATTCTGTTTTATGTTCCTTGGTAACTTAATTTCTTGGTTCCACTTTTCTTGTCTAATTGATTTTCTTTCTACTGATCTCTTTGTATTCTCCCTTGTCATGTTTTTCCTTGTCATGTTCTCGCCAGTTGCCCATGCACCTAGTGAGTGTCTCTTTTACCATCCATGTTCCTCATGTCCTTACGCATCAATAGTGATCTCTTACTTTTAAATTTTCTTGTTCTTCCCAGGCTTCTGAAAACTTCTTAAATGTTTCCTGTTGCTGTTTTACACAATTGTTTGCCAATATTGTTGCCCATTTAACAACATTCTTAAGTTTTGTTCATCCCCACAAAATTGACATTTCTCCAATCAGTTACACTACTCTTTCTCATGTTTATGGCCTTCTTATTTATTATTTGATGTGTACAATATTATGGTTTCTATTGCCAAGATGTTTCCCTTTCCTCTGCTTTGGCTTTTTCTCCAATGGGTTTTGTTCTATGGATATTTGACCAAGGCTGGTGAAATTTACATTTTAAAGAAAATAAAAGTCTTGACTTAAATCTTCCTAATGCTTTACTTCATCAAAAATGATTCCAAGGTTTGTGGTTTAACTGGCTCATTAATCATTCTCAAAGGTGGATCACCTAGATAAGAATGGACAGTGTGCTCTGGTGCATGCTGCACTGCGGGGTCACTTGGAAGTAGTTAAATTCCTAATCCAGGCTGATTGGACACTGGCAGGACAGCAGCAGGGAGTGTTTAAGAAGAGTCATGCAGTTCAACAAGCACTGATTGCTGCAGCAAGCATGGGATATACTGAGGTGCGTATTGCATTTTATAGATTTTTAAATATTTTTATAATGCAATAAGTAAAAACTAAATGTATTTTGTTAACATTAAGTGTATATTTACAATTATTACCCAGACTAAGGAAGTATCTGCTGCTATTCTCTCAAAGAAGCTGAAAAACAATGGATATATATTTGTAGAGCTTTGGAGCTAAGTGAATTCTTAATAATGTTAAAAACTATTTTAGTTATTGAATGCTTTCAGTCTGCCTTAAGTTGCTCTTCAGAATTAAAACTTTGGCCATTCTTATGCGTCATCTTTGAAATAACTTCACAGTGGCCGGTAGCCTGTCACAAAGTCACCCTTTATTTACGTATGGAGTATCCTTTACACTGATCTAGCTCCATCTGAGCCAGCTCTCAGACTGAATAGCATAACTGACACTCCTGTTTTTATCTGTTAGCCAAAGCTCCCTGATTGGACCAGATCAGGGAATTCATACTCTATCATGTCCACCTCATTGCACTCACTGCATACCTCCCCCTCTGAGTCCAAAGACATAGGCCAGTTCCTTTATTTTGTAGCTCCTCTTGGGCATTTTAACACCGGGTCAGGTTCCTCCAACTCTGACTCTGACATAGGCAACATGTAATGCACAGGAGCTTGCCAAATGAGAGATGAGGGATCTATGTTAAGAGGGAAAGAGATGTAATATCTCAAAATTTGCAGGTGACTCAAAGTTGGATGGGAAGGAGAGCTGTGAGGAGAATGCAGAAATGTTACAGTATTTGGACAGGTTGAGTGAATGGGCAAATGCATGGGAGATGCAGTTTAATGTGGAGAAATGTACGGTTATGCAGTTTGGTATCAAAACGTTGGAAGGCAGATTTTTATTTGGTCCTTGTGCACTAATTGCTTAAAGTAAGTACGCAGGTGCAGCAGGCAATAAAATTGTCTGTTGGCGTTCATAGTGAGAGGATTCAAGTACAGAGAAAAAGGTGTTTTGCTACAGTTATATTGGGGTTGGTGAGGCCACACTTGAAATGTGTGTGCAATTTTGGTCTCTTTATATGAGGAAAGATGTCCTTGCTATGGAGAGAGTTCAACGAAGGCTTACCAAATTGAATCTTGAGATGGAAGGACTGACGTATAAGGAGAGATTGAGTTGGTTAGGATTGTATTCATTGCAGTTTAGAAGAATGAGGAGGGACTCTCAAAAAAATCTATAAAATTCCAACAGGACTTGATCGCATAGATGCAAGAAGATTTCCGATGATGAGGGCATGTCCAGAACTAGGCGTAATATAATCTTAAGAATATGGGATAGAATGTTTAGGACTGAGATGAGGAGAAATTTCTTATCCTAGAAAGTAGTGAGCCTGTGGAAATCACTCTCTCAGAAAGTGATTGAGGCCATAACGTGTTGTCAAGAAAGAGGTAAGTATAGCTCTTGTGGCTAAAGGGATGGAGACTTATTGGAGAGGGCAGGATTGTTGAGCTCGATTAGCCGTGATCATATTGAATAGCAAAGCAGCTTGAGGGGCAAAATGGCGTATTCCTCCTATTTTCTATGTTTTTCTGACCTTATTTCAAAATGTTCTGAAACTATATTGGAAATGTTGACTCTGTTTCTCTCAGATGCTGCCAGACATCCTGAGTTTCTCCAGCAATTTCAATTTTTGTTGTACATTTATGAGAAAAGGGCAGTACTTGGCTCATGCTATCAAAGCATTGACAGAGGGAAAATGGACTGACTAGTTATCTTCTGTGCCATCCTGCTCCTGTGAATCCGTGGAAGAGTAGTTTCATTTGTTTTCTACATTGGTGTGTCTCTGCTTCTGTGCAATCACTGACTGTAAAGGGAGGTCAGTGGTTTTCCATAGTCATCTTTGGACAGGTACATTTGAAATGCCTCACTCGAACTTAGTTTGGTCAAATACTTAGAGTCATAGAGATGTACAGCATGGAAACAGACCCTTCAGTCCATCCATGCCGACCAGATATCCCAACCCAATCTAGTCCCACCTGCCAGCAGCCGGCCCATATCCCTCCAAACCCTTCCTATTGGACTATTGGAAATAAATAAACCTGTTGGATCTTACCTTGTGTGATTTTTAACTTTGAACTTGCTTAAGACTAACATTTTAGACACTTTTCTGGCTCCAAGTGCTTCCTGTAGAAAATCTGATAAATTATGTGGTGGGGAAAGAGCTGTAATTCAAAACTGATGTAATCAGTGGACTTTGTGGCTTTAGCTAATGCTATGGGAATGGTTGTGATGCCTGCAGGAATGGATCTTAAGTGAGCATTTCTTGGACCTCCTCTAACCTGGAAATCATCAACATATGTGAAGAACCGTGACTTTATGGGAGGGAGATCATGTTGAAGAGAGCCAGTTGAAGGATTGATCCTGTTGGAGGCCTATGTTTGATTATCTGTGGGCAGCTGACAAGGTGCACCCAGAACGTATGGTTGCCAGTCATGAAGCTGAATGGTTATAGGTTTTTCACATGTTAGATAAAGTAATGCCATCAAGTACGTGACTGAACCCTACCACCGGGTTCACGATGCAAGCAGTAAACCATACCTAATGTGATGAACTAACTCATGGTGTACTGAATGATGTTCTGTCTCAATGTGGCATTGAATTCCTTCATGTATAGCCTTGAATCAAACAGTGGAAAGGTATGCCTCAAAAATCAGATGGAAATGATGTTTGTTTTTCTGTTATCACACCTATTATTTTATTTTGATATATTTCAGATTGTGTCATATCTCCTGGATCTACCTGAAAAAGATGAGGAAGAAGTGGAACGCGCGCAGATTAACAGTTTTGATACTCTTTGGGGAGAAACAGGTAATTGGAGGCCCAAATGTTTGAGTATCGTACAACTATGCGTCTGTACTTTTATACTTGTCCTGGGACTGCTTTAGACAGTAATACATGTAGTAAACCTGTAGCAACATTGAACCTTTTGCATATTTAACAAATGCATGTTGATAAATTTACAACTGCCTGATCTATACCAGCATTTCAGTTATTAAGTGCCAGAGGCAAATCCTGTGGCAGCAACTTGACTAGATGCAGTAGGTCCTGTAAGCTCTGGAATGATGATAGCCAGATGAGATGTATCCCCCACTGCAATGGGATGCAAAGGAGGAGATTATTGGGACCCTAGCAGACTCTATTAAGTTCAAACTTTTAATACATTATCTGATCTAAGATCACACCTATTTATAAGAGAAACTGAAGCCACCTTGAGAATGTAGCTTAAAAGGAGTTTTTTAATTTACATAATGGAGACTCTAAACAGAATATCCCATCCAAAAAGATGCAAGACTTAATCTAAGTTTGTTTAATATATCATTACAACTCCATGACACTGTAACCCTTTTGTGGACAATTTGGAAGAATGTTACAGTTTGCAGGGGGGCTTGGATAAACTGCAGAATTGGGCTGAGAGGTGGCAAATGGAGTTCAATGCAGCTAAATGTGAGGTGATGCACTTTGGGAAGAATAACAGGAAGGCATAATACTGGATCGATGGAAAGATTCTTGGTAGTGTGGATGTGCAGAGGGATCTTGGAGTCCATGTATAAAGATCCCTGAAAGTTGCCACCCAGGTGGGTAGTGCTGTTAAGAAGGCATACGATGCGTTAGGTTTCATTCATAGAGGGAATGAGTTCTGGAGTCTCAATATCATGTAGCAACTATACAAAACACTAGTGCGGCCACACTTGGAATATTGTGTACGGTTCTGATCCCCATATTTTGGGAAGGATGTGGAAGCATTGGAAAAGGTGCAGAAGAGATTTACCAGGATGTTGTCTGGTCTGGAGGGAAGGTCTTATGAGGAAAGGCTGAGAGACTTTGGTCTGTTCTCATTGGAAAGAAGGCGGCTAAGAGGGGATTTGATAGAGACATACAAGATGATCAGAGGATTAAATAGGGTGGACAGTGAAAGTCTTTTTTCCTAGAATGATGGTGTCAGCTTGTACAAGGGGGCATAATTACAAATTGAGGGGTGATAGATTTAAGACAGATGTCAGAGGCAGGTTCTTTACACAAAGAGTGGTAAGGGCGTGGAATGCCTTACCTGCTAATGTAGTCAACTCAGCCACATTAGGGAGATGGCAGGTCATTTTGGCTACGGACCAAGTACAGGAAAATGGGATTCATGTAGCTTGATGTTTGTTGGTCGGTATAGACAGGGTGGGCCAATGTGCCTGTATCAATGCTGTTTGAATCTGTGACTCTATGGAATCGTATTATGCTGCAGCACTGAGACTCAATTTCCATAGGAATACAGTACACAAATTGCAGATTTCTCCTGAGCCTGTTTTCAACTTAGGATTATACTTATGTGCATTGAATGCTACTGTTAACTACTGTTGTTTGTGTTCAGTTTTTCTAAGTACATGTATTCTTAATATTAGATTTACTGACGCTGAAACTAAATTTTGATTTGATTAAGGGTGACTAATTGTCATGTATCTTTCACCAATTGATACATGTATTTGAAGTTGACTAGATGGTAGAGATTTAATCTCTCTAGTTCATATACACACAATTCTCAAATAATACTGCAGTTTTGCCTAATAGTGACCAACAACACCAGCCTTTTGCTCATTACTGGCTAACTTGAAGCAGTAACCAAATGCATGAAATTAAAATCACATCTAATCCGTTTACGACTCGACATTTTTAAAATTACAATTCTGAAAATAGTAAGGGCGCATCAAATTGCTTAAAAAGTTAATTTCTGAAAAAAATTGCTTTTTGAAAGCAGCAGACGATGTTGGGTCTGAACTCCATACTTGGCACCAAACACTAAATTAAATAAATACATGGAGTTGTAAGCATTTAATTTGAAATGTTGCATTGAGTTTAATTCAAAAAGGAGTAATTGGAATGTTGCAATTGAATGTCTTGTCATAGACCTGTATTCTTTATATAATGTACATTCATTTCGAAAGTGGATTTTTTAAAGTATCTTACAAATTTCTCTTTCTTTGGAATGTGAGTATCTCTAGCAAAACCTATCCTAATGACCGTTGACAGGGTGGTCATCTTGAACCCCTGTAGTCCATATTGTGTAAGTGGGCGGCACGGTGGCACCGTGGTTAGCGCCAGAGACCCGGGTTCAATTCCCGCCGCAGGCGACTGACTGTGTGGAGTTTGCACATTCTCCCCGTGTCTGTGTGGGTTTCCTCCGGCTGCTCCGGTTTCCCCTCACAGTCCAAAAATGTGCAGGTTAGGTGAATTGGCCATCCTAAATTGCTCATAGTGTTAGGTGCAAGGGTAAATGTAGGAGAATGGGTCTGGGTGGGTATGCTTCAGCAGGTCAGTGTGGACTTGTTGGGCCAAAGGGCCTGTTTCCACACTGTAATCTAATCTAATCTACACCAAAAGTGCTCCAAAGCAGGGAGTTCTTGGATATTTGGCCCAGCAACAGTGAAGAAACAGCAATATAACTCCAAGTCAATTATCATTTTGAGTTGTATTCTTGGTTAGTGTGTTTGAGATGTACCATCAAAGGTACTTTTTAATTTGTTGCAGTATATCTTGTATATATCTTGTACACATCACAGCCATGGTGGTGGGATTGAATGTTTAAGGTGATGGAAGATTAGCTTGACCAAATGGCTGCCTTGTTCTAGATGGTGTTGCTGATTTGATGTATTTATTGTCACGTATATTCTGTCATAAAATACAGGAAAAAGTGTTGTATAGTGTCGCCACTTAAGACACGAAAAAAAAACTGAAACGTAGAATATAAAGGCAGAAGAATAAAGAACTTGACAGTCCTTCCACCTGAGGAGAAAAATATCACCTTCTCTAAACTTATCTTGTGATTGACAATTTTGTCCAGGGGTTTCCAAGGTAAACACAGGAGAAGGTGGCCATTTACAAAAATTGCAAACATCCACCAGTTCCCCACATGAACATACAAACTACTGTTCAAGGAATTAGTTAACGGTGTAACCAGTATTCTATTTTGATGTATTCACCATAATTTATTGAGCTTCTTTTAGATCCAAAATCATTCATAAACTTTCACAGTAAAGTTACATTTCAGGCATCCGCATTCATTGAGTCATAGAGATATACAGCATGGAACAGACCCTGCGGTCCAACCCGTCTATGCCGACCAGATATCCCAACCCAAATCTAGTCCCACCTGCCAGAACCTGGCCCATATCCCTCCAAACCCTTCCTATTCATATACCCATCCAAATGCCTCTTAAATGTTGCAATTGTACCAGCCTCCACCACACCCTCTGGCAGCTCATTCCATACACGTACCACCCTCTACGTGAAAAAGTTGCCCCTTAGGTCTCTTTTATATCTTTCCCCACTCACCCTAAACCTATGCCCTCTAGTTCTGGATTCCCCGACTCCAGGGAAAAGACTTTTTTATTTATCCTGTCCATGCCCCTCATAATTTTGTAGACCTCTATAAGGTCACCCGTCAGCCTCCAATGCTCCAGGGAAAACAGCCCCAGCCTGTTCAGTCTCTGCCTGTAGCTTAGATCCTCCAACCCCAGCAACATCCTTGCAAATATTTTCTGAACCCTTTCAAGTTTCACAACATCTTTCCGATAGGAAGGAGACCAGAATTGCACGCAGTGGCCTAACCACTGTCCTGTACAGTCGCAACATGACCTCCCAGCTCTTGTATTCAGTACTCTGACCAATAAAGGAAAGCATACCAAACACCTTCTTCACTATCCTATCTACCTGCGAGTCCACTTTCAAGGAGCTATGAACCTGCACTCCAAGGTCTCTTTGTTCAGCAACACTCCCTAGGACCTTACCGTTAAGTGTATAAGTCCTGCTAAGATTTGCTTTCCCAAAATACAGCACCTCGCATTTAATGGAATTAAACTCCATCTGCCACTTCTCAGCCCATTGGCCCATCTGGCCCAGATCCTGTTGTAATCTGAGGTAACCCCCTTAGCTGTCCACTATACCTTCAATTCTGCAAACTTACTAACTGTATCTCTT
This sequence comes from Hemiscyllium ocellatum, assembly GCF_020745735.1. Classification (NCBI taxonomy): domain Eukaryota; kingdom Metazoa; phylum Chordata; class Chondrichthyes; order Orectolobiformes; family Hemiscylliidae; genus Hemiscyllium; species Hemiscyllium ocellatum. Next base: position 10,703,355 of record NC_083432.1, on the reverse strand, counting down.
ATGCTCGCATCCAAATCATTTATTTAAATGACAAGAAGTCGAGAGCCCAACACCGATCCTTGTGGCACTCCACTGGTCACAGGCCTCCAGTCTGCAAAACAACCCTCCACCACCACCCCCTGTCTTCTACCTTTGAGCAAGTTCTGTATCCAAATGGCGAGTTCCCCTTGTATTCCATGAGATCTAACCTTGCTAATCAGTTTCCCATGGGGAACCTTGTTGAACGCCTTACTGAAGTCCATATAGATCACATCTACTGCTCTGCCCTCATCAATCTTCTTTGTTACTTCTTCAAAAAACTCAATCAAGTTTGTGAGACATGATTTCCCACGCACAAAGCGTTGACTATCCCGAATCAATCCTTGCCTTTCCAAATACATGTACATCCTGTCCCTCAGGATTTCCTCCAAAAACTTGCCCACCATCGAGGTCAGGCTCACTGGTCTGTTGTTCCCTGGCTTATCTTTACCGCCATTCTTAAACAGTGGCACCACATTTGCCAACTTCCAGTCTTCCGACACCTCATCTGTGGCTATCGATGATACAAATATCTCAGCAAGAGGCCCAACAATCACTTCTCTAGCTTCCCACAGAGTTCTCGGGTACATCTGATCAGGGCCTAGGGATTTATCCACCTTTAACCGTTTCAAGACATCCAGCACTTCCTCCTCTGTAATATGGACATTTTGCAAGATGTCACCATCTATATCCTTTCCCACAGTAAATGCTGATGCAAAATATTCATTTAGTATCTTCCCATTTTCTGTGGCTCCACACAAAGGCTGCCTTGCTGATCTTTGAGGGGCCCTATTCTCTCCCTAGTTACCCTTTTGTCCTTAATATATTTGTAAAAACCCTTTGGATTCTCCTTAATTCTATTTGCCACAGCTATCTCATATCCCCGTTTTGCCCTCCTGATTTCCCTCTTAAGTATAATCATACTTTCTTTCTACTCTTCTAAGGATTCACTCGATCTATCCTGTCTATCCCTGACATATGGTTCCTTCTTTTTCTTAACCAAACCCTCAATTTCTTTAGTCATCCAGCCCTCCCTTTCACCCTGGCAGGAATATACTTTCTCTGGATTCTTGTTATCTCATTTCTGAAGGCTTCCCACTTTTCAGCCGTCCCTTTACCTGTGAACATCTGCCTCCAATCAACTTTCGAAAGTTCTTGCTTAATACCATCAAAATTGGCCTTTCTCCAATTTAGAACTTCAACTTTTAGATCTGGTCTATCCTTTTCCTCAGTCACTGCCCTGCCTTATTTTGCACCTTCTCTGGTAGGTACATCCACATACTAAATCAGAAAATAGTCTTGTACACACTTAAGAAATTCCTCTCCATCTAAACCTTTAACACTATGGCAGATTCAGTTGATGTTTGGAAAGTTAAAATCCCCTACCATACCTACCCTATTATTCTTACAGATAGCTGAGATCTCCTTACAACTTTGTTTCTCAATTTCCCTCTGACTTTTGGGGGGGTCTATAATACAATCCCAATAAGGTGATCATCCCTTTCTTATTTCTCAGTTCCACCCAAATAACTTCCCTGGATGTATTTCCAGGAATATCCTCCCTCAGCACAGCTGTAATGCTATCCCTTATCAGAAATGCCACTCCCCCTCCTCTCTTGCCTCCCTTTCTATCCTTCCTGTAGCATTTGTCTCCCAGAACATTAAGCTGCCAGTCCTGCCCATCCCTGAGCCATGTTTCCATAATTGCTATGATATCCTAGTCCCATGTTCCTAAACATGCCCTGAGTTCATCTGCCTTCCATGTTAGGCCCCTTGCATTGAAATAAATGCAGTTTAATTTATTAGTCCTACCTTGTCCCTGATTGTTTGATTCACTTCTGTTCTCAGCTGTACCTGTCTCCGATCAATCTCTTTCCTCACTATCTCTCTGGGTCCCACCCCCCCACCTTACTAGTTTAAATCCTCCTAAGCAGCTCTAGCAAATTTCTCTGCCAGTATATTAATCCCCTTCCAATTTAGGTGCAATCTATCCTTCTTGTAAAGGTCACTTCTACCCCAAAAGAGATTCCAATGATCCAAAAATGTGAATCCTTCTCCCATACACCAGCTCCTCAGCCATGCATTCATCTGCGCTATCCTCCTATTCCTGCCCTCACTAGCTTGTAGCACTGGGAGTAATTCAGATATACTACCCTTGAGGACCTCCTTTTTAAATTTCTGCCTAACTCCCTGTACTCTCCCTTAAGAATCTCAACCTTTTCCCTTCCAATGTCGTTGATTCCAATGTGGACAATGGCCTCCTGCTGGCCCCTCTCCCCCATGGGAACATTCTACACCATCTCTGAGACATCCTTGATCCTGGCATGAACTCAGATTTCTCCAGTTTCCTCATTTCCCCTCCCCCCCACCTCGTCTCAGTCAAATCCCTCAAACTCAGCACCGCTTTCCTAACCTGCAATCTTCTTCCTGACCTCTCCGCCCCCACCCCACTCCAGCCTATCACCCTCACCTTGACCTCCTTCCACCTATCGCATTTCCATCGCCCCTCCCCAAGTCCCTCCTCCCTACCTTTTACCTTAGCCTGCTGGACACACTTTCCTCATTCCTGAAGAAGGGCTTATGCCCGAAACATCGAATCTCCTGTTCCTTGGATGCTGCCTGACCTGCTGCGCTTTTCCAGCAACACATTTTCAGCTCTGATCTCCAGCATCTGCAGACCTCACTTTCTCCTGGCACCAGGGAAACAACATACCATTCTGCTTTTTCTCTGCTGGCCACAGAAATATCTGTGTGTACCTCTGACTACAGAATCCCCTAACACAATTGATCTCTTGGAAGCTGATGTACCCCTTGTTGCATTAGAGTGTCTCAATACCAGAAACTTGGCTGTTCGTGCTACGTTCCCCTGAGAATCCATCACCCCCTACATTTTCCAAAACAGCATACCTGTTTGAAATGGATATATCCACAAAAGACTCCTGCCCTAGGTGCTGACCCCTCTCACACTTCCTGGAGTTAACCCATCTATGTGATTGTATCTGACACTTTCCCCCCTTCGAGGAGAAAGTGAGGTCTGCAGATGCTGGAGATCAGAGCTGAAAATGTGTTGCTGGAAAAGCGCAGCAGGTCAGGCAGCATCCAAGGAACAGGAAATTCGACGTTTCGGGCATAAGCCCGAATTCCTGATGAAGGGCTTATGCCCAAAACATCGAATTTCCTGTTCCTTGGATGCTGCCTGACCTGCTGCGCTTTTCCAGCAACACATTTTCACCACTTTCCCCCCTTCCTATAACTACCATCTATCACACCGATCCACTTGATCTGATAAGATTCGCATCCAATCTCATTCATGGCAGATATAATCCGCAGTAACCCTTAAACTCTCTTTAAACTCCCACATCTGACAAGAAGTACACATCACTGCAAAGGCCATTTTTGCTCCTTCACAACCTACAGACCCAGAAAATAACACCATCTTATTCCTCTACAAACACTGCCCCAGGTTAAATTAATAGCTAAGGCTTATATTTTAAGTTTAATCAAGAGACTTATCAAGAGACCAAAAACTTATAATCAAGAAAGAATCCACTATACACACTACTGCAACCTTTCTCTTGGACATACTTAAAACAACAATTAAATTATCTGATTCTGTGCTGTGAACTTCGCCCAACAGTTCCTCCAAGATTAGTTGTGAATTTCACTGTTTGTTCATTTTCTCAGATGCACTCCAATGTCCAACGATGCACGAATTCAAACAGCAAAGGCAGTAATTGTGCAGGTTTTCTCTCTCTCTCTCTCTCTCTCTCTCTCTCCTGCACTTTCCTCACTATGTGCTTCCTTTGTCTGCTCTTCTCCCTTTTAAACTGCTGTGGTTTTGACTTTGTTTTTGAACTTTGGAAAAAAAAATGCAACAGCATATGAAACAGTAATTGCTGCTCCTGGAATTTGAGGAAATCACCTCCAACATCTAAAAAACCTCAAAAAAAGGAGCAGCTCTTACAGCCAGAAATTTTTCCCTCATTGAGGCTAATGGAGACTCTTCCATCACATTCCTGACTTGTGCCTTGTAGATGGTGGGCAGACTTTGGGAGCCTCATGATGTAGAATATCTTGTAGAATAGACCTGCTCTTGTACCACATTATTTCTATAGCTGATTCGGTTAAGTATTGTAGATGGTCATTCCCTATCAATTGTGAGGCAAAAATATTACTGGTCATTTATAACCCTAAGCTTGAATATTGTCCATCTTTTGCTGTGCATAATCCTGCTGTTTAGCTTCAGTATATTGGCAATTCAATTTTATGGACCCTTGATGCTGATTCGGGGTTACACTTTAAGACTCAATCAGGATTGATCAGCTGGTTTGCCAGTTATGGTTGCATGAGAGAGAGACTGCACCATGAGGTCACAGGCTGTGGTGACATGGAATTTTGCTGCTGCTGCTGCTAATGCCACATAATGGATGCATGATATAAGTGGCACTTATACAATGAGAAAACCTTCTTTCATGCTAAGTGGGACTCCATCTCCACAAAGACGATGTTGGGGTCACACCTATAGATATTGTTGTGGACATGTCATCTGCAACAGGTCAGGATTGGGGAATAAGATTTCTTCCTCATGATAGATCTTTCACCACTTGTTGCAGACCTACCTGGAAAACTGTCCTTCAGCTCAACCAGCTCAATCATTGAAGTCCCTCACCAAGAGTACATTATGTTTTATTTTGCCCTCCATGCTTCTTCCAAATGGTGTTCAATGTAGAGGAGAGAAACAATGGAAAAATATTATTTCATTGGAGCCAGTTTAGAGAAGGTTAACTCAGATGATCCCAGGATTGGATGGATTGTCTTATAAGCAACAACTCTTGAGTTTGGGACTCCACTCGTTGGAATTTAGAAGGTGAGATGATCTCATTGAAGCATAAATATTCTTAAGGAGCTTGACAGAAATTCTCAGAGGATATTTCCCCTCATGGGAGAGTCTAGGACCAGAGGGTACGGTCTCAGAATAAAGGGGCATTAATTGAAGACTGAGATGAGCAGGAATTACTTCTCTCACAGGGCTGTGGACCTTGGGAATTCCTTGCTACATAGAGCCATGGGGATAAAGAGTTCCAGTGTATATTAAGGCTGAGATAGATAGATAGGCACACAGACAGTTGATCAGTACAGGAATCAAGGGTTATGGGAAAGGGCGGGAATGATCATAATGATTCCATTAAATGGTGGAGCAGGCTTGAGGGGCAGAATGACCTTTTCCTATTCCAATTTCTTATATTCTTATAGCTTCCTTCACTATGTTTAATCTGATCGATAAGACTTTGTAAGTTCCAGAGTCAATAATAAAGACTCACAGTGTCACTGTTTAATGGCTGAATGCCAATGTGTTGTCACTTCAAGTGTGCTTAATCCAATGAACCCTCTCAATTTTATTTACTGTGTGCATCCTACACATTTCAAAACATAGTTCTTTTGATTTTTTTTCACATGGCCAGTCACATGCAGTATCTGAAAGGGAATAGTTTGTGAGCGACTGTATAGTTCTTTTGTGATTCTAGGATATCCACACACCAATAGAACTTAGAGATAATATCGGCTGATGAAACAAGCCATACTGAATCATGGTAATGAAGGAGTCTGGGACGTTGCTTGCAATATATGATTCTACAAGTTTTATGTGATGAGTTTGTGGGACAGCTATCCCAACTTTATCAGACGTCCTCCAGTGGTAGTGTTGAGGATTGGGTTGTTTATGCTTTTCTTTTGCCCAAATTTAATGCCTAGATAAATGCTGAATGGTGCACTTGTTTGTATTATCATCATTCTTTGTTCTACTCAGCCTCATAGTTTAGTACAACTGAATGGTTTGCTAGAGGCAGTTAAGAGTCAACAACATTGGCCAGAATTTGGCCATGAAAACTGGGCAGCAACATTTTTATCAATACATTTTTGAGAACAGTGTTCTCTTCAGTTGCTGTTTTGTGCATCCATGACACAGTGTTAGGAGTGAAATGAATGACATAGGCCAGACAGTCCCATGCACTTTATTTGTATTTAGTAGACGGTAATCCAAAATAGGAATAAAGGATTTTCATCTCATGAGTTAATCTAAGAGAACTGGAAAAGATCACAACAGATCACAAATGGCAAAACGCAACAATAAAAATTGCTGAACATTGTTGGAATTGGAAGAATCCAGCCTGTCCCCCATTACTAAAAATGGGAAATGCGGGTGCCCATTTTAAAGGCCAGGTTGGGGAAACAGGATAATTGAGGTGCCCTAGTCTCCATACTATTGCTACTGCTGTGCCCCTATTTTGTTCTTTGTATCTTGTCATCTACTTGTTGCTATTTAAAAACCTCAAAACAAAATCTCACTTTTGTTTATTTTTATGCAAAGTGCATCAAAAACATTAGCTTTTGAGTGTTTCTGTGTACTCTCTTGATGGCTTTTAACTTGCTCTGTAATCACTTGAGGCAGGAATGAGAGGGTTTTCTGAGAGCATTGAAGTATTTCTTGTTTGTTTATTCTTTCCATTTTAATGGAGGATGACACAACATATGGCCTTGATATGCTTCACAAAATTGTCAGTTTTAAATACAGCCAGAGTTGCAACAGTTTCTAGCATAATTACATTTCTGTAGACAGGCCTGACATTAACTTCAATAGCATTTCTGTCATGTCCTCTAATGCATTGAGATCACTGGCAGACTATCTTTGAAAAATACTTTTTTCTGTTGTTTGTAATTTTCCCCAAAACTAGTTTAAAGTTATATTCTCATCATAACTTGGTGCTTTTCTTTTATTTTGAGCTTACTTTCATAATCCATGATTTATCGAACAGTGTTGCTTTTTATGTATTCTTATGTGAGGTATCAAGTGCAGAAATGTGGCTGATCACATTAAATCAGATTAATAATTAAAATTGCCTACAACAATAACCTCAACTGGTTAAATGCAAAGAATGATCAGATGGCGATCCCAGTGCTCCCAAAGATCAGAAAATTTTCACCACGAGAGCATCAAGGACCAGCAATAAAATTTTCTGTCTAATTCAGTATTTGTTAAAGTACTCTTAGCATCATCTCCGGTATTCCATACAATACCATTGGAAAATGTAAAATTCTGAATGAGAAAAATAATGTTTCAACCTCACACGTTCCTCATCTATCTTCTGTGGCTTCTAAATTAAATGCTTTTACCAATAGAGTGTGCAAAAGCCATTATACAAATGAAAGGTTTTATTGAGAGTGTAAAAGGTTTTCGCAGAGAGAGAAAAGTTTGAACAGTTGTTTCTAGAAGTTAACCACAAAGTGAACTTACACTTTGAAATGGTGTTAGGGATTTTTCTTGCTTTTTGTTTATCCATACTGTAGGATGAGTTAATTCATTATTGTTGGTAAGAGGCTGGCTTTGTGACCAACAAGCCAATTACAATGTATGACGGAGGCCCATGTTAGGTTTCAGCACAGAGCAAATTTATTGAAAAACATCATAAAATGGCCAACGTAGATATACTTTATTCTGGTTTTCAAAGCTTTCATTAGTTTCCAATCCCAACATATTTTCAACATCAAGGATCTGGTTCCACCTGAGCTACATAATATACTGCAGCGGTTAGGATACATTTGGCTGGGATTATTATATCCCTGAATTTGATTACATTTCATAATTGTCGATGCTTAACTTCAGTATGGCAATCCAGCCAGTGAGCCACTTCAAGTTTTAAAACTTTTCCCAGACTGCCATTATGCCTGTGCCAGTATTTTGAAAGTGCCATAACCATGTTATTTTTTTCTCTTTCATTATTGCCTTTTGAGTTTATTCATATTGGACCATCACCTAACATCCTTTCAGGGGAGTGCATTTTGCGTAATCATATCTCAGCGCAAACAAAAACACTGCTTTTGCTTATCACGTTAATTCTGTCTGCTCTGGTTATTAATATTTCTGCCCCAGAAACTGTTTTCCTTTTTAATGATGTATTAAAAGCTTTCATGATTTTGAATACCTCTATATCAAAGTTCTCTTTAAACTGAAGAGCAAATTACTACGGATGATAGAATTTGTACTGAGAATAACAAATTCTGGAGACCACAACGGATCAGACAGCATCCGTGGAGAGAGAGAAAGCTAACATTTTGAGTCTAGATCAGTGTTTCTCAACGGGGGAGTGGAAGCACCCCCTTAGGGGTGTTTGCCTTCCTTTGGTGGGCGTTGAAGTCAAAGAGGGCGGCAAGGGGGCACTGAACGACTTTGTAGAGAGCTTACCAATCACTTGGAAGACTGCCGTGTCCTTGAAGGACATTGCTGTGTGCAAAAGTAGGTGGACAGTAAGAACAGTAATAAATGATAACATTTATTTTTTGTTGTATATAAAACATATTTCACATAAGTTTTCCGGTTTCAGAACTACAGTGTATTGCAGTTATATGTGCAAAAACAGACTTTGGTGATTTGGAAGCTTTGCTTGATTTCAAGGATAAGAAGAGGGTGTTGAATACGGAGAGGTTGAGAAACACTGGTCTAGATGAGTCTTCACCAGAGCTGAAGTGGAGGGGAAAGCATTTATGCTATCGTTTGGTTGGAGTGTGGGTGTAGGGGTAAGGTAGTGGATGTAGGGTGCTGGTGGAGAAAAGAAGCGTATTAAAGGAAAAAGAATAACTAGAGAGAAAATAGGGCCCCTCAAGGACCAAAGTGGACATATATGAGTGGAACCGCAGGAGATGGGTGAGGTTCTCAATGAATCTTTCTCTTCTGTGTTGACTATGGAGAAAGACGAGAACATTTGAAAACTTGGGGAATTTAGTGGTGATATCTTGGGGAGAGACCATATCACAGTAGATGAGGTGTTGGATGTATTGGAATGTAGGAAAGTGGATAAATCTCCTGATCCTGACTAGATACATCCAAGAACACTGCAAGAGGCTAGAGGAGAAACAGACCCTTCAGCCCAACAAGTCCACACTGACCCTTCAAAGAGTAACCCACTCAGACCATTCCCCTATCCTGTATTTATACCGATTAATGCACCTTTGTAGAAGGAAAGCGGAGCATCCAGAGGAAACACACACGCAAACATGGGGAGAATGTGCAAACTCCACACAGACAGTTGGCCGAGGGTGGAATCAAACCCGAGTCGCTGGTGCTGTATAAGGCAGTAGTGCAAACCACTGAGCCACCATGCCATGTTAGCCATGTTGACCATGGATGAGATCCTGGAACACATGGTGAGTTGGAAATGTCCCATTATTCAGGAAGGGCAACAAAGAAAACCCTGGGAACTATAGGGCGGCACGGTGGCACAGTGGTTAGCACTGCTGCCTCACAGCGCCAGGGACCTGGGTTCAATTCCCGACTCAGGCGACTGACTGTGTGGAGTTTGCACGTTCTCCCCGTGTCTGCGTGGGTTTCCTCCGGGTGCTCCGGTTTCCTCCCACAGTCCAAAGATGTGCGGGTCAGGTGAATTGGCCATGCTAAATTGCCCGTAGTGTTAGGTAAGGGGTATATGTAGGGGTATGGGTGGGTTGTCGCTTCGGCGTGTCGGTGTGGACTTGTTGGGCCGAAGGGCCTGTTTCCACACTGTAAGTAATCTATAGACCAGTATGTTCAATCTGTGATGGGTAAGTGATTTAAGAAGATTGTCCTTGCCTTTCCAAATAAATGTACATTCTGTCCCTCAATTTCCCTCCAACAACTTGCTCACCACCAACCTCAGGCTCAGTAGTCTATAGTTCCCTGGCTTGTCCTTACCACCTTTTTAAAATAATGGTACCATGTTAGCAAACCTCCAGTCTTCTGGCACCTCACCTGTTACCTGCCAAGAATGTAGTGATTCACACTGGACAGAATCACAAAGTTATTATATAGTGCAGAAGGAGGCTGTTCAGCCCATTACTTCACTTTTTTTCTACTATGAGACTTCCCATTCCCATTTGGGGCAGCATGATGGCCCAGTGGTTAGCACTGCTACCTCACAGCACCAGGGACCCAGATTTGATACCAGCCTCCACATTGTCTGTGTGGAGTTTACACATTCTCCCCGTGTCTGCATGGTGCTCTGGTTTCCTCCCACAATCCAAAGAAAAATGTGCAGGTCAGGTGGATTGACCCTGCTGAGTTGCCCATAGTGTTCGGTGCATTAGTCAGAGGAGGGTGGGTCTGGATGGGTTGCTCTTCGGAGGGTCGGTGTGGACTTGTTGGGACGAAGGGCCTGTTTCCACACTGTAGGAGAATCTAATCTAATCTACATCGGTCTTTGTATGTTTTATAGTCTGTTACTGCCTTCCTTTGTTTACCACATTTCAGTGTTTTGTGTTATCTGAAATCTTTGAAACTATACTTGTGTACCCAACTTCAAATCGTTAATGTGTCAGAAAAGGCAATGGTCTTAATACCACCCTGGGGGGTTTTGCAATCTGAAGAACGGCCATTCGTCACTTCTGTCTACTTCCTGTCCCATTTTACATTTAGTATCCATGATGCCACTGCCCTTTATAATTCAGAGGGTGTTAACATTTCTCATTAGTCTGTGATGTAGTCTTTGTTAAGTGCTTCTAGAACATCCATATCTAAAGTTCACCTGCAACTGTGCTCATCTGTCACTTTCACTGTGTAACCAAAGAAAATAATCAAGTATTTTGCCTCGAACAATTTTATATTGTGTTTAATCAATTAGTCCATACATTTACAGCTGTAAATTAATGATGTTTCAGACCAAGATTTATTGTACAACTGAGCCTAAATAAGTCTGTAGTTTTTGAGTTTATTCCCGGTTTTATTCCTCTCCTTTCTCAGACAAGAGTGTAACGTGTGTAAACCTTCAGGCGTGTGACACCACTCCCATATCTAATGCAGACTGGTAAATTGGAGCCAGAGCCTCTGTATTTTCCACTTTTATTTCCGTTAATAATCTGAAAATGTATCCTCTCCGTATGAGATAAATTCATAGACCTCAAAATAGAAAAGTTATCAAGTACTTTCTCTTTATCTATTTATATCCTATCTGTATTGCTAACCGTTTTCTTTCCTAGCACCATATTCTTCTCTCATTAAGACAAATGTAAAGTACTGTCATATTAATTTTGTTCAATCCAAATCCATAATTTTACTCCATTATCAACAATCAAAATATTATAGATTTTATTTTGAAAACACACAGAAAACATGCAGCTGAAATTTAAAGTTACGACTCAATTGTATGACTATTGTTATGTGTCCTTTCTATAAATGTTGGTTTACCGTGATAAGAGAGGCAAGGAACTGACAACAAAAGTTCAAAAAAGCATTAAGAGTAAAACAATGTCAGACATTACATTTTTGTTCAAAGGGGAATGAATTTTACAGGAAGTCTGTTGGACCAGATAATAGGTAATAATTCAGGAAGCAGGCAGATACCTATCAGTAAGTATCAATTATATGGATAATGTGGTATGAAGGTGGGGAGGTGGATCTAAAATCCTTCAAAACCTGGGTAGATTTGTTGAGTTGAATAACCTTGTTCCCCAAAATTTCTATGTACCCCAGAAATTGTGTTTATCTGTTCCTAGCATTGACTGCTGCAGCTGGACGAGGCAAGCTGGAAGTGTGCAGACTGCTGTTGGAACAAGGAGCAGCAGTGTCACAATCCAACCGACGGGGGATTGTTCCACTGTTCAGTGCAGTGAGACAAGGACACTGGCAGGTGAGCACATTATGTCAGTCTCTTACTGAATGTAAAAGTAAGGTGTTGTGCTTCAATTATATCAGGTGAAATTGGTGAGACAATATTTGGAGTACTGTGAACTATATTGGTCTCCTTATTTAAAGAAGGATATAAATGCATTGGAGACAGTTCAGAGAAGGTTTACCAGCCCAAAATCTGGAATTCCTGATGAAGGGCTCCAACCCGAAATGTCGATTCCACTGCTCCTCGGATGCTGCCTGACCTGCTGTGCTTTTCCAGTAACACACTCTCAACACCTCCAGAACCTGGAATGAATGGGTTGTCTTATGAGACAAGTTGGCTTGTATCTGCTGGAGTTTAGAAGAGTAAGAAGCAACTTCACTTAAATATAGAAGATTCCAAGAAGTCTTGGCAATGTGTATGTGGAATAGATATTTCTTCTTGGTGAATCCAGATAAGATCTCATTGAAGTTAACTCTTTTGAGTTTTCTTCCTCAAAAGATTTTGGAAGCAATATTTGAATATTTCTTCGGCAGAAATGGACAGTTTCATGATGAACAAGAGGGTGAAAGATTATCAAGCATGGGCAGGAACATGGAGTATCAGATTAGGCATAATTTTTTAAATGGCAGAGCAAGCTACAAGGATTAAGTGGCTTACTCCTGCTTCTATTTCTGCATTCTTCTCACGTATTTGTAAGAATTCTTATCATGTATTGTTGGTTAAAGTTGTCTCAGATACCTGCCAGTAAATGGATTCATGTCGTATTTGTTTCCAGATTGTGGATTTGCTGTTAACACATGGTGCAGATGCAAATATGGCAGACAAGCAGGGTAGAACGCCTCTCATGATGGCAGCGTCGGAGGGACATCTGGATACCGTGGAGTTCCTGCTTGCTCAAGGTTAGCTTCAGAGATTGAGATTCTGAAATATCATTTCCATAATTCTTCAAGTTTCCAAAATAGACAATGTTGCTTTGGAAATCTGTTAATCACAAATGCACACTTATATTAAAACATGTTCAGCTCCAAGTTAAGTGGGAATAGATCAGTGGAATTCTGAGTATTTGCTGCCCAAATTTCTAACTTTACTGGAGCTCCTTGTTTGAAAGCCAGTCAGATTTCAACCCTGGCTCTTTTCTAAAACTGCTAATTCCACATCTATAATGTTGCACGCCTTCTCCCCTTAATTATCTGTTGCTGTGACCTCCAGAAAAAAACACTTCAGTGCCTGCTCCAATGTTATATACTTAATAACTTGTGCAAATCTACAAGCAAGGAACAAGATTAGGCCATTCAGCTCTTCCAGTCTGCTCAACCAATCAATAAAATCTGATTTTAACCTCAACTCTACGTCCCTGCACACTCCCAATTCCTAAATACCCCTAATCAACCCTTAGTAATCAGGATTCGATCTACCACAGCCTTAAAATACTGAAATATTCAGCATTATCTGCCTTTTGAGGAAGAGAATTCCAAAGACTCTTGAGAATTTATTCTAAATCTTCCCAATTGCTGCTGTCTATGTCTTAACTTGCAATGTACCCATTTCATCCAGTACCCGTCCTCATAGACCTACTTTGCCTAATTTTAAAAATGTTGTTCTTGTTTTCAATACCCTAATTGGCCTCACCTCTCCCAATCTTTGAAATATTCTCCATTCCCATGATACTGCTCTAATTCTGGCCTCTTTATTTTAACCTCTTTATTGGTGGCTGTGCCTTCAACTCTCAGCTCTGGAATTCATTCCCTAAACTTTTCTGTGCAACTGCCTCTCTTTGAGCTAACCTAACATCAAGCCCATCCAGAGTATCACCCCGGCATCTCAAAAATTATGATTTTACTGGAGCATGAATTGTCAGACACCAAGACTGGGTGCTTTCCAGACTGGTTGGAATGAGCCAAGCAGGCCAGAAGAATCATGGAAATTACCATCAGACAGGTATTCTGAATACTTGCCCACCTCTGCCCAGCTTTCCCAGGACTGGATTGCTAATGAAATTAAGAATCAATTGGGTGAAATGCCCAATGGGACTTGTATGATGTTAATTATCATTAATTTTAATGATGTTTTTGTGTGTTCCCAATGATACATGGATTATACCCTCAGCAAGTTAGGGACAGTGCATATACAACAGGAAGTTATTGACTTAAATGGACATGAAATCATCAGATTAAAGAGGAAAAATAGCAAGGAACAGGCCAGTCTTCGCAACAGGATAGCACTGAGAGCAGCAACACCTTGAGATAAAAGTATGAGATAGACTTCAGAAACTGAAGCTTGGTACCATTTCGTTGATGCGCTTGTGCCACAAACACAAGGGGATGGCTTCGGAGATGTTTCCTACAGCTTTGTGCTAATGCTCACAGCAGGTACCCATCTGACAGCAGCAGACCAATTAGAGTGCCAAAAAAGGCAATAAGTCTCAATCATTATGTTCCACTAAGATTTTAAGAGGAATGCACAGCTTCGTCGGCATCCCAGCAACGTAGCTGAAGATGTTGCACTGTGCAAAGCTATTATCAATTGGAACTGACATTGAGTCAGCTGTATAAAGGTAAAAGCAGTAAGAATGCTCACTTACACAGCCAGAGCTCTCTGATGAGGAATTGCTATTCTAGATGGATGATCTAATTAATCAAGTAGATGTCAGTTCAGGTGCCATGTAATAGCATAAACTGCCAATAACCAACTGGGCTTTATTGCCAGCTGAATGGAATGGCTTTATTTTTAATTCATTCATGGGATGAAGGTGTCGCTGGCTGGGCCTGCATTTATTACTCATCCCCAATTGCCCAGAGAGCAATTAAGAATCAACAACATAGCTGAGAGTCAGGAGTCACATGCTAGCCAGGTAAGGATCACAGTTTCCTTCCCTATAAGACATTAGTGAACCAGATGGTTTTTCTGACAATCGTTTCATAGTCATCATTAGAATCTTAATTCCAGATTTTTATTGAATTCAAATTTCACCGACTGCCGTGGTGGGATTTGAACTCTGTCCCCAGGATATTATCTGGGTCTCTGCATTAACAAGGCAGCAATAATGCTACTAGGCCATCACCACCCGATGTCCAGACGTTGAGTCCATGCATTCACTGATCAGTTGGGTCCCAGAGGAGGAGCAACAGAATGAGGGGCACCGCTAGCCTCAGATATTACAGCAATACAGCAGCAGACAAAGTGTTGCCCTCATCGGATTCTTGAGTGTGTGAAGATATATCAGTAACGACTCAACTTTCTTGACCCTTTAGAGCATTATGGTAGAAAGCTGCACCTGTCATGGCAGGTGATTGGAAATACGTGCAGCCTTTCAGAAGATGACCTCAGGCCTCAACAACATGTGTACATCCTGGACCTGAAGTGGTTAAGGTTACAGTTGCCCTGAAAATGTCTGCTTCCAGATCTTGCCAGGCTTTAGCGTCAAATGTGCAAAGACTTTCCCAATCAACACCCATAATTACAGAATGCAAGTAACAGAGAAGGGCCTGAATATGCCACTTTTCCCTCCATTCTGGTCAATTAGTCTTAGGCAGCTTAGGAATAGCCTGAATTGCAGGATTCCCTCAGGTTCAGAAGCCAACTGATTGCATCTATGTGGCCATTCAAAGCGCTTCCTCAAAGTGCTGCTCATACAGATTGATCTGTAAGTACATAAGAAATAGGAGTAACAGTTGGCTGTTCAAGTCTGCTGTGCCATTTATTAAGATTTATTAACCATAACTGCATTTCCCTGCCTTTCCCTATGACTCATGACAACCTTCAAACTTCTGTTGAACTCAGACTTGAATATATTCAATGACCTAGCCTCCATTGGTCTTTTTGAAAGAGAATTTCAATGGCGAATGACTCTCTGAGAGGAATAAATTCTCATCATCTTAAGTGAGAGATTCCTTTAGATTCTTTTTCCCTTGGGTATAAATTTATCAAATCCATTCTTGAAATTCAAAGACACTGCATCTACTTGTTCCCCTTTATCTATCCTTTATTAGTGGGCGGCACGGTGGCACAGTGGTTAGCACTGCTGCCTCACAGCGCCTGTAGACCCGGGTTCAGTTCCCGACTCAGGCGACTGACTGTGTGGAGTTTGCACGTTCTCCCCGTGTCTGCGTGGGTTTCCTCCGGGTGCTCCGGTTTCCTCCCACAGTCACAAAGATGTGCGGGTCAGGTGAATCAGCCAAGCTAAATTGCCCGTAGTGTTAGGTAAGGGGTAAATGTGGGGGTATGGGTGGGTTGCGCTTCGGCGGGTCGGTGTGGACTTGTTGGGCCGAAGGGCCTGTTTCCACACTGTAAGTCTAAGTCTAAGTCTAATCTATCCCTTCTTGTTAATCCCTCAAAGGACTGTAGTGAGTTTTCCTTTCACAAAACTATGTTGATTCTTCCTGATAATTTTATGAATTTCTACTACCTCTTTAATAAAGGATTTTTATATTTTCCCAATGATATATGTTATCTATACTACTCTGAGTTCTGTATCACTTCTTTTTTGAACAGACTTGTTATGTATGTTTTCCAATCCATTGTAGAATTTGCAGACTCTTAGATTATAGCCAATGTATCTATTATCTCTGCAGCTAATTCTTTAAAGCCCTCGGATGGAAGTTATCAGGACTGAGGAACTTGTCAGCCTTTAGTCTCATTAGTTTTCCTAGTAGTTTTTTCTCTCATTAGCCTCATTAAGGTCTTCCCTCTCTTTTCCCCATTGATGTTCTACTGCTCTTGGAATGCTCTTTGTGTCTTCTAGTGTGAAGGCGTACAAAACATGTTCAACATCTCTGCCATTTCTTTGTTTCCCTTTATTAATTCACCAGTCTTATTTTCTGAGGGATCAAAGCTTACTTTAGCCATTCTTTTATTTTTGTTATCCTTTGTTGATTTCTAAAATTACCCAATCTTTCAGCCTGCCATTAATCTTTTATGCCTTGGGTAAGCCTTATTTTTTCAATTTAATACCATCCTGATTTTTTTAAAGTTAGCCACAGATGGTGCATTATTCTCTTAACTTTCTCCTTTCTCAATAAAATATACCGTTGGTGAGAATTATGAATAATCTCCTTTATAGATCTGCCATTATACTTTTTTAAAACCTATTTTCCCAATGCACTTTGACTCAATCTTCGTACCCTTATAATCTTTACCTAAGTTGGAAACACCAGATTTCCCATCCTCAGTATGTGACTGGTTCTGCATCCTCAGAGGAGGAGGAAAAAATGTACCCTGAGCCATCTGCCTGTGCTGTGGTAGCTCTGGCTGTGAAGTATTAGTTGACAAAGGTCCATGGGAATGAGATCTGTGATGCCCTCAGCAAGACAGACTTCAACTGAGGACAGTTGGTACTCATGCTATCCACAACTGTCTGATACCCTGCCACTCCCAATATAAAATTAAAAATCACACAACACCAGGTTATAGTCCAACAGGTTTAATTGGAAGCACACTAACTTTCGGAGCGAGGCTTCTTCATCAGGTGAAGATCACCTGATGAAGGAGCGTCACTCCGAAAGCTAGTGTGCTTCCAATTAAACCTGTTGGACTATAACCTGGTGTTGTGTGATTTTTACCTTTGTATACCCCAGTCCAACACCAGCATCTCCAAATCATGACTCCCAATATAGATTCACATACTTTCACTTCATGCAAATCGGGCTACTCACCACAAGAAGACATCATGTTCTTCACAAGACATTGTCATCCAGGAGTCCCATTCCTTTACTTTTCCCATGTTCAATATGGGACAGAAATAAACAGCATCATGGCACTTCTTGGGAAATAAATATCATTCTTTGAAATAAAAGTTTATCACTTACCACTAAAAGTGATTGCTATAACAAAGTGGACACTCAAGATGAATGCCCAAACATGGGTTCAAGAGTCAGTAGTTCCACAACACAGGTGGCGATTGAGAAGAGGATGCCAGGAAAATTAGGATATTTACATGTTATTATGTCTCACTGAACATTGTCCCCATTCTGGGCAGGTTTTCTGGACTGCCATGAGAACGAGCGACACATTTCTTGGATGAAGGCAGGTAATTGGGCCAATAACCTTTCTGGTTCTTGGCCAGCACCTTTGTTTCATTGGACCAACCAGAACAAACCACTCCCCCCCCCCCCCCCCCACCCCCCACCCCCACCCCCACCACCACCACCACCACCACCACCATCACCCCGGCACATGGACTCCTGTGCCTATTTGGAGGCTGCCTCTAAGCAGGAGGCTGGTGGGTCATCATTACATTCTGTCATTGGTCCAATGAATGAGTCTAGTCATTAAAAGAATCCCAGCTGTGTTCAAATCCATTCCTCTTTAATGGTTCCCTTCCACAGTGCTGGCTACTACAGCCGTAGCTTTCTTTAGTTTTCAGTTTTTGGCAAGTTTTTGAGATTCTGTCACTTTGATGCATCCATGCAGTTGGCTTCCTAACTGAGCAGTGACCATTTCCCCCAGTCAGGTTACTAGCCAGTGTTGCAGGTCTTCTTACTGTGCCTCCTGCCTTAGGAACACATCTGCTCTCCTTAAGTGGGGTGCAAAGGGAGCATAGTAGGAACCTGCCTCATTTAATGAGCACCTCAACAAGAAGTACAGGTTCAAGATTCATAGACATTGTCTCGGCACCTGCGGTCCTGTGTCTCTATCAAAGGAAAGGAGAATGACTCGCATTGCCTTGAGGAAAGCCACTAATGAGGCACTGTCCCAATCTACCTATCCCCTCTCAAGGCTGACCTGCACTTCCCTGGTAACCAAGTGTGCACACTTGGCTGCATTTGAATCAAAGCTCAATATCCCTCAACATCAGCACCATCATTTAAAGGACTTTGTTATGCGTCTGTATCTACTCATTAGCCTGCCACATATAACTCTACATGAGTTGGCAAAGTGCTCAGATATTGGAGACAGTGTGACACTTATGGCCAAGATGGATTCTTCTACCTTAAAGGAAGCAGACTGTCTCTGGGAGTTTTAATAGATCACTGCACACAGTCTTCACTGCTCAACAATCACCTACTTAAGTTTATATGTCTTGAAGCTCAGCATGTGTGTCAAGGTGGGGAATATAGCTGTTTCCTCAGGCCTCTTTTGGGAGGTGTCTAGTTGACTCTTCCTCCAGCACCTGCTCCCCTATGAAGTGTTATTCACTTGGTGCCAGGGTTTATAAATCTGTGATACTGGGCACATCAAGTATTATTTCACAGGCAGAAGGTGTGTGTGATTCCTAATGAAACTTGCTCCAGATAATGCTTTTTCACTAAGAGTGGACTCTTCCCTCATCTCTCACACAGCCTTCGGGAGTGTTCCTGCAGGAGATTTAAAAAAGCACAATTGTCAGTGCTTTATGTAAATCTGAGAGATTTCAAATGCTGATTGTGAACAGTTTCATAAAAATAACTGCACAGATAGATCCAAGGCATGTGTGACACATCATCCTTGTAATCAGTCTCTGAGGCACTCCAATCTCAATAGCAGCTCACACTGCTGCTATCTTACCGATTCTTACTGCATCTTCCATTGGTGGAAGGATGACCAATAATGCCAGTCCAGCCTCTCCTTAAGGTTGTAAGCTTTCTTGTGTTACAATGAAAAAAGACAAAGTTCTAATTCTTGGACTACAGTATTCACTTTACAAGTTGGTACATTAAGAAGGCGGTTACTGTGGGATGAAGAGTGTTAAGTCAGCCTTTTCTCAAGTGACTGCTGAATGGTTATGCAATCTGAGGAGACATTTTTCTGTGTGGTTTCATGTACAGGATGTCCTCACTTAAAGTCAGGGTTACATTGCTGAAAGTTGGGACTTCAGATGAAAAGACTTTAAGTGAAACATTGACTGTGAAACTGGATTTTGGTTCCATAGGGTCTCCATTAGGAAGGAAAAAATATTATACCTATACTCCCTGAGGTGACATAAAATATGTTTAATGACTAAATTCCAGTATTGGTAACTTAAAACGTGTGTGTGTGTGTGTGTGTGTGTGTGTGTGTGTGTGTGTTGGGGGGTGGTGGTGAGGGGTACCGGGTGTCCCTTTTTGCTGATTGCCATTATCTCCAAGTCCCACCCCAGCTCACTGTATAATGGCGCTGCTTCTCATGGCTGCTGGGGCCCCTTCACTTTGGGTGGAGATGGTGTGAAGCCAACCTTAATCCTGTTGACATCCTGAGGTGAGGTGACCAGCCTAGCCATGAAGTGTCATGCAGGCCATTTTTCAAGTGGATCTGGTGGTAGCCTCTCAATGGATTCTGTTGAGTACATGTCTCTGGTGGATAGAGATGTCCCTGTTGCAGGTCTTTGGCAGCTGTCTGGCAATCAAATCAGAGAGGGTAAGGTGTTGCCAGTTGGATAAGGTACTGTAATGTCCTGTAAAGAATTTCACAACCGTCAACAAAATTTCCACTAATGAAAACATACCATCATTAAGGTGACTTTCAGCAGAAAGTATCTGTATTGTGTGCCTCAAAGGCGAACGCTAGCCACTGTTTGAGCCTTACATAGCACTCACCTTAATCATGTCCAGCACTGAATCCATATTCATCAACTGCACAATGCTCACCTTCTCTAGAATTTAGCAAAGTTGACAGAACTGTCTGGCAAGATCACTGTCTCCATGCACATGCTGCTTCCAGCATTACCTTGTGACGTGCACTTCTCCATCTGTCACCCATTATCTTCCACCATTTATGTCTTAAAATGAGCAACCCACAAAATCCTGTCTACTGCTGCTAATGACCCTTTAAAATAGTTCTCAGCAGGATGTCTAACGGGTCATCCTGCCTGCACCACCTAACTGGATACAAATTCTGGAGGTGGCCATTTAATTGTGTGTCATGCAAAATTCAATTGAAAGTCAATCAACTTGAACAGTTTGATTGCTGAACAAGAAATGTTCTCATCATTTTGCCAGGGAGCAAGATTCCACTCTCAGTCTCTCCTAACTGCAACTGTGGTAGTAGCCAGAGGGAGCAATGTTGCTGACATGCCATGGATTGTACAATTCGACAGCCCTTCCTGCCTGCCATGCTGCGACTGAGTGGGGCAGTAAAGTTCCAGCTTAAGTGCTCAGAGATTGCACTGTCAATAGTGGTGGTGTCAGCAATTTAGCCTTTCTTGAAATCCTCATTCAGGCTTTAGAATTTGTTTATGTATGAAATACAAAAATGCAACGCTGTGTTTGTAGAACATATTGATTATGAACATTCCATTAGTCAATGAGTTAGATCACATCTTCAAATGACCTGAGAAAAAAGCATATAATCAATGCCAGTTCAGAAGTACTATTGAAAGTATTTTTTGTATATATCTGAGTTTTGCTTAAATTGATTTTTTTTCTGAGTAAGTCAGTGATGTTTTTAGTGTTAGTTATTCAGAATCTGAGGTTAAAGAAAGGCTCTTGCACTCTTAGTGATGAAGGCCATGCCAGAAGACAAAATGACTCTTAATTGTATGTTCTGTGTTCAACAGGAGCAGCACTTTCACTCATGGATAAAGAGGGATTAACTGCCCTCAGCTGGGCTTGTCTGAAGGGTCACTTGCCAGTGGTTCAGTCCCTAGTAGAAAGAGGTGCTGCTACAGACCATGCAGACAAAAATGGACGGACACCTCTGGATCTTGCTGCATTTTATGGTGATGCTGATGTTGTAAGTATCTCAGATAATGTGCATAAGTTAACATTCTTCAATTACAAATGTTCATTGTACTTTACTTTTGATATTGTAGAATTTTTCTCTACCTTTTTTTCCAGCCAAGATTGTGGAGAGGAATAGAACATAAGAACTAGGAGCAGGAGTAGGCCATCCAGCCCTTCGAGCCTGCTCCACCTTTCAATAAGACTTTGCTGATCTTTTCGTGGACTCAGATCCACCGACTCGTGCTCTCACCGTATCCCTTAATTCCATTATTTTTCAACGTTAGCTTTAAAAACGTTTGCTAAGTGGCGTAAACTTCTTTCCTAGGCAAGGAATTCTACAGATTAACAACCCTCTGGTTGAAGATGTTCCTTCTCAATTCTTAGGGATAGGAGCTAGGAAGTACAGTGAGGCTAGATTACTTCATTTTATAGATTATTAGAATGTTTTTTCTCAAATTTCAAGTCCTACTAACCTGCTTTAATATTAAATTAGGTAAAATTGTAAAAGCCATCACTTCCTTTCAACTGTGCAAAAATATCAGACTTGACTATCAAAAAGAGCAGTACTTTTGTGCTTCTTGACATTGATTAGCTATGTACAGTGTCATAGAAGCAAGTATTTCTAACTAGATCCTTGGCCTAGTAGGCAACTGTGATCATATTTGAAACTTAAACAACACTGTCTCATTTGAACCCTAATTCACAAGCTATTGTAATGGGGTTCTAAATATGTTTATGTGTTTCAGGGAGCGATAGTGTAACAACATTCTCAAGCTGTGTAATGACCAATGCATTATTTTTTCATTACATATGACATTGATGAGAAATACTTTTCATACTTTTTTTCTCTGAACTCTTAATATTCAGAAAGGGAAAGATGATTTTTGTAAATAAGATGTACTGTACAGACAGGATTTAAGGACTTTTAAGAAGTGAGGTTGTAAAAACCACCACTGAAGCTTTGTGTTTGTTTCAAAGATCCAAATCTAAGACGCTGGTTCAATTAATTCACGATACTTGGACCCAGAACATCCAACTGATATCAATTATAGGAAAAGTCTGCTCACTTATCTGTCAATGCTTCTTACAACCAGTTTCCTATTGCTGGCCACTCACTAGACCTCCCAACCCAGCGAGTCAGGTATGCCTCAATACAGTGCAAGGGAAACAAGGCCAGGCTCCTATGACACCATTTAAGCGCAGCAACAAGCTGTAAAAAAGATTTAAATAGCACTGGTAAATTTAATGAAACTTCTATCACATTTTTCATATATTACACAGCTTTTTATTATTTTTGTTCTTTTAAGTAATTAATGTAATTTTCATTGATTCATTTTTTTTATTTCTTTAAAATTTTAATAACATCTTTATTTAATGATTCTTATTTAACAGTCAATCTTGTTTAATGATTCTTAATGAATCCATGTAGGAGGTGGGAGTATCCTAAGTTGATAAGTTGGTGTAGTATCTGGTTTAGGTAGCACATGGACAAGCAGACATCTGGATCATATGATGGTGGGTGAGATGGCAAGAGGGTATGGTGGTAATGATGCATGAGGTCGGGTAGGGGTCAGATTGGAGATGGATCATGTGGTGAGGTTATAACGGGGAGTTGCTTAGTGAGGTCAGGTCATTAGGATCAGATTGGGGAGTTGGATTAGAGAGTATTTTGGTGAGTTATGGAGGGTGTCGGGTGACTAGATCAGGTCAGGTTGGAAGATGTCATTGGGTGTGGAGGAAGAGTTAGTGGTGGCATGCCTTTTTCAGGTGCCAGATTTTAATCCTCTACCATTTCTTGAGTAATTGTTCAGATCAGTAAGTCAAAACTCTCTGAAGACTCTTACTTTGACTTAGTGTTGGTGACTTTTTAGGAGGATTCCGAATGCTGGTTAATTGCCCATCAGACGTTTAAACTTTGGACTGTCTCCCATGTAAGTCAGGTACATCAGGACTTGCACATGGTCAACTGTCAACTCTCTTGCTATCTCGACCATTGATCCTGCAGTTTTCTAGATTACTGTTCAGTGACTCTGCTACCATTTCTTGTGTGTTTGTAGGGTGGTGTTTTAGCACTATATATTTATGGTCCCTCTCTCATGTCTGTTAATTTCAAAACTCTGCAATGAAAATTGAGGTCATCGAGTTTCTAAAATAATATATTATATAATATATATGTTTTATATAAATACTATATTTCCTGACCAAAATAATAGATCTTTGATCTAAAATTACCAGACTCTTTAAGCACTTGACATGTATTTTTTTCTTACACTTGGTGACAGGTGCAATACCTTGTGGATCATGGAGCAATGATTGAACATGTGGACTACAGTGGCATGAGACCTTTGGACAGAGCAGTGGGGTGCCGCAATACAGCTGTGGTGGTCACCCTCCTGAAGAAAGGAGCCAAGATAGGTAGGCGTCTTAGAGACAGTCCCTCCTCCCTGCAATGAGTGCCATTTCTGATATCGGAAAAGATACACTTTTCATTAACGTGGAAGACTAGGTTTGAAATGAGTTTTTAGGGGGAAAGCAAGTTTCTATTCACTTCTGCGGGAGATATTTCGAAGAGTTGCCACATGCATTTTCAGATAGTTCATTCAGATACCATCGATTTAATATTCATAGATTACTTTTCTATTTTGGGAACATTAATATGGAGCAGCATGTACAGCCTTTGGTGTCACATTTAAAGAGTAACCTGTGAACGTTAACATCATCAATGCTAAATTAGACTCCGATTTCATGCATCTCACTGTGATGTACACTGCACTGACCTTGAAGTCACTGTATTTCAATATTGTAAATCATGGTAATGTGGATGCTGATATTCCAGATTAGTCTGGCATGCTCTGATGTGAAAACCTGAAGGAGCTTATGTGTAAAGCTAGAAAGTAAATGGGATGCTGGCTTATCTTGCATTTTACACCTGAAACAAGTAGAGCAGCTTATATTTTATTATAATTGGGATTTTCAGATCAAAATACCTGTTTAGAAAGCCTGTGCAGATGAAACACGTTTATGAATTTTTGTGTTTGACAGCTGAGTCCAAATGATCCTCCTCCAATCAAATCACACCACAGGAAATTAAAACTGTTATAAATTTCCAGCAGTCCAACAGCTTTTGTTTTCCAGTTTTTAAGTAAATGTTTCTAAATATCAATCTTTTTTTTTCCTAAGTCCTCCTGCAGTTGGTCAGTAAGTTTGCACTGGTGTAGTAAAGTATTCCTGTGAAATAACACTGATACAACAAAACAAAATGCCATGCATGTTGCCATTGATAAAATGAAACAACAGTTAGAGTTTTCCAGTGAGGCAAAGTAAAAGGATGCCAACATGCATGGAGACACTTAAAGCAAAATGTTTTGGATTCATGCCACAAATTCATTACAATCAAGGAAGATTTTTCTGGAATAGTTGTATGTGCAATTCCCAGCTATTTCATTTCGATGGGGACAATGTGAATGCAATGTTAACTAAATAATTGGCAAGATATTCAGAAAAGCCACTTAGTGGCAACTTATTAAAAGTAATGTCACTAAAATTCAAGATTGTTTAAAAGCATGTCCAATGTTGCCTATCATGTCAAAGTCATCAACAGTACATGTGAGTTCTTTGTAAACGTTAAATTAGATTTTAAATCTGGAATAAAATATATTGGACATTTTAAATACTTAATAGAACTCTATTTTGGATTGACTGTAATGTCTTAAATTTCCAAACATTTGGAGAAGATTTCGAGAGAATAGAATGAAAAATGTTTTACTTTGCTACATCACTAGGAAAAAGAAGCTTTAAGAATACATGGTTCTGGGAATGTTAATAATTCCCAGCTTTATTCTTTGTTGTTTACTTGCCCAGGCATAAATTGATGTTCCTGTCTATTCCCAACTTCCTGCTGTTATTTTACTCCTAAAGAGTGTCCAAGCTTCAAGTATGCATGGACCACTAACATGTTTGCCCAGCAGCCTTGATGCCAACAAATTGTGATTCGGATACAAGGTTTATCCACCATCGGCTAACACTGCTACACACAGCCTTTCCAATCTTCTACCTACAAAGTTGAAAAAGATATGTCAGACAATAAAAAGAATAAGCACAAATATAATTGAATCTCTGGGCTTTGAGAACTGTTTTCGCAGACTTGGGAGCTATATGTGACCCATGGACAAAAGTTTGGACACTTCTTTGCTCTTAGTATCTCTTCAGTATAATCTGATCTAATACTTAACACCATGCTAAGACTTTGGATGGAAATCAACGTACCAGTTCGACGTATCGTTAGATTTACAAGATCATAAGATTTCTGTCCCTCTGTCATTTGCTTTCTGTACTTTTCTGTATTTGTTGACTTACTAACTCATTAGTTCTGTTGCTGTATACTAATAAAATATTATCTGCAACAATAGCACTGTTCTCCTTTGAGTACATGGTTTTTTTGGAAGTTAGGCCAGTGTTTACCAAAAGTATCAGTATTTGCAGAGTAAATTTGTTAGCTATTACTATGACTTCACACTAAATAACGACAGTTACTACACTTGAAAATCAGTTAATTTATGTGGAGCCCTCTGGGTCATTATCAGCACCTGACAAGGAACTACATAAATGAAAGTTCATTCCTTCTTGCATCACAGCGTTGTGGGACAATTTCTCTTAATGTGGGCAAAGAGTGGGGTTAGAATCTGATTCTGTCATGACAAGGTCCACAAAAATCTGTTTCAGTTGCTGCAAAAGATTCTCTTGGATGCCACAATAAGTTTCACTCTTTTGATGTACCGAAGTGCAAAACCTTTCATCAGTGCCCACATATCTATCACAGGCCACTTCGTCTTTGTACTTCTACAAGGTTTCCTTTCAGTTTATTTGTGCCTTTTCTTTCGGGTATCCAGTTAACTTCAAACTTTTCTAATTGATTTTAAGTGATGGGATGAGTTTTATCTTCATTATAGTTTTATTTTGTAGGCTTGTTCAGGCTTGAATAGAACCAGAAATATCACAAAAGAGCACAAGAACACACAGAGTTGAAGAAGGTCATTGATTCACTTTCCACGATCTTCTCATCACAGCATCTGAATGCCTCTTTGAATAAGTTCAGATATTTCGCCTTCGTTATCCCATCCAGAAGACCATTCCACAAGATAATCATTATTTCTGCAAGGAAGCACTTGCTGACATCAATTAAGAACTTTTCTTTTCCCAATTTGTTCCCCTATCTTGCATGATTGTAGGCAATCATGATTAAACTCTTCTATGTCACCTAATGTTTTGTACATTTCTTCAGAGTTTTTCTCTCTTTTACAGCTTTCACAAGTTAGGAGCCCTTTTTTTTCATAATTTCTCATGAATTTTGTAGTCTACTCTTTTGGAAAATGCCAGTTAAGTATTTGGCACTAATTGCTGCTTCATGCCTCTGAGTTCACTAGTACAAGAGAATCCCTCAATTCTTGTAACTGGAAGTTTTGAATGAACATCATGCTATCTCATCTTTACTCAGAAATTATTGTTCAATATGATATAGTTGAATTAAGTTAAATGTCTATCACACATTAGAGTTGGCTTCTTCTGTTTAGTGATCTCTAGTAAACATCTACAATTCATGCGTTTAAAAGTAATCAATCTTTTATTTGTAAATAGAAAGTCATGAATCAGGGAGCTCTTGCACTATTGGCTGTCTTAATCCAGATCCAATGAATGTAACACAGTTAAAACAGATTGACCAACAGATTGACTATTGACTTCATTTCAATACAGAGCAATTCCTTAAAGTTCAATCTCTTGCTCCAAGTTGGTAAGCAGGAAAGCAGAATGCTCACTGCATACTTAGGACAGTCCAGACAAAGCAACAAATCTTAACACATTTCCCTGTCGCACTTTTCATCAGTATCCAGGACACTGGCCAGAGCAGCAGTTATGTGATATACTGGGTTCCTTAAAGCCTTTGCTTGTGCTGCTTTGCTGTGGATTAATAGATAATCTTTATAGATGTAATCAATCTTCTTGGAAAGTGTTCAGTTGAAGTGTAACAGGATATTCAAGACTATAGTGCCAACTGTAGCCTTGCTTCCTCAATTTTACCCTTACTTGTCCTACAACAAACACTAACAATCTTTCAGGAGATGAGCGCTGACAATATATTTGATATGGAAATATGGTTCAGGAAAAGCACAGCAGGTCAGGCAGCATCTGAGGAGCAGGAGAGTCGAGGTTTCAGGCAAAAGCCCTTCATCAGGATGTTCCTGATGAAGGGCTTTTGCCCGAACTGTCTACTCTCCTGCTCCTCGGATGCTGCCTGACTTGCACGGCTTTTCCAGCACCACACACTCAACTCTAATCTCCAGCATCTGCAGTCCTCACTTTTGTCTAATAAATTTGATAGGAGAGGCAATCACAACCAAGCTTAATTATCCTCTCCCAGTTTCTAGAAAATGTCTTAGCTCAACAGCCAAGGGAATAAGACTATTTCCAAGTAGGAAATACTCAACTTGTCACTCCTATGTTTCCCCTTGTTGCATAAAGGAAGATTCTGCTGCTAATTGTTGTATCCCTGTTCTGCCAACATTAACTGGGAATTAAAAGTGAGATGTTCCTCACATTTGTGCTCAATGCAACAGTATATGATGCATTCACTCACTTATTGAGGAGCCTATTACTGATCTTCTTACCTGTTTTTAAAAAAAAGTAACTTTAAAAGTTGGCTATATTGAATATTGCTGTCAACCTAGTCAGAATGGTTCTTTCAATGGAAACATACAACTTATAGTACTGTATCATACTTCAGCCTACTAGCTGTTTAACTAGAGCTCTCTTCCTGCTTCTGCTTTTCATTCTTCTTTTCTTTGTATTTTTCTTCAAATACTTGTCTAGTTCACTGTTAAATGGTACTGACAGTCTCTGCTTTCTGAGCCACTTGTGGTAAAGCTTCCCCTGTTTCATTGACACTGTGGGGAAGAAAATGTATTCCACCTTCAATCTTCATTCTTCCAATAATGATAATTGCTATTTACCCTCTTAAAAATTCTCACTGTTCTAGAAATCTCTATTTGATTCTTTCCTTAAGATACATTTTCTTAAATCCTTTATTTTGAAATATAACCTCCTCTTGTTTGTAATACTCTCATGAGTCATTGCTTTGCGCTATCTCTGGCTCTCAACAACTCCAATCACACTTCTGGACAAATTCAATGTTACTTCCTTGCTTTTATGTTTTGTGTTTAATGCCTCTCTGTAAAAGGCAGAATTGTATTTACGGTTGTGAGGTTTCTTTTTATTAATGGCATTGGTGATTCCTGAAGAGGTCACAATAAACTTGCAGTTTTTGATTACGTCACATATTGCCATTCAGGTAATTATTTTGCAAATTCCTGAAGTCCCTTTCAATTTATCTATATGTAAGCAACAACAAAGTTCACTGTTATGATTAATGCTCATGAACCATAGTTAAAAAGGAAGGTAAGTGTAGGTTGTACTTCCAATGTATGGTATATCATCTTTATAAATTATTACCTTGTTGGCAATATTTTAATTTTAGTGTTATTCGCTTTCTGTGTTGTGTCCCATCGTTTTCAATATTCATACTGAACTAGAAGCTTCTTGGCAGACCATTACTAACCCCATAGCAATTACCTACATGATATATGTTTGCATCTTTTCTTGTGGGTTTGAGTGATGTTGATAGCATCCTAGTCAAGGGCACAGCATGGTGAGAGCTTCAAAATCTCTGAAGGGACAAGTTGTTGGCAAATGCTATAGTACATTTGGTTGATCGTGGAAATAGAAGATGGCGGGTTTCTAGAGAGTACAAGACATAACTGTATAGTTCAAAATGACTCTTTCCAATGAGTAAACTGCAGAACTAAAAGTACACTCACTGCAGTTACTTTATAAATCCCAAGATATCACAGTTTGCTAGTTTCTCACTGTGTGCCCTGCCAACCTTGTACATTCTTTTGAACTATGTCATTAACTCTTTCTATAACTTTAGGTAAATTGTTTCTCCTCACACCTTCCCATATTAAATTCCAGCTACCACTTATCTGCCCATTCTGCTAGCCTATCTTGTGTCCTGTTTTATAAAATCCTTGTTGTCAGATCTCTGGATATGGAATACTTGATGATGGGAATGCATTAGAATTGATCCATGCACATGGTAACATTTATCTTGAATTTACTTCTGCAAAAAGAACAAAATCTTAGAAACTCGATTTACAATTTCCCCTCAAACTATATCATTAATTGCGAAATGCTGCTTTGAGAATCCATTTGTCTTTCATCTACAACTTCATTTATTCACGGTTTTTATGTTGTGCAAGTCTTATTTGATGAACCACCTGTCAATGTTGCCATTTTATATGAAGGTTTTGTTGCATACTATACTCATTTAGTGTTCAATACTTAATGTACTAATTAACAACATTGTACAATATATCAGCGCATCTGGTTAACAAATGTGCGTGAAAGTTAAGCTGGTAATTAAAGAACTGTTAGACCAAAGCTAAGTATTTAAAATGGGACTATGTAAAGAAAATATTGTCTTATTTTTCGTCATCTTAATGATATAAGCTTTATGTGTATGAAAGAAAGCCAATGTTTTGCATTTAAGCCATTATCATATATGTTATACATTAGAGCAGCAGAGTTTTATATGAAAAAAACTACATGACATCGAAAATATATTTTCCACAGTGTCTGCATGCTATATAATCAAAATATGTTTATCAAGTATATATTTCACAGATTTTCACGAATCTGATGAATTATAATTTTGTGAATAGTTAAGTAGACCTCTCCAACGATGTGTTTCATATATAGGATTCATATAAGCCTGCTGAAAATTTCAGCCTGTCGTTCATTAAGCACAATCAGTCAAAAACTGGGTTTCACAGATTTTGGATAGAGTATTTGTGAATGGCTACTTAAAGGTGGAGGATCCTTCAGGAAGAAGAAGTGTGTTTCCCTTAAGCGCGCACAAGCAAGAGAAAACCATCTTCATCTAGTTGCTAGTCACAAAACTTGTTAAACCTTGATAGGAAGGCTCTTAAGAGCAACTGAAGAAGAAAGCACAAGACTGCAAGTCAGGGATAAATGAGCAGAGGACCTGCTCTTGGGCAGATTGCTACTACATAATGATTGTGTCACAGTTTTATAATGGCAGCATTCATGGAAATAGTGTGACAGAGTTAACTGAGAGAAACTTGATTCTGAATTTGCTGATTCTAAGTTATGGAATTCAGAAAACGTCATTGATAGAGTTATAGAGTCCTAAAGCACGGAGACGGCCCAAACTGGTCCATGCCGACCAAAATGACCACACTTACCCCATTTCCCTGCACTTGGCCCATATCCTTCTAATCCTTTCCTATCCATGTATTTGTCCAATTGCCTTTTAAATGTTGTCAACCACATCCGTTGGCAGCTCATTCCATATCTGTAACACCCTCTGTGTAAAAATGTTGCCCCTCAGGTTCCCTTTTATTCTTTCCCTTCTAACCTTAAATTGATGTCTTTGATTCCCCAACCCATGGAAAAAGACAGTGCATTCACCCTAACCATGCCTCTCATGATCTTACACACTTCTATAAGATCCCGGGTCCCCCTCAAAACTCCTTTGCTCTAAAGAAAAAGGTCCGAGCTTGTCCAACCTCCCCCTATAACTCAGACCATTGATTCCTGATACCATCGTTGTAAATTTCTTCTGCACTCTTTCCAGTTTAATAACATCCTTCCTATAACAAGGTGACCAAAACTGAACACAACACCCCAAGTACCACCTCATTTAATAAGATTTATTCATGTATATATGCCCTTATTCACCTGGATCGTGTGGTTATGAATCAAAATTACCTATCTTAGTTGATCTAAGTATTTTGAGTCTTTATGAAGTCAACCAATGCATATGACCAATGGCAGAAGCAGAATTTGTGTAAGACTCCATTACTGAACTCTCAGAAGTATCATCAGCACAGCTTTGGAACTGCTCGCGTACGTGCAGCATATGCTATCAGTATTGCATTTTTAAAATTTTCATTTAATTTGAAAATGGGTTATAATGAAGAGAGTGAGACCAACTCCATTCAAGTCATCTGCTTGTCTTCTAGGCCATATGCTTTCCTGTGCTACCCTGTCAAACGAGCAGTCTTAAGATGAAACTGTGTGTGAAGATCTCTAAAGAAACTAAAACAGGGCTGCTGATCTCTCTCTATACAGTTCAACACTCCACTAACGTAGCATCATATTCTTCAGCATAAATCTTTAAACTTAACTGGCAGATACCATGTCCAATGCAATTTCTGAAAGGATTTGATCATCTAGATTATAACCTTGTGACACCTTAGTATTAATTCAGCCCACATCAAACACTGTGCATTTAAATATGTTATATGTCATGACAAGTTTATTATCATTCTTGAAGTTTTAGTGCGATAAATGGAGCTAGATAATTATTTCCATTATGTATTGAAAATGTTAAAATATTTGGAACAGTGCTTTTCTTTTCCAATTGTGATCCCATTTTGAGACTTGAAAATTTTCACAATACTTTTGAGAACTGAGAGCAAGAGTCTGTTAGAGTACAACTTGGTTAGCGCTCCACAGCAACCTTTGACCTTTAGCTTGTGACCCCTAAATTTAAGCTCACTGGCAAGCCCTTCTTTTGATGCTGAGACTTTTTTTTGACTCAGGAGCTTAGCAGATACTTACATAAAACCAATATTTAGAAAACTGACAAATTGCCTAGTGAATTACATATCCATCCTGCAGGTTAGGCCATAGAGAAAGAGAAACCTACCATAGCTTGGTTTTCCTGAAGCAAGAAAAACAAAGCCAATATTATTTTTTTTTCTTCATTTATGGGGTTATAAAGAGTTCTGTACACTGAAAACTACTTAGAAGCCTTTTACTTTAAGGTTGTCAAAATAGTTGTCACTTTCAAATCCAAATATTTGAATGCTGGTGACTTCACAAACGTCAACAATTTTTTTATTATATCTTTGTTAGGAATGAGTGGATGAATGAACAGTTCTTTACTTTGGCTCTACTGATGAAAAAGATATGCATTTTTATTTGTGTTAGCCTTTGATGTTACTCTACTGATCATGTTCTACTTCTGGTTATCTTCTGTTTGTCCATTAACTAGTAAGTTGTTTCTTACTGTACTTCTGGGGTCTCCTT
Source organism: Hemiscyllium ocellatum (assembly GCF_020745735.1). NCBI lineage: Eukaryota > Metazoa > Chordata > Chondrichthyes > Orectolobiformes > Hemiscylliidae > Hemiscyllium > Hemiscyllium ocellatum. The sequence continues at coordinate 10,670,921 of NC_083432.1, read as the reverse complement.
TTCAGTGTCCTCACTACTTATTTTTGAAAGACTTTGTATATTTTAGCGACAGTGATCGTACAAGAAGACAAATCTGATCTCATTCATGCCATATTTCCAAAGCCAAAAGTAGCCATTAAATGTTGGTAGACGTATTTTGTGCAAAATGGTTAGAAGTAGTAAAAGTGGGATCAGAGAAAATTTAATCCATTACTATTTTAGGTTTATGTGGGGTCCTCAATGTCAATCATATGTTAGATCAAAATGTGTAACTAATCGATGCTTTTTTTGGATTTTGCTTCTGTGCATGTATTATATGTAAGTTAGAGCAGTGAGGGCTTGATTTTTTTAAATGTCTTGAGACCAAGGTCCCATGTCCACTGGATTCTTCCAGCTTTGGAACAGCTGCTTCTAGATGTAACCCATATGCTTTAGACAGCTTTATGTGCATCTGCTTCAGACACTGTGCCTTGGCTATGTTTTTGTACAATGATTTGCTGGTGCACTGGCTTTGCTGCTTGCTCACTGCTTTTTTTTGTTCTTTGTTTTTCATCTTCACAATTTTTTTATACCCTTTTCCCCCTTTTTTTAAATCATTTATTCATCACTTGGAAAGGTTGTCAAACACTCCCAAGTCGTCCTCGAGGTTTGATTTGATTTTCTTTTTGCCTTTCTCCAGTTCATTCTGGACAGCATGAAAAACGTTTTTTTATTTAGTTACTCCCAATGAAAGCAACCAATAGGACTGTTGTAGAGGACAACTTATTTGATAAATAGTAGCATAGTAAACCGTGATTTGGTTTATAAATTCTCTTTCTGGATTGGTTGTAATAGTGAACATTATGGACATATTTTGTCTCATTGTATTGATGCCATGTTTATCATAATGCTGTTGTCTATTCTAACAAACCAATTATAGTTTTCTGCAAATAGGATGCTGAATTTACTAACATTACACTAGTCAGTACACTTCATTTAAAGAATATGGGCTGGTCCTAAGCAAATGAGGAGGCAGTCTGTAAATGGAAGCTCTTTTTGTTATTCTTCAGTTTTTTTTATCAATTTTAGTAACTGCTTAATCTACAAAGAGAATTCCAGAAAACTTTACTATTCCTTCTTCCCCAATCTGTCTCATTTCTTGTCCTTCAAATATTTACGTACACTTTACTGATTTCTGAACCCTGCTAGGATCTTCTGCACAATTTTGAAAAAAAACCTTTGAATATAAAATAGGTGACATGCCTTAGATCTGAATGGATTCAGATTACAGAATATTCGTATAACTTTGAGAACAATGACTACAGTATATGTCCCTATCCCTATGACCCCATCACACAACCAGACACTTGTGTTAGGCAATTCATCACTTAATTTTTGCAGTACTGTGTTGATGATGACTGGGTTTGAAAGTGACTTGGATCTAAAGAGCTAGTGATTAAATTCTTGAGATTTGTCTCTGTTCCAAGCACTCCCACAAATAACGTAACACAATCTCATCCAGAATTGTTTCATATAAGTTCAAGAAACTCAAAGAGCAACCTTTACACAGACAACTGTGTATGACTGAGTCATTAAAAGCCCTTGTAAAAGTAATCATTTCATCTGCTGTTTGAAACACTTGTAAGGACGTCACTGAAACAAATTATAATGTTGACTTGCTAGCCAATTCTAAACTAGATGCCTTGGTAAATAACCCATTTTTACTGTGTAATTTGTAATTTTTTTAATCAGTTGAATGTTTATTTGAAAGTGGCGTTTTTCATGAGAAGATGGTTAGCCTCACAATTACTGTAAAAATACAACTGGCTATGCCTTAATTATATCTTAGCTGTGTTACAATCTTTTCAGTGCTGTTTGCGTTAAATGCAGGTTAGGAATATTTTTGAGAATGCAGTACATTTTCTTGTTTCAATATGCCTCCTTTTAATATTAGTATGGTGTCAAAATGACATGCTATAAAATTGATTTACTGCATTTATAATCCTGTGAAAAGAAAATATAATAGGACAGTGCTTATGGTAGAATACCAGGCCAATGATGAAGAACAATGTTTAATCTTGCGCCCTGTTATAATAAGGAGGAGTGAACTGTGCGCATAATTTAATTTGCTTTTCTAAAAAAAATCAAAATCTTCTTAATGTATATATTATAAGTCTGTTTTACACTAAATAAACCAAAGTTACATTAAAGTACAGCAAAGTAACACTTTACATTTGCTAGGTTACTAAATTACCAGTGCAGTCTCGTAACATTAGGTAACCAATGAAGAAACATACATTTCCCAATGCTCTTGATGTCACACTTTCCTCCTCCTCCTCCACCACATCACCACTAACAAGTGTAAAATTCACCAGACATGCTGTAATGATGTTGGTTATCTATGCCGCAATTCCTGCCATTTCATTATTTTGCATAGTTTACAGATCACATCTTTGGAACATGTTCACTTACACGGTTTGGAACAATTTCTGTGATCAAACCTATCTGGATAGCACCAGAATAAGCACTGTGCCTATTACTGGCCATGTCTTATTTGGTTTAATTGAATGATAAACAGGTTTCTTTCAAATAGACCTGTTGAATCACAAATCTATCTTTGCCTAAATTGGGATTGAACTATCAGTCTAATGTATTTCTGCCAAACATTGTAAATCTCTCTGTCTCCCATCACTGCTACCTATCTTTGTTTGCAGTTTGTATATTACCCTCAGGACTGAGCAACGATCTATTTAATTGAATCTCATAGCTTTTATTGCCAGCTTAATGGCTTGTATGTCAAACAGTTAAATACTGCCTTGCATTCAAACTGGAACTCCATTAACAAACACACAGATTTGGACCCCATTTACCAAAATCTCAGAAACAGAACCAGAAACGATATCACCCACCATAACAAACCAGGTTACATAAAGAGCAAGTGGGACAAAACACCAGCACTTCGCCAGAGGCTCACTGATGATGTCACCTAGTATGGTGACGAATCATCTGAAAACAACGCCAACCCCCTCCCCCCCCACCAAACCCTAGCGAGTATACCGACAGCCTGAGCTACAAATCTTCTCCAAAATCTCAAACATTGTTAAAATAGTGCATAAAGAGGTTTGGCACAGGGGACTGGTGTGCCAAACACTGCATTCAGCAGAATGTGAAGCTGAGTCAAAGCAGTGATATTTTACTTCCAGGATCTTTGTGAAAATATTGAAAAATTAAATGTTTCAATTTCCATTTCTTGTTTGACATAAATCCATAGTGAAAGACTTCAAATTCAAAATGCTTGCACGTTGTATAAGTTGCACGTCAATTTGACAGGTCACAGAAAGCTGATATATAGGAAATAGCACAATATTTACAACTATCCAAAGAATATTGTCAGATACTATCTGACCTCACCCATCCTATCTAACGGCAGTAACAGTTTTGGGTTCCAGCTCAGTAGTTGAGTTACATTTTTGGAATCAAATTAAATCCCCATATTTTCATCTAATACATAGCTAGGATTAATTAACGCTGTCATTTTCTGTAAAATAAAGACATCCCAATTCACTTTTTTGAAAGTGATTTTCTTATAAATCAAAAAATTGCTCTCCTCCACTCAAGTACCAGCTAATTAATGTGAAAGATGCTTTAAGCAAATGTGTTTTTAATGGGTTATGAATATTTTTGGTTGTACCAAATAAATCAGGATGACACCATTTTAAATGATAGTTATATGGCACAATACCTAAACATAAAGTTGTTCTCTACCACCATACTCCTATAGGTGTTTTTCATATAGTTTCCTACCCTGGCATTATGTGTGTTTTACCCCTCATGCATCCTGTGCACTACAGGTCCAGCGACGTGGGCAATGGCCACCTCCAAACCGGACATCATGATCATCCTCCTGAGCAAGCTGATGGAAGAAGGAGACATGTTTTACAAGGTGGGACAAACTAGAAATTAATTGGTGTTAAGGGCCAAACAGTACAGCTGGCCGAGGCGTTCCCCTTTACCTCTATGGTATCTAAGATTGTTCAAATTATCAACAGCCGCATAAGTTAATTTTCTGCTTTATTAATGTTTCTGTCATTTCTCTTTCTTCAATTTCCTTAAATTTTATAATCTTTCCTTCATTATGTTATCATGCTCCTCTTGAAGGCTTCTGGAGAGAGATAGTGTCACTTCAAATTGTGTGGCCAACTTTCATCTGAAATGACATCGCTCTACATTTGGCTGCCACAGTCAAAAGTCAAAATATTGAAATGGGTCTTAGATGTGTGCAAAAAGTGCCTGATCCATTACTACCATATCTTTCTTAATTACATGCACACAAAGAACAGCCTTACTTTGTGCTCATTGCCAGTGTCCAAATTTCCACTTGCACTTTCCTTGTTGGAAAGAAGTTGAAATGCCTTTTTAAAGTATATAAATGAATCATTTCGGGGCTATTGTGATGCAGTGGTGGTATCTTTACCTCTGGACCTGAAGGCCGGGTTCAAGTCCCACCTGTTCGAAAGGTACATCGTAACATGTCTGAGCAAGTTGATTAAAACATCTATAACTGAATAAATTAATATTTAGATATTTAAACAATCATTTAAATTGTAATTTTAGAGTGCCTTTAGTTGATAATGTTGTTTGATGAAACCTGCTGCCATTTCTTCAAGTAATTCTGTGCTTCAGAAATCCTCTATATCAACTTACTCTGATGTCAATCTTGTTCTGTCAGTGGCTGCCTTTACTCCATCATGTTCCCATTTTGCAGTCAAATTGAGGGAGGACAGAATCATACAAAATTTGAGGATTAATGTATCAGTTTTTCTTGCTTGCCAAGTATGTATTATTTTATCATTCCTTTCTCAGATTACAATTAGAATTCAAATCCCAACAGTGTGGAAACAGGCCCTTCAGCCCAACAAGTCCACATCGACCCTCCGAAGAGTAACCCACCCAGACCCATTCCCCTATCCTATATTTGCCCCGATTAATGCATCTAACTGACACATTCCTACGGGCAATTTACATGGCCAATTTCCCTAATCTGCACATCTTTGTACTGTGGGAGGAAACCGGAGCACCTGAGGAAACCCACGCAAACACGGGGAGAATGTGCAAACTCCACACAGGCAGTCACCCGAGGCTGGAATCGAACCGGGTCCCTGGCACTGTGAGGCAGCAGTGCTAACCACTGAGCAACCTTCCAGCCCCAAATCATACGTTTCAAAACAATTTTCAATTGCTAATATACATAATTCAGAATAATCAGAATGTGTTTTAAAGAGCTACCTGTACTGAGTGAGTGTAAATTTAGGATGGTTTGTTCCTTTCCTGGTACTAGGATTAAGGATGTCTCTAAACATTTCAAGCACCGAGGGTAGGCACAGTGGTTCAGTGGTTAGCGCTGCTGCCTCACAGCACCAGGGACCTGGGTTCGATTCCCGCCTCGGGTGACTGTGTGGAGTTTGCACATTGTCCCTGGTGTCTGTGTGGGTTTCCTCCAGATGATCAGGTGCTATGGTTTCCTCCCACAATACAAAGTTGTGCCATTCTGGGGAATTGGCCATGCTAAATTGCCTATTAGTCAGGGGTAAATGTAGGGGAATGGGTCTGGATGAGTTATTCTTTGGAGGGTCAGTGTGGAGTTGGTGGGCCAAATGGCTTGTTTCTGTACTGTAGGGAATTTCATCTAATATTGTTAATTGTCAAATTAAGAAGCCAGTAATTATTTTCACGTTGGTAGGAATGACATTTTCAGGGAAAAGATTAAATCAGTACAAAGTGAATTTAGGAAGTTAGCTAGAAAATTTTAAAAAAAACTTAAAAGTAGTAAGTTTACTCCCAATGCCAAAACTCAAACAAGGGAAGAAAGAAAAGGTTAAAGGTAATTAATCAATAACTAAAGAGATTCAGGTTTTTGGAGAATTGAAATGTCTTTTGAGATAGAAAAGACCAGTTCAAAAAGGGTGGGTCTAACCTAAACTGGAAAAGGACCAAATCTTACTAGGGAGATTTGCTTATGCATTAAGGAGGACTTTATACTGATAGTGATGAGGATTGGAAGAATTCTAAGTAGCAGTATAAATAGAAGGATTGGGAAAGGTTCTGAATGTGAAGAGAGCATGTCAATTAGAAAAGAAAGATGAGAGAGTCAGAGTGTGTAGTAACTCTGAAGAACTAAATTGCACTTATTTCAATGCAAGAGGTTTTACAGGCAAGGCTGATGAACTCAGGACATGGGATTGGGATTCTTAGAAACAGAAACATGGCTGAAAGATGGACAAGTTGTGGATTTTAGATGCTATAGGAAGGATAGAAAAGGAGGCAAGAAAGAAGGGGATGTGGTGTTTTTGATTAAGGAATACATTACTGCTGTAGCTAGGGAAAATAGTTCTGAAAAATCATCCAGTGAAAATATGTGGGTAGAAATTACAAACAAAGGAAAGATCACTTTGATGAGATTGCACTCTAGGCCTTCCAATAGTAAAAGGGCAATTGAGAAACACGTACGCAGGGATATCTCAGATATATGTAGGCATAATAAGGTTGTATAATAGGGGTTTTAATATTCCAAACATTGATTGGAAAGTGACATTGCAGTTATTACAGGACACTGGTGAGGTCACACTGAGAGTATTTTGTTCAATTTTTGTCACCTTGCTATAGGAAGTTAAACTGGAAAGAGTGCAAAAGAAATTTGCAAGGACATTGTTTGGACTCAATGGTCTGAGTAATAAGAAGAGGTTAGACAAGCTAGGATTATTTTCTTTAAAGTGTAGGAGACTGAGGGGGGAACTTGTAGAAGTGTGTAAGATTATAAGAGGCATGGAGAGGGTGAATGCATTCAGACTTTTTTTCCAGGGTTGGGGAATTGAGGATGAGAGGGCATCAGTTTAAGGGTAGAGGGGAAGGAATAAAAGTGAACCTAAGGTACAACCTTATTTACACAGAGGGTGGTACAAATCTGGAATGAGCTGCCAGCGGAAGTGGTTGAGGCTGTTACATTAATAACATTTAAAAGGCATTTGGACAAATTCATGACTAGGAAAGGATTAGACGTGTAGGGAAATGGGGTTAGCGTAGACGGACATTTCGGCAGGTATGGACCGGTTTGGATCAAAAGGTCTGTCTCCATGCTGTAGGACTCTTATGACTGGGGCAACCATACTGTTTGGATGGTGAAGAATTTGTCAAATATGTTCAAGAAAATGTTCTTTATCAATTTGTGGATGCTGCTCCTTGAGAAGGAGCAAAATTAGACTTTCCTTGGGCAATAAGGTAGGGTAGGTACTGAAGTGGGCGGCACGGTGGCACAGTGGTTAGCACTGCTGCCTCACAGCGCCTGAGACCTGGGTTCATTTCCCGACTCAGGCGACAGACTGTGTGGAGTTTGCACGTTCTCCCCGTGTCTGCGTGGGTTTCCTCCGGGTGCTCCGGTTTCCTCCCACAGTCCAAAGATGTGCGGGTCAGGTGAATTGGCCATGCTAAATTGCCCGTAGTGTTAGGTGGGGGGTAAATGTAGGGGTATGGGTGGGTTGCGCTTCGGCGGGTCGGTGTGGACTTGTTGGACTGAAGGGCCTGTTTCCACACTGTAAGTAATCTAATCTAATCTAATCTAATCTAAAAATGGGTAAAAATGGGGTCTAGCGATCATAATTCTACTAGTTCAAAATGGTTATGGAAGTGGACGTTATTAATTGGTGTAAGGCAATTTTTAATGGTATGAGACAAAAACTTTCAAACGTTGATTGGAATAGACTGTTCACAGCTAAAAGAACATCTGATAAGTGAGAAGCATTCAAGAATGTGATAATGAGAGTTTGGTTTCTGGTAGAGGGAAGGGTAAGGCTTATAAGATTAGAAATAATGGATGAATAAAGATATTGAGGTTCTAGTCAAGAATAAAAGAAAATCTTACTTTAGATATAGACAACTTGGTTCAATTGATTCTCTTAATCAATATAAAGTGTGTAGGGGCTCAGTTGAGATAGAAATCAGGAAGGCAAAGAGGGGATATGAGATAGCATTGGCAGATAAGGTTAAGGATAATCCAAAGAGATTCTCCAAAGACATTAAGAGCAAGACAGTATCTAGAAAGAAGGTAGGGCTTCTTAAAGATGAAGGAGGTTGCCTTTGTGTTGAACCCCAGGAGATGGAAGAAACACAAAATGAATATTTCACATCATTGGAGAAAGAAATGGAGTTGAGAGAATGCAGAGAAATAAACTTTGAAGTTTTAAGAACAGTTCACATTACAGAAGAGGAAGTTCAGGAGGTCTTAGAGAATTTAAAGGTGGATAAATCTAAAATGTATCACAGAACATTGTGGGAAGTAAGAGAGGAATTTACAAGATCAGTTGCAGAAATATTTGTATCACCTATAACTACGGGTGAGGTGTCTGATGACTGGAGGGTGGCTAATGTTTGTACGTTGCTTAAGAAAGGTTGTCAGGCGAAAACAAGGAACTGTAGACCTGTGGGTATGTTGTTGGAGGTGATTTATGGACATTTACAGAGGCAAAAATTGATTAAGAGTAGTCAGCATGGTTTTGTGTGAGCAAAATTGTGTCTCACAAACATGATTTAGTCTTTTGAGGAAGTTACTAAAAAGCTTGATGATGGCAGAGGAGTAAATGATGTTTATTTGGATTTTAGTAAAGCCTTTGACAAGGTTCTGCATGGTAAACTAATTAATAAAGTTAGGTCACATGGGATTTAGAGTGAGCTTGCCAATTGGATACTTAATGGCAGGAGACAGAGAGTAAATAGTGGAAGGTTGCTTTTCGAACCAGCAATGTTCCAGAAGGATCGGTTCTGTGTCCTCTTTTGTTTGTCATTTATATAAATGATTTGGATGAAAATATAAAAGGTGTGGTTAGTAAATTTGCAGACAACACCAAAATTGGTGGCATTGTACACAATGAAGAAGGTTTTCTAAGATTACAAAGAGATTTGATCAAATGGGTCAATGGCAGATGGAGTTCAATCTGGATAAATGCAAGGTATGGCATTTTGGTACAACAAACAATGGTAGGGCTTGTACAATTATATCGTAGGGCCTTGGGTAGCATTGTAGAACAGAGGGACCTAGGGGTGCAGGTACATAATTCTTTGAAGTTTGCGTTACATGTAAACAGGGTGGTTAAAAAGGTGTTTGGCACGCTTTCTTCATTGTATAGTCCTTTGAGTATAGAAGTTGAGAAGTCATGTTGAGATTATACAGGACATTTGTGAGGCCTCTTCTGGAAGCTTTACCCAGATGTTGCTGGGTATGCAAGGTCTGAGTTGTAAAGAAAGGCTGGATAGGCTGGAACATTTTTTCACTGGAGCATCTGATAGAAGTTTATAAAGTAATGAGAGGTATAGATAGAGCTTTTGATAGTTGTCTTTTCCTGAGGATAACTGAAAATGTGTTGCTGGAAAAGCGCAGCAGGTCAGGCAGCATCCAAGGAAGAGGAGATTCGAACGTCAAATCTCCTGTTCCTTGGATGCTGCTTGACCTGCTGCGCTTTTCCAGCAACACATTTTCAGCTCTGATCTCCAGCATCTGCCGACCTCACTTTCTCCTCGAAGAATTTCCTGAGTTTAGGGGATTTCAAGACTAAGGCGCACACTTTTCAGGTGAGAGGAGAGAGAGAGATTTAAAGGTGAGAACAATGAGGCAAAGTTTTTTTTATAATGGTTAGAGTCATTAGGTTGCCTTTCATTTAAACTTGTGAAGATCGAATTCCCAAAATACACGTAGAATTTGGATCACATCTGAATACGCACCCTTAAGTATTAAACAAGATTGCATCAAAGGGCGAGTGGAATGTTTAAAGACAAACTGTTACCAAAACTGAAATTTAGAATTGCTCTAAGTAAATGAACATGGAGCTAGTCAGCAAGTTAATGTGATAACGTGGTGTTTCATAGAGTGGTGTGACGTGAATGTACCTGTGATTTCTTGCATCGGGCAATCTGACTACCTGGGAGTGCAACTAAACATTAGGAAACCCTGAGGAGTGTCTGCACTTTTCTCCCTTTATTTAGTACTTAATTGAAGAAATATTAAAGGAACGGGCACAATATGGAAGGGACATGGGAAAAGGTCATTTTTTTTCACTCAGAGCACCAACCTGTTGCAGAGGAGCCATGGGATAAACCTATACTGTTCCTGTGCACTTTTCCACTATGGGAGTTGTAAAATAAAGGCCACAGGAATATAGTTCCTAGAACACTCTAGCATGCTCCTTGACACTTGATGTCGGAGAATCATCCATCTATTTGTCTTTTAAACAAGCCTGACATCTGATGGTTTAGCTTTAAACTTCCATTTCTTAACCTAAAGGAAGATGAATCAGATAGGAAAAAAATATCATTGCTTTTAATAACTCTGTACAATTCATATCATTGCCAGGGTTTCTATCTCTTTGCTATGGTGTGCATCTTGGGCTACCTACACAGACTTTCTGGTTTGAGTAATTTGCAGGATTTGGATAGACTGACATTCTTTTAGGAGAAAGTGAGGACTGCAGATGCTGGAGATCAGAGTCAAAAAGAGTGGTGCTGGAAAAGCACAGCCTGTCAGGTAGCATCTGAGGAGCAGGAGAGTCCTGATGAAGAGCTTATGCTTGAAATATCAATTTTCCCGCTCCTCAGATGTTGCCTGACTGGCTGTACTTTTCCAGCATCACACTTTTTGACTATGACAATCTTTTGGAGAATTGAACATTTATCTGGATCTATGGAATTTAACCTCACTCCACATTATGGGACTTGACAACAGCACAAAAATTGTACTAAAAACTTGTACTACAGAACTCATTGCGTCCCTAACCAAACTGTTTCAGTCCAGCTACAAAACTGGCATCTACCTGACAATCTGAAACATTGCTCAGGTATATTCCGTGAACAAAGTGCAAGACAGATCCAATCTAACCAATTACTGATCCTTCAGTCTACTTTCAATCATCAGTAAAGTGATGGAAATGGTCTTCAACAGTACGATCAAGAAGCACTTGGTTAGCAATGAGCTGCTCACTGACACCCAGTTTGGATTCTGCCAGGATCACACAGTTCCTTACCTCGTTACACCCTCTGTTCAAAAATGGCCAAAAGAGCTGAATTTCAGAGGTGAGGAGAGAGTGACAGCCTTTGACATCACTTGACTTAATGTGGCACCAAGGAGTCCTATCAAAGCTGGAGTCAGTGGAAATCAGAGAGAAAACTCTCTAGTAGTTGGACTGTTACCTGCACATAGGAAGATGCTTATAGATGTTGAAGATCAGTCATCTCAGTTCCAGGGCATCTCTGCAGGAGTTCCTCAGGGAAGTTCTGAGCTAACCATTTTCAGCTGTTTCATCAATAATCATCCCTCCATCATGAGGTCAGAAGTGGGGATGTTCACTGAATATTCAGGACTGGCAGTTAAACATCCAAGGATTTTCAACTCATCGAAAAGACAGGGAGGTGGGCAGAGGGGATGGGGTTGCCTTGTTAGTTAAGAACAAAATTAAATCTATGGCGCTGAATGACATAGCGTCGGATGATGTGGAGTCTGTGTGGGTGGAATTGAGGAACCACAAAGGCAAAAAAATCATAATGGGAGTTATGTATAGACCCCCTAACAGTGGTCAGGACCAGGGGCGCGACATGTATCGGGAAATAGAGGAGGCATATCAGAAAGGCAAGGTCACAGTGATCATGGGAGACTTCAATATGTAGGTGGACTGGGTAAATAATGTTGCCAGTAGATCCAAAGAAAGGGAATTCATGGAATGCTTATAGGATGACTTTTTGGAACAGCTTGTCATGGAGCTCACAAGGTTATTCTGGACCTAGTGCTATGTAATGAATCAAACTTTAAAAAAATCTTAAAGTAAGGGAATACTTAGGAAGCAGCGATCATAATACGGTAGAGTTCAGTCTGCAGTTTGAAAGAGAGAAGGCAAAATCAGATGTAATGGTGTTATAGTTAAATAAAGGTAATTATGAGGGCATGAGAGAGGAACTGACGAAAATAGACTGGAAGCAGAGCCTAGCGGGGAAGACAGTAGAGCAAAAATGGCAGGAGTTTGTGGGTATAATTGAGGACACTGTACAGAGGTTTATCCCCAAGAAAAGAAAGATTATCCGGGGATAAAGAAAAAGAGAGATCTTATAAAGTGGCCAAGAGCAGTGGGAAATCAAAAGATTGGGAAGGCTACAAAAACAAACAGAGGATAACAAAGAGAGAAATAAGGAAGGAGAGGGTCAAATATGAAGGTAGGCTAGCCAGTAATATTAGAAATGATAGTAAAAGTTTCTTTCAATACATAAGAAACAAACAACAGGCAAAAGTAGACATTGGGCCACTTCAAACTGATGCTGGAAGCCTAGTGATGGAAGATAAGGAAATAGCATGACAACTTAACAAGTACTTTGCGTCTGTCTTCATAGTGGAAGACATGAGTAATATCCCAACAATTAAAAGGAGTCGGGGGCTGAGTCAAGTATGGTTGCCATTAAAAAGAGAAAGTGCTAGAAAAGCTAAAAGGTCTTAAAATTGATAAATCTCCTGGCTCCGATGGAATACACCCTAGAGTTCTGAGAGAGGTGGCTGAGGAAATAGCGGAGGCGTTGGTTGAGATCTTTCAAAAGTCACTGGAGTCAGGGAAAGTCCCGGATGTTTGAAAGATCGCTGTTGTAACCCCCTTGTTCAAGAAAGGATCAAGACAAAAGATGGAAAATCATAGGCCAATTAGCCTAATCTCAGTTGTTGGTAAAATTCTAGAATCCATCATTACGGATGAGGTTTCTAAATTCTTGGAAGAGCAGAGTCGGATTAGAACAAGTCAACATGGATTTAGTAAGGGGAGGTCATGTCTGACAAACCTGTTGGAATTCTTTGAAGAGGTGACAAGTAGGTTAGACCAGGGAAACCCAGAGGATGTGGTCTATCTAGACTTCCAAAAGGCCTTTGATAAGGTGCCACACAGGAGGCTGCTGAGCAAGGTGAGGGCCAATGGTGTTTGAGGTGAGCTACTGGTATGGATTGAGGATTGGCTGTCTGACAGAAGGCAGAGAGTTGGGATAAAAAGTTCTTTTTCGGAATGGCAGCAGGTGACAAGCGGTGTCCCGCAGGGTTCAGTGTTGGGGCCGCAGCTGTTCACGTTATATATATTAATGATCTGGATGAAGGGACTGGGGGCATTCTAGCGAAGTTTGCCGATGATATGAAGTTATGTGGACAGGCAGGTAGCACTGAGGAATTGGGGAGGCTGCAGAAGGATCTAGACAGTTTGGGAGAGTGGTCCAAGAAATGGCTGATGGAATTCAATGTGAGCAAATGTCTTGCACTTTGGAAAAAAGAATACAAGCATGGACTACTTTCTAAACGGTGAGAAAATTTGTAAAGCCAAAGTACAAAGGGATCTGGGAGTGCTAGTCGAGGATTTTCTAAAGGTAAACACGCAGGTTGAGTCTGTGATTAAAAAAGCGAATGCAATGTTGTCATTTATCTTAAGAGGGTTGGAATATAAAAGCACCGTTGTGCTACTGAGACTTTATAAAGCTCTGGTTAGGCCCCTTTTGGAGTACTGTGTCCAGTTTTGGTCCCCACACCTCAGGAAGGACATCCTGGCACTGGAGCGTGTTCAGCAGAGATTCACACGGATGATCCCTGGAATGGTAGATCTAACATATGAGGAACGGCTGAGGATCTTGGGATTGTATTCATTGGAGTTTAGAAGATTAAGGGGAGATCTAATAGAAACTTACAAGATAATATGGCTTGGGAAGGGTGGACGCTAGGAAATTGTTTCCGTTAGGCGAGGAGACTAGGAGCCGTGGACACAGCCTTAGAATTAGAGGGGGTAAATTCAGAACAGAAATGCAGAGACATTTCTTCAGCAGAGAGTGGTGGGCCTGTGGAATTCATTGCCGCAGAGTGCAGTGAAGGCCGAGACGCTAAATGTCTTCAAGGCAGAGATTGATAAATTCTTGATGTCACAAGGAATTAAGGGCTACGGAGAGAATGCGGGTAATGGAATTGAAATGCCCATTAGTCATGATTGAATGGCAGAGTGGACTCGATGGACCGGATGGCCTTACTTCCACTGCTATGTCTTTTGGTCTTATTGTACAGTGTTCAACACAATTCACATCTTCTCAAACATTGAAGCAGTCCGTGGTCAACTGCAGCAAGACCCAACAACAGTTTACTATTTCCAAGATAGACTGTCAAAATTCACCAAGACTCCTTAAAATGCCTTCCAAACCCACAACCTCTAGCATGTAAAAGGACAAGGGCAGCAGATACATGGGAACGTCACCACTACAAATTCCCCTGTAAGCCACTCTCCATCCTGACTTGGAAATGAATTGCCCCATTCCTTCAGTGTTGCTGGGTCAAAATCCTGGAGTTCCTTCCTAATGGTATTGTGGATGTACCTACGCAAATGGGCTGGAGAGTTTCAGGAAAGCAGTTCACTACCACCACCTCCTTAAGGGCAAATAGGGATGGGCAGTAAATGTTGACCCAGCCAATGATGTTCATTTCCCGTAAATTAATAAAAACCAAAGCTGTGGCTTTTTTTTGCAGGTAGAGAATGTTTTTATAATAATCATCTCCTATACTGAAAGTCAGTTTGGGCATTGCCGAAAAAGACAGTTTGTCAAAGCATTTGTCTTGTACTCATCAGAGCAATTCACAAGAATACTAATTCTTATGCAAATAACTTGTGTAAACTTGGAATACTGAAGATTTGGTGATTTTATAGAAATATCTTTCTTTTCACCAATATTGTTCCAGAGCTAACCCATTAAACAAACTGAATTCTATGGCTCTAACATATGTTCATCAGTTTTATTTATTCCTCTATTTTCTCTAAATCCTGTCCAAATATGCAACTATCTAGCTGGGGTAAGAAGCAGAACAGAGACATATTGGGCAGAGTGAGTAGTAAAAGTTACCTTCTTAAAAAGATAGCTGTGTTTCAAGGATTGTCTGTAATATCTTCCAGCCCTGGAATCCTCTGGATACCCAGCACTCCTCCAATTCTGGTCTCTTGTCCATCCACATTTTGTGGTGCTCAGCTATTGAAAGCTATTTCTTCAAGTACCTTGCACCTAACCTCTGGAATTCTTTTCTCTGCCATTCAACTTTCCTTGTCTTCTTTAAGATTCCCTTAAAACCTGCTGCTTTGCTGAAACATTTGTTCACTTGACCTAATATTTCTCTATGTAAGTCAATGCCAAAGGTTGTTAAATAATGTTTTTTGTGAAGTCACTTGGGATGTTTTATCAAGTTAAAGGTACGAGGTAATGTTAATATTTTTGGCAGTAGTTTAACATGATGATATGGAACTTTGTTCACAAAGTGGCCGTTTAGCTTGATTCTGTTGAATGAAACCTTGTAGAGAGGGAAGGGAGAAAGGTAGTTAGATTTTTACATTCTGTTCTCAGTGCTGCTTGGACATTCATTAGGTTCATTGAGCTAATTGTAATGAAAATTATTTGCTTCAGCTTTTGGCTGCATTAATATCAGGCTGTAAAAACAGAAAATGATGCAGATAAACTGTAACTCCAAAAACATCTGAGAGTCATAGAGTACAGCATGGAAACAGACACTTCGGTCCAACCTGTCCATGCTGACCAGATATCCCAACCCAATCTAGTCCCACTTGCCAGCTCCTGGCCCATATCCATCCAACCATTCCTATTCATATACCCACCCAAATGCCTTTTAAATGTTGCAATTATACCAGCCTCCACCATTTCCTCTGGCAGCTCATTCCATATACGTATCACCCTCTGCATGAAAAAGTTGCCCCTTAGGTCTCTTTTATATCTTTTCCACTCTCATCCTAAACCTATGCCCTCTAGTTCTGGACTCCCCCACTCCAGGAAAAAGACTTTGTCTATTTATCCTACCCATGCTCCTCATGATTTTGTAAACCTCTATAAGGTTACCTCTCAGCCTCCGACGCTCCAGGGAAAACAGCTCCAGCCTGTTCAGCCTACCCCTATAGCTCAAATCCTCCAAACCTGACAACATCCTTGTAAATCTTTTCTGAACCCTTTCAAGTTTCACAACATCTTTCGAATAAGAAAGAGACCAGAATTGCACGCAATATTCCAACAGTGGCCTAAACAATTTCCTGTACAGCCGCAACATGACCTCCCAACTCCTGTACTAAATACTCTGTCCAATAAAGGAAAGCATACCTTCTTTACTAATCAAAGTAAGTCAGCCTGTCTGAACATGTTGTAGAATTATCAGGAAATAAGGAAATAATATAAGGAAAAGATCCATACAAGTTTTTGTTTCACATCTAAGAATTTCAGTCTTGAAAATTGTTTAATATCTGTGTGATTTGTTGTCCCATTCACATTAGTATTCTTGATGTTTTAAGATTATTATTTTTCATGATAATTGGTTTCATAATAGGTTACTGCTTCTGTTCAGGATGTTAATAGATGTCATGGGAATTAACAGCACTGTATCACTGCATGAGATGAATGATCCTGGAAAAAGATTGCACACTACGATTATAAGTCCAAATTTAATTTATTATTTGGAATTATCAAGGCATCAGGCAGCCCATTTCAGATGCAAAAGTAAAGTGGCTGATGCATGTTATGCAGTTTAACTTTGGAATAACATGGCATGAAGTAAAACTCATTCAATTGGCTGAACTGGTCCTCACCCTCAACAACTTCTCCTTCGAATCTTTCCACTTCCTCGACCAAAGGGGTAGCCGTGGGCACCTGCATGGGCCCCAGCTATGCCTGCCTCGTCATCAGGTACGTGGAACAGTCTCATCTTTCCCAGCTACAGCAGCACCATTTATCCTTACCTACTCTACATTGATGACTGTATCAGTGCCACCTTGAGCTCCCATGAGGAGGTTGCACAGTTTATCAAATTCATGAACATCTTCCACCCTGACCTCGGTTCACTTGGACCATCTCGGACACCTCCTTTCCCTTCCTGAACCTCTCCAACTCCATTTCTAGTGACTGATTCAACACAGACATCTACTTCAAACCCACTGAGTCTCACAGCTACCTGGACTACACCACCTCCCACCCTGTCTCCTGTAAAAATGCTATCCCTTACTCCCAATTCCTCCACCTTCACCTCATCTGCTCCCAGGAGGACTAATTCCACCATAGAATATGGACTCCTTCTTCAAAGACTGCAATTTCCCCGCCCACGTGGTCAATGATGCCCTCCAGTGCATGCCCTCCAGTGCATTTCCTCCACTTCCCACACCTCTGTCCTTGAACCCCATCCCCTAACTGCAACAAGGACAGAACCCCTCTGATACTCACCTTCCGCCATTTCTGCCATCGACAAACAGACCCCACCACCAGAGATATTATTTCCCTCCCTACCTCTTTTTGCATTCCACAGCAATCATTCCCTCAATGACTCCCGTGTTAGGTCCATGCCACCCCAGCACCTTCCTTTGTCACTGCAAGCGGTGTAAACTGCGCCTGCACCTGCTCCCTCACCTCCATCCAAGATTCTAAAGGATCCTTCCACATCCAACAAAGATTTTCCTGCACCTTCCCGACCCTCCAGCCCTATCTCCCTCCTATTTATCGGTCAGCCCCCTTGGACCTCCCCTACATTCCTGATGAAGAGCTTATGCTCGAAATGTCGACTGATGCTTATCAGATGCTGCCTGACCAGCTGTGCTTTTCCAGCACCATACTTTTTGACTCTGAAGTAAAATCAAGTAATGAGAATTGAAGTAGGTCCTCTGATAAATTACTTTTGGTCCCCCTCCATCATATTGAGAGTAACTGAAGCTGATTGCGTCCAATTTGGGACAGTATGGATTTACTTATTTTGTGGCATCAGCATGTTTTGCAAAATCTGAAATATGAGGTGAGGTCTCCAGTTAATACCTGAAAGTGCATCTAGGTAATCATTGAAGAGATCCCAATATATCTTCTAGTTGGTCCTGAGATTTTACCCCAATTAATCTCAAACTATGATTCTAATTAATCCCCAAAATCAGATTTCAATCCCAAAGTAATCTAATCTAATCTAATTACTTTTAATTTCAACTTCTTAGTTAACAAGCCTCAAAATATATTTTATTGAAGTTGGTATTTTAATAAAGTCTAAAAATGTTTCTAAAAATGTTTTCTCTCCTTTGATCAGAAAGGAAAGGTAAAGGAAGCAGCTCAGCGATACCAATATGCATTGAAGAAATTCCCACGAGAAGGGTTCGGAGAAGATTTGAAGACTTTTCGGGAGCTGAAGGTGTCCCTGTTGCTGAACCTCTCACGATGTCGGAGGAAAATGAATGTATGTCCAATGGCCTCTTTGGTAAATAGGAAGAGCAGGGTGCTTCCCTTAAAACAGAAGTACCCTGATCTCTCAGATTAGATTGCTTTACATCACGATAAAAGATTTTGCCATGCATTACAGCTACTTTTCATGTATGCAAGCTTCAGTGTATCAATTTTATGTCCATCAGTATATATTATGTCCATAACAGAAAATGATTCAGACCAAAAGTAGGTTAAGAATAGGATGTACATGTTTTATATGCAGAGGTCATGTTATGCCTTTCTGGCCCCAGTGTATCAGGTCTGCACTGACCTCAGTACCTTAGTTCTCAATAATTCCATGCAGCTCTGCACCAAAGTAATAATCCTAAATTCTTCTGCATATGTCATCAGTAATGCATGATGCCTTTGCAAACATTTTCTTAAAAGTAATAATTATTTTTAAATCGTAAGAAAAATAATCAAGTGCTAGTCAGTTTTTGAATTTTTTTTAACAAAGATTCAGTGTCAGTGTTCAGTTCTCACAACATGCTGAACCAATCAGGACCTGCATCTGGGTGTAGCAACCATGTACTAACGCTGCCCCAGTTCATAGCAGTCAGCAAACATTGGTTACAATTGAGGGCTGTTGTGGTAAGACTCAGAAATCAAGGGTTGGCTTCTATAGTGTATTCTTCGAGGAGAAAGTGAGGTCTGCAGATGCTGGAGATTAGAGCTGAAAATGTGTTGCTGAAAAAACGCAGCAGGTCAGGCAGCATCCAGGGAACAGGAGATTCGACGTTTCAGGCATAAGCCCTTCTTCAAGAATCTGTCATTCCTGAAGTAGGGCTTATGCCCGAAACGTTGAATCTCCTGTTTCCTGGATGCTGCCTGACCTGCTGCGCTTTTTCAGCAACACATTTTCAGCTTCTATAGTGTATTCATGAGCAACACTCCAACCTGAGAGACAGGAGTTTACCTTTTTCTCTAAAGCTGTGGTTAATATTTGCAATGCCGTACCTTAGGAATTAATTTATTTCAAAAGTGGTTTTTGCCTCATTGTCACCAGCTTTTATATACAGAACCAGCAGTCAAATAGTGTCTACTCTATTGGTCTCTGACATCCCTTGCTGAAAGGAGTTGCTTGCTGACGAAATTAGCAATTAATACTGTAGATGATTTTCTCATACATGATTGTTTTGATACATTTTATATTAATGGATCTTATTCAAGGCTATAATAATTGTAACTGCATCCTTTCTTGAATTATCACAGTCAGAGTTTAAAGTGACCTTCTTGGTCAGAGTTTTGAAGAGGAAACTGAGTTTGATGGCCCCCTCTCTTCTATAGCCAACTTAAATCAATCATTTGGGATTTGGTACAGCTGAAAATTACAGCTTTGGCTGTTGTCTAACAGAGCAGTTCTCGTCACTCTAGCTGACTGATGGCTTCAACAGCATGTCAGCTATCACTGCAGTACTGTACCTCATTTGTTCAGTTGAATTGGATGCAGAGTATTATAAACTTAAATAGAATAAAGTTTGAGAGCTTCCATTCCAGTTTCAGTTATGATCAAACTTATAGAGTCATAGAGATGTACAG
Source organism: Hemiscyllium ocellatum (assembly GCF_020745735.1). NCBI lineage: Eukaryota > Metazoa > Chordata > Chondrichthyes > Orectolobiformes > Hemiscylliidae > Hemiscyllium > Hemiscyllium ocellatum. The sequence continues at coordinate 10,651,115 of NC_083432.1, read as the reverse complement.
CATGGAAACAGACCCTTCGGTTCAACCTGTCCACGCCGACCAGATAGCCCAACCCAATCTAGTTCCATCTGCCAGGACCCGGCCGATGTCCCTCCAAACCCTTCCTATTCATATACCATCCAAATGCCTCTTAAATGTTGCAATTGTACCAGCCTCCACCACATCCTCTGGCAGCTCATTCCATACACGTACCACACTCTGCGTGAAAAGGTTGCCCCTTAGGTCTCTTTTATATCTTTCCCCTCTCACCCTAAATCTATGCCCTCTAGTTCTGGACTCCCCGGTCCCAGGGAAAAGAATTTGCCTATTCATCCTATCCATGCCCCTCATAATTTTGTAAACCTCCATTAGGTCACCCCTCAACCTCCAAAGCTCCAGGGAAAACAGCCCCAGCCTGTTCAGCCACTCCCTATATCTCAAAGCCTCCAACCCCGGCAACATCCTTGTAGATCTTTTCTGAACCCTTTCAAGTTTCACAACATCTTTCTGATAGGAAGGAGACCAGAACTGCACGCAGTATTCCAACAGTGGCCTAACCAATGTCCTGTACAGCCGCAACATGACCTCCCAACTCTTGTACTCAATACTCTGACCATAAAGGAAAGCATACCAAATGCCGCCTTCACTATCCTATCTACCTGCGACTCCACTTTCAAGGAGCTATGAACCTGCACTCCCAGGTCTCTTTGTTCAACAACACTCCCTAGAACCTTATCATTAAGTGTATAAGTCCTGCTAAGATTTGCTTTCCCAAAATGTAACACATCGCATTTATCTGAATTAAACTCCATCTGCCACTTCTCAGCCCATTGGCCCATCTGGTCAAGATCCTGTCGTAATCTGAGGTAACCCTCTTCGCTGTCTACTACACCTCCAATTTTGGTGTCATCTGCAAACTTACTAACTGTACCTCTTATGCTCGCATCCAAATCATTTATGCAAATGACAAAAAATAGAGGACTTGAATTTATAACAGGGAATGTTTTGATGTTGAATGTATATGCACTAACAAAAGGGATGACACTGCCTAAAAATAGCATGTTAGAATCAATAAATAAGTTTGGCATTTTGAAAGAATAATGCTATTCTTTAACATAAAGTTGCATGTGAATTTATCTCCCTATCTTTTACGGTTTCTTCAGTAGGATGCATCATTTTACAACCAACTGGGCAGTTATATGGTGTTTATGTAAGTTAGCTTACTGAGCTGGAAGGTTTGTTTTCAGACGTTTCGTCACCATACTAGGTAACATCATCAGTGAGAGTCTCCGGTGAAGCACCGGTGGTATGTCCCACCTCTCTGTTTATAGGTTTTGGTTTCTTAAGGTGGGTAATGTCATTTTGGTTGTTTTTTTACAAGAGAAGATAGATAGGATCTAAATCGTGTTTATTGATGGAGAATGCCATGCCTCTAAGAATTCTCGTGCATGTATTTGTTTCGTCTGTCCAAGGATGTGTGTGTGTTGTCCCAGTCAAAGTGATGTCCTTTTTTGTCTGTATGTGTAGAAACTAGTGATAGTGGGTTATGTCATTTGATGGACAGTTAGTGTTCATATATCCTGGTGGCAAGTCTTCTGCTAGTTTGTCTGATGTAGTGTTGTTTTACAGTTCATACATGGTATCTTGTTAATGATGTTAGTTTTGCTATTGGTATCTAATCTAATCAAAACAGTGTCTCCAGAAAAACAACACACACGGACCAAATACTTAAGAAGCAATCATCCCAACACCCACAAACGAAGCTGCATCAAGACATTATTTCAGTGAGCTCTGTCACACTCGGCACCCAAGAACTGCAAAAAGCAGAAGAATATCTATACAACGTTTTCAATAAAAACAGGTACCTAATAAACATTAAACTGCCCTTCCTCAGAAACAGACCCAAACAAGCAGACACAATCAAACCACAAACTATAGCCACATTATCTTACATCAAAGACATATCAGAAATGACTTCCAGATGGGTGGCATGGTGGCTCAGTGGCTAGCACTGCTGCCTCACGGCATTAGGGACCCGGGTTTGATTCCCACCTCAGGCAACTGTCTGTGTGGAATTTGCACATTCTCCTTGTGTCTGTGTGGGTTTCCTCCCACAATCCAAAGATGTGCTGGTCAGGTGAATTGGCCATGCTAAATTGCCCATAGTGTTAGGTGCATTAGTCGGGCGTAAATAGGGTAGGGGAATGGTTCTGGGTGGGTTACTGTTCGGAGGGTCGGTGTGGACTTGTTGGGCCAAAGGGCCTGATTCCATACTGTAGGAAAAAATAAAATCTAAAACTAAAAAATCTTAAAAATAAAATCTAATTTACTCAGACGAACCTACCAACACACTTAAACAGCGACGAATTAATCTAAAGGATCCATTAGATACCACCTGCAAAACTAATGTCATTTACAAGATACCATGCAAGAACTGTAAAAAAAACACTACAATGATCAAACTAGCAGGAAACTTGCCACCAGGATACATGAACACCAACTGACCACCAGACAACACAACCCACTATCACTAGTTTCTATACATACAGACAAAGAAGGACACCGCTTTGACTGGGACAACACCCACATTCTAGGACAGGCAAAACAAAGACACACACGAGAATTCTTAGAGTCGTGGCATTCTAACCAGAGTTCCATCAATAAGCACATTGATTTGGATCCTATCTACCTTCCCTTGAAAAAAAGAACTGGAAATGGCATCAGCCAACTTAAAAGACCAAGACCTACAAATAGAGGCGGGACATACAACCAGCGCTTCACTGGAGACTCTCACTGATGATGTTACCTAATATGGTGACGAAATGTCTGAAAACAAACCTTGAAACTCAGCGAGCTAACTTACATACTTATTATCAACATTAGCTACAAATCTTCTCAAAAATCACTAGTTATATGGTGTGCCTCTGAAGTTTTGTTTTAACTTGCCATTGGCATTCAAACCCAGGACTGCATTAAATCCATCCATCTTGGTCTCCATGGTTTTTATGCTGAAAAACTTACTGAAGGACAAAATTGAGATCAGGGACTAGATAATATTGATGCACTTTTGAATCCCTGGTACATTTATTGACAAATTAAATTATGGGAAAAAATGTAAGATATTTTCTATGTTTGGGAAAGATGCTTGCACATGATAATAATGAACTGCTTTTATAAATTAAACTACAAAATATCCTGCAATGTATTTCTGCCAGTTTGAAACAGAGGTTTTGCCTCAGGCAACTATCTGTGTGGAGTTTACACATTTTCCCCATGTCTGCGTGGGTTTCCTCCGGGTGCTCCGATTTCCTCCCACAGTCTAAACATTAGCTACAAATCTTCTCAAAAATCACTAGTTATATGGTGTGCCTCTGAAGTTTTGTTTTAACTTGCCATTGGCATTCAAACCCAGGACTGCATTACATCCATCCATCTCGGTCTCCATGGTTTTTTATGTCCCGCAGGTTAGGTGAATTGGCCATGCTAAATTGCCCATAATGTTAGGTGAAGGGGTAAATGTAGAGGAATGGGTCTGGGTGGGTTGCTTTTCGGAGGGTCGGTGTGGACTTGTTGGACCGAAGGGCCTGTTTCCACACTGTAAGTAATCTAATCTAATAAAAAGTAATCTAATCTAATCTACCAGGTTTAACAGATTGTACACTTCATTATAAATTTAGCTTTTATTTTCTGTAATAACCTTTGATGTAGCACCTTGTCAAATGTTTTCTGGAAATCTAAAGACAACACATCAAAGATATCCTTATCTGCAGTACGTTTCTTCCTTAAAAACTCCAACAAATTGGTTATTCGTGATTTCCTTTTTACAAATCTGTCAACTCTGACCAATTAAGCTAACTGATTTGTAGTTTTGTTTCTGCGTTCCTCCCTTAATGAACAAAGGCGTTAACATTCATTGTTTTTCAATATAATGGAAACTTTTCTGAATCTAGAGAATAGTGGGAAATTTAAAACTAGCACATAAACTATCTCACTGTACACTTCTGTGTTAAAAGAAGCTCTAACAAGGAGCAGTGCACAGTGCTGGGTACGAAGGTGGACATGTGTTGGAGATGGCAGTGCATGATGATTTTAGTGAAAGCAACCACAACAAAGTATGTTATGTGAAAGGAAACAGATGGTCTGGAAAAGAGGGATTTGTATTAAGCAACGACAGATTTTTGGGGCACGATTTTAAGGTGAGAGGTGAGAGATTCTAAAAAAAAAGACTTGAAAGGCAAATTTTCACACAATGAGTGGTTCATGTAAGGAATGAACTTCCAAAAGAAGCAGTGGATGTTATACTCGAACTGTATATAACCTTGGTTAGGGAACAACTGGAGTACCATGTGCAATTCCTCGCCACACTAAAGGAAGGATGTGATTGTGCTAAAACAGGGACAAAGGAGATTCACCAACATGTTACCTGGTTTGGAGCATTTTAGCTTTGAGAGGCTGGTTAGGCTCAGGTTATTTTCTGCAGAGCACAGAGTGTTTTACAAGGGTCTGATTCAGATGTATAAGATTATGAGAGGCATGGATAGAGTGGCTAGGAAGCAGTTACAGATCTATGGATATGCAAATGAGAACTTGCCCTATTCCTCCACTGCTAAAATTGCTTGGATTCAGGCCTGTGCCATCATTTTCTCCATCTGGATGAATCAATCAATCTTTCCCCAGAGGGAAACTTGGCAGCAGGTAGGGATAGATTCAACAGCGTGGAAACCATGAAAGAAATGACTGGGAAGGAGAACTGAGAAGAGGTTATTAAAGTCTCCAGCACAGAAACAAATAGGACAGAATGTTTGGGAAGGGTTAGCAATCAAACATCAAGGACACTGGACAAATAAATGACAGTGAGAAGAGGGACAGTTAATACAGGATTGAAAATATTCCATCTGAATGCACGCAGTATAAGGAATAAGGTAAATGACCTTGTGGTGCAAATCGAAATTGCAGGTGTGACATGGTGGGCATCACAGAGGCATGGTTGCAAGGGGATCAGGACTGGGAGCTGAATATCCAAGGATATACATCATATCGAAAAGATAGGCAGGGGGGATGGGGTTGCCTTATTAGTCAGAAATTAAATCAATTGTAAGAAACAAATTAGGGTCAGGTGGTGTACAATCTGTGTGGGTAGAACTGAGGAACCACAAAGATTAAGTAAAAACGTAGTTGGAGTTATATACAGATCTCCAAACAGTAGTCAGGAGCTGGGGCATAAGATACACCAGGAGATAGAAAAGGTGTGAAAGAAAGGCAAAGTTACAGTGATCATAGGGGATTTCGATACAGGTTGGTAGTGGATTGCAAGAAAAGAAATTCTTCTGGAGCAGCTTGTGGTGGAGCCCATTAGGGAACAGACAATACAGGATTTAGTTTTATGTAATGAGGCAGACTTGATAAGGAAGTTTAAGGTGAAGGAACTCTCAGGAGGCACTGATCACACTATGATTGAATTTACTCTGCAATTAGAGGGAGAAGAAATCAGAGGTAACAATATTACAGCTGAATAAAGGCAACTACAGACGCATGAGGGAGGAGCTGAGCAAAATTGATGAGAAGAGGAGCCTAGCAAGAAAGACAGTGGAACAGCATTGGCAGGAATTTCTGGGAGTAATTCAAGAGGCATAGCAAATAATCATTCCTAAGAAAAAGATGTATGGTACATTGAGGATGAGGCAACCATGGCTGACTAAGAAAGTCAGGCATAGCACAAAAGCAAAAGCGAAAGCATATAATGTGGCAAAGGGCAGTGGGAAACCAGAGAATTGGGAAGCTCACAAAGACTAACAGAGAGGAACAAAATAGAAATAAGGAGGGAGAAGATTAAACATGAGGGGAAGCTATCCAGTAATATAAAGGAAGGCTGTAAAAGTTCCTGTAGATTTATAAAGGCCAAAAGAGAGACAAAAGTGGACATTTGACCATTGGAAAATGATGCTGGAGAGTTCCTCAGGAAATGGCTGAGAAACTGAATAATTACTTTGCGTCAGTCATGGTGGAAGAGAAGAGTGAGGGGGTAGATCAGATTCTCTATAGTGTGGAAACAGGCCCTTTGGCCCAACAAATCCACAACAACCTTCCGAAGAGTAACCCACCCAGAATCATTTCCCTCTGACTAATTCATTTAACGCTATAGGCAATTTAGCATGACCAATTTACCTGACCTGCACATCTTTGGACTGTGGGAGGAAACCAGACACTGAGAGAATGTGCAAACTCGACACAGACGGTCACCTGAGGCTGCAATTGAACCTGGGACCCAGGAAGGCAGCAGTACTAACCACTGAGCCACAGTGCTGCCCCCAGAGTTGAGTATGGTGGCCATCACCAAGCGGAAGGTGCTAGAAAAACAGAATGCCTTGAAGGTGGAGAAATCATCTGGACCAGATAGACTACACCCCAGAGTTCTAAATGAAATAGCTGAAGAGATAGTGGAGGGGTTATCATGATCTTTCAGGAATCGCTGGAGTCAGGGAGGGTCCCAGAGCACTGGAAGATTGCTAATGAGGCATTTTTTTTAAAAGGGAGTAAGGCAAAAGACGGAAAATTACAAACTGATTAGTCTAACTTTGCCGTGGAATCCATTGTGAAGGATGAGATTTCTGAATGCTTGGACGTGTAGGGCAAAGTCAGCATGGTTTCATCAAGGGGAGGTCATACCTGACAAATCTGCTTGAATTCTTTGAGGAAATAATGAGCAAGTTAGTCCAAGAAGTGCTGATGGATGTTATCTACCTGGGTTTAAAGAAGGCCTTTGACAAGATGCCACACAGGAAGCTGCTGAATACGTTACAGGCAACGTGCTAGCGCAGATAAAAGATTGGCTGTCTGGCAGAAAGCAGAGAGTGCGGATAAAAGGATCTTTCTCAGCAAGTGGTGTTCTGCAAGGCTCAGTGTTGGGACCACAACTTTTCACTTTATACAATGATGATTGAGATGAAGGAACTATAAGGGCAAGCTGACTAACTTTTTTTTAAGATTAGCTTAGATTCCCTAACTTTGCAAATGATACAAGGATAGGTAGTATTGAGAAGTTGGGGAGGCTGAAGAAGGATTTGGACAGGTTAGGAGAGTGGGCAAAGAAGTGGCAGATGGAGTACTGTATGGGAATGTGTGTAGTCATGCACTTTGGGAGGAAGGGTAGAAGCATGGGCTATTTTCGAAATGGGGAGAAAATTCAGAAGTCTGAGGTGCAAAGAGACTTGGGAGTTCTCATCCAGGGTTCTCTCAAGGCAAACTTGCAGGTTGAATCAGTAGTTAGGAAGGCATTATTGGCATTTATTTTGAGACAACTTGAATACCAAAACAGGGATGTACTTCTGAGGATCTATAAGGCCCTGGTCAGACCACATTTGGAGTCTTGTGCAAAGCTTTGGACCCCATATCTCAGGAAGGACGTACTGGCCCTGGAGCAGGTTCGCGAGAATGATCCCAGGAATGAAAAGTTTAACATATGGGGAAGGTTTGAGGACTCCCCATCTATACTCGATGGAATTTAGAAGGATCGGGGTGAGGGGATCTAATTTCAACTTACAGAATACTGAATGGTCTGGACAGAATGGATATTGGAAAGGTGTTTCCATTGGTAGGAGAGATGAGGATCCAAGGACACAGCCTTAGAGTAATGGGAAGTCCTTTTAGAAGGGAGAAAAGGAAAGACTTCTTAACAAGGAAATGGTGAATCTATGGAATTTATTGCCACAGAAGGCAATGGAGGCCAGGTCATTGTATATTTACAACTGAGTTACATAAGTCCTTGATTGTCAAGTGGATCAAAGGTTATGGGGAGAAAATGGGAGATTGGGGTTGAGAAACTTTATAGCCATGATTGAATGGCAAAGCAGACTCTTTGGGCTGAATGGGCTAATTTCTGCTCCTGTCTTATGATCTAAAATAAAACTTTCCTTTTACTTTTAAAGTCATGTTCACGATGTCTGAAGGCTGCAAAGAATGCAGATGATGCACTAAGTAGCTTATTCTGAAACTGAATATCAGTAGTGATGATAATCTCCACTGTACCATGTGTGGGAATTCAGAATTGTGGATCAATTGAAAGTTGTGAATTTCAATTTTGTCCTTCACATAAAACATAGTACCTTCGATCTCTGGTGCAATTACAATTACGTTGTTCACAGAGGCATCATAGCCTAAAAATTAGGGAGATAGAAAATCACTTTAGTCAACACAGTTTTCAGTTTATTGTTACAAGAACTTTTCCCTGTTTGAAACAGTACCCCCAAATTATTACGACCCAAATTATTACTATGTATGTGTTATTTCTTGTAGGACTTTGGGATGGCGGAAGAGTTTGCAACCAAAGCCCTGGAGCTGAAACCTAAGGCATATGAGGCATATTACGCCAGAGCTAGAGCAAAGCGAAGCAGCAGGTAAATAGGAGAGGGAGGAGGAAACTGTTTTTAATTCAGCAAAGGAAATGAAGCACTAGCTTTCAAAAGATATTGAGGTGCCCTTTGTGCACAAACATTTATTTCTGCTGACCATGTTTTGTCACCACATTTTAGTCAGTATGATTTTCAGCTGCTTTATATCTTCTGTACCAAAATGTAACAGGTTGTTTTCTCCTTCTTGAGCAAGGTGTTTCACTGCAATCTTCAGCTTGAAATGTTTTTGCATAACTTTTTCAGAGTGCGATCTGTTAACAGAGTGACAGGAAATCGGGGACCTGCATGAGCATCAGCAACAACAGTCAAAGCTCACTAAATTTAGGATTGAAAAAGAAAAAGAGGAACAACAGAGAAAAACATCAAATTAGGTCAAAAAGATATATTGAGGGAAAGGAAGATTTAAAAATAAAAGTTTGAACGATTAATTCCAGTCCTGCATTTTGAAAAATCTTTAAGGACAATACACTACCCAAACAAATGACACTTCACAGTTTCTCTTTCTCTTTCTGGACCGAAGAGATTAACTGGTAGCCATTAGTAATCAACGGTCAGGAAATGTGGCACTGGAAAAGCGCAGCAGCTCAGGCAGCATCCGAGGAGCAGGAGAATCAATGTTTCAGGCATAAGCCTTTCATCAGGAATGTAGGGGGAGGGAAGGGGGCTGAGAGATAAATAGGAAGTGTGTATGGGACTGAGGGGATGGTAACTGGGAAGGCGATAGGTAGATGCAGGGGGGTTGGTGATGGTGATAGTTCAGACCAGATAGTGGAGCACATAGGTGAGAAAGAAAATGGACAGGTAGAACAGTTCAAGAGGATGATGCCAAGTTGGAGGGTTGGATCTGGGATGAGGTGGGGGAATGAAGTTGAGGAAACATAGAACATTACAGCACATTTCAGGCCTTTCAGCCCTCGATATTGCACCGACCTGTGAAACCAATCTGGTCTATCTATCCTACACTAATTCATTTTCATCCATATGTTGATCCAGTGACCATTTGAATTCCCTTAAAGTTGACGAGTATAATTGCAGGCAGTGCATTCCATGCCCCTACTACTGTCTGTATAAAGAAACTACCTCTGACATCTGTCCTCTTATCTAACATCGCTCAAATTTAAAGCTATGGCCCCGAGTGATAGCCATCACCATCTGAGGAAAAAGGCTCTCATTGTCCACTCTATCTAACCCTCTGATTATCTTAAATGTCTCAATTAAGTCACCTCTCAACCTTCTTCTCTCTAATGAAAACAGCCTCAAGTCCTTCAACCTTTCCTCATAAGACCTTCCCCTCCATACCAGGCAACATCCTAATAAATCTTCTCTGCACCTTTTCCAAGGCTTCCACATCCTCCCCATAATGATCAGGACTGTATGCAATACTCTAAGTGCAGCCTGACCTCGTGGCTCAGGAACTCAATCCCTTTTCCAATAAAATCTAACACGCTGTATGCCTTCTTAACAACCCTATCAACCTGGTGGCAACTTTTAGGCATCTATGTATATGGACACCGAGATCTCTCTGCCCATCTACACTACCAAGAAAATTACTATTAGCCCAGTACTCTTTATTCCTGTTGCTCCTTCCAAAGTGAATCACCTCACACTTTTCCGCATTAAACTCCATTTGCCACCTCTCAGCCCAACTCTGCAGCTTATTATCTATGTCCCTCTGTAACCTGCAACATCCTTCTGCATTGTCTACAATTCTGCCGACTGTCATCCGCAAATCTACTAACCCATCCTTCTCCGCCCTCATCAAGGTCAAATGAAAAATAAAAATGACAAATACCAGTGGCCCCAAACAGATTCTTGCAGTACACTACTTGTAAGTGAACTCCAGGATGAACATTTCCCATCGAACACCATCCTCTATCTTCCTTCAGCTGGCCAATTTCTGACCCAAACAGCTAAATCACCTTTAATCCCATGCCTCCATCTTTTGTGAAACAGCCTACCATGGGGAACCTTATCAAATAAAAAGTGAAGTCTGCAGATGCTGGAGATCAGAGCTGAAAATGTGTTGCTGGTTAAAGCACAGCAGGTCAGGCAGCATCCAAGGAACAGGAAATTCAACGTTTCGGGCCAGAGCCTGATTCCTGATGAAGGGCTCTGGCCCAAAACGTCGAATTTCCTGTTCCTTGGATGCTGCCTGACCTGCTGTGCTTTAACCAGCAACACAGTTTCAGCAGGAACCTTATCAAATGCCTTACTGAAATCTACATACACCAAATCAACCATTTTACCCTCATCCACCTGTTTGGTCACCATCTCAAAGAATTCGATAAGGTTTGTGAAATACAACCTACCCTTCACAAAACCATGTTGACAATCCCTAATCAACTTATTCCTCTCTAGATGATTATAAATCCTATCTCTTATAACCTTTTCCAACACTTTACCCACAACCGAAATAAGGCTCACTGGTCTGTAATTACTTGGGTTGTCTGTACTCACCTTCTTGAACAGGGGGACAACATTTGCTATCCTCCAGATTTCTGGCACTATTTCTGTTGACAATGACAACAAAAGATCAAAGCTAAAAACTCTTCAATAGCCTCCCTGGTTTCCCAGAGAATTATATTCCCTACAGTATGGAAACAGGCCATTTGACCCAACAAGTCTACACCAACCCAGACCCATTTCCGTCTGACTAATGCACCTAACACTATGGACAATTTAGCATGGCCAGTTCACCTGATCTGCACATCTTTGGACTATGGGGGAAAACCAGAGCACCTGGAGGAAACCCACACAGACAGGGGGAGAATGTTCAAACTCCACACATGCAGTTGCCCAAGGCTGGAATCAAACCTGTGTCTCTGGCGTTGTGAGGCAGCAGTGCTAACCACTGAGCCACCATGCCGCCCCTAGAGTAAATCCCATCTAGCCCATGGGACTTATCTATTTTCATACTTCAATCCAGTCTTGTCTAGTAGCCTATATCTCAGTATTCTCCTCGACAACATGTGTATACCGACAAAAAATATTCAGTTAGCAATTCCCCAACTCCTTGGACTCCACGGACAACTTCCCACTACTATCCTTGATTGGCCTTAATCTTTAGTCATTCTTTTAATCCTGATATCCCTTTAGAAAGCTTTTGGGTTTTCCTTGATGCTATTTGCCAATGACATCTCATGTCCTCTCCTAGCTCTTCTTAGCTCTCTCTTTAGGTCTTTCCTGGCTAACTTGTAATTCTCAAGTGCCCTAACTGAGCCTTCAAATCTCATCCTAACAAACCTTCTTCTTCTTCCTGACAAGAGATTCAATTTCTTTAGTAAATCATGGCTCCCTCACTCGACCAGCTCCTCCCTGCCTGACAGGTACAAGCAGTAGCTGTTCCTTGAATAAGCTCCACATTTCAATTGTGCCCACCCTCTGCAGTTTCCTTCACCATTCTCTGCATCCTAAATCTTGCCTAATCACATCACAATTGCCTTTCCCTAAGCAATAACTCGTGCCTTGCAGTATATACATATCCCTTTCCATAACTAAACATAACCGAACTGTGGCGACTACCACCAATTTGCTCACCTACCTTCAAAGCTAACACCTGGTTGGGTTCACTACCCAGTACGAAATCCAACGTGGCTTGGCCTGCACACATTGTCAAAAACTGACCCATCTAAAGTTCTCGAACTATAGTATTTCCAGTCAATATTTGGAAAGTTAAAGTCCCCCATAATAACTACTCTATTACTCTCACTCCTATCCAGAATTATCTTTGGTATCCTTTCCTCTACATCTCTACAACTATTCAGAGACCCATAGAATACTCCCATCAGGGTGACCTCTCCTTTCCTGTTTCTGACCTCAGCCCATACAACCTCAGTAGATGAGTCCTCAAACATCCTTTCTGCTACCATAATACTGCCACACGGGGGTCTTTTATCATTTTCTCTGTTCTTAATGAAACAGAGAAATAAATCCCGGAACCTGCAGCAACCATTTCTGTCCCTGCTCTATCCATGTCTCCAAAATGGCCACAACATCGAACTCCCAGGTATCAAACCATGCTGCAAGTTTACCCACCTTATTCCAGATGCTCCTGATGTTGAATTCAACATACTTCAAACCACGTTCCTGCTTGCCAGTGAACTTTTGCTACTTTGAAACTCCATTTCTGACCTCACTATGCTCAACCTCCTGGACGCTGGTGCAACAATTTAGGTTCTCATCCCCCTGCTGAATTAGTTTAACACTTCCCAAAGAGCATTGGCAAATTTCTGTCCAGGATATTGGTACCCCTCTGGTTTAGTGTAGACCATCTTATTTGTAGAAGTCCCACCTACCCCAGAATAAGCCTCAATTATCGAGGTATCCAAAACCCTCCCTTTTGCACCATCACTGTAGCCACATGTTCAATTCCTCTCTCTCCCTATTTCTCGCCTTGCTAGCACATGTCACGGGCAACAAACCAGAGATAACAATTCTGTTTTTTTAGCACTAAGCTTCCATCCTAGCTCCCTAAATTTATGCCTTAAATCAGCATCCCTTTTCTTACCTACGTCATTAGTACTTCTGTGGACCATGACTTGGAGCTGCTCCCCCTCCCCCTCAAGGAAACATGATCCTGAAAACATGATCTGAGACATCACCCACCCTGACACCTGGGAGGCACACACCAACTGAGAGTGTTGTTCTCTTGTTCCCACAGAACCTCCTATCTGTCTTCTGAAAGTGGTAGAACTTTATACGGTGAAAGAAGCCAGTTCTGTCATGCTATTTCATTGAAAAGGCTGTCCTATAAGTTTCTATCTCCTAATCCTGCAAATAAGTCATTCAAGTACATGCCAAATTATGTTCTGGAATTTCCTTGGGAATATAATCCTTCCTGAGGCTGACAAATATTTTAGTAAAAAGATAATGAATTTCCCTATGGGTTATTTGCAGTTACTTTAAACTTATGTCTTGGGCTTACTTTACCCACTTTACAGAGTTTGTAACCCCGTACTTGATTTATGAAAACTCTTCATAATTTTGAATGCAGTAATCTTGAATTTTGAATAGTTTTAAATCTGCGTCTGGAGTCAGTGGACCCAAATCCATTCCACACCTATCCACTATCCCCCAGAAGAAAGATTATGTGTAATTGAATCCCTTAAACTGAGGCAGGTCCACAGAGCCAGAGAAAACCCTGACTTGAGCTACCTACCTCGGAAGTGAAAACGTGGCCCTAGGATTGACAGCCACCGATTGTAATTGCCCAGAGATAAAGTTTAGCACAAATAACTGAGATAAAATAGGTTCAATTCTAAAAGAGGCAAAAATGTAAAATAAAATCTGCAATAGAACTGAAGATAGAGCCATTTTGTAAATAGCTTTTTATCTCAACAAGTTAAAGCTACTTGAATGACAAGAATTACTAATGACTTTGACCAGACTTGGAACTGATACTGAAAACCTTATTCCAATAAGTGCTATACAGTAAAGATCAAATTTCTAAAATTCATCTTGAGTAGGAATTTTGTTGATGCTTCAGTTTATCATTTTGCGTTTATTGCGTTTATTATAGTATAAAAGCCTAAAGAACTGTGAATGCTGTAAATCAGAAACAAAAACAGAAATTACTGGAAAAGCTCAGCATATTTGACAGCGTCTGTGGAGAGAAGTCAGAGTTAACGTTTCAGGTTGGGTGACCCTTCCTCAGTTCTGAGCTTTTCCAGCAATTTCTGTTTTTGTTTCTGAGTTTATTACAGTATTTAACTATGCCTCTGCATTAATCAGATAACATCTGCTATAGAAATGCTGTAACAATTGTAACAATATCAATGCTGCTACTTCACTGAAATTTCATAACTTTAAAGTTATGACTTGATGTAACACGGTTCCTTTAATAGCACACTCCTACTGTGCATCAGAAATAGTTCAATCTGAAGGCACTCTTCTATAATTACTCATTCCAGCAAGATGTCCATTTCCAGTAATCAAAGCCTTCTTGCTGCATATCAGTTTGAATTTCATTATTTGTAGGCATTGCATTTCATTTCACTATTTGCTGAGCCCTGAATCTCTGCCTCCCAAATCTCCCAGTTAGAGACAAAAAACTGCTAGAATCCAAAGTGGACAAGCAGAAGGCTGGAGGAACACAGCAAACCAGGCAGCATCAGCAAGTCAGCATTGACTTCTTCACCACCTGATGCTGCCTGGCTTGCAGTGTTCCTCCAGCCTCCTGCTTGTCTGTCTCAGGTCTCCTAATTCCAAATGCCAATATGCCCATCAGACACATCAAGGATTCTATTTCACGGGATGGATTTAAAAGGGCTGATTTAGAAAACCTAAGATTCTGTCAAAATATAAGACAAAAGCCTTCATATTGAATACTTAAAATGATGGAAAGGGTATTTGGCTTACTGACCCAATAATTCATTTAACATGGTTCTTTGTCTCGAAGTCCAGGTAGTTGAGAAGCTCATCCCAAGGAACATTCATTGATGTCTCTTTTGCAGCTACATTTTCTCAAACTTGGAGTGTAGCTTGTTTCCTTTGGGAAATTTCCTTTAGAACAAAGAAAATTTACAGCCCAGTAACAGGCTCTTCAGCCCTCCATGCCTAAGCCAATCCAAATCCACTGTCTAAACCTCTCGTCAAATTCCTAAGCATCTGGATCCCTCTGCTCCCCACTTACACATGCATCTGTCCAGACGCATCTTGAATGAATCAACCGTGCCTGCCTCTACTACCTCTGTTGGCAACACATTCCAGGCACCTACCACCCTTCTGTCTAAAAGTACTTGCCATGTGTATCCCCCATTGAAAGTGTGACCTCTTGTTATTGAATCCTTCACCCTGGGAAAAAGCTTATGTCCATCTATCCTGTCTATACCCTTCAAGATTTTGTATACTTCAGGTCCCCCCTCAATCTCCTTTTTTCAACGAAAACAATCCTAACCTACTTAACTTCTCTTCATAGCTAGCACCTTCCATACCACACAACATCCTCGTAAACCTTCTCTGCACCCTTTCCAAAGTGTCCACATCCTTTAGAGAAATCTTAATACTAAATTTAGTTTAGATAATGGAGAACATCTCCCATAGTGACTTCCAGGTTGAGCAAGACCCATCTGGAAAAGTGAGAGCTCACTTTGTTCAGTGCATGGAAAGTCCAGACCCGAGAGCTCAGGATAATGTCAATTTCACTGTTTTCTACTTCTAAAAACAGATTTGTCTATTCTTAAGTTTTCGGTTCTTTTTCTCTTAGATTTTGATTAGATTCAGGTAGCAAATGAAACGTTAATTTGCAAGATAAAGGTGCATGAATTGGGGACATGGATTTGTTAGTATGGATAGAGGTTTGGTTTACAAAAAAGAAGCAAAATTGAACAATAAATGAGAAATTGTCAGGTGTGCCAGATGGATCAATGCTGGGTGCTCAGTTACTGACGGTGTATCTGAATGACTTAGATGAAGGGACCAAGAATAACAATGTCTCTTGTGTTTGCCAAGATTCACAGCTATATGGCAGAACAAGTCTGCAAAGAGATTTAGACAGGTCATGTGAGTGGCAGTTTAGATTACAAACAGGCAGAATTGTGATAACATTAAAATTGTGCCAGCTCTTTTGAGGGGCTGGTTAATCCCATTTCCCCATTTTCTCCATATCATTGTAATTTTTACTCCTTTAGTTATTTATCCAACTTTTATTTGGGACTGTACTCACAGTCCTCTGCAATATTGCATAAGAAAGGGTTTCCTAATGTCCAAACTCTGGCTTCTCATTCCTAATGAAGGGCTTTTGCCTGAAACATCGGTTTTCCTGCTCCTCGGATGCTGCCTGACCTGCTGTGCTTTTTCAGTACCACACTATCTGGTTTTTTTTGCCAGTCACCTCTAATTGGCATTATTTGGCTCTTGACCATTCAATGACTGGAAACTTTATTTATTATGCCAAAAGCTGTTATGATTTTAGACACCTTCATTAAATCTCATCGGGAGAACGAGTCGGTTTCTCTCTCCGACCCATGTAAAGTAACCCTGCGCCCTCTGAACCATTCTAATTAATCATGTCTGTAGCCTCCCCAAAGAAGCAATTCAAATGAAACAAAGAACTCTTGATGTTCGAGATCTGAAATAGAAAATGCAAGAGAAACTAAACAGGTCTGACAGCATCTATTAACTCAAAAATATGCGTGCTCTGATGGGGAGATGGTAATATAATGTGACCATAAGATATAGGAGCAGAATTAGGTTATTCAGCGCATTATTCGATCATGGCTGATAGGTTTCTCAAACCTTCTCGTTGTAACTCTCTTGATCCCCTTTTTAATCAAGAACCTTTCTATCTCTGACTTGAATACACTCATTGACTTGGCCTCCACATCCTCTGTGACAATGAGTTCCACAGATAAATCACCCTCTGGCTGAAGAAATTCCTCCTCATCTCAGTTCTAAAGGATCGGAGGCTGTGCTCTTGGGTCCTAGTATCTTCTACTAGTGAGAACATCTTCACCACATCCACGCTATCCAGTCCTGTCAGTATTCTGTAAGTATCAATAAGATTCCCCCTCATCCTTCTAAACTCCATAGAAAACAGACCCAGAGTCCTCATCTGCTCCTCATATCATAAACCCCTTCATCCCTGGGATCATTCTGTAAACCTCCTGTGGACCCCCTCCAACACCAACATGTTGTTCCTGATACAGGGCCCAAAACTGCTCTCAATATTTCAAATACAGTCTGAGTAGAGTTTTATACATGCTCAGCTGTTTATCCCTATTCTTGTATTCTAGCCGTCTCAAAATGAGTGCAAACATTGCATTTGTCTCCCTAACTGCTAACCTTATTAACCTGCTTATTAACCTTAAGAGAATCCTGAACTAAATCTTTTTGTGCTTCAGATTTAGAAAATGGTCTACACCTCTATTCTTCCTATCAAAGTGCATAACCTCTCACTTTCCCACAATGTGTTCCATCTGCCACTTGTTTACCCACTCTTGTAGCCTTACCAAGTCCTTCTACAGTCTCCCCACCTCTTCCACACTGTTGTTGCACCTATCTTTGTATCACCTGCAAACATTCAGTTCCTTTGTTTAGATTGTTAATCTATAACATGAATAAGCCCTCCAGTGCATGTCATCATGTCCCGCACCTCTGCCCTCAAACCCCACCCCTCCAACCGCAACAAGGACAGAACCCCTGGTCCTCACTTTCCAACCCACCAACCTCTGCATACATTGCATCATCCGCCGCCATTTCTGCCCCCTACAAATGGACTCCACCACCAAAGATTAAATTTCCCTCCACACCCTTATCCGTTTTCCATAAAGACCATTCCCACCACTACCTGGTCAGGTCCACCCCACCTAACAACCCACCCTCCCCTCCTGGCACCTTCCCCTGCCACCACAGGAATTGCAAAACCTGAGCTCACACCTCCCCCTCACCTTGACCAAGGCCCCAAAGGAGCCTTCCACATCCATCAAACGTTTCGCCTGCACTTCTACATGTCATTTACTGTATCCGTTGCTTCCAAAGCGATCTCTTCTACATTGGGGAGATTGGATGCCTACTTGTAGAGTGCTTCAGATAACATTTCTGGGACACCCACATCAATCACCACCGTCCCATGACTCAACATTTCGACTCCCCCTCCCACTCGACCGAGGACATGCAGGTGCTGGGCCTCCTCCATCACCACTCCCTTACCACCCGATGCCTCGACCGCCTCAGGACCCATGCCAATGCCTTTCCCCTAACACCATAGGCACTTATTTAGCAGCCTCCTACACACATCCACTGGCACTCATTTGTCTAACTTGCTTGTTTCCTCCTAACAGATTTGTCAGGCTTGACTTCCCCTTAATGAAGCCATGCTGATTCAGCCCTGTTTTAGCATTCGCTTCCAAGTGTTCAGTAATCTCACCCTTAATAATGGGCTCTAAAATATTATCAATGACCGAGGGCAGGCTAACTGGTCTCTACGTTCCCACCTTCTGCCTCCCTCCCTTCTTAAAACAGGGGTGTTACACTAGCCACATTTCAATCCTCTGGGACTCTTCCTGACTCTAGTAATTCTGGAAAGATCACCATTAATACCTTTACAGTCTCCTCAGCTATCTCCTTGGTGATTTAGGTCTAGGTGATTTAGTCATCTAGCTGATTTAGACCTTTCAGCTTCCCCAGTACCACCTTCTTAGTAATGGCCACTACTCTCACTTTTGCCCCCGACTCTCTTGAAGCTCTGGTATGCTACTGGTGTCTTCTGGCTTGAAGAATGATACAAAGTAGCCATTCAATTTCTCCACCATTTCTTTGTTCCCCATGACTTTGTCTCCAGCCTCATTTCCCAGCGGTCCAATGTCCACTCTTGCCTCTCCCTTGCCTTTTACATATCAGCTGCTGATTAAGCAGCTTTCTGTGAAAGGTACTGTATACAGAATAGCATTCTTACATTTTTTTTAATGTACCATGTTAATTTACTTTTGTTTCATTAATAAATATGATTTCAACCTTCATTCAAGCTGTGCTATACTTTGCATTGGACTTTTGGGTGATTTTTGAGCGATCATCAATGATACTTTTTGCTGGTCTGCTCCGGCCCTATTATTTCTATTAAATGATTTTCTATTAACTGAGGTTTCATTGGAATGCAACTACGGCATCGTGGGAGAGCTACCTGTATGTGTAAACTACTCTTAAGATAGCATAAAGGTATGAAAACCAATGTAATGTATTGTTCAGAGAATTTGTTTGCCACCAGTGGAAATGTCTTCATTGCATATGCTTAAACAAAAGCTGGGGTAAAGAAATCCCCAATTGTCATCTAGTCAGTTGTGGGAACCCAGGCAGTTCATTGACCGAAAGTTTGTAGAATATGCAGAGTAATGTAAGGTTAACCCCAGAAACACAGGGCTGGGGAAAATCCCCTTGAAGGTTTGACAGATGCTGGGAGTTCTCTGGAAAGTGGGTGTGTTACTTTTTGTCCTTTTGAGGGCTATCTGCTTGGAATGATTGAAGGTAACTTTTAAATGTCTTTAAAGTAGAAGCATATTTATTACATACACTTTTCTCTTTCATGCAGACAATTTCCAGCTGCTCTGGAAGATTTGCACGAAGCCGTAAAACTTTGTCCAAATAACCGTGAAATACAACGTTTGTTGATACGAGTAGAAGAGGAGTTCAGACAAATGCAGTATGGTCAGCAAATGCAGTATGCCCAACAACAGCAACAGACTCAGCGAGAAGATGTAGACTCTATGCATGAATTATATGATGAAGAATATTTGGAGCAAGAGTTGGATAATGTCTCTGTTGGCCTACAGACAGAAGCAAGATCTAGTCAAGGACTGCCAGTCATCCAAAGTCCACCTTCTTCCCCAGCACACCGTGAGCCCAGCTACAGATCCAGCTCGCCTCTCAACTCTCACCAGGTCTTTGACTACAGACCAACCACTTCAGTCTCCTCCCCAACACGGCAGGTCTACCAATCTACGTCACCATCGCTTTCACCTACTCACCAGAATTCTCATTATCGGCCTAGCCCTCCGCCTACCTCCCCTGCTCATCAAGGGTCTTCATATCGCTTTAGCCCCCCCCCAGTGGGTGGACAAAGCAAAGAATATCAGTCTAGTCCTCCTCCTTCACCATTGCGTAGAGCCCCACAGTACAGATCCAGCCCTCCTGCAGATAGTATGAGTATATATAGGCCTCAGTCTGGCTCACCAGTTCGGTATCAACAGGAACCCACTATAAGTCAGCTTCCTGGTAGGCCGAAGTCTCCTTTATCCAAAATGGCCCAAAGACCCTATCAGTTATCTCAACCACCATCAGGTTTACCCCAACAAGGGCTTAGATTACAGCCAGCCAAGGCCCAAATTGTACGCACTAATCAGCCAAGCTCTGCAGTACATTCTAGTGCTGTTATACTTGGTGGATCCTATAACCAGGGGCCCCACTCCATGAGCACTAAGCATCAATCGTCTTCAGTTGATATGACTCCTACTCAAAGTCGCTTGGTTTACCAGCCTGTAATGGGTGGAGCGGTGGCAGACAGTAGACCTGTGCAGCATGTGCAAGCCAGTCTAAGCGCTGGTGCAATAAGCAATGTTTGCCAGCATCCAGGAGCAGTAATGACTAAAGAGGATCACAACCAAAGACCCTCTTCTGCCTTTCGAGGGGGAATGAGGTATGGCCAAACTCCTCAAATTGGTCGCAGTCAATCTGCTTCGTATTATCCTGTTTCCCATTCCAAGCATGAATTAGAAAGATCTTCTGTTCCGTCCAGCCAGATTGCATCTCCAGATGTATCTCACATGATCAGGAGGGCACTCACTGTGAATCCTCCAGAAATTAAACCTCATCCACCAACACCTCGACCATTGCTCCATTCTCAAAGCACTGGCCTTCGTTTCTCCCCCTCTAACAATAGCCTTTCTTCTAGCTCCAATATTGTGTCTTCATTCCGTCCTTCTGCATCCATCCAACAGATGGAGATTCCACTCAAACCCACTTATGAAAGTCGATCTTGTGAAGAACAGTCTCCCATCTCTCCAACACAGGGTTATCCTGGAGATTCTGGTCGTTCCAGGACCACACCTTTCATGGGGATAATAGATAAAACAGCACGGACACAGCAATATACTCACATGCACCAGCAGAGCCGGACGTGGGCTGTGTCATCTGTTGACACTGTCATCACCAGTCCCACCTCCTCTGGAGGAATGTCTCCCCAGTCTGGTTCCTATAGTCCACCCTTAGTCAGTAACATTGCTTTCTTCAATAAAACTAACAATGCCCAAAATGGCCATCTGATAGACGACGATATATGTGTCTCCCATGGTAAGCTGACTAATGGATCCCGGGCAGAGATTTTGGAGAGGGTTAGTCAGGCTCCCTCATACCCAGATGTGAAGGTGGCTAGAACATTGCCTGTTGCCCAAGCATACCAGGACAGTATATATCGGCAGCTCTCCAGAGACTCGCGGCAAGGGCAAACGTCACCTTTAAAACCAAAGAGACCATTCGTAGAATCAAATGTATAAAGGGAATTCTCTAGATTATAAATCCCATATTGTGAGCAGGTTTGCAATTAAACCCCTTGCACATGTAGCCACAGAGTGCACTGTACAATGAAGCTGCTTCCACTTACATATGAAATAAGCCAGAAAAGAAAACATTAGTAGGTCCAGTTCCATTCCGTTGCTTAATTATGAGTAGTTTCTAACTTTTCTAACTATTGTATAAAAGTTTAAATGTCAGGAACGAGAAAGGTGATACGAATATCAAAGTATGAGTGCTCAAGTGATGAATGTTTAGACTAATGCATCAGATCAGTTTATGCTTTTATTTTACATAGGAAGGTTAACATAATTATGAGTAATTTTTTTTGGCTTTTTAAAGAAGTCTGACACACAAGTTACAATAAGGTGCAGATAATGACATTTATTTTCAAAGATACTGCTGTGAATTGTACAGCTTGTATTCAGTTTACTATGATTTATATGTAATGGGTGCATTACATTGAACTGTTGGTACGTTTCCAGAACCTCAGACACCAATCTGCATTTTATCTTGAAATCAGTTCTCTGCACTAGCATGGGATCAGGACTAATTTACCTTCAACGATACACAGTGAGTGTTTGCTTCAGCTGCGAGGTTATTCTGTTTAATACTGTAAATGTTGTATGAAGTTTTGCTCTCTACCGATCTGTAGTTGTTAATATTTAAGAGTATTTTAAGTTAAGTCAACTTACATCAGGTAATTTTTTAAAACTTTATTTTAAACCAGGTGCAACTATTGTTAAAATTATGAATATAAGGGGACATTCCCAAAGCAAAGAATATGGGAGTTAAGTTTCCAATGGCATTCTCCCACTCCCTTAGGCTTATCTTTAACAGAAGAGCCACAGAAACCCTGGAGAAAGGGAAATTATACTTTTTTTCTGGATTTTTCAGTGCCATCCCCCCA
Source organism: Hemiscyllium ocellatum (assembly GCF_020745735.1). NCBI lineage: Eukaryota > Metazoa > Chordata > Chondrichthyes > Orectolobiformes > Hemiscylliidae > Hemiscyllium > Hemiscyllium ocellatum. The sequence goes on along the minus strand of NC_083432.1, from coordinate 10,628,819 downwards.
GATGAGTGGGTGAACATTACCAGACTGCTTTCCATTTTTTATTGTCTGGCCTCTCCATCTTGAAAAGAAGACCAGGCACTCATACAGAAATTTATTTGTAATTTTAATGTCCACACTGGAGCATTTTCACAATTCACACCTTGCGTCTGCCATTCAGCAACTGGAAACATAATTGCCTTAACATTTCTAATACACAATAACTGTTCTAAAAAGTTGCAAAAAAACACTTCGAGAAATATTATGTAGACCTTTGCAACTCGTATTCCCGATACAAGCAGTTCTTCCAATTGTGTTCCTGTGCAACTCTGCACTATTCAAAAATCATGCAATACTAGCAACACTTAGTGTTGGCAATCTAATTGCGTTATAGCCAACACATACTTTAAAAGTTCAAGCTTTAGAAATAGCGTTCCCTATTCACCTAATCATGTTACAACCAATTCACGTTAATAAAAGCCGTGTAATAACAGAACTGCCTGTATTGTGAAATTTTGTTAGCAAATGATTTGATGATTTGAAATGTGCTAACCTGAAAAGAAGAAACACAATGCCTATTAACACGACTGTCATGTTGGTAACCTGTATTATTTTAAAATTTGTTGAGCGGTAATCCTCGGTCAGATCAATAAGCTGCCCATTCATTTTTGAATCCTCCTTTTCCTCTATTTGTTTCAGAAATGCCACTTGCTTTATAATATTTAGGGTCCCAACCTAGAAATTTCACTTGCAATATCTGGTTAGAACAGAACAAACCCAAACAAAACTAGTTCTTCAAATCTGAAAATGCCATAGATGTTTAATAGTTATTCATGTCTTAAAGTAAGCTGTGTAATTTTTTTTTCCAATGAACATTTCTGAATTCGCTTCTTAATTTATTTTGCATCATGTTTTTCAGTTATCTCCTTACTCCTGCTCATTTTTACATCCTTCATTTTAATCAGAGTGTGGTGCTCTTGATATCCTGACTTGAAAACTGAACTACAGTTGCTGTGGAATGAAGTTCATGCCTTTCTTTCTTGATTCTCCAGGTCTTGCCAATGTGAAATATTTCACTTCTGCTTCTCACAACTCTTCTCTACCTAATGAATATCAGGAATTCACCTCCACAAAACACCATTTTCTCTCCCTTTATTACTTGTATCTTTTATTCACTTCCTTCCATTTCTCAGTTTCCTTTCTGATTGTATGAATTATTCTATTGCTGATTTTGTGATGTTATGTCAATTTCACTGCCATGTAATTCTATTCATATTTGGAAATGTCCCCTAAATGCACTTCATATTAACAAAGTTATATGAAGTCATTTTAGCATTTGCACAAGGTTAGGCAAAAAAGAAACACATTTAACCTTAATGTGCAGTTCCTTAAGTACAACAGCACATTATTTCACAGATTTCTTTACACTGAAAGTTTGTCATCTGCATTTCCTGTACATGAGTGCACTTTATCGTTAACCTTTATATAGTGGAATGATAATCGTGAATAGTGTTCTCATTAGGAGATAAACAGTTGTAACTCTTGGTGTATTTCACAGAAAAAGAAAAAGCAAAATATTAAATTTGTAGCACAAATGATTTGCTGTAAATAAATGTCACCGTGTCAGGCACTAATCCAGTATTCCTCAAATGCTCTTCCTTGGAAATTCCAACAGCACACAACTTAACTCTCACTTTCACCATGTATATAAATTTGAATGGTACACGCTATCTGAATACACACAAAAATCAGTCTTTTGCCACATGCCTATAATATTTTTGTAATACAGAATCCAATAGTCGAGACCCACATTATATTGATAAGAGATGGCGTGTAAAGTATGCTGATTATCTTATTTACGAATCTAGATTAGAACAGCACGGCTAAACGTTAAGGATGAGTATTTGGATTTGCTTCTGCTGCTTTCGTTGAACTCTAGACAAAAGAAAGTGGATTTGCAGGGGTTAGTGCGGAGAAATATGAAGAGACGAGCCTCCCAAAGCTGCCAGGGAGATAGATATTTCAAATGGACAGACTCCATGAGCCACATGGAGCCTAGCATAAGCATATGCAGATCCAAATGGAGTATCAAAGCAATTGACAGCACCACAGGCCAGAGATCCTTTTGCAAAACTACCACTGTGTAATGCAGAAAAAAACATGGAAAATGGTTGTATTGTTTTTCTTGACAAAATGCACAATTAACAGCACAGTTTGGTTTGTATCCTAAAGTAATCACAATTCGACTAACTAAACACAATTTGGAGTTAAGTTGTGTTGGCTGAATGTTTTCTCCAGCCTGCAGTTTTTAAAATGCCAGGAACTTGCTAAGTATCACTGACCCAGTATCACTGCAATTCTCTACAACTGATGTCAATATCTAGCTAGCTCAACACTGACCAGTTAAAACCTACATACTTTTGTTATGAAGGCACACATTTACACATGTTACTGGGTCTTGCAGTTTGTGATGAAGAAATAGCTATTACTTTTGTTAACACAACTTGTGGTCAGTATGAATTATGCACTCCTAATGCTAATGAAGCAGTGGGAATTGCTCCTCAACAGGGTAATAGAAAGACCATTTTATAAATGTGAATGAGTTTACTTTCTGGCGTATTTATAGAACACTGAATTGCTGTAATATATGGCTATAATTTACGACAATTGGCAGTTACAGGCCCTGATATAAAGATAACAGTCGCCCTCAGCAACAAATATCCTTCCAATTACACTAATGAAGTTCTGAAGTTCCCTCTTTAACCGAAACAAATTGAGGCATTAATGCTCTAACTTCTTGGTTTCTAAGATGCAAGTGTACACAAAGTAAATTCTGTGTACTTACCATGCCGTTATTGGTTTTTAAATAAAATAATCCATATCAATGGAAGTGCAACAACTTTTATCTTGGCACAAAAAAAAGGGTGGGGGACCATCAAGGAGGGAGTTATAAAATCATGTTTGTATAGACGAACAATGTGTCTTAAAATATATCAACAAATCACCATGGAGAAACTGGTTAAACCTTGTAATATGCAGTGTTGGTAAGCTACTTAAAGCATTCAGGAATTTACTATTACAAAAGTGCCATGATTTGAAATGTAATTTAGTAAATACATATCTGCAAATATCTTACTGATCATCAGTTGCTTCCCTCTCTTTCTCTCTCATCATTCCAAAGTTCAGTATTTGATATTTGAACTGGCTTATTTTCCACATTCATCGTAGAGTTAAGGGAGGAAATTAAATATTGGGGCAAGGTGCAATACATAGTCCATGGACATCAATTATTAGATCTTTACCAGAATTATGACAAACTCTACGAAGTTTCATAAAGTTGATTATTGAAACGTACATTTACACCTTCATTCTGATTTAAATATAGTTATGTATATTTGCAGTTAAGATTATCAAACTTTTAATAGTAATTAAACACTCCAGGTAGATAGCACACTTTCAAATCTAAAACAATCTGGAATTTACGTCTAATTTGGATTCAATCAAAACAGAATACAATATGTTGTATGAATTAATTTTCCTTCTTACTGAGGAGTGCAATTTTTTTTGAGTAAATAGATACAGAAACAGCTGCGGCAGGGATGCATGTCGGTACTTTTTTCTCCCCTTGAAAATGATTGAACAGAATACCAAACATGTGAATGTAATTACAAAAAATTAAATTGTACAATGTCATTTCTGTGTGGATTCAAGGATTCTTTTATTTTCTCTGTAATGTTAATAATGCTCAAAGAAGGCATCTGTACGCAGTGAGATACCAGCTGGAGAACTATATAAAAGGTTTTCTGTTGTGTCTCTGTCTTTCTACTCATCTCTCTCTGTCTCTCCTTCCTCCCTCCAACTTTTGATGTAAAGATATTTTCTCTGTATATTATAAACTGCATGTTTTGTTCCAATTACTTAATAATAATTACAGAAGGTTGTGATATTGTATCCAGGTCGCTCTGGGTTGCGGCCCCTTCCATATTTTGGATGGAGATTTCTCTTTGCTGTATTGCTTGCTGAGCAGAGTAATATTGTCTGTACATGTGGGCTGTGAATTAGTGCAAAACAAAACAACAAAAAAAAATAAATGAATGCTTCTGTTTTTATTTTTGATTTACAGATTGTGATCTGCACAATTTACTGTATGAAAATACTGTACCTATTTATAAATGGTTAACATTTCAAATTAAATGAAACACAACTGCCTAACTTTCATTAATGATTATTTTTGAAATTTATATAGAGATTTAAATTGTCTGTAATCCCATCAAACATGAAAAATAAGTTTAAGTACAGAATAAATATTGCACATCCTTCAAGATGAACATAAGCAATTGTTAGCATTTGCATAGCAGCTGCTAAGAACTGCCATTCTTACTCGGTTCACTGTCCACTGGGCAACCCTTCTTAGGATTTTTCTAATCTCACGTGATTGTCTTAGAACTGTGTCTTATAACAAACTGCCACCCAGCAGGATTCTGTGCCATCTACCAAGCAAAAATACTGGTGGAAAAATTTATTATTTTCTGACAGAGTTCTGATCTTGGCATCTGAGCATTGCTGAAAGTATTACTGAATTTATCTTACAGTGGTTGATGTGTTTCAGTGTATCAGGAAACTTCAATTAAGAGTTCAGCCTTGCTAGTTTTCCCTGAAGATGGAAAGTTATATAATGATTTTTGGTTGAATGCACCTCATTGGGATTAGGTCTACTGCCCACATAAATAGGATGTGTGCACTCCAGGTTAAAAGGACTTAGCATAGTAGGACCATTATGAGCCAGTCTAATCGAGGTGCTTTGATCAAGATGAGTTCTATATCATATCTTCCATATTTATATCATAATGAAGGAATAGTCAACATATTTTTGCAACTTAGCATTTGGTTTGCAGATAAAAGCTAGAAAAATGCTGCCAGATGGTTGTTTTAATCTTTCCATGTAATCTAAACCTTCAGCCACAAAATAAGTATCCCAATTGACATAATGTCTTGAACTGATTAATTTCTACTGCTTTTGTATGCTTTTACCTAATTTCACCAAAGCTCTGGATGGTTATATGAATAGGCAGTGGTTGGAGGGATATGGGCCGGGTGCTGGCAGGTGGGACTAGATTGGGTTGGGATATCTGGTCGGCATGGACAAGTTGGACTGAAGGATCCGTTTCCATTCTGTACATCTCTATGATGCTTGGCGGTTTGCAGAGTTGTTTAAAGATGGTAAAGTTGACAGGAAGTGGATCTACACATTGAGAAAACCTAATTGGTTTTTGCTTTCTCCAATTCATCTCAGTCACAGATTAGAGTCGTAGAGATTTACAGCCATAGAAAAAGGCCCTTAGGCCCATGAGATTGTGACTGTCAAGAACAAATACCTAATTACTCTGTAGTCAAATCCTTGGCTGATATGAGAAGCTACAGAGACAGCACAGAAAGAACAGACTTATTTGAAGAGCTGATTACAGCTCCATGTTCGACAGCCTTAGTTCTCATCAGCTGACCTCTTAGGAAATGTAACATTTCTCATTAAAATGTTTACAAAATCGCAACAATCAACCTTTGCTTCAAAACACACCATCTGAAAAAAAGCTGCTTGAATCAGGGTGTGTCTCTTATACCTCAACCAATCAATATCTACCGATCAATTTAACATTGTTAGCCTTGAAGCAAATCATGTTTGACAATGAGTTATTTGAAAAGGTTACAAGCTATGGTGTAGATGTGGTGCACTTAACTTTCCAAAAAAATTTGATAAGCTCAAAGGATACAAAGTGTGAAGTGTGTAAGCAGTGGCATGAGTATGGATAGAGAAACAATTAGCTAAGACAAAACGGGAGTAGGGATAAAATGATCATTTCCAGTACAAGCTGTAACAACTGGAATGCCACAGACCTGAGCCCTCAACTATTTACAATCTATCAGTGACTTGGATGAAGGAATTAACTTTATGGTAGCTGTTTGCTGGTAACACACAGATACGAAAACAAGTTCTCAAGGGAACATACAGTTAATAAATAGATGTGCTTAGGTTAAGAAAGTGGGCAACAATTTGCCAGATGGGGTATAATGTGCTAAAATGTGAACTGTCAACTTTAACAGGAAGACTGGAAAAGCATTATGTATAACCGGAGACAGAGTTTAAGAAGGTAAATAGAATGGGAGGGGAACTGCAAGGGGAACAGAATAGAAAAGCGCTATAACCACACAGGACTTTTGAAACCAAATCTGGAGGACAGTTTTGATCTCCTCACGGAAAGGTATAATTACATCAGAAACAGTTCAGAGAATGTTCACTTGACTAATTCCTGGGATGAAGAGGTTATCTTATGATGAAAGGGCCTTAGAAGAAGGAGAGTTGATCTTATTGAAACATAAGATAGTGAGGAATGGTGCTGGTAAAGCACAGCAGGTCAGGCAGCATCTGAGGAGCTGGAGAAGGGCTTATGCCTGACACACACACACACTCTTGACTCTTATCTCCTGCATCTGCAGTCCTCGCTTTCTCCAGCATAGTGAGGGGGCTTGACAGGATGGATGCCGACAAGGTGATCCCCCTAATAGCGAAGTCTACAATGAGAGAGACAAAGTTTAAAAGTTAGAAGTCTCTTCCTCAAAGCAGCAGAAGCTGCAACATTAAATATATTTAATGATGTCATTTAAAATCTAACTAATATCCACATGATAAGAGTTATGTAGAGCAGACAAAAAAAAAAGGAGCTGACGCCCAAGCTTATCAAATAGTTGAATAGGATCAAGGTGCTGAATGGCCTACTCTTATTATTGTGTATAGCACCAACAAACTTGTGCATGTCCTTGAAAATGTCCTTTTTTCAGATGTCTCAGAAGCCTTCCCAAAACCAAGTCTTTTTCTAGCAAAAAATCCACAACATGGCTTCCATAGACAATGTTAAGGATCAATACCACCAACCAGATCACGTTTTAAATCAATGCTATACACAGGTATAGCATTACCGTTAATTAATACCTTCACACTCGCAAATTGCATGGATGGAAATTCATGTCACCTGCCAACACACTCTCACTCTTGAATCTTATCCTGATTTATGGATATTCTCTAGTCATTCTGTTCAGAGATATTATTATATACCTCTGAGACTTGAATCCAGGCTTCCTGATTCAGAGATATTACAGTACCACAAGAATCCTCACATCACTAACTATATCATTAAGAAAAACAATTAATTTAAAAGCAAATGCTGTGGATGTTAGAAGTCTGACATGGAAGTCAATATGTGCTGGAGTAACTCAATGCATCTGGCAATAGCAGGAGAGGGAGAACCTGAGATAACACTTCAAGTCCCAGTTTCCAAAGAAGAGCAGACAGTCTGAGATACATTTTAAACAGAACACCCAAGAGGAATTTCGAGAGACAACATCAGCGAAAGGGTTCGCAACAGGTTGAGGAAAAGAATGTTAACCATTTAAGGTCTCTGACTCTAGCAGTTCTACTAAAGCAGGCTACCAATGACTATAACCCTCCGTGTCATTAAAGTATAATAAAGGTCTTTTAAGTCACTCCCACAATCTGTACTGTTCAGTTCACCTGTGAGAAAACTCAACTATGGAAGCCATTTCAGCTGCTAAATTCCAGTTTCAAGTTTTCTGTACCTTCACTTTAGAAACAGAGTATCCTAACAGGGTAACTTTTGTGTTTGTAGTAGTTTCATTTACATCGACTTTTCCTCTTTGAAAAATGATAGTTATTTGATAAAATATAGATCCAAAGTTTGGGAGAAGATTTGTAGCTCGGGTGCTCGGTGTTGTGGTTCTGTTCGCCAAGCTGGGAATTTGTGTTGCAAACGTTTCGTCCCCTGTCTAGATGACATCCTCAGTGCTTGGGAGCCTCCTGTGAAGCGCTTCTGTGATGTTTCCTCCAGCATTTGTAGTGATTTGTACCTGCCGCTTCCGGTTGTCAGTTCCAGCTGTCTGCTGCAGTGGCCGGTAAATTGGGTCCAGGTCGATGAGCTTATTGATTGAATCAGTGGAGGAGTGCCATGCACCTAGGAATTCCCTGGCTGTTCTCTGTTTGGCTTGTCCCAGTCAAACTCATGTTGCTTGTCATCTGAGTGTGTGGCTACTTTGCAAAACCAATGTGGTGTACAAAATCCCATGCAAGGACTGCACAAAACACTACATAGGACAAACAGGAAGACAGCTAACAGTCCACATCCATGAACACCAACTAACCACGAAACGACATGACCAGCCACACACTTAGTAGCCACACACTCAGATGACAAGCAACATGAGTTCGACTGGGACAACACTACAATTATAGGACAAGCAAAACAGAGAACAGCCAGGGAATTCCTAGAGGCATGGGGCACTCATCCACAGATTCAATCAATAAGCATATCGACTTGGACCCAATATACCAGCCACTGCAGCGGACAGCTGGAACTGACAACCGGAAGCGGCAGGTACAAATCACTATAAATGCCAGAGGAAACATCACAGAAGCGCTCACCTAGACAGGGGACAAAACGTTTGCAACACACATTCCCAGCTCGGTGAACAGAATGACAACTATCGTTTTTACTTACAGAAATAATTGTCTTGTAAACTAATCTTAGATCTTATTCAAACTAAAATCCTGTTGTTAGTTTTCTTAAGTGCTTTAATTTAAAATGAAAGGATGCTAAGTGAGGTTCATAATTATGGACCACTGTATGGATATGTCTAGTGTAACTGTGATTTATGCTTGTGAATTAATTTATAATCATCTTACATTTACGTAGCTCCCTAGGTTTTTGTTGTCCTAGGTGTGACCTTATCCCTAAACTGACATGATATTTGAATTCTTCCATGAGAATCACTTCCCTAAAGCTCTCAAACATTTGTACAACCTTTATTGATCTTAACCTCTGATCAAACACCATTTCCTTCTCCCTAACAAATTCATATGGGAAAACAAATTCTTTTTGTTTGCTTGTGAGCTGAAATGGAAAAATGACAGTTTAAAAAAAAAGGACTGTGTAAAGGAATACTGCACTTCTTGAAAGCAGGGTTCCAATCTTCCTTATATGTCCTGTTTATCCTGCTGTTTGTTCAAACAATGGGGAAGGTTTAGTAACAGCTGAGGTGAAGCGAAGGACTGTGGTCAGATTGAGATACAGCTGACAACAAATGTACGGATTGGTCTGTGGAATGGTGACCATTGCCAACATCTATGTGATTAGCTATCAGGTTACTGAACAAAATGTTTAGGTCTGAATCAATTGGATCTCCTAGATGGAAGGCATAATGCATTTCTCTGCAGTTAAAAAAAAGCCTCAAGCCTGAAGAAAGGTGGTCTATTTCCTCTGTTTAGTTGCTGTAAGTTGTGGCTTTTAACCAATAATTCCAAGTGTGAACAAGTTGTCCTGTCTCTACTGCAAACAACTGAATGTTGATGGAGAAGGAAGACTGAGGAGCAGAAACTCCTGATAAACAAAAAAGATCTTAGGGAACCCTAGGGTAGGAACTATTGAAATGTCTCCCCTGTCTTTCCCTCTACCTATAAAACCTTTTTTTCTGTGTCTATGTACAAATATACAAAGAGTTTTATGACAAGATTAAAGTTTTAGCTAGTAGAGTTATGGATGTAAGTTTGCTCACTGAGCTCCAAGTTCATTTTCAGATGTTTCATTACCATTCATCAGTGATATCATCAGTGAGCCCAACTAGCCACAAAAAAGACATGACTAGTATCCTTACATGCAGATGAGGAAAGACACCACTTTGGGACAACATATCCATCCTAGGACAAGCCAAACAAAGACATGCACGAGAATTCTTAGAAGCATGGCATTCCAACCAGAACGCTATCAACAAACACATGGACTTGCACCTCATCTTCCACCCTCTGAGAAAAAAAACCTAGGAAATGACATCACCAACCCAAGAAAACCTAAACACAGAGATAGAAAGTGGGGCATAACACCAACACTTCACTAGTGGCTCACTAATGATGTTACCTAGTATGGTGACGAAACATCTGAAAACGAACCTTCCAGTTCAGTGAGCAAACTTACTTCCAGAACCTCAACCTAAGCTACAAATATTCTCAAAACTCACTAGTAGAGTTATGTGTTGTTGGTTCATAATCAATTCTAGTTAAAGTAACCAATTTATTTATGATAAATATTAATCTTTGTTAAAAGGTAAAAACATGATCCTTGCTTCTGTTTTATAATTTTACACAATACATTTGTAATGGTGCTAGAAGAAGTGGGTCTAAATGTAGCAGTTACGCCCCACCCAATTTATATAATAGTAGTATGGATAACAGGAAAACCAAATAGGTGTATTGTACTTGGATTTTCTAAACACTTGTGAGAAGATGACACATATTGTCAGAGCACAAACAAGGCATTGAAGTTAATGTAAAGATTAGTTATTGGACAGAAAGCACAGCGTAGGAATAAATGATGTTGTGATCCCAGCTAACAATAAAACTGGATATTGAGATCTCCGTGCAAAACCTGGATTGATTTTTTTTTAAGTTTGGTTGCTCAGCAACTGACTGTATTCACAAGAGAATGTATTTGCACTTTTAACAAAATAACAAGTTTATCGCATACAGGAATAGGAAATAAAACTACATTGTGTATTAGACAATTTACAAACTTATTGTCATAAACAAAACAAAGGAACAATTCAACCTTTTTCACAGTTATGCACTTCACAGACACTCCATTAGTGGGCCAGAGACCCAGGTTCAATTCCCACCTCAGGCGACTGACTGTGTGGAGTTTGCACATTCTCCCTGTGTCTGCGTGGGTTTCATCCGGGTGCTCCGGTTTCCTCCCACAGTTCAAAAATGTGCAGGTTAGGTGAATTGGCCATGCTAAATTGTCCGTAGTGTTAGGTGAAGGGGTAAATGAAGGGAATGGGTGTGTGGGTTGCGCTTCAGCGGGTCGATGTGGACTGATGGACCGAAGGGCCTGTTTCCACACTAAGTAATCTAATCTACCCGACTGAAATTCATTCCAACCTCAACTGATAAGATCGCAACAACTCCTTTTGGTTCACAAGATGTAATTTTCTTTGTCTTCCCCAAGACAGAGACAAAGACTAACTGACTGATTGATCACACTGAATTCTAAGAAATAACTTGGGGCTTTTTCAAATTAGAGGAGAAAGTGAGGACTGCAGATGCAGGAGATCAGGGCTGCAAATGTGTTGCTGGAAAAGCGCAACAGGTCAGGCAGCATCCAAGGAACAGGAGAAGGAAGGGCTTATGCCCGAAACGTCGATTCTCCTGTTCCTTGAATGCTGCCTGACCTGCTGCGCTTTTCCAGCAACACATTTTCAGCTTTTTCAAATTACTTTGACTAACAGCCTGAAAACAATCAATATGGGTTCCTGAATGGATCTTTTCTTCTAAACTGACCCTCCTTCAAATCTCTGGCCATTTTCCAACAGTTGAATATTTCTGTTATTGTGAAATTAGTTTTATTTAAAAAAAAACTAACTGCCATCCAGTTTCCATCGCATTCTTCTGAAACAAGACTGCACCAAGAGACAGAGAGTAGCAATTGAAGGGAGTTTCTCAAAATGGAGAAAAGTGACCAGTGTTGTTCCACAGGGATCAGTGCTGGGGCCACTGTTGTTTGTAAAGTACATAAATGATCTGGAAGAGGGAATTGTTGGTATGATCAGCAAGTTTGCAGATGATATTAAGATTTGTGGAGTAGCAAAAACCATAGAGGACTGTCAAGGAATACAGGAGAATATAGACAGACTGGAGAGTTGGGTGAAGTGGCAGATGGAGTTCAATCCAGGCAAATGTGAGGTGATACATTTTGGGAAGTCTAATTCTACAGCAAATTATACAGTAAATATAAGGGCCTTGGGAAAAGTTGATGAGCAGAGATATCTGGGAATTCAGGTCCATTGTACCCTGGAGGTTGCTGCACAGGTGCGTAGAGTGGTCAAGAAGGCATATGGTATGCTTGCCTTCATCAGACGGGGTATTGAGTATAAGAGATGGCAGGTCATGTTATAATGGTTTGGCTGCATTTATAATAGTGTACAGTTCTGGTCGCCACTTTGGAGAGGATGCAGAGAAGGTTTACCAGGATGTTGCCTGGTATGGAAGGTGATAGCTCTGAAGAGAGGTTGAGTAGGTTAGGATTGTTTTCATTAGAAAAAAGGAGATTGAGGGGGGACCTGATTGAGGTCTACAAAATCATGAAGGGTATAGACAGGGTAGATAGAGGTAAGTTTTTTTTCCCCCAGGGTTGAAGGATTCAAAAACGAGAGGTCACACTGTCAAGGTGAGAGGTGAAATGTTTAAGGGGGATACATGTGGCAGGTACTTTACACAGAGGGTGGTAGGTGCCTGGAATGCATTGCCAGCAGAGGCAGGCATGGTAGATTCATTTAAGATGCATCTGGACAGATGCATGAGTAGGTGGGGAGCAGAGGGATCCAGATGCTTAGAAATTGGGTGACAGGTTTAGACAGTGGATTGGGATCGGCTCAGGCTTGGAGGGCTGAAGGAACTGCTCCTGGACCGTAAATTTTCTTTGTTCTTTGTTCAACACCAGTGTTGCTAACAATAGTCGGTTTAAATGGTTTATCATAACTTGGTGCTGCTAATGCTGGTGAAGGAGCGTGTACAGCTTTCAAGTTGTGAAGATACTCTGCATCATTTTATCTATTTAAATTTCTTGCCTTTCTTTAATAAACTTGTCAAAGCCACTGTGTTGCTAACATTTGGAAAGAATTTCTGATAAGATTCACTAATGCTGATATACTACAAATTTTTAGGTTTGCCTTTTTTTTTAAAAAGAGAAAATTCAAGGAAGCTGACATTTCTGCTTCTCTAAATGCTACTTGGTCTTGTCCCTCTATAAGGACTACACATTTTATTTGGAAAAGCAACCTGAAGGAAACATTTAACTTTTTAAAAAGTGTATTTTTTTGCTGAAAATAGATTTGATACATTTGAGAGTTGCATCAAATGTCTTTGGAAAACAAAATGGAACTGCTGAGCTACATCTTATAGACTGGTTGTATGAGGACAGGTTGTCACAGAACTGAGAGTTAAAAAAAGGAGTTTGAACTCTGTGCAACTGGATGGCTTTCTCTCTATCAAGCCCCGCTGCACCCGATGTGGCCTCCTCTATATTGGGGAGACAGGTCGCCTACTTGCAGAACGTTTCAGAGAACACCTCTGGGACACCCAGACCAACCACTCCGTGGCTCAACACTTCAACTCCCCCTCCCACTCCACCAAGGACATGAAGGTCTTTGGACTCCTCCATCTCCAGACCATAGCAACACAATGGCTGGAGGAAGAGCGCCTCATCTTCTGCCTAGGAACCCTCCAACCACAAGGGATGAACTCAGATTTCTCCAGTTTCCTCATTTCCCCTCCCCCCACCTTGTCTCAGTCCCAACACTCGAACTCAGCACCACCTTCCTAACCTGCAGTCTTCTTCCTGACCTCTCCGCCCCCACCCCCACTCCGGCCTATAACCCTCACCTTAACCTCCTTCCACCTATAGCACCTCCAACGCCCCTCCCCCAAGTCCCTCCTCCCTACCTTTTATCTTAGCCTGCTTGGCACACTCTCCTCATTCCTGAAGGAGGGCTCATGCCTGAAACGTCGATTCTCCTGCTCCTTGGATGCTGCCTGACCTGCTACGCTTTTCTAGCAACATACTTTCCGCTCTTTCTCTCTATCTGCCTGGAAAAGAAATAACACTGAAAGACTTTACAAAGAGGGGGAACTGCTGATTTTAACAAAGACCTAGATCCAAATGATGGGCTTAAAAAGTTAGGATCACCACAGTTGACATCATTCATCATGAAAAACTATAAATGAACAGTGGGAATATCACTTCATTCCAACCCTTTTGGTTACGATGTTGTTCTACAGACTTTAAGGCAATTTGGCTATATCTTCCACACATGGATATTTCGGAAAAAAAAAAATCGGTTGATGCCCTGTGTGAATGAATTTGTGTGTTTTTGAATTTAAAGAGAGCGTAGTTTAAGTTTCAGTTTGCCACGTTAGACGATAGGTTTGTTATAATAATGGTTTCCTACTTGTTAGCCTCCTTGTATGTGGCAGTGAGTCTATGATTCAAATATTCAGCATCATAGACAGCCACCTTTAACAGATCTTATAAAAATGGAAGTGGGTAAAGTGAGGGTGAGGTTACGGTGCCAGGTGGATAGAGGATAAGATGGGTAGGATGCCAAGGCACAAATTGAAAAGAGACCCAAGTAAGTCTTGGAGAATTTAGAATAGGTCAGGACAGGTGAGAGACATGGTTTCATATTGAGACTGGCCAGTGTTAGTGTCAAGAGTCCAGGGCTGTGTTGGATACAAGACTCATACAGGTGGGATATCAGGTCCAATGGCAGTGCAGGGTCTGGCAGGGTTGGAGGGGGGTGGTTAGGTCATGTAGAGTAGGGGAAAGATGTGTAGTGTCCACTAGTGTGGGAGGTGGGGTCTATAGAATCTGGCAGTATCAGATACAGGTCAAAGGACACTTGCATTCTGAACAGAGCAAGATGTGCTGGGTCTGCTGTCTGTTGTGGGAGAAAGGATGTGGATCAGAGTTGTGGGTGTAAGAGTTGTAGGATAGTAAGTTGGTGGGTCAATTTAATATTTGGCCAGAAGTTAGTGTAACTTTTTTTGACTAGGGGATTTTAACTTTCCATAGACTGGGACTGCCATAGTGTTAAGGGTTTAGATGGAGAGGAATTTCTCAAGTGTGTACAAGACAATTTTCTGATTCAGTATGAGAAGAGAGGAGGCGGTACTAGAGAAGGTGCAAAACTTGACCTACTCTTGGGAAATAAGGCAGGGCAGGTGACTGAGGTGCCAGTGGGGGAGCACTTTGGGGCCAGCGACTATAATTTATTCGTTTTTAAAATAGTGATGGAAAAGGATATACCAGATCTAAAAGTTGAAGTTCTAAATTGGAGAAAGGCAATACCAATTTGATGGTATTAGGCAAGAACTTTCGAAAGGTGATTGGAAGCAGATGTTCGCAGGTAAAGGGACGGCTGGAAAGTGGGAAGCCTTCAGAAACGAGATAACAAGAATCCAGCGAAAGTATATTCCTGTCAGGGTGAAAGGGAGGACTGGCAGGTATTGGGAATGCTGGATGACTAAAGAAATTGAGGTTTTGGTTTAGAAAAAGAAGGAACCATATGTCAGGGATAGACAGGATAGAACGAATGAATCCTTAGAAGAGTATAAAGAAAGTATGAGTATACTTAAGAGGAAATCAGGAAGGCAAATAGGGGACATGAGATAGCTTTGGCAAATTGAATTAAGGAGAATCCAAAGGGTATTTACAAATACATTAATGACAATAGGGCCCCTCAAAGATCAGCAAGGCGGCCTTTTATGGAGCTGCAGAAAATGGGGAGATACTAAATGAGTATTTTGCATCAGTATTTACTGTGGAAAAGGATATGGAAGATTTAGACTTAGAGAAATAGATGGTTGACATCTTGCAAAATGTCCATATTATAGAGGAGGAAGTGCTGGATGTCTTGAAATGGGCAAAGGTGGATAAATCCCCAGGACCTGATCAGGTGTACCCTAGAACTCTGTGGGAAGCTGGAGAAGTGATTGCTGGGCCTCTTGCTGAGATATTTGTCTCATTGATAGTCACAAGTGAGGTGCCGGAAGACTGGCAAACGTGGTGCAACTGTTTAAGAAGGGTGATAAGGACAAGCCAGGGAAGTATAAACCAGTGAGCCTGACGTCGGTGGTGGGCAATTTGTTGGAGGGATTCCTGAGGGATAGGATGTATATGTATTTGGAAAGGCAAGGACTGATTAGGGATAGTCAATATGGCTTTGTGCATGGGAAATCATGTCTCACAAACTTGATTGTTACTTCTTCAAAAAACTCAAAGAGGATTGATGAGGGCAGAGCGGTAGATGTGATCTATATGGATTTCAGTAAGGACCTCAACAAGGTTCCCCATGGGAGAATGCAAGGTTAGATCTCATGGAATACAGGGAGAACTAGCCATTTGGATACAGAACTGGTTCAAAAGGTAGAAGACAGAGGGTGGTGGAGAGTTGTTTTTCATACTGGAGGCCCGTGACAAGTGCTGGGTCCTCTACTTCTTGTCATTTACATAAATGATTTAGATATGAGGATAAGAGATAGTTAGTAAGTTTGCAGATGACACCAAAATTGGAGGTGTAGTGGACTGCGAAGAGGGTTACCTCAGATTACAACACGAACTGGACCAGATGGGCCAATGGGCTGAGAAGTGGCAGATGGAGTTTAATTCAGATAAATGTGAGGTGCTGCATTTTGGGAAAGCAAATCTTAGCAGGACTGATACACTTAATGGTAAGGTCCTAGAGAGTGTTGCTGAACAAAGAGACCTTGGGGTGCAGGTTCATAGCTCCTTGAAAGTGGAGTCGCAGGTAGATCAGATAGTGAAGGCGGCGTTTGGTATGCTTTCCTTTATTGGTCAAGAATATTGAGTACAGGAGTTGGGAGGTCATGTTGCAGCTGCACAGGACATTGGTTAGGCCACTGTTGAATATTGCGTGCAATTCTGGTCTCCTTCCTATCGGAAAGATGTTATTCAGAAAAGATTTACAAGGATGTTGCCAGGGTTGGTGGATTTGAGGTATAGGGAGAGGCTGAACAGGCTAGGGCTGTTTTCCCTCTAGCGTCGGAGACTGAGGGGTGACATTATAGAGGTTTATAAAATTATGAGGGGCATGGATAGGGTAAATAGGCAAAGTCTTTTCCCTGTGGTCGGGGAGTCCAGAACTACAGGCATAGGTTTAGGGTGAGAGGGGAATGATATAAGAGACCTACAGGGCACCTTTTTCACGTAGAGGGTAGTACGTGTATGGAATGAGCTGCCAGAGGAAGTAGTGGAGGCTGGTACAATTGCAACATTTGAGAAGCATTTGGATGGGTATATGAATAGGAAGAGTTTGGAGGGATATGGGCAGAGTGCTGGCAGGTGGGACTAGATTGGGTTGTGATATCTGGTTGGCAAGGACAGTTTGGACCAAAGGGTCTGTTTCTAAGCTGTACATGCTCTATGACTCTCTGACTCTATGACTAACTATTTACTTAACTACATTGGAACCCTCCAAATTCACAAACTTAAATGGAAAAATCCAGTGCATTCCAGGCACCAGGGATTTGCCCAGCAGTTCCTAGCAGTTTCCTTGGAGTCTTTAATGCTCAGATTCCACAGAGTCCACATGCAGCACTCCAATCTCCACTGCAGAAACATCTAACTGGCCATTGGAAAATCCAGGCAAGGGTTCTTGTTGCACGGATCAAACTCAGATCTATAGCATTAAATAAAGGGTGTTCAAGCCCATTAGATTCATCCCAGTCAAAAAAAACTGCCTAATTATTCTAATCCTATTTTCCAGCACTTGGCCAGTTGCCTTGGACAGCTTGGCACTGCAGATGTACAGATGTCTTTACAAGAATACAATCTTTCAAACATAGGAGAAAGTGAGGACTGCAGATGCTGGAGATCAGAGCTGAAAATGTGTTGCTGGAAAAGCACAGCAGGTCAGGCAGCATCCAAGGAGCAGGAGAATCAACATTTCAGGCATGAGCCCTTCTTCAGGAATGAGGAGAGTGTGCCAAGCAGGCTAAGATAAAAGTTAGGGAGGAGGGACTTGGAGGAGGAGTGTTGGAAATGCAATAGGTGGAAGGAGGTTAAGGTGAGGGTTATAGGCCGGAGTGGGGGTGGGGGCGGAGAGGTCAGGAAGAAGACTGCAGGTTAGAAAGGTGGTGCTGAGTTCGAGGGTTGGGACTGAGACAAGGTGGGAGAGAGGGGAAATGAGGAAACTGGAGAAATCTGAGGAAGAGCGCCTCAAACAGACCATAGCAACACGACGGCTGGAGGAAGAGCGCCTCAAAACTTTACCAACACCTTCCACCCCGACCTCAAATTTACCTGGACCGTCTCAGACTCCTCCCTCCCCTTCCTAGACCTCTCCATTTCTATCTAGGGCGACCAAATCAACACGAACATTTACTATAAACCGACCGACTCCCACAGCTACATAGACTACACCTCCTCCCACTCTGCCCCCTGTAAAAACACCATCCCATATTCCCAATTCTTTCGTCTCCGCCGCAGCTGCTCCCAGGAGGATCACTTCCAATACCGAACAACCCAGATGGTCTCCTTCTTCAAAGACCGCAATTTCCCCTCAGACATGATCGACGATGCTCTCCACCGCATCTCCTCCACTTCCCGCTCCTCTGCCCTTGAGCCCCACCCCTCCAATCGCCACCAGGACAGAAACGCACTAGTCCTCACCTAACACCCCACCAAACTCCATATACATCACATCATCCGTCGTCATTTTCGCCACCTCCAAACGGACCCCACCACCCGGGATATATTTCCCTTCCCTCCCCTATCAGCGTTCTGAAAAGACCACTCCCTCAGTGATTCACTTGTCAGGTCCACATCCCCCACCAACCCAACCTCCACTCGCGGCACCTTCCCCTGCAACCACAAGAAATGCAAAACTTGCGCCCACACCTCCCCCCTTACTTCCCTCCAAGGCCCCAAAGGATCCTTCCATATCGGCCACAAATTCACCTGCACCTCCACACACATCATTTCCTGCATCCGCTGCACCCGATGTGGCCTCCACTAAATTGCGAAGACAGGCTGCCTACTTGCGGAACGTTTCGGAGAACACCTCTGGGACACCCGGACCAACCAACCTAGCCACCCCATGGCTCAATACTTCAACTCCCCCTCCCACTCCACAAAGGACATGCAGATCCTTGGACTCCTCCATCGCCACACCATAGCAACACGATGGCTGGAGGAAGAGCGCCTCATCTTCCGCCTAGGAACCCTCCAACCACAAGGGATGAACTCAGATTTCTCCAGTTTCATTTCCCCTCCCCCCACCTTGTCTCAGTCCAAACCCTCGAACTCAGCACCATCTTCCTAACCTGCAATCTTCTTCCTGAACTCTCCACGCCCACCCCCACTCTAGCCTATCACCCTCACCTTGACCTCTTTCCACCTATCGCATTTCCAACGCCCCTCCCTCAAGTCCCACCTCCCTACCTTTTATCTTTGCCCGATTGGCACACACTCCTCATTCCTGAAGAAGGGCTCATGCCTGAAACGTCAATTCTCCTGCTCCTTGGATGCTGTCCAATCTTGCAAACGTGCAAATATTGTTTGCATTCTCTGCTTACTGATATTACTGAACATTACATGAATACAGATGTCTGGCCTCACTTGTTCTATTGCACACAGAGTGTGATGGCTACATTTTTACTGAAACATTGCCTTTTGTAATCTCATGAAACTGTCTTCAAAGTACAAGTCAGTCTGGTCTGGAATCTATGCCATAATACAATTTCATAACAATGGAAGATTCAGGGAGAGGTAAATTCAGAGATTAAGGATCCAGACAAGTTATTTGATCGACATGCACAGATGAAAAAAATTGATAAAAAAGATCCCAGCAATATTTCTGAGATTCATTAAATTTATGGTATGTGAATTCCATTCTGGATCTACCTTCCCCCACAAATGAAAATTTTCAAAAGTGTATACAATATTATAACCCTGCCTGCAGTTAGTTTGCAGTGGGATCACAAACTGAACACAAAAATCAGTTGGATGATATAATGTCTGCTAACTTCTATAATGTGTTTTACTGTTTTATATAAACTAACCTCAGACTTATCCTCTGATGAGTGATTGGTTTAATAACCATTATCAGAAATATGAAAACCGCAACCAATTTTACTGCCATAAGAACTCAAGAGCTTCCCCGTGGCTAAGTGGGTTTCCTCCAGGTGCTCCAGTTTCCTACCACAGTCCAAAGATGTGCAGGTCAGGTGAACTGGCCATGCTAAATTGTCCATAGTGTTAGATGCATTATTCAGAGGGAAATGGATCTGGGTGGGTTATTCTTCAGAGGGTCGGTGTGGACTGGTTGGGCCGAAGGGCCTGTTTCCACAAAAAAAACTCAAGAGCTCAGAATTCTGGAAAACTAATTTCCATTTGTTCATTTTTGTTTGTTTTAATCCTGTTTTTGTTGTAGTTCTTATGGAAGGAAATAGAACATTTAAAAAGCATCTAGATGGGTATATGAATAGGAAGGGTTGAGAGGGATATGGGCCAAGTGCTGGCAAATGGGATTTGATTACCTTGGGATATCTGGTCAGCATGGACAAGTTGGACCAAAGGATCTGTTTCTGTACTATTCTGAGTTATCTAATTTTCATTCTTGGTTTTAGATAAATTAATAGCATAGACCACTGGATGGCAGAGTTGGTTAATAAATAAGCTAAATGAGTCTGGCTTTCTGTGGAGACGAGATGCAGCTGAAGTGAAAATTCATTTTATTCAAGAGTTGGTTCTAATTTCACAAAAGGGTGGGCACACTGCCCACAGATCAAGAGCATACTGGATGAAGGGTTTTTGCCCAAAACATTGATTTTCCTGCTCCTCCTATGCCGCCTGACCTGCTGTGATTTTCCAGCACCACACTCTCGACTCTAATCTCTAGCATCTGCAGTCCTCACTTTCGCCAAGAGTTTGATTGAAAGATTGAAATCAACATGGAGAAGATTCAACAGAAGTTATAGATGGAATACCTACACCTAAACACCAGGGATCTTTGAAATACACTTGGGAGCAAAAACCTTAAAGTATTGCTGAAGCCTTCTCTCTATTCCAGATAAACTATGGAAAAATACTACGCCCTCAGTTTTGGTCTTATCAATTTTTTCAAAATCATTTCTAAATGGTCCAGATGTTCAGATTTGGTGAAAGTCCTGTTCAACTGTCTAACAATTATTGCAGTATGACTTACACGTAGACTTCAGAAAAATATCTGAACTTACTGTCAGTCACTGTTCAGGACTCTGAACTCAGTTGACAAGAGCAGCAGTTAAAGTTAGACATGCATACACAGCCTCCCAGTTAGCTCAATCTGTGTCTTCAAATAAAGATACAATTGCTTTAACAATCCTTGTCATTTGATTAGCACATTTACATCAAATCGAGAATGTAGTATGGCAATTATGTGGATTTTAAACATTTGACTGAAACCCCCCCAATCCTTCCACATACTGAACAACAACTGGTGTGGGATGAGACAACAATCAAGTATAAATGTACGTTTTCAGGATTCCCCACCCCCATTTTCAAATGAGGTAAACAAGACATTACAATTACTGTAGGCAATGGTGGCTTCCACAAACTAAACACATTAGATCTGTTCAAAGGACTTATTAAAAATCAGGACAAGATCTGATCAACACTAGAAGATCAATTATGAACAAATCTCAACATATGAATACATCTGACTAAATCATCAACACAAAGGGGCGGCATGGTGGCACAGTGGTTAGCACTGCTGCCTCACAGCACCAGAGACCCGGGTTCAATTCCCACCTCAGTCGACTGACTGTGTAGAGTTTGCATGTTCTCCCCGTGTCTGCGTGGGTTTCCTCCCACGATTCAAAGATGTGCGGGTCAGGTGAATTAGCCATGCTAAATTGCCCGTAGTGTTAGGTAAGGGGCAAAATGTAGGGGTATGGGTGGGTTGCGCTTCGGCAGGTCGGTGCTGGGCTGAAGGGCCTGTTTCCACAGTGTAAGTAATCTAAAAAGCATGAACTAACCAGATCATCTGGCATAGTGGTACCAACAAAAATCTTTTCCAGATTCTGTGTCCACAAAAGCAGACTATACAAATAGATGCAGGCGTAGGTACAATCAAATCACACACACAGATGTATGTACCAACTCAAATGGCGATGACTTGACCAATAAGCATTAACTTTAATGTGTGCAGTTACTCAGATTTTGTCCCTGGAATTCATTACACAGGAAATGTGAGGCTATCTCAGCTTGACCTTCCTAGATATTTAACATTGTGACTATGGCCAGTGAGCGCACGCCAATCTGGATGGGACCCTATGCACATGGTCAATGTAACCATTTCATTAAGAGAATGGACAGGATGACAGAGCACAAAGACCACCATTGGAAACCCTGTGTGCATGTTGAAAGAACATCTAACTCTGCAGCATAGCTTAATGGCAGTGAAAAGTCAGAACTGAGTCTGTGATGAAGTTTGCAAGTTGGGAATAAATACATATTGTGCAACCAATGTGACTAACTATTGGTGACCTGCTCCGATCACTTCCCACCTATCTGTTGGTGATGACAAGATTGAATTTGTATTAGTTTAAGATGAAAATGAAAGAGACATATATAACAAATTATTCAATTTGAAAATCAGGCAAAACAAATGGTCTGTCCTTTCCCAGTATGTCTTTCTCTCTTTCCTCTTGCACACAGTATCTTCATATTCTCCACATCATGTGCATGTCTCTCTTCCTAATCAGTTTCTGTCACCTTCCACCTTTTCTATTCTGTGGACTGTGTATTAGATGCCCCAACCAGCTGTGTCTCCAGTGGGGTGCATGTAAAATAGGTTGGCTACCCAGGCCATCACCCATATCCAAGCACACTCCATGGGAGCAAGGAGTGTGTGCTAAAATTAACAGCCTGCCACTGGTCTGTAAATAAATTATTTAAAGATTGTGAACTTGGTGAAAGCTTCATTAACCCTAGAATTGTCCTGTAGATGCCACAAAGTAGTTTGGTGTGGTAGCCAGACTTCTAAAAACATTTTTAAATTGCTGGAAGGAAGTGGGCTACAATTTTCAGACAGAATCCCTAATGCGTTGGGGGCACTGCCAATGCACCACAGTTCCTCTTGGACTTTAATGTTCATCCTTCCAGACCTCTCATCTCCTTCTCCAAAATGAGCAAACCTTTGCCTCATATCCTTGACTAAGCAGTTTATGAAAGAAATTGAATCTCTTGACAAGAGGAAGAAGAAAGCTTATGTTAGAATGAGACATGAAGGCTCAGTTAGGGTGCTTGAGAGTTACAAGTTAGCCAGGAAAGACCTAAAGAGCCAGGAGGGAAAACGAAAAGTCATTGGCATACAGGATTAAGAAAAACCCTAAAGCTTTCAATAGGTATGTCAGGAATAAAAGAATGATGAGAGAAAGATTTGGGCCAATCAAGGATCATAGTGGGTTTGAGAGTGGAGTCCGAGAAGATAGGGGAATCACTAAATGAGACTACCAAAGACGACCAGAGAATACCACAAAAGTTGTAGGACCAATGAAACATGGGAGTGTGCTGTTTCTACTCCTCCATTCTAAAGTTGGGCTCTGGGGTCGGTAAAGCATTCTCATCTGTCCTGGCTTGTATATTTCTTTTCTTTGCTAATGTAAACATGCCACATTAAAATGCAGCTTCTCAATAAAAAATAAAATTCAACAAATTGTTGACTGCCTCTATTTGGTAACTGTGATCATGCACCTCCTAAAAATCAGCACAGGTATGTCAGATGGGAAGCAATGCATTGCCCCTTTCACAGGGCCCCCTTTCTGACAGGGAAACCCAACAAAGGTTGGTTCCATTTCTGTATGTTCTCTGCTGTCCCCAACATTTGGAACTGATCTTCCACTTCTTAATGTCCTCCTCCTCTTTGCTAGGGCTTCCTCTTTTGGACTTGCCTAGACTCCCAGTTACCCTTCACAAACTGCATACAGTCCTAGCAGTGAACACTGGTACCAGTGGAGCTGTTTAGATCAGAAAACTGCTCGAGGGGTAGGAATTTCTCTTCAGAAAGACGGGAAATCTTAGCTCCAGCCAATTAACATTCTTTAGAGTAGTAACTGTTTGCAGGGAAACCATCTGTAATCAGTGGTAAAGTAGGAAACATGCAGCATTTTACCCAGAGAAAAAAAATCAGAAAAATCTTTAACCAGCCCCAAATAAACTGGCAAAAAATGGTCATAAAAGAGGTAGAGGGAATGGAGTTTCTACAATGTGTCATTTCTACAATCATTTCTTAAATCAGTATGTTAAAAAGTGCAACTAGGGAGAAAATACTCATGGGTCAAGTGATGTGGGAGAGGGAGGCTGATATGAGAAGCAATCAAAAATATATTAGGGCATTTAAAATAAAAGTTAAATAATTCATAAACTGAATTAATTAGAGAATAAAGTCCCTGATCTGGGTAGGTTTTATCTGCGGATATTAAAAGAAGTTAGCAAAGAGGTAATAAAAATACTATTAAATATTTACAAGAAGTAATTCAAAAAGGAACACTAACAATGAACTGGCATAAAGCTACTATTCTTCCTTAGAAAGGAAGATAGAAGTCGTCCAGGAAATCTCACACCAATAAACACATCATTGTTTGGAACAATTATGAAATCTGAGCTCAAAGATGTAATAGAAAAACCCATTTTACTCAAAAGAAGAACATCATTTTCAAAAGGAAAGGTCATACATCAACCTTACTGAATTTTTTTTGATGTAAAGTGTAGAAAAGGATACTGTAGAACATTTATTATATTTAGTTTTTCTAAAAGGTTTTCAGTAGGATACCACATGATGGAGTCACGATTTAATTCAGAACATTTATAGTGAGTGGAGAAGAAACAGAAAGGATAGCAAAACAGAAAGACACACTCCAGGGGCTCTGCATTGTCCACCATTTAAATAAACAATTCTGATTTAGGAATTGTAAGTGCAATTTCAAAATTTGTACATAATGGGGGCACGGTGGTGGTGGTTGGGAGGGAGGAGGTGGGGAAGAGGAGGAACAGATCCACAAAATAGTGTGATCTCGGCAAAAAAAACCCAACACAAAAGCACTGAGATTCATTTATAGAGTCATAGAGATCTACAGCATGGAAACAGACTCTTTGGTCCAACCTCCATGTCGGACATCTAATCCCACTTGCCAGCATCCATCCCATATCCTTCCAAACCCTTCCTATCCATATACACATCCAAATGCGTCTTACATGTTGCAATTCTACCTGCCTCCACTACTTCATCTGGCGGCTCATTCCATACCCATGCCACGCTGTGTGTGAAATATTTGCCCTTTAGGTCTCTTTTATATCATTCCCCTCTCACCCGAACCTGTGCCCTCGAGACTTTGCCTATTTACCCTATCCATGCCCCTCATAATTTTGTAAACCTCCATAAGGTCAGCCCTCAGCTTCTGACGCTTCAGGGAAAACAGCCCCAGCCCGCTCAGCCTCTCCCTATAGCTCAAATCCTCCAACCATGGCAACATCCTTGTAAATCTTTCCTGAACCCTTTCAAGTTTCACAACATCTTTGCGATAGAAAGACCAGAATTGCACGCAATATTCCAACAGTGGCCTAACCAATGTCCTGTACAGTCGCAACATGACCTCCCAACTCCTATACTCAATACTCTGACCAATAAAGGAAAGCATACCAAATGCCTTCTTCACTACCCTATCTACCTACGACTCCACTTTCAAGGAGCTATGAACCTGCACTCCAAGGTCTCTTTGTTCAGCAACACTCCCTAGGACCTTACCATTAAGTGTGTAAGTCCTGCTAAGATTTGCTTTCCCAAAATGCACGTTTATCTGAATTAAATTCCATCTGCCACTTCTCAGCCCATTGGCCCACTTGGTCAAGATCCTGTTGTATTCTGAGGTAACCCTCTTCGCTGTCCACTACATCTCCAATTTTGGTGTCATCTGCAAACTTACTAACTGTACCTCTTACGCTCACATACAAATCATTTATGTAAATGACAAGAAGTAGAGGACCCAGCACTGAACTTTGTGGCACTCCACTGGTCACAGGCCTCCAGCGTGAAAAACAACCCTCTACCACCACCCTCTGTCTTCTACCTATGAGCCAGTTCTGTATCCAAATGGCTAGTTCTCCCTGTATTCCATGAGATCTAACCTTGCTCGTCAGTCTCCCATGGGGAACCTTGTTGAATATCTCACTGAAGTCCATTAGCGTTCATTAGCAGAGGGATTGAATTCAAGAGTTGTGAGGTGATGTTGCAGCTTTACAGGACCTTGGTAAGGCCACATTTGAAGTACTGTGTGCAGTTCTGGTCGCCTCACTTTAGGAAAGATGTGGAAGCTTTGGTGAGGTGCAGAGATTTACCAGGCTGTTGCATGGAATGGAGAATAGGTCGTACGAGGATAGGTTGAGAGTGCTAGGCCTTTTCTCATTGGAACGGCGAAGGATGAGGGGTGACTTGATAGAGGTTTATAAGATGATCAGGGGAATAGATAGAGTAGATAGTCAGATACTTTTTCCCTGGGCACAACATTGTGTTGCAAGGGGACATAAATTTAAGGTGAAGGGTGGAAGGTATAGGAGGGATGTCAGGGGTAGATTCTTTACCCAGACAGTGGTGGGGGCATGGAATGCGCTGCCTGTGGGAGTGGCAGAGTCAGAATCATTGGTGACCTTTAAGCAGCAATTGGATAGGTACATGGATAGGTGCTTAAGCTAGGACAAATGTTCGGCACAACATCGTGGGCCGGAGGGCCTGTTCTGTGCTGTATTGTTCTAGGTTTCATGTAGATCACACCTACAGCTCTGTCCTCATCAATCCTCGTTGTTACTTCTTCAAAAAAACTCAATCAAGTTAGTGAGACATGATTTCCCAAGCACAAAGCCACGTTGCCTAGCCCTAATCAGTTCTTGCCTTTCCAAATACATTTACATCCTGTCCCTCAGGATTCCCTCCAACAACTTACCCACCAAGTTCAGGCTCACTGGTCTATAGTTCCCTGGCTTGTCTTTACTGCCCTTCTTAAACAGTGGCACCACGTTTGTCAACCTCCAGTCTTCCAGCACCTCACCTGTGACTATTGATGATACAAATATCTCAGCAAGAGGCCCAGCAATCACTTCTCTAGCTTCCCAGAGAGTTCTGGGGTATACCTGATCAGGTCCTGGGGATTTATCCACCTTTAACCGTTTCAAGACATCTAGCACTTCCTCCTCTGTAATATGGACATTTTGCAAGATGTCACCATCTATTTCCCTACAGTCTATATCTTCCATATCCTTTTCCACAGTAAATACTGATGCAAAATACTCATTTAGTATCTCCCCATTTTCTACGGCTCCACACAAAGGCCGCCTTGCTGATATTTGAGGGGCCCTATTCTCTCCCTAGTTACCCTTTTGTTCTTAATGTATTTGTAAAAACCCTTGGGTTCTCCTTAACTCTATTTGCCAAAGTTATCTCATGTTCCCCTTTTACCCCCCTGATTTCCCTCATAAGTATACTCCTACTTCCTTTATACTCTAAGGATTCACTTGATCTATCCTGTCTATACCTTACATATGCCTCCTTCTTTTTCTTAAGCAATTTCTGTAGTCATCCAGCATTCCCTATACCTACCAGCCTTTCCTTTCACCCTGACAGGAATATACTTTTTCAGGATTCTCATTATCTCAATTCTGAAGGCTTCCCATTTTCCAGCCATCCCTTTACCTGTGAACATCTGCCCCCAATCAGCTTTCGAAATTCTTGCCTAATACCATCAAAATTGGCCATTCTCCAAATTAAAACTTCAACTTTTAGATCTGGTCTATCCTTTTACATCATTTGTGTAGGGATACAATTGAAAAGCAGAGAAGCTATGTTGAAATTGTAAATAAGCTTGATTAGACAACATGGAGCACAGTAATATTGATATCTCTGTTATTAACAGGACATGAAAGTATTGAAGAAGGTAGAAAGAAGATTTCCAACAATATCTGAGGGGTCAAAACTGTCAGAAAATTCAGTTGAACATATTTGTGAGGTTTGCCCGTAGGCCCACTGAAGATGTTACGTAGTAGGGTGACGGAATGTCTGGAAATGAACCTTCCAGCTCATATTTGTGAGGTCTCTAGCCTAGAAAATAAGAAAGCTAAGGTGTGCCCTGATAGAGGTCTTCAGGTTAATGAAAGGCTTTGAGAGGGTGGAATGTAAAAAAGATAATTTCTCCTGTGGGAGATAAGAGCAAGAGGACATAAATACAGATACATTTATTTTACATTGTTGCTGCGTACCTGAAAATCACTACTTTAAGTGAAATGACTTCAAATGAATCACAGGTGCCCACTGGAATCAATGTTAAAAGTAGTTTTTGGTTCCTTTGGACATTTTCTTAATCAAAATAACAGATGGAAAAAGTCAAAATACTGTGCATATACTTTCAAAATAAAATGTATCGTAAAATATAAAAGAAAAGAAACAGGGGTCCATCTGCAATAGGTTTTAAAAACATATTACATTCACTCCTTTTTTTAAATGGGTTGGTGCAAGGAGCTCCATTGTCCCAGGACTACTGCCACTGACAATTCTTTGCCAGTAATGGAAACTTCCAGTGCAAGTTCAGAACAGAAGCCAGGAGAAGGGAGCAATTGAAAAATCAATATTGGATGGAGGAAAAGCCAAAGGGGAAGGCAATGTCAATAGATAAGATCGGACTCCTTGCAAAAACGAAAATCCTCAGACAAATTTCCTCCAAAGCTCCCCAAGCTGACTGGGTCTCAATGTCACTTGACATTGGCATGCAATGAGGCATATCAAAGAACAAAGAACAGCACAGGAACAAGCCCTTAGGCCCTCGAAGCCTGCACCAATCCAGATCCTCTATCTAAATCTGCCACCTAGTTTCTAAGGACCTGTATCCCTTTGCTCCCTGCTCATTCATGTATCTGTTTAGATACATGTTAATTGAGGCTATCATTCCTGCCCCACCACCTCCACTGACAACACATTCCAGGTGCCCACCATCCTCTGCGTGAAGAACTTTCCATGTATTCCACAACTTCCCTATCTATATTCTGCTGCATTTTCTGACAGTCCCCTTCACTACCTGCTACTCCACCAATCTTAGTGTCATCTGCAAACTTGCTAATGAGGCAACCTACACCTTCCTCCAAATTATTTACGTGTATCACAAACAACAGTGGTCCCAGCACAAATCCCTGTGGGACACCATTACTCACATGTCTCCACTACGAGAAGCTCCCTTCCACTACTACTGTCTCCTGTTGACCAACCAGTTCTCTATCCATCTAGATGGAACACCCTGACCCAATGCGACTTCACCTTCTTCATCAGCCTACCATGGGGAACCTTATCAAATGCCCGAAGTCCATGGATATGACATCTACAGCCCTTCTCTCATCAATCAACTTTGTCACCTTTTCAAATAATTCTTAGTTTTGTAAAACATGACCTTCCCTTCACAAAATCATATTGCCTACCACTGATCAGCTCATTTCCTTCCAAATGGATATATATCCCTAACCCTCAGTATCTTCTCCAGTAGCTTCAGGTTCACAGGTCTGTAATTACCTGGATTATCCCTGCTGCTTAAAAAAGGGAACAACATTAGCAATTCTCCAGTCAGAGTCAGAGATGTACCTTGGGACCTCCCCCATGTTCAAGGATGCTGCAAAAATATCTGTTATAGCCCCAGCTATTTCCTCTCTTGCTTCCCTCTGTAACCTGGGGTAGATCCCATCCAGACCTGGGGACTGTCCACCTTAATGCCTTTTAGAATACACAACACTTTCTCCCTCCTTATGCCAACTTGACCTGCAGTAATCAAAGATCTATCCCAACCTCAACATCCGCCACGTCCCTCTCCTCAATGAATACCGATGCAAAGTTCTTATTAAGAATCTCACCCATTTTCTGATTCCATGCATATCTTTCCTCCTTTGTCACCGAGTGGACCAACCCTTTCCCAAGTTACTCTCTTGCTCCTTATATATGATTAAAACATTAAATTTTAACTGATCTCATAATTCAAATCTAAAAAATACAACATTGAAACTTGGGAGCAATCTGGGCCATTCAGCCCTTCAAGCTTGCACCACCATTTCATAAATTAATGTTGGATCTTGGCTTGAGTTTTTAAAATCGCCCCCTTATAATCCTCGAGTCCCTTTCTCTATCAAAAATCTCTCAAATTCAATCTCGACTATCTTCAAAAAAACCAGCCTCCACTACCTTCTGGGAATGAGAATGTGCTTCTAATGATTTCTGCTTTTTCAATACTTCAATTCTTCAGCTTGTCAGCAAAGTATTCCTTTTCATACTTTTCCACAGCCTCCTTCTTCCAGTTAAACATTTCCATTTCCATCACTTACCAGTCATAAGGAAAGGGTTCAGGAAGCTGCCCTGCTGTCTATTATTGCGATGTACCCTTAGCTTATCTTATATTGTATTAATTCTGATCATTAAATTGTTTCATTGCATATAACTTAAACAATGCCAAAAGTAGACAAGAAATCAAGGTATTTTGCTTTGAATACATCAGGACTTGGTCAGAAGAAACAAACTTGAACAGAGTACACCATTTTACTTGGCATACTAAGATGGTACTGATTGGCTGGGCCATTGTTGACATGGAGTTGCAGCAAGAACAGTTAATTGTCAATCTAGTTCTCAAACCAGGCAGGTGGATTTGATTGGTCAGGGTATCATGAGAATACAGTAGAGTTTGGCAGTCTTCATGACCCACTTTTCTCCCATGTAAAAGGTAAAATATGTGCATGAATGTCTTTTGCCTACTTACAACAGGGTCCTGTGTATTAATGTATGCAGCTTCAAGCATGGGCAAATAGGCAGCATTATGTGCTTGACTGATAATTTTAAATTGGTTTCTAGTGTAGTTGGCACCACCTGGATTAAGAAATGCTGTCCAACTGCAAATTGTGGACATACTGTTCAGAAGTCTGAAGGCATAGAATGCATGAAGTTGTGGAGAATGTACTAGAATGGATAGAGAACTGGTTAACCAATAGAAAGCAGAGTGTTTGGATAAATGTATGTTTCACTGGTTGGAAATCAGTGATAAGCGGGATGCTGCATGGGTCGGTGTTGGGCCCGCAACTGTTCATGCTATAAATAAATGACTTGGACAAGGAGACAGTGTAACATAAATAAGTTTGCTGATGATACTAAATTGAAAGGCAAACTGTGCAGAGGATACAGAAAGACTTATATAGGTTAAGTGAGTGGGCAAGTGTCTGGCAGATAGAGTACATTGTTGGTAAATGTGAGGTTATCCACTTAGGAAGTAAAAATAGTAGGTCAGAGTACTATTTAAATGGTGAAAGACAGTAGCATGTTGTTGTGCAAAGGGATTGAGGGGTGCTCGCACATGAATCGCTAAAAGTTGATTTGCAGGTGCAGCAGCTAATCAGGAAGGCAAATGGAATTTTGGCTTTCATTGCTAGAGAGATTCAATTTTCATTGAATTTAAAAGCAAGGAGGCTCTGCTGCAATTGTACAAGGTTTTGGTGAGGCCATATCTGGCGTATTGTGCACAGTTGTGGTGTCCTTACTTGAGGAAGGATATACTGGCTTTGGAGGCGGTGCAGATGAGGTTCACCAGATTTATTCTGGATTCCAGATGAAGGGCGTTTGCCCGAAACGTCGATTTTCCTGCTCCTCAGATGTTGCCTGATCTGCCGTGCTTTTCTAGCACCACTCGAATCTTGACTCTAATCTCCAGCATTTCTGTCAGGTTGATTCTGGAAATAAGGGGGTTACCCTATGAGGAGGTGTTAAACCACCTGAGGCTGTACTCACTAGAATTTAGAAGAATGAGAGGGGATCTAATAGAAACATTTAAGATTATGATTTGGAGTGTCGGTGATGAACTGGGGTGTACAAAGTTAAAAATCACACAACACCAGGTTATAGTCCAACAGATTTATTTGGAAGCACTAGCTTTTGCAGCACTGACAAAACCACCTGGTGAAGGAGCAGCGCTCCAAAAGCCTGCAACTGCTAAAATAAAACAAAATCATTCAAAAACGTACAAGCACAGCAACTGAATTAAACAGGGTACAGAAAGTGGCCCGAGATCAAGGCTTTTGAAAAACCTCTGACCAAGACATACAAACTAATTGAGACAATTCTGTCCAGGCTCTTGCAAGATTCAAGCTCTGTTAATTAAAAATCAGAGACACCAGAACACATTAGCAATTGTGAAAATGCAGTTCAACATCTCCTGACAAACAAAGAACACTGGGGGCATGGGGCAATTGTAATTCAATAAAACAAAAGACCAAATATTTTGGGCCAAACACCAGATATCCAGTCCCCAAAGCAGACAAAGGGTTCACAGTTAGTAAACCATTGAAAAACATTAACATTTCGAGGCGATAAAACTAATTAACTCGATACCCCAATTGGTCAAGTCCTTGGAAAATTCGAGGGGGGAGCCGAAAGGTATAAGAATCCTGCCCTAGCAGGGCTCAGGGGCACCCCCTACTCTCCAGCCAAGAGCAAGAGATGCAGGCCATGAGACAGACAGATATAAAACAGTGACAAAGACAGACAGAGAGACAGACAATCGTACAGACGTTGACAGACAGACAACGACACAGGCACAGATAGGTGGAGAGACAGTCAATCTCAGACACTGACAGATAGAAACAGATATAAAAAAATCACAGAGACACTGGTAGAGACAGAGACAAACGCACAGATGCTGACATGAAGACAGAGAGGCAATTACACTGGCGCAGACAATCTCACTGATGTTGACAGAGACAGAGAAACAATCGCATAAGTGCAGAAGGACAGATAATTGCACAGACGCAGACAGAGACAGGCAGTCAATCGCACAGATGCTGACAGACAGGCACACAGAAAGAGAGACAAGCCCACAGACACTGACAGAAAGACAGAATCACACAGGCGCTGACGGACAGA
This sequence comes from Hemiscyllium ocellatum, assembly GCF_020745735.1. Classification (NCBI taxonomy): domain Eukaryota; kingdom Metazoa; phylum Chordata; class Chondrichthyes; order Orectolobiformes; family Hemiscylliidae; genus Hemiscyllium; species Hemiscyllium ocellatum. Next base: position 10,596,248 of record NC_083432.1, on the reverse strand, counting down.
GACAGAGATACAATTGTACAGATGCTGACTGGCAGAGATGGCCAATCACACAAATGCTGACAGACAGTATTGTTAAGGAGTGGCATTACGACTGTATATAGGGAGGCTATTCCTGGGAATACCTCCAGGGAAGGTATTTGGGTGGAACAGAAAAATAAGAAAGGAATGATCACCTTACTGGGATTGTACTAAAGACCTCCCACCACACACCCCCACCCAAATGGGCAGCAGGTAATTGAAAAAACAATTTGTAAGGAGGTTTCAGTTATCTGTAAGAATAATTGTGGTGATGGTAGGGGATTTTAACTTTCCAAACATAGACTAGGACAGCCATACTGTTAAGGATTTAGATGGAGAGGAATTTGTTAAGTGTGTCCATGAAAATTTTCTGATTCAGTTTGTGGACATATCTACTAGAGAAGGTGCAAAACTTGACCCACTCTTGGGAAACAGGGCAGGGCAAATGACTGAGGTAGCAGTGGGGGAGCACTTTTGGGGTGAGAAACCATAACTCAATTAGTTTTAAAATAGTGATGGAAAAGGACAGATCGGATCTAAAAATTGAAATTCTTAATTGAGGAAGACCAATTTTGACGGTGTTAGGCAAGACCTTTCAAAAGTTGATTGGGGGTGGATGTTCGCAGGTCTTTACTGGAAAATAAGAAGCAGGATGGCTGGAAAATGAGAAGCCTTCAAAAATGAGATAACAAGAGTCCAGAGACAGTGTATTCCTGTTAGGGTGAAAGGCAAGGCTGGTATGTGCAGAAAATGCTGAATGACTGGAGAAATTGAGGTTTTTGTTAAGAAAGAGAGGGAAGCATATTTCAGGTGCAGACAACAGAGACTGAGTGAATCCTTAGAAGAGTATATTAGCAGTAGGAGTACACTAAAAGGGAAATCAGGAGGGCAAAAAGGGGCATGAGATAGGTTTAGCAGATAGAGTTAGGGAGAATCCAAAGGGATTCTATAGATATATTAAGGACAAAAGGGTAACTAATCCTCTTCCTGACCTCTCCGCCCCCACCCCACTCCGGCCTATCACCCTCACCTTGACCTCCTTCCACCTATCCCACCTCCATCGCCCCTCCCCCTAGTCCCTCCTCCCTACCTTTTATCTGCTTGGCTCTCTCTCTTATTCCTGATGAAGGGCTTATGCTCGAAACGTCGAATTCTCTATTCCTGAGATGCTGCCTAACCTGCTGTGCTTTGACCAGCAACACATTTGCAGCTGTGATCTCCAGCATCTGCAGACCTCATTTTTTACTCGAGAATAGAACTGCTCAAAGATCAGCAAGGCAACCTCTGTGTGGAACCACAGGAGATGGGGGAGGTACTAAATGAGTATTTTGCATCAGTGTTTACTGTGGAGAAGGACATGAAGGATATAGAATGTGGGGAAATAGATGGTGACATCTTGAAAAATGTCCATAATTCAGAGGTGGTGGTGCTGGATGTCTTAAAATGCATAAAGGTGGATAAATTCCCAGGACCTGATCAGGTGCACCCTGGAACTCGTGAAAGCTAGGGAAGTGATTGCCTGACCTCCTGCTGAGATATCTGTATCATAAATAGTCACATGTATGGTCCCAGAAGACTGGAAGTTGCCTCACGTGGTGCCGCTATTTAAGAAAGCCGGTGAGCCTGACATCACTGGTGGGCAAGTTGGTGGAGGGATTCCTGAGGGACAGAATTTACATGTATTTAGAAAGGTAAGACTGATTAGGGATAGTCAACATGGCTTTGTGCGTGGGAAATCATGTCTCATTAACTTGATTGAGTTTTTTAAAGTAACAAAGAGGACTGATGAGGCCAGAGCAGTAGATGTGATCTATGTGGACTTCAGCAAGGCATTTGACAAGTTCCTCATGGTAGACTAATTAGCAAGGTTAGAACACATGGAATACAGGAAGAATAGCCATTTTGATACAGAACTGGTTCAAATGGAGTAGAGTATGGTGGAGGGTTGCCTTTCAGACTGGAGGCCTATGGCCAGTGGTGTGCCACAACAATCGATGTTGGATCCACTATTTTTCACCGTTTATATAAATGATTTGGTTGTGAACATAGTAGGTACACTTAGTAGTCTGCAGATGATACTAAAGTTGGAGGTATAGTGGAGCGAAGAAGATTACCTCAGACAACAACTGAATCTTGATCAGATGAGTCATGTGCCGAGCAGTGGCAGATGGAATTAAATTTAGAAAAATGTGAGGTGCTGCATTTTGGAAAGGCAAATCAGGGCAGGACTTCTACGCTTTATGGTCAGGTCTTGAGGAATTGTGCTGAACAAAGAGACCTTGAAGTTCATGTTCACAGTTCCTTGAAAGTGGTGTTGCAGGTAGATAGGATCGTGAAGAAGGTATTTAGTATGCTTTCCTTTATTGGTCAAAGCAATGAGTATAGGAGCTGGGAAGTCATGTTGCGGCTGTACAGGACATTGAGTATTCAGAAGTGGCATAACCAATGCAATTTTGGTCTCCCTCCTATTGGAAGGATGTTGAAACTTGAAAGGGTTCAGAAAAGATATACAAGGACGTTGCCAGGGTTGGAGGGTTTTAGCTATGGGGATAGGCTGAATAGGCTGGGTCTGTTTTCCCTGAAGTGTCGGAGGCTGAGGTTTATAAAATCATGAGAGGCCTGGACAGGGTAAATAGAAAAGGTCTTTTCCCTGGGCTGGGGGGAACCAGAACTAGTGGGCATAGGTTTAATGTAAGAGGAGAAAAATTTAAAAGGAACAAGTTCCTCACGCAAAGGGTGGAGAGTGTATGGAATGAGCTGCCAGAAGTAGTGAAGGCTGGTTAAATTCCAACATTTAAAAGGTATCTGGATGGGTATATGAATAGGAAAGGTTTAGAGGGATAAGGGCTAAATGCCGGCAAATGGGACTAGATTAGGTTAGGATATCTGGTCGGCCTAAATGAGTTGGACCGAAGGGTCTGTTTCCTTGTTGTACATCCCTAAGACTTCACAGGAAGACAATCGCATAGACGCTGACAGACAATCACACAAATTCTGACAGAGACAGAAAGACAATCGCACAGACCCTGACATAGGCAGACAAGTGCACAGATGCTGACAGAAAGACAGAGGCAGAGAAACAATCACGTAGATGTTGACAGACACACAGAGAAAGAGAGAGACAATCGCCCAGGCAGTGACACACAGAGGGACAGACAGACAGACAATCGCCCTGACACTGAGAGACAGGGCAGTCAATTGCACAGAAGCTGATAGGCAGAGATAGAGAGACAATTGCACAGACGCTGAGAGAGAGAATCACACAGATGCTGACAGACATACAATTGCATAGATGCTGACCAAAAGACAGAGAGACAGCCAATCAATCACATAGAGCGACAGAGGCAGAGACAATTGCACAGAAGCAGGCAGACAGAGACAGAGAGACAATTGCATAGACCCTGACAGAGACTGAGCAACAAGCGTACAGACGCTGACAGAAAGAGGCAGAGAGACAACACACAGATGCTGAGAGAGACAATCCCACAGATGCTGACAGAGAGACAGATAATCGCACATATTTTGAGAGAGACAATCAATCACACAGGCGCTGACAGGCAGAAAAGCGGACAATCACACAGACACTGACAGACAAAGAGAGACAAGCGCACAGATGCCGACACAGACATTCATATGGACTCTGACAGATTCGGACTGACAGACAGAGACAGATAGACAGACAATCACACACATGCTGACAGAGAGAGACAATCACACAGGTACTGACAGAAACATACAGAGAGACGATTGCAGACGCTAACAGAAAAACAGAGAAGCCGACGTCAATCACACAGACAATGACTGATAGAGGCAGACAGACAATCTCATCGGACCAGCAGAGGACTGTGACAATGCGGACTAGCTATCAGGGTGAAGACTTGCATCAGTGCAGTCACCACTACCTGAAGGAGGACTTCATAAAGGCACCCTCTTAGGACAAGCAGTCACTTGCACTGAAGAGCAGGTTGTTATAGACCTTGTTGCAAGGATGAGGATATGAAATCTGAATACATGCTGAGGTAACTAGTTGTAGTCAGGAACAACCACTTAACACATGCTCTTACTAACTTAGGTGGCAATAAAATGACTACTCAATGCAAATAATATGTCAAAATGACATAATAGGCTGCAAATTGACAATTCTGCTAAAAGCTGCATAAATTGGCTTTTAACTCTGCTATAGCTGCATAACTGACTAAACACAGTCTGCTTTAACAGAGATTAGCAGACAATGCGTCCTTTACAGCATAGAAATAACTAGATTAGATAAGACATTACTGGCCATCCTAACTGACCTCCAAGTGCAGATGCAAAGATTCGGTTAGCGAGATAAGGGTGGCCTGAGCGTTGGAAAACAAAGTTGGTTCCCAGGAAATATCATTGGACCCAGTAACTGTCAAATAAAAACAATATCGTAAATTGATTGGTAATTGTCTGAATGTACTATACTATTATGGCCTGTGGAGGTTACCAGCGAAGAAGGTTAGCTCAGATTACAACAGGATCTTGATCAGATGGACCAATGGACTGAGAAGTGGCAGATGGAGTTTAATTCAGATGAATGCGAGATGCTTCATTTTGGGAAAGCAAATCTTAGCCGGACTTATACACTTAATGGTAAGGTCCTAGGGAATGTTGTTGAACAAAGAGACCTTGGAGTGCAGGTTCATAGCTCCTTCAAAGTGGAGTCACAGGTAGATAGAATAGTGAAGAAGGTGTTTGGTATGCTTTCCTTTATCAGAAGTATAAATACTCAGAGTATTGACTACAGGAGTTGGGAGAACATGTTGCGGCTCTACAGGACCACTGTTGGAATATTGCGTGCAATTCTGGTCTCCTTCCTATCGGAAAGATGTTGTGAAACTTGAAAGGGTTCAGAAAAGGTTTACAAGGATGTTGCCAGGGTTGGAGGATTTGAGTTACAGGGAGAGGCTGAACAGACTAGGGCTGTTTTCCCTGGAGCGTCGGAGGCTGAGTGGTAACCTTATAAAGCTTTGTCTCCAGCATAAATCTTGTGTTTCAAGCCTTCCATCATCTGATTTAAATGTGGCATTTATTTTTTTCTGTAACTTGTATTTCAGTAATTCTTAGCTGTGTGATCAAGTGGTTTAATTTTCTAGGAAAACTGAATAACGGTATTATGTAAAAACCTGTCTTCATTTTACTTGTAAACCACGGTTCAAACATTTGGCCAGTATCTATCAGTAGGTTAAAAAAAAACGTACTGTCTGTCTTATTGTATAGGCAAGTTATACTGGTGTTTGGTTGCTAAATTCCTTCCAGGACCTGACTTGATTTTTGAACCCTAAGCATTCCCTTGTTGAATGTAAAACTTGCATAGTGCAATTTGGTGTGAACTGGTAGAAAGGCATCATCAGATTTGTTACCAATAACAAATAATCACAAACATCACAATTATTGGATGTTTCTAAATGTACTGATATGTTGCAGATCACTTGAAATTATTCTTAAACATTTTAGTTTAACATTTTAACATCTTGACCATCTGTAAATGGACTTTAGATTGATAAATTCTTGATGTCACAAGGAATTAAGGGCTACGGGGAGAATGCAGGTAAGTGGAGTTGAAATGCCCATCAGCCATGATTAAATGGCAGAGTGGACTCGATGGGCCGAATAGCCTTACTTCCACTCCTATGTCTTATGGTCTAATAGTAAGGCTTTGGCTTCAGTCAGCAGTGGCTCAACAAAAAGTGCAGGCAAACTCAGGTGAAGCTCTTTTAACTTTCCTTTTTAGTTTTACAGTTAGGGCAATCACATGTTCCTCCTGCAGAATGTGGGAGCTCAGAGAGACTTCCATTGTCCCTGATGACTACCCTGGGGGAAGTGCACCCAGCTGCAGCTCCTGGGAGACCATGTTAGATGCTGAGTTTTAGTGAGGTAGTCACACCTAAGGTGCAGGCAGAAAGTAGCTGAGTGACCACCAGAAAAGGTAAAGGATATAGACAGAGAATGCAGAAAACCCCTGTGGCCATTCCCCTTGAAAACTTGTATATCATTTTGGATACTGGTGAGTGGGATGGCCGTTCAGAGGAAAAGAGTTGCTGGCACTAGAACTGGCTCTGGGACACAGTGGGAAAGGACAAAGGTAAACAGGACCTTAGTAATAAGGAGACTCGATAGGGGGACATTTAGCAGATTCTGTGGCCACAAATGGGAATCCAGGATGGTGTGCTGCCACCCAGGTTCCAGGGTTCAGAGTGGCTGCAGAACATTCTTAAGAGAGAGGTTGAGCAGTCAGATGTCATTGTACACGTTGGCGCAAATGACATAGGTAGAAATGAAGATGAGGTCCTGCAGAGTGATCATAGAGAGCTAGGAAAAAATTTAAAAACCAGAACCTTGTTGGTGATAATCTCTGGATTACTTCCAGTGCCATATGCGAGTGAGAGTAAGAACAGGAGGATATGGCAGGTGACACCTGAACTGGACGGAGACCAATACCTTGGTGGCCAGGTTTGTTAGTGCTGCAAGGGAGGGTTTAAACTAGATTTGCAGGGAAGTGGGATCCTCGACAGCAGGGAGGCCAGTGCAAGGCCTGAAGGAGAATCAGTAATCAGAAATAGTAAATTGAAGAGACAAGTCAGGCTGGAACACAACAGGGAACAAGGAATGCCTGTTGGATTAACTTGCATTTATTTCAATGCGAGAGGGCTGACATGTACGGCTGATGAACTCAGGATGTGGAAAGGTACATGGGAGGGGGATATAATAGCCATTACAGAAATATGGCTGAGAGAGGGACAGGACTGGCAGCTTAGTGTACCAGGGTGCTTTAGGCAGGACAGAGGTGATAGAAAGAAAGGAGGGGGAGTTGCATTTTGATTAGGGCGAGTATCACAGCAGTAATTAGAGATGAAATAACTAAAGGATTATCCATTGAGTCTTTGTGGACAGAGGTAAGAAATACCAAGGGGATGGTGATGTTATTGGGGTGGTACTATAGGCCCCAAAATAGTCAATGGGAATAAGAGGAACAATATGCAGGCAGTTTTTGGAGACTTGCAGGAGCAATAGGGTTGTCAGAGTAAGGGATTTTAATTTTCCTAATATAGACTGGGACTGCCAGAGCATTAAGGGCTTAGTTGGGGTGGAATTTGTTAAGCATTCAGGAAAGTTTCATCAAGCAGCATATAGACACTCCTACTCAGAAAGGGATAAAACTTGATCTACACTTGGGAAATAGGACACAACAGGTGACGGAGGTGACAGTGGAAGAATACTTTGGGACCAGTGATGATAGTTCTATTAATTTTAAATTGTTATGGAGAGGGCCATAACAAATTCATCAGAGTTCTTTGATGAAGTGACCATGAAGTGACAAGGGCTGGGAGTACTCATAGTTTATATGGATTTCAGTAAGGCTTTTGATAACATTCCACATGGTAGCTTGCTCTGGAAGGTTAGATCACATGGAATCCAGGGGAGCTGGAAAACTGGATACAAAATTGGCTTGGTCGGTAGCAGAGGGCAATAGTGCTTGTTGGACTGGAGGCATGTGACTAGTGGAATGTCTAAGGTTTTGATGCTGTGCCAACTGTTTGTTATCTATATCAAAGACTTGGATGAAATATGTAGAAGGTATGATTAAGAGTGATGAACTTAGAGCATGAATCAGTACTTGGAACTACAATGTTGTGACCATAACACAGACATGAATTTCACAGGGGCTGGATGTCCATGGGTTTAGATCTTTTGAAAAGAACAGGGATGGAGATAAAGGAGAAGGGGGAGTAGCACTGTTAATGAGACAGTGCATCACAACTGCAGGAAAGAAGGTTGTTGAGGAGGGCTTGTCTACTGAGTCAGTAGGGGTGGAAGTCAGTAACAGGACAGGAGCAGTCACTTTATTGGATGTTTTCGATAGACACCCCCCAATAGCAGCAGATAGATGGAAAAATAGATTGGACAGCAAATCTTGCAGATGTGACAAACTTGTTTAGATTAGATTACTTACAGTGTGGAAATAGGCCCTTCGGCCCAACAAGTCCACACCGACCCGCCGAAGCGCAACCCACCCATACCCCTGCATTTACCCCTTACCTAACACTATGGGCAATTTAGCATGGCCAATTCACTTGACCGGCACATCTTTGTGACTGTGGGAGGAAACCGGAGCACCCAGAGGAAACCCACGCAGACACGGGGAGAACGTGCAAACTCCACACCACTGTGCCACCATGCCACCCAAAATTGTTGTTATGGGTGACTTCAACTTCCCCAGTATTGATGGATGGAGCCGATTTTGTCAGGTGTGTCCAGGAGAGATTCCTGATTAAATACGTAGACAGGCCGACTGGGGGGAGGCCATATTGAATTTGGTGTGAGGCAACAAGCCAGGCCAGGTGTCAGGTCTCTTGGTGGGAAAGCATTTCAGTGACAGTGACCACCTTTACCATAGCCATGGAGTGGGATAGGACCAGCCAGTATGGGAAGGTATTTAATTAGGGAGGAGAAATTATACTGCTATTAGATAGGAACTGTGGAGGATACATTGGGAACATTGGTGGGCAGCACGGTGGCACAGTGGTTAGCACTGCTGCCTCACAGCGCCTGAGACCCGGGTTCAATTCCCGACTCAGGCGACTGACTGTGTGGAGTTTGCATGGTCTCCCCGTGTCTGTGTGGATTTCCTCCGGGTGCTCCGGTTTCCTCCCACAGTCACAAAGATGTGCGGGTCAGGTGAATTGGCCATGCTAAATTGCCCATAGTGTTAGATAAGGGGTAAATGTAGGGGTATGGGTGGGTTGCGCTTCGGCGGGTCGGTGTGGACTTGTTGGGCCGAAGGGCCTGTTTCCACACTAAGTAATCTAATCTAATTGTTCTATACAGGAAATACACAACAGAAATGTGGAGGCTGTTAAAGGAGCACATATTGCAAGCATTGGATAACTTTGTCCCAATGAGACAGGTAAGGAATGGTAAGGTGAAGGAGCCTGAGATGACAAGAGAGGTGGTGCTTCTCGTCAAAAGGAAGAAGGAAGCTTACTTAAGGTTGAGGAAGCCAGGATCTGGCACAGCTTTACAGGTTTACAGGGTAGCTAGGAAGGAACTCAAAAATGGACTGAGGAGAGCTGGGGGAACACAAAAAGTGGGAAGGATTAGGGAAAACCCAAAGGCATTCTACATGTGGGCGGCACGGTGGCACAGTGGTTAGCACTGCTGCCTCACAGCGCCTGTAGACCCGGGTTCAATTCCCGACTCAGGCGACTGACTGTGTGGAGTTTGCACGTTCTCCCCGTGTCTGCGTGGGTTTCCTCCGGGTGCTCCGGTTTCCTCCCACAGTCACAAAGATGTGCGGGTCAGGTGAATTGGCCAAGCTAAATTGCCCATAGTGTTAGGTAAGGGGTAAATGTAGGGGTATGGGTGGGTTGCGCTTCGGCGGGTCGGTGTGGACTTGTTGGGCCGAAGGGCCTGTTTCCACACTGTAAGTCTAGTCTAATGTACGTGAGGATTAAGAGAATGATCAGAGAGAGGGTAGGGCTGATCAGGGATAATGGAGGGAACTTGTACCTGGATTCTGAAGAGGTAAGCAAGTTTTTTGCTTCAGCATTCATGAGAGACACGGACCTTGTTGATAGTGAGAACACCATGGATGAGGTTAATAGGCTTGAACAGACAGATATTAAGGAAGTGGTTGTGCTGGAAATACTGGGAAGCATCAACATAGATAAGTCCCCAGAGCTGGACCAGAGACATTCAAGGTAACTATGGGAAGTGAGGAATGAGATTGCTGTGCCTCTGGCGATGACCTTATCACCTCACTCTCCACGGGAGTAGTAACGGATGATTGGAGGGAGGCAGATATTGGTCGTCTGTTCACGAAAGGGAATAGAGAAATCCCTGGGAACTATAGAGCAGTCAGTTTTGCATCAGTAGTAAGCAAGGTACTGGAAAGGACTCAGAGATAGGATTTATGACTATTTGGAAAAATATCGTTTGATTAAAGATAGTTAACATGACTTTGTGAGGGGCAGTTCATACCTCAAAAGCCTTATTGGGTTCTTTGAGGATGTGACAAGATAATTTGACAAAAGGTCAAACAGTGGATGGGGTGTATATGGATTCCAGTAACACCTTTGATAAAGGTCCTCACGGTTATCTCATTCAGAATGTTAGAAGGTATGGGATACAGGGAATTTTGGCGGTCTGGATACAGAATTGGCTGGCCAAAAGAAGACAGCGAGTGATACCTGACGGAATGTATTCTGCCTGAAGGTCAGTGACCAGTGGTGTCCCACAGGAATCTATTCTTGGGCCTCTGCTTTTTGTTGGTTTTATAAATGATTTGGATGAAGTAGAAGGGTGGGCTAATAAGTTTGCTGATGACACAAAGGTTGTGGGCTGTTGCAGATAGCCAGAGACATTGACAGGATGCAGAGTTGTCAATGTCTCTGGCTATGGAGTTCAACCTGAATAAATATGAAGTGACTCATTTTGGAAAGTGAAATTTGAATGCTGAGTACAGGGTTAATGACAGGATCTTGACAGCGTGGAAGAAGAGCAGGATCTTGGGGTCCATGTACATAGATCCCCCAAAGTTGCCACACAAGTTGATCAAGTTGTTAAGAAAGTGTATGGTATTTTGGCTTTCGTTAACTGGGGTACTGAGTTTAAGAGCCGTTAGGTTTTGCTGCAGCTGTATAAAACCCTGGTTAGACCACACTTGGAATATTGTGTCCAGTTCTGGTCACCTCATTATAGGAAGGATGTGGATGCTTTAGAGAGGGTGCAGAGGAGATTTACCAGGATGGAGGGTTTGCCTTATGAAGAGAGGTTGAGTGAGCTTGGGCTTTTCACACTGGAGAAAAGAAGAAAGAGAGGTGACGTGATAGAGGTGTACAAGGTAATGAGAGGCATAGATAGTCTAGATAGCCAGAAACTTTACCCAAGGGCAGAAATGGCTGTCACAAGGGGCCATAATTTTAAGGTAATTGGAGGACGGTATAGGGGAAATGTCAGAGGGAAGTTTTTTTTTTAAAAACGCAGAGAGTGGTGGGTGCATGGATTGCTCTGCCAGTGGTGGTAGCCCAGTCAGTGAAATTAGGAACATTTAAGTGACTGCTGGACCAGCACCTGGACAGCAGTAAATTGAGGGGTGTGTAGGTTAGGTTGATCTTTGATTAAGATGAATGCTTGGCACAGCATTGTGGGCCAAAGGCTCATATACATAGAACAGTACTATACATAGTACTATACATAGAACAGTACTACAGTACTGTGTTGTACTAATCTATGTATAGTACGTTTGCAGATGACACTAAAAAAGGAGAATCATGGACAGTGAGGAAGGCTGTCAGAAATTGCAGTTGGGGAAGTGGGCCGAGAAATGGCAAATGGAGCTTAATATAGATAAGCTTGAGGTCTTGCATTTTTGGAAAGTCAAATCAAGGTTGGCGTTTCATGATGAATGGTGCAGCCTCAAGGAGTGTTGTGGAACAAAAGGATCTTGGAGTTCAGGTTCAGTTCTCTGAAAGTGGAGTCACAGGTAGACAGGGCAGTAAAGAAGGCTTTTGGCACACTGGCCTTCATCAATCAGGGCATTGAGTATAGCAGTTGGGAAGTTATGTTGCAGTTATAGAGGATGTTGGTGAGGCTGCACTTGGAGTATTGTGTTCAGTTTTGATCACCTTGTTATAAGAAAAATTTTATTAAACTGCAAGGACGGAGGAAGAAATTTTCAGGGATGTTGCCTGGACTCAATGGTCTGAGTCATAGGGAGTGGTTGAACAAGCTAAGACTTTTTTCTTTAGCTCATAGAAGACTGAGGGGAGATCTTATAGAGGTGTATAAGATCGTGACAGGCATGGATAGGGTGACTGCACTCAGTCTTTTTCCCAGTTTAAGGTTAGAGGGGAAAAGAATAAAAGGGAACCTGACGAGCAACCTGTTTTTACATAGAGGGTGATACACATCTGGAATCAGCTGCGAGTGGAAGTGGTTGAGGCAGGTACGTTAAGCATATGTAATCGGAATTTGGAGAAATACATGAATAGGAAAGGATTAGAAGGTTATGGGCCAAGTGCAGGGAAATAGGGTTAGAGTGTCAGACTCTGACTCTATGACTCTGAAATGCTGACAGAGGCAGAGACAATCGCGCAGACACTGATAGACAGAGAGACACAATCACACAGACGCTGATAGACAGAGAGAGAGAGAGAGAGACAATCGAGACAAGAAGGACGGGTGATACTGACAGAAAAGAGCGGACGAAAGAATTCGACAAATAGCGAAAGTTACGAATATCTTCACGTTCCTAAATAATCGAACGGTTAAAAGTAGAGTTGTTAAGGTTAAAACTTTTTTTTTTAAAAGGATGCTTACCTTTGTTGTCTTCGAATCAATTTGCTTCCCGCCTCACTAACCACCGCCGTCTCGTGCTCCCTCTCCCGACACGCACAGGTTTCTGGGTAAATATATAATGGGAAGTCCGCGGGGTCCTAGAGATGGTCAGGCCGACTAAATTCGAGTGATTCAATGGTTCCTCGATTCCGCCTGTCCCGACAACTGCAGTGATCTGAAAAGAAATGATGCTGGATCTTGTCCTACTGAGTTAGTGCATTTGATCTTAAAACCCACAGGTGACAGGGCGCTCTTTTGTTTCAGTTACGAGCCTCCATCACAGTGGAGGCGAAGGATGGAAGTAAGTCTCTGGTGGGTTTTCGGAATTAGTTGTTATCTTTGTTTTGTTTTAACCCGACCCAGCAGTCACATGAAATTGGAACTGGAATGGGTGCCCTTTGACCTCTGCTCATAGGATAATGTTGCACTGGATCATTAAATAACGGCCAGCAGCCATCACTGCGTGACTGGACATAGGACTTGAGGTGATAACTGTACTGTCATTTGCCACAAAAGGAGGTGCCATGTGTATCAGTTAAAGAACCACCGGGTAACTGATCCCTGAATCAAGCTGTGGCCTGGAGGAAACCTGCTGTCTGAAATCAGTCATCATCAAGCTGGGAGCAGCAACTGCAGACACTCTGGCCAATGAGGACACAGTTGTGCCCATCGCATAAACAGAAATTCGAGTTCAGTGATGATTCCTTTTTTCATTCTAGATTCATAGAATCTTAGAGTCATTACCAAAGAAGCAGTCCTTTGCTGCATTGAGTCTGCGCCAGTCCGTCTACGCTAATCCCATTTTCCAGCACTTGGCCCATAGCTCTGAATGTTCTGACACTTCAAGCGCTCATTCATATCTATTTAAACGTTGTGAGACTTCCCGCCTCTGCAGCCCTTCCAGGTAGTTTTTTTTGCCTCTAATTCCTTCCAAAGCATTTTCCTGTCATTTTAAAATTGTACCCCCTATTATTGACCCTTCGACTAAGGGGAATAGCTAGAATCCACCCTGTCCATGTCTCACATAATCTTTTCCACCTCTATTCAAGGGATGTAGGCAACCTCATGAGTGATCTGGATTCATCTGGGGATCGATACATACCCATAGTACCGTTAGGAAGAGAGTTCCAGGATTTTGATTCACAGATAGTGGTCACCACCTGATGAATGAGCGGTGTTCCTAAAGCTAATGCTTCCAAATAAACCTTTTGGACTACAACCTGGTGTTGTGATTTTTAACTTTGACAATATGATGATATATTTCCAAGTCAGGATGACAGGTGGTTTAAAGGGGAATTTGTAGTGTTCCCACATTCTCTTGTCCTCCCCAATGACAGATCTCAGACTAAGAAGGTACTGCCAGAGGAGTCTTTGTAACCTGCAGCAAGGCATCTGGTGAATACCAGTCCAAATTTCTACAACAGGAGAGGTGATTACTTTATCACTGGACTGTGAATCTAGAAACCCAAGTAATATTCTGGGCATCTGAGTTCAAATTCTGGCATTGCAGAAGGTGGAATTTGAATTGAATAAAAATCTGAAACTAAGAGTCTAATGTGACCATGTTGATTGTCAAAAAAACCCATCCAGTTCACTAATATCCTTTAGGGAAGGAAACTGCCATCCTTTACCTGGTCTGGTCTGGTATGGGTCTACATGTGACTCCAGACCCACAACAATGTGTTGGGCAATTAGGAATGGACAATAAATGTTGGCCTAACCAGTGATGCCTTCATCACATGAATGTATAATTTTTTAAGAAGTGGTGAAATTGCACAATTAAATTGTTGGTGGATGTGGTGCCAATAAAGTGGATGTTTTGTCCCAGATGCTGACAAACTTCTTGCAAGTTGTTGGAGCTGCAGCATCCAGGGAAAGTGGGGAACATTCCATCACACTCCCGACTTGTGCCTTGTTGATGGAGAGCAGACTTTGGGGAATCAGGAGGTAAGTTACTCACTGCAGCATGTCCAATTTCTGATCTGCACTTGTAGTCACAATTTTTAAATGGCTCGTCCAGTTTTGTTTGTGGTCAAGGGGGATTCCCAAGATGGTGATAATGGGGATTCAATAATAGTAATGCTATTCATTGAACAGCAAGAGAAGATGGTTATCTTGTCTCTTGTAGGAGATGATCACAACCTGACACTTTTATAGCACATAGCATTACTTGCCATTTATCACTGCAAGCCTGCTTGTTTTCCAGGTGGTCTTGTATTTGGATGTGAGCTGTTTCAGTATTGGAGGAGTTGTGAATGGTGCTGAACATTGTGAAAATATCAGTGAATATTACTTCTGACATTATGAGACCCCCATTCGCTCTTTTAGCCTGACTCTCTGCATTGATTAGAAAATTGATTTCTATTTGGCTCTTCTCAGAAAGGTACTGCTTTTATTTAGTGAAGTGTAGCTGATTAGGAGATTACATCCCCGTCACACAGAGGCCTTGGAATAAGTCAGGACAAAGTTTGTGAAGGCCACAGAGTGACCATCAGACCAGCTGACATCAGATATCTACCAACGTCACCAGAGCTCACTTCCTGTGTCATCATGGTGTACAAAATGGCTATCCTTGGCAGCACTTGTCTGTCAACATCTCTGCCGGTAGCTCAATCTATTTTCCATCGGGGGTGGCATAGTGGCTCAGTGGTTAGCACTGCTGCCTCACAACAGCAGGGACCCATTTTGAATCCACATGTGGAGTTTGCATGTTGTCCCCGTGTCTGTGTGGGTTTCCTCTGGGTGCTCCAGTTTCCTCACATAGTCCAAAGATGTGCAGTTTTAGCTGGATTGCCCATGGTGTCCAGGGATATGTAGGCTAGGTGGATTAGCCATGGGAAATTGCAGGGTTATAGTTGCTCTTTGGAGGCTTGCTCCCACATTGTAGTGATTTTATGATTACTGCATGCCCACATCTGGAGTGACAGTTTCTGTTCTCAATGCCATTTGCCATCCGCTGCTTTTCCATCATGTAGTTGGCCAGGAGGTGGATGATGCCAACTCAGTTTTCCTATTTCGTCCTCCCTCTCGGTTTCTTCTCCTCATTTGAAGGAATCTCCTCATGGAATACATGGTCCCTCATGCCAACTACCACTCAGCCCTCTTCATCATCCCCATCTCTGAGCCCTCTTCCAGGAGGAATGACAAACACAAGACAGCATCAAGCACAAACTCTTTCACTAAAAGAACTGCTAAAGAACATTGCCAGCTGCCACCACTTGCCCTTGAAATTCAGCTGAGACTCCAAGCCATGTTGGCAAACAATTCTGATGGGCATAAAATCAATGCCGATCACTTCATCAATCATTTTAAATGCCATGAATGATAATGCTTAAATCAACCTTTGAAGCCATTTTTCTACATAGACTGTACATATTTTTCCACATACATCATGTAAAACTGAATAGCTGAACAGGAGTATAGGACAGAGCGATCACCTTCTTTGTTGTTTGTCAGGAGAGATATCATCTGCTCTAAGGTGGTATAGGAGCCCTTCGAGCCCACTTCAGCAGTTAACATGATCATGACTGATCTTATCCTGGTCTCAACTCCACTTTCCTGTTTGCTCCACACAGTCCATTTTCTCATTTTTCATCAGAAACAAATCTATTCCTTTCTTGTATCTATTCTTCTGCCTCCACTACATTCTGGGGCAGTGAGTTCCACAGCTTCACAACCGTCAGAGAAGTAGTTTCTCTTCATCTCAGTTTTGAACCTACCTCTTCTCAATCTATATCTTTGACCTCTTTTGAAACTGTCCCACAAAGGGGAGCTTCTATTCAACATCCACCTTATCAATCCCCTTTAGCATTTTATATATCTCAATCAGATTCCCCCCTCATTCTTCTGAACTTCAGCAAGTACAAGCCCAAGGTTTTCAAACACTTTAATTCCAGCCCTTTAATTGTTGGAATCAACCTGGTGAACCTCCTCTGAACTGTTTTCAGTGTCACCATATCCTTCCTCAAGTAAGGAAACCAAAACTGCACACAGTATTCCAGGTGTGATCTCACCAATGTCTTATATAATTGTAACGTTTCGTTACTTTTATAATCCAGTCCTTTTTCAATAAATGGGGAGAAAGTGAGGACTGCAAATGCTGGAGATCAGAGCTGAAAAGTATGTTGCTGGAAAAGCACAGCAGATCAGGCAGCATCCAAGGAGCAGGAGAATCAATGTTTTGAGCATAAGAAGGGCTTTTGCCCGAAACGTCGATTCTCCTGCTCCTTGGATGCTCCCTGACGTACTGTGCTTTTCCAACAACACATTTTTCAGCTTTTGCAATAAGTGCCAGGATTCTACTTGCCTGACATTAAATGCTGCACCTGCAGACCCACTTTCATACACAAAGATGCCTAAATCTCTGAGTATTGACGTACTTCCTAGCAGTTTCCCATTTAAATAATAATTTGCTTTTTAATTTTCCGGCCAAAATGAATGACCTCATACTAATCCACATTAAACTGGATCTGAGTATGACTTATACTCCGGTACATCTTCACAATACAGCCCATATCACCTTCTCAATCCCTGCATCCAGTTACAGGGTACCAGGAAGTAAGATACCCATTAGTAGTGAAAATGTGAGTCTATTAATATGAATGCAGCATATCGTGGCTGAAAGGGCGTGTCAAACAATGTGCCAAGTGGTAAAAAGGTGGTCTCACCCATCAGGTTGACTTGTACACTACAATCCATGAAACCTTTCAATCACTTGTTTTGAAATTAAGTGGAAACCCCACACTCAGGTTACCATTGTGCCGCTGTGACATTGCATCTCAGTGTGATGTGGATGTGGGCCTGAGCTAACAACATCTCCTGCAATTTTACATCTATCAACCCCCTCCCCCAGCAGCTCTTGCCTCTAACATTGTCTGCTTTTTCATAGCCAAATCCCAGTCGTTGTCTCAGATGTTCAATTTCAGAACCCTTGCCTGAAATTAGTAGCTGCCATTCAGTCAGCAAATAAGCATTCTCTTTTTTTTAATCAGTAAGAAAGGTTTGACACAAAACTCTTGTACGGAACAATTGTTTTTATACAGGCTACCGCGCTCATTCTAATTCTCAGGTGAGAATAGTAAAACAGATAATGAACTCATTGTCGCTTAGAACAACTCCCAATGGGGAAAGCCAATAAATGTCTGAAATGTTTATTGCTTATGATGTTTAACCAAATTAAAGTAAATGTCAATAAATATCCATTTGAAATTTAAATTCAAAAAGCTTCCTTTCATTTTGCAGGAAATTATGTCACCATACTGGTAGTTAACAGTTTCAGCTCATAGGTTTGGTGTAGTCCAGTCCAGGAAGCTAATCTGGAGGTGTGCCTCCTGCCCACACTGATTCCAGTGGAAACAAATGATTCAGGATGAAGGGAATTGATAGCATTGATGTGCCTTCAGATTGATACTAATTCAATAAGAAGTTCTGTTTGAATGATACTGCTCATGCACTGCAGTAGCACCTGGTCCCAAGTGCCGAATAAATGGCAAGGGTCAAAATGGGAGAATGCTGAGCATAGGCTTACACGGATATTTTATCGATTAAAGTCAATTTAAAATGTTACCTCTACGTGTGTGCCGCACTAAAATACTGTAGTTATCCAAACCATAATTCCCATGTGTAACAAGTTATCAAATTCATTGTCTGGTTTTCATTGTTTTACATCATTTGTTTAATGTATTGCAGCTGTATTCCAGACAGGAGCTACAAGATGCCCAATAGATACTGTATTAAGGGAAATGACCCTTTGGAGAACTGATCTATAGGTACAGAATGAGTGCAAAGTGCTTGGTGTGTGCATATGATTCTTTACTCCATGATTTCCTGATCTCGGGTCCAGGAAGACACAACAGTCCAAGGCTTGACACTTCCCTTTGGTCAAAGAGGAGAAACTGAAGATCAAGCCATTCATTTCTTTGCACAACTCCCAATAGCTGTGACAGAAAGCCATTGGCAGAGCTGAGAGATACACCACCTGCCTGTTCTCTGTGTCAGAGGTGAGAGATATGGAGTAAATATCTAGGATGCAAGGACAGAAAGAGACATGCAAAAACAAAGTACTTTTTTTTAAAAACAGATTAATGTGAGAAATGTGAAATATTTCAAGTTGAGTTGCATGCTGCTGTAATCCGGATTTATGGACACAGTTTATATTATCTTCAATAGGCACACAGGCACCTTCAAATGTTTGCTGGCTTTTTGTCACTGCATTTACTTTACACCTTTTCAAGGATTAAGATGGAGTATTCTCAGTGGTGTGAAATTAACACCTGGGCTAAATACAGGATAGAGTGTCTCTGTGAAACTCTCTCTGAAAGTGTACATCAGGGTCATTTTGTCGGCATTGTAAAAGGACAGTTGCCCAGCTTCATAGTCAAGGTAAACTCCAATTTTCCTGGGTTTAAACCTGGAAAAGATTACTACGTGAGGCACAGAGCAGGCCACATAGTGTTTGCCTTTCTTCTCTAAGGTCCATAAACCAGCTTGAGATGAGATTGGTGCCTTACGTTCTACAGATTGTTTGGTCACCCCCAAGACCCATTCAGCCTTGCAACCCACAAAGATTTCCCAGTAATGTATTCCTGATGAGAACCCTTGTTTTGCCAGAACAAAGGGATGGGCGCTGAAGCGTGAGGGTTTAGAGGGTGGTTTCTTCAGGTTGTGGCTGTACGTGACACTGGTCATGTTGTCGAAGATTAGGAGGTTCCAGTGTGCGGTGTCAGGATCTAGACTCAATGGCACTGTAGAAGAGCAGAAAACAGAACAGACAGAATGAAAAGAGGGAAACGTCCCATTTATTAAATTGATATTCTGCAATTTATCCAATTCAGGAAGTTAGCTTTTGTAGGATTTATCTGCCTTTTAACCTGGATTATTACAGTTATAAAACTCATCCACACGTACTTAATACTTTGTCTTCGTATTAAATGAAAACCATCAAATTTAAAGATATTTCAGATTCAATAAATAATTCATGCTCCGGTGTTTCTCACAGACAGTTTTGAATCTTAGTTTTTCTGTTGCTATTTCACAAAAGTTATCTTTTTCTCCCTTTTCTGACTTCTTAGACCCTGCATTACTGTTACTATTTTGCCTGCCAAAAAACTACTTTCAATTACAGTCAGATTTTAGTTAGATGTACCTGTAACAAAAATCAAGATGTACTTGGCTACCTTCTCTTACAATCTGTCTTGCCAGTAGCCAACCCCTTTTTGTGTCAGCAGCAAAATTTGAGATGGTGTTGTTTTTACCCAAGCCAACTTTAAAACTTTATCCATGCAATGTGATCATTAGTGGCTAGACAGCATCTGTTGCCCATCCAGTTCAAAGTTCTGGAGTCACATATAGGCCAGACCAAGCAGTGATGATAGATTTCCTTCCCAAAAGGTCATTAATGAACCAAATTAGATTTCGTTCAATCAATAATGATGACACGGTTATCCCGAGCTTTTACTGATTTCAAATTGCACCATGTGCCATGACTGGATTTCAACCCACTGAATGTTATACTGAGATTCTGGATTAGGAGTCTACTAATGATTGATAGCAAAAGGCATCAACACCAACCCCTGGGGTGCACTATTTCAAGCTGTTTAAATGGCTGTTGTGCCTCGGTCAGTAACTCTCTTGTCTCTGAGGTACAGGATTTACATGTTCAAGTTCTATGTCAGAATCCAGCAAAAAAAAAACACACTCTGTACAGTACTGAGGAGTGCTGTGGTCTCAGAGATACCAAATGTTGGATGAAATGTTTGACCAAGGCCTTGTCTCTCTCAGTGGGTGCTAAAGATCTCATTGCACCTTTGCAAAGAAGAGGATGGGAGTCATCCTAGGTACCCCTGACAAGAATTATCCCTTAATTAACATCACTCAACACATTATTTGGTTTTTAATGCATGTCTGTGTATGGGAGCTTGCTGTACAAAAACTGACTGCTGCTTTTCCTCCATTACAACAGTGACTACAGTTTCAATATACGTCTTTGGTTATGAAGAGTTTTGGGGTGTCCAGTGGTCAAGAACAAGTCTATAAAAATGCAAGTAATACCTGGATCTTGAAGGAAGCTCTGTGTTCAAATCCTTGCCTCGCCTTAGCTCCATCCTAGATCTGTAATCTCACGAGTCCCACATCCCTCTATTTCTGGCCTCTTGGTGACCATGCTTTTAGCTGCAAGACTCTAAGCTGTAATATTACTTCCTCCAAAATACCCTATCCCTCCCTTCCTTCAGGTCACAGCCCAACACAGATCCTTAACCAAACTCTGACATACCTTCTGTGACCCCCTGGAGGAGAAAGTGAGGACTGCAGATGCTAGAGATCAGAACTGAAAATGTGTTGCTGGAAAAGCGCAGCAGGTCAGGCAGCATCCAAGGAGCAGGAGAATCGACGTTTCGGGCATGAGCCCTTCTTCTGTGACCCCCTGTCAATCTGAACTGATAATATTCCTGTCTAAGGATACTGAACACTAATAAATGCACTTTACAAACATAGGTTATGTCTCACCAACTTATCAAATATAGCGTGAAAATGTACTGTCCTCACAAAATCTGATATTTCTCAACCTGCCCTTAACTTAGCTCTTTCTTTCAAAGTTCTGTCTAATTTTAATCTGGAGATTGAGGAGTTACGACATGAAGAGAATTGACTATTGCTGTTAAGTAGAAAAGCAATCAGCGAGTGAGTAAATGAGCCCAACACTGATATGACTAAAACTGTGCTGTGTCATTGAGCAAGGCATTGGAATGTTTTTGGTGCCTGCATAAATCTGGAGTTATCCTTCACAGCAGACAGCTTCAGTGCGCTTGCTGCATTCTGGACAATACCTTACTGCAGGAGCAGAAACAACAAGGCAAGACACTATCAACTGAAAGTAAATGATGACACCCCTGGCCTGGGACATCGTCACCCCAAAACTGCAGCAGAATGCACTGAGGAGGAGGGGGAATGTGAATGTGATGTGGCTAAAGCACAAGTAGTGGTGCACACTACACTGCATTTTTAGGAGGTTCATTTTCACCAAACTGCCCATATCCAAAAGCTGCATGTACCTCCTCCATTTCAATTCCACTTCTTTCTTTCCACCACAATCAGCAGTCCTGCAAAAAAAATAACTGCCATTTGTAATTCCAGTACACATCGCCATGTGGAACTCAGCATCAAGTCATTTATTACAAGTGAAAAAGCAACTTTCTTGACAGCAATCCGACTGGCCATTTGTGATTGTTCAAGAATAACCATTCAAGAATAACACAGAAATCTCCCAATCAAAATGTTGTGCAACACAGCAACGTGATTCCCTTTGCAATTATAGATCTTCATTCTTCCTCTTCCTGGCTTTTCTACATAGTGCCACCCCAATTGTTTCAGCAGAGGAAGAGCAAGTTGCACGCATTCTCATTTGGAGTGTTCAGCTGGTCTCTGGATTGAGGGTGACGTTAATAAAGATTGCTCCATTTGCCCTGTGCAGAGTCAGTTTCAGCCAGCCATTGGAGCAGAAAGTTGCTTGTCAGGTGAGGGAATAGGGGCAGCAGCAGGAAGGGAGTGATGTTGGCCTAAGTATCCACTTCCATGGCTAGTTTTGTTCTTGGTACTTCCATCAGCCAATGGCCCTCCCCTGCCATCAGTGATTTGGAGAGCACTCTGCTGCAACTTAATGGGTGATGATGCCCCAGGCTGGGGGTATCATCATTTACTTTCAGTTGATAGCATCCACACTATGCACATCATGGCTGTAGTTTTTGATATTCCTTGCAACTGGCCATTCCATCACTCATGTATGAGAACACAATCTCCACAAATCTCTGCCTGATAGCAGTACAGTGTGACTGCAGCTCCAGCCAGTACATTGCGCCACCACTTCTGCTGCTCTAATAGTATTCTCTGCATCAATGGCTCCTCAAGGTTCAACTGAGCCGGGCATGGAACATTGTGTAGCTTCTGACACTGATTTCCCATTACTATCCCAGCCTCTGCACTGTGTTTACTTGTGATAAATGAATCACCATGTTACAATCCATTCTGCTTACCAAAGAGAGAATATCTAAGCTTGTGCATGAGTTCTGTGACACTGCTCCCTTAGTATAAGTGATCCCCCCTGAGGAGTCATCATCATTTTCCTGCAACACTTCACATGGAGCTCACAAAAACTAAAGACAGAACACGATCAATATGCACATGATTCTTTTTCAAAGACCGTGTGGCACTGGATGAACATGAATGAGTGTTTTAGGCCATGAGGCTGTCTGATATTTCTTTCTGTCACCAGGGAGGCACCCACCTCCTCAACCCTGACAGCCAGGTACACTGAGACTCCACTGATATCCAGAATCTCCTCATCTGCAATAATCAGTTAAGTGTTGGCTAAAACTTCTGCTCCTCCTTCAAGTTCTGCACCCAAGAAGAGACCAAGGAATGAGAGTGATGGCAAATGTGAATGGTTGGCTGAAGAACAACTGGTGAGGTGACTATGAGAGAGAGGCAAGACATGAGTTTGAGCAGTAGTTGGTATAATAATATCCAAACCAAAAGTCGCAATAATACCACTCCCTCATTAGAGAGAAAGGTAGCTGTTGGTGGGTTTAACCTGAAAATCACCACACCCCAGGCAAAGGAAGAGGTCAAGAAGGAGTATCCTTTATCATAACCTCAGTCAGTATAGAAATTGAACCCACACTGTTGACATTACACTGCATTGCAAATCAGCCAACTGAGCTAACCAACTTTTTGATATCTCAATGTAACACCAGGAAGGTACACAGATTCCATTTGACTTAAAGATCTCTGGTGACATCACTTACAGCTAAGCCACTAAATATAATACAGCCAGTAGATACGCCAGGAGTTTGAATGCAGACAGCCTGAAGTTTTGTGACATCTGAGTACTTGGCTCATTTGAGTAATAACCTCTTAAAGATGATAGCTGAAATGTCTGACTGTACTCTGTCTCCCTTCCCTATATAGACCTTAAGCCGCTTTCCATAAAACCAGTGCCATTTTCCTGCTGCTCGTCTCACGTACATTCAGTCAAGATGACCGATAATGAAGTGCATTTTTATTTCAATTAAGGCCAACCAGACTAAATATCCAAAGAGATGTAAAACAAGTGACTGATGTATTACTTCCTATTTTATGTTCTCACACAAAGCCATGGTCCATTGCATTATTTCTGGAAATTGCACAACTTAAATTAATTCTTGGAATACCAACGTCTTTAATAAGAAGAGCATTTAAAGTCCACCTGTCCTGGCACTTCTGGAAATGTTGGTGGTCTATCTTTGTTTGTATGTCTGATCCAGTTCTGTTTCTGAGGAAAAGGTGAGGTCTGCAGCTGCTGGAGATCAGAGCTGAAAATGTGTTGCTGGTTAAAGCGCAGCAGGTCAGGCAGCATCCAAGGAACAGGAAATTCAACGTTTCAGGCATAAGCCCTTCATCAGGAATGAGGAAAGTGTGTCCAGCATGCTAAGATAAAAGGTAGGGAGGAGGGACTTGGGGGAGGGGCGATGGAGATGTGATAGGTGGAAGGAGGTCAAGGTGAGGGTGATAGGCCGGAGTGGGGTGGGGGTGGAGAGGTCAGGAAGAAGATTGCAGGTTAGGAGGGCGGTGCTGAGTTCGAGGGAATCGACTGAGACAAGGTGGGGGGAGGGAAAATTAGGAAACTGGAGAAATCTGAGTTCATTCCTTGTGGTTGGAGGGTTCCCAGGCGGAAGATGAGGCGCTCTTCCTCCAGCCGTCGTGTTGTTATGTTCTGGCGATGGAGGAGTCCAAGGACCTGCATGTCCTTGGTGGAGTGGGAGGGGGAGTTAAAGTGTTGAGCCACGGGGTGGTTGGGTTGGATGGTCCGGGCGTCCCAGAGGTGTTCCCTGAAGCATTCCGCAAGTAGGCGGCCCGTCTCCCCAATATAGAGGAGGCCACATCGGGTGCAGCGGATGCAATAGATGATGTGTGTGGAGGTGCAGGTGAATTTGTGGCGGACATGGAAGGATCCCTTGGGGCCTTGGAGAGAGGTAAGGGAGGAGGTGTGGGCACAAGTTTTGCATTTCCTGCAGTTGCAGGGGAAGGTGCCGGGAGTGGAGGTTGGGTTGGTGGGGGGTGTGGACCTGACGAGGGAGTCATGGAGGGAGTGGTCTTTTCAGAACGCTGATAGGGGAGGGGAGGGAAATATATCCCTGGTGGTGGGGTCCGTTTGGAGGTGGCGGAAATGACGGCGGATGATACGCTGTATACGGAGGTTGGTGGGATGGTAGTTGAGAACCAGTGGGGTTCTGTCCTGGTGGCGGTTGGAGGGGCGGGGCTCAAGGGCAGAGGAGTGGGAAGTGGAGGAGATGCGATGGAGGGCATCATCGATCACGTCTGGGGGGAATCTGCGGTCCTTGAAGAAGGAGGCCATCTGGGCTGTATGGTATTGGAACTGGTCCTCCTGGGAGCAGATGCGGCGGAGACGAAGGAATTGGGAATACAGGATGGCGTTTTTACAGGGGGCAGGGTGGGAGGAGGTGTAGTCAAGGTAGCTGTGGGAGTCAGTCGGTTTACAGTAGATGTCTGTGTTGATTCGGTCGCCCGAGATAGAAATGGAAAGGTCTAGGAAGGGGAGGGAGGAGTCTGAGACGATCCAGGTGAATTTGAGGTCGGGGTGGAAGGTGTTGGTAAAGTGGATGAACTGTTCAACCTCCTCGTGGGAGCACGAGGCGGCGCCGATCCAGTCATCGATGTAGCGGAGGAAAAGGTTGGGGGTGGTGCCAGTGTAGTTGCGGAAGATGGACTGTTCCACATATCCTATGAAGAGACAGGCATAGCTGGGGCCCATGCGGGTGCCCATGGCAACTCCTTTAGTTTGGAGGAAGTGGGAGGATTGGAAAGAGAAGTTGTTCAGGGTGACGACCAGTTCAGTCAGTTGAAGGAAGGTGTCGGTGGAAGGGTACTGGTTGGTACGGCGGGAAAGGAAGAAGCGGAAGGCTTTGAGTCCTTCATGATGGGGGATGGAGGTGTACAGGGACTGGATGTCCATCGTGAAGATAAGGCGTTGGGGACCGGGGAAGCGAAAATCATGGAGGAGGTGGAGGGCGTGGGTGGTGTCCCGAACGTAGGTGGGGAGTTCTTGGACTAAGGGGGACAGAGCCAATTCTGTTTCTGGTCAATGTTAGGATTGTGATGGTGAGAGATTTAGAGATGGTAATTCTGTTGAATGTCAAGGGCAGATGGCAATTGCCTGACACTTCTATGATATGAATGTCACATAAAAATTATATGTCCATGTCTGTATGTTGTCTCAGTCTTACTGCATACTGCAGACTGATTCACAATCTGACCTGTTGCAAATACAAGCAATGTCCAGG
The DNA here is from genome assembly GCF_020745735.1 of Hemiscyllium ocellatum. NCBI lineage: Eukaryota > Metazoa > Chordata > Chondrichthyes > Orectolobiformes > Hemiscylliidae > Hemiscyllium > Hemiscyllium ocellatum. The sequence continues at coordinate 10,570,533 of NC_083432.1, read as the reverse complement.
TTACAAACAGGAGTGTGTTCACACGTTGATTTGTATGCAAGTCAGAACACAATGTAGGACAATGTAAGGATCAGTTTGTAAGTACAGGTAATATTTAGATTCATAGAATCATATAGAGGTCTACAGCATGGAAACAGGCCCTTCAGCCCAACTTGCCCATGCTGCCCAGTTTTCACAAGTTAAATTATCCTATTTGCCTGCATTTGGTCCATATCGCTCCATGCCTATCCCATCCATGTAAATGTCTAAGTGTTTTTTGAATGACAAAATTGTACTTGCTTCATCCACTGCCTATGGTAGCCCATTCCAGACACTCATCACACTCTATGTGAAAAAATTGCCCCTTTTGTATCTCTCCCCTCTCACCTTATACTGATATCCTCTAGTTTTAGACTCCCCTACCATGGAGAAAAGCTATCGGCTCTTCACCTTATCCATGCCTCTCATGATGTTACAGACCTCTATAAGGTCACCCCAAGTCTCCTACGGTCCAGGGAAAAAAATCCCAGCCCATTCAACCTCTCCTTAAAACTCAGGCCTTCCAGCCCATGTAGCATCCTAGTAAATCTTTTCTGCACTCTTTCTAGTTTAATAATATCCTTTCTATAGCAGGGTGACCAGAACTGCACGTAGTATTCCAAATGTATTCACACTCATGTTATCTAGACCTGCAACAAGATATCCCAGCTCCTATACTTAATGGTCTGACTGAAGAAAGCTGTTACGAACCAGGCCAGATGCACGCAAAACACTTCAAGAAAGAAGCCCAGAAGCTAACTTTGCGTGTTGTTTTAAACAGGTGTATTCCAGGAGGGAATTACAGCTGGCCCAGCCACTGAGTTTTAAACAACACAGAATTTATTTGCAAGATCATTGAATGAAACACAAACAAAAGAGAACAGAATAGGGAATAACTTAACTATCCAAAAACTGAACAGATTATTCCAGCTTAATGATGCTATTCAAAATACTTGCAACAATCCCCATAAACACACCTTGGCAAAAAGGCAAAATCAAACACAGGGTCTTACAGGAGAGCGAGAGAGAGAGAGAGAGAGAGATGGCAGAGGGATTCAGCATAGAACACTTTCTTCTATGTAGCTGTTTCTTGGATCAGCAACCTCAAACTGATCGACTGCTTTCAGAAAACAGTCAGACTGCTAAAAACCAAAGCAAACCTGAGAAAAGCTGAGCTGGGAGAAGCGGCCACTCACCTTTCATTGTACAAGTGTTTTTGTTACAACTTAAAAGCCTTTTGCCTGAGGCAAAATCTGTTAGCTATACTGATGGCTTCATTTTAAAACCTCTTAATCTTAAATTGTTAGTACACTACAAAACACATATGCTTGTACAATAACCAAGCAAACATGCACTACTACATTCTCTTTCAGCCTGCTTTACTCCTGCCACTGAATGCCACCGTTTCTCATTCAAGTCTCGATAATGCGTCAGCAATCATGTTTTCTTGTGCTGCTATATGCACAATTTCCAAATTGAATGCCTGTAACAACAAGTTCCATTTAAACATTCTGGAATTTTTGTCCTTAAATTTCTCCACAAATGTCAGTTGTTAATGATCAATGTATATGATTGTCTCAGATACATTACTGGTAACCTAAACATTGAAATATTGCAACGCCAACACCAAGCTCAAATTCCCCTTCTCAACTGTTGAATATTTCTGCTGATGAATGTTCGGTCTGATCGGTCTTTCTATTAATTATTCTACTAAATTAGATTAGTCTAATCTAATTTAAATATTCGATAAATGTTTCTATCTTCTTGTCTTCCTGTAAGAGCGCAGCACTAACACCCACATCACTCGGATTGATAGCCACCTTGAATGGCTTTGCTTAATTAGGTATGGCTAATACTGGGACAGGACAAAACTGTACAACACAGTTTTCAGGCTCTTAAATGCTTTCTGACAGTCCACTGTCCACTGAAACATCTTGCCTTTCTTTAGCCTTTTCTCAGTGAGTGGAGCAGCCACAGTGCTAAACTTTGGAACAAATTTTCAATAAAATCCATGCAATCCCATGAATCGTAGTACTGCTCTCTTTGTTGATGGTATGGGAAACCCCCCAATTTCATTCTGTGGGGCTATTTGTCTATGTCCAATAAAAGGACCCAGGAAGGTGGCCTGGGCTTTGGCAACTTTACTTTTAGCCAGGTTTATCACCAAGCCTGCCTTCCAAAATCAATTGAACAAGTCCGATAAATGTTGTAAATATTCCTAAATTGTCCATAGAGTTCAGGGATGTGTAGGTTAGGTCCATTAGGTAAAAACAAGGACTGTAGATGCTGGAAACCAGAGTATAGATTAGAGTGGTGCTGGAAAAGCACAGCAGGTCAGGCAGCATCCGAGGAGCAGGAAAAACGACGTTTCGGGCAAAAGCCCTTCATCAGGAATAGAGGTTAGGTCCATTAGTCTGAGGTAAATGTAGAGTAGTAGGGGGTTACGCTTCAGAGAGTTGGTGTGGACTTGTTAGGCCAAAGGGTCTGTTTCCACACTGTAGGAATTCTATGATGGTTAAAATTGTGAATTTTTGATTTCTTGTCTGCTTCTGTTTCATTGTATGCTGTGATACTTTGAAATGATGCCTAGCCAACCCCCCGGCTGTATGTAATCATTCCCTAAAATTTGGCACATAATCCAAATATGTGGTCCCTAAATTCTGACTTACTAATTTCCCTTTAATCAATTTTACTGGTCCTCTCCCTTAATGCCCAGAAACTAATTCAAATGGACTGAATTTGGTTGATTCATTTGGTGCATCTCTGATCGCAAAATGTACAAACAGAATTTGCTTACCTAGTCGTCTGGATAGTTTTGATTATAAGCGCTCAACATGGTCTTTAATGTCTGATGTCACCTTTCGAGTCCTCCATGTGATTTTAGATGGTACACAGTGGATTTGAATTGTTTTATAGCTAAGCTGTCCATAATTTCTTTGAATAACTTTGATGTGAAGCTTCACCCTTGATCTGATTGTAGCTACGTGGGTAGTCTGTATCTAGCAAATAATTTGAGTAATTCCTCAACAATCCTCTTAGCTGTGATATTGCATAATGGAAATTGCCTCTAGAAATCTCATGGACGCATCCATTATCGTTAACAAATACTGATTTCCATTTTTTGTTTTAGGTAGGGGTCCTTTGCAATCAATTAAGACTCTTGTAAAAGGTTCCTCAAATGCAGGAATAGGTATTAAAGGTGCCTGTGGGTTTTGAAATACCTGACATATATGACATGTCAGGCAAAATTCAACTACATCCTTGTGCAGTCCAGGCCAAAAAAAATGTTTTTGTATTTTAGCTTAAGTTTTTCCTTACTCCTAAATGACCCACTAGTGGTAGCAACACCTCCTTTCTCATCCGCTTGAATATGTAATGGTCTCTGTTTCTTTATTAAGATGTCATTTTTAAGATAATAGCATTCAGTGATACATTTGGAATCTTTTTCTGTGTTTGCCTTTTGATGCAATCACTTTAAATTTTTATCTTTCTACTGTAACTCAGTTAATTTATCTGAATTAAAGATGTCTGCTGCTCCTCGTTCATGTCAACCATTTGATCAAACAGGGTCTCTACTAATTCCACTTCAATTTTCTTATCTATACTCTTTGATCTCTCCTGTTTCAACTGGTGACTTTGTGACCTCGTTACCACACAGTCTGAAAAATCCCAGGATATGTGTCCTGCAATAGATCAGTTGCCAAGTTTCCACTGGCTTTTCAACCACAGTAGGCAGCACTTGTACCGGTGAACTAATTATGTCATTAGCAAGGACAAAGAGTATTCTTGGAGCTGTGAGTTTGTCCAGTACTCCTATCACGACTTCACAACTTTTCAATGGACTCTCTAACCTCACTTTACATAATTGAGCAGTCCTTGTCTCACTATGAATTCCAGTTACTAGTACCTTTTCTGGCAGTAGTTCTTCAGAGGTACATATCTCCTCATCTTTCAACAGCACAGATTGAGAGGATCCTGTAATTCTTAATATTGTAACTTCTTTACCTGCTGTTTCTGGCCTATGTGTGTAAACTTTACCTTTGCAGGTTTAAGATGATCTGGCATTTCCTCCTTAACCAACCTCTGACCAGGTTGTACATTCTGCTGCAGCTTTCTAGCCTCCACTGAGCTTTCCACTCCAACAAAATTCACTGGCTTATCCTATTTTCCTACATCTGGCTTCCTAGTGCTTTCCCTAACCCACCAACATTGTGCTTTCATTTGGCTTACTTTATTGCAGTGAAAACACCAGAGGTTTTTTTTTAACTTCTCCCTTCCCCTTCCAGGGTTTCCTTTTTATCCTGTGGTAAGTTATCCTTATGATCTTCACCAAGATCTACCTTTCCCTTTCCATGTAAGGACTTCTCTTTACCCCAATTTCTATCCTTCATGGATTGAAATTGATTTTGGAAGCCAAACTTTGATTTACGGACCAACTCATATTCATCAGCCATTCCAGCTTCCTGTTTTAACTCTCTGCTCTACCACATGGGTTTTCACTGCTTCAGGAAGTAAATTTTTGAATTCCTCCAAAATAATCATCTCTCTAAGAGAGTCATAAGTTTGCTCTTTTTTAATGCCCTTATCCATTTATCAAAATTACTTTGTTTGATCCTTTCAAACTCAATGGAGGTTTAACCAGGGTCCCTGAAACATTGTCTGTAGGCTTCTGGCACAAGATGGCTTTCTTCACCTCCTCATATGCTCCAGAAACCACCTCTGATAGTGATATAAATACCTTACCAGCTCAACCTACACATTTTGTTTGGATCAACAAAATGCACATGGTCATTGGCCACTGCATTTGTTTAGCCACCTTTTGAGATGAAAAAGGCTTCCACATCCTTCTCATCAAATTTAGGCAATGCTTGAATATACTTAAATAGTTTCTACCAGGCCTTTGGCTACCACGGTTTTGCACCTTCAGACTTCATCTCCATCATTTTAAGCTGATTTTCCTGTGTAAGTGCCAATTTCTGAAGTTCAAACACCCTGTCTTTCATCCTTTCCTCTGTCTCCTTTCCTCTTTTCTCTCTCCAATCACTTTGCACTACTCTAGTGGACAGGGAAGATGCAAAGGCACAGCAATCTCTTCCCTCGCTTCCTGTAGTAACCTAGAGTATTTGCTGTTTGGCCTCTGGGATTTATGTAACCTCATTAATTTCAAAATTTTCAGCACATCCTCATTCTTAACATCAACTTGTTCGAGCATAATAGTCTGTTTCATGCTGTCCTCAGAAATGTCAAGGTTTCTTCTCACTAGTGAATACTGAAGCAAAGTGTTCGAACTCCAGGCGCTAGTTCTCTCCACTATTCCTGATCGGCCCTACCATCACTCTGGCCATCCTATTGTTCCTCACATAAGTGTAGGATGGCTTAGGGATTTCCTTAATCCTACCCTGCTAAAGCTTTTTCATGCTCTCCTAAGTTCTACGGTTACTTCTTTGCTGCCTTGTAACCTTTTAGAGCCCTTGCTTCCTCAACCTTAAGTAAGCTTCCTTCTTGCTTGACTAGATGTTCCACATCCATTGTCACCTAAGGTTCTTTCAACCTACCATCCCTTCCTCAGTGGAACAAACCTGTCCAGCATTCGAAGCCAGTGCTTCCTGAACAACCTCCACATTTCTGTTGTGCATTTGCCTGAGAACATCTGTTCCCAATTTATGTGCCCAGTTCCCACCTAATATTTCCCCTCCCCCAATTAAATACTTTCCCATTCCATCTGCTCCTATCCCTCTCCATGAGTAGTAAAGGTCAAGGAGTTGTGATCACTATTACTGAAATTCTCTCCCACCGAGAGATCTGACACCTGACATGGTTTGTTGCCAAGCAACAAATCTAATATGGCTTTCCTTCTAGTTGGCCTATGTACATATTGAGCTAGGAACCCTTCCCAGACAAACCTGACAGAAACTGCTCCATCCAACTACTTGAACTAAAGAGGTTCCAATCAGTATAGTTGAAGTCAGGACCAATGACAACAATACTGTTATTTCTGCACCTTTCTAAAATCCCCCTTCCAATGTCCTCCACTATGTTTTCGTTGCTACTGTAGAAAACTCGCAATAAAGTGACTGGTCCTTTCCGGTTTCTAACTTCCACCCATACTGACTCTGTAGATAAACCGTCCTCAACGACCTCCCTTTCTGCATCTGTGATACTATCCCTGATTAGCAATACTACTCCTCCACCTATTTTACTTGCCCCCTATTCCTTTTGAAGCATCTTATCCCTGGAGCATCCAACAACCATTCCTTGTTTTTTTCCCTCTCTTTCCAGCTGCTTCATTTTCAATCCCTAGCTACCTCTAGGGATTCTGATGGCGTTTCCAGCAAATTGAAATTCTGAGCCATTGCTGTAATTCTCTCTCCTTTCCTCATGGAAGGAGGCAGCTCCAACTCCACATTGTCTGCTAATTCTAGCAGCTTAGACTTAGTCATCTTTTGTAAAACCCTGAAAGTCACTTCTTCCATCCCTAGAAAGCTCTTGGTGACTGAAAGAGCCATTGCTATCCCAAGGTCTGTTTAAACCAATCAAATTCAACACCCGGAACAAAAGATACTAACACCTACCACTCACTGCCTTAGAGTTCAACAACTCTAATCCCAAATAGAACTACAGAACAAATCTCACAAAGAACCCCCAATCTGTTATGGATGAGGCCAGACCCCCTCAAAACATTTCAAGAAAGTAGCCCAGACCCTAACTTTGCTAGCTGTTTTAAACAAGTGGATATTTCAGGATGGATGCAGCTGGCCCAAAACTATTTAAACAAAACAAAATTAATTTGCAAGATCATCGAACGAAACATAAACAAAAGAGAACAGAATATAGAATAGCTTAACTTGTCCGAAAACCCAATAGACTATCCCAACTTAATTATGCTGTCCTAAATACTTGTAACAATCCCCATAAACAATCCCCTTGTCACAAAAGGTAAACTCAAACATAGGGCCTTACGGGAGAGAGTGTGATGACAGAGGGACTCAGCATGGAACACCTTCTTCCATGTAGCTATTTCTTGGATCAGCAGTCTCAAGCTGACTGACACTTTTCAGTGAACAGTCAGACTGCTAAAGATCAAACCTGAGAAAAGCTGAGCTGGGGGAGAACTGACCACTTTCCCTTTCATTTGACAACCACCTGTTGAAGGAGCAGCACTCTGAAAGCTAGTGCTTCCAAATAAACCTGCTGGACCTGGTATTATGTAATTACTAAATAAACCTGGTATTATGTACTTTTTAATCTCATTGTATAAGTTTTTCTTGAATCTTAAAAGCCTTTTGCCTGAGGTAGTATCTGTTAGCTATAATCAAACTGGCCCTAAAACCCTTAAAACCTAAATTTTCAGAACCTGTGTCTTTATGACCTCCTGGAAAATAAAGACCAAGAACAACATAATCTTATTCAAGTAGCAGCATTATCATAAAATAAGCATGCTGAACATCTTCTTCACCATCCTGTCTACTTGTGACTCCATTTTCAAGGAGCAATAAGTCCTAGATTCTCTTGTTCTAAACACTTCCCAGGCCCTACTGTTGACTGTGTAAGCCCAGCTCCTGGTTTGCCTTACCAAATGCTATATCTTGCATTTATCTAAATTAACCTCCATCTGCCATTCCTAGTCCATTGGCCCAGTTGATCAAGATTTCTCTGCATTCCCAGATAACCTTCTTCACTGTCCACTGTTGGTGTCACCTGGAAACTTACCAACCATACCTCCTAAATTCTCATCCAACTCATTTATATAAACGATGAAAAACAGTGGACTCAGCACCCATCCCTTTTCGTCACCATTGGACACAGGCCTCCAGTCTGAAGAACAATCCTCTACGTTTACGCGTTTGACTTCTACTGTCAAGCCAATTTTATATCCAATTAGCTAGGTCTCCTTGGATGCCATGAGATTTAACTTTACTCAACAATCTACCAATTGTATAGAAGATCTTTAAAATTACACCCCTGTATGAGATCACATTGGACACTTATAACTTGGGGACCCCCTGTAAAACTGAACATTGTGGTGATCTAATGGCAAATAAAGCACTAGGAGTCTGGAGGTAAAGAAAGGAAGATTCTCAAAACCATGTTTTGCAAAAACTAAATTTTTTTTTTTGCAAATAATTTCCTCACCTGTATTAAAACCAATCTCATGGACCATTTTTTTCCAGGAATTGTACAGCATCAGAAATTTATATTTGGCACCATCTATCTTTACTGACACATCCCTGGGATCGGAGATTGGCATTTTAATTCTAGAAACGGGAATTCAATGTTAAAATATTAGGTAGACAACTCAGACAAGTCCAAACAAATAGAAAGTCAGTGTCAAAATGGAGTTACCTCTCTTGTGTAGTTTTCAGTTTCTGAAAGGTAAAAACACAGATATGAATAAATTGATCAACTCAAGAGGACATGTAAATAGACAGTAGGCATCTAACAGGCTCACTGAAAGGAACAGTAATTTTGGTTCACTTACTGCACAGGATCAAGGAAGGTGGTGGGTGGCTTTGTGGTATTGCTGAGCTAGTGATGGTAATACTCAGAGGATCTGTATTCACATCCGATCAGGGTGGTTGGTTAATTTTTTTTTAAAAATCTAATGATGACTATTTTTAATTTTCATAAAACCAATCTATTTCACCACCTAAATTGCTCTTTAGAGAAGGAAAATTGCTATCCTTACTCAGTTTAACCTGCATGTGACTCCAAACTCAGAGCAACGTGGCTAACTCTGAGATGGCCATTCAGTTATATCAAAACCACTAAAAAGACTTAAAGAATGAAACTGGATGGACTGCCTGGCATTGGCCTTGGTACCAATAACCACAAGGGCAAACACAGCCATGTTGGATGTGCTAAAACTTCCTTATAACATCTGGAGGCTCATGCTAAAACTGAGAGAGTTATATATGGTCAAGTAACAGTCAGATATACTCATGGAATTGTATCTTACAGGTAGTGGGAGAAAGTGAGCACTGCAGATGCTGGAGATCAGAGTCGAGAATGTGGTGCTGGAAAAGCACAGCAGGTCAGGCAGCATCCAAGGAGCAGGAGAGTTGATGCTTCGGGCAAGAGTCTTTCATCAGGAATCAGCACTTCTGACCTGCTGTGCTCTTACAGATGGTGTCCTCAACACTACAATCATCATTCTTTGGTATGTCCTATCCCACTGGCAGGACAGACCCAGCATTGGTGGTGACACTGTGGTATTCATATCAGCAGGAAATTGTTCTCAGAATTGTCTCCGAGGATTCTGTACATCATGAAGTCTCATAGAGTCAAGCCAAATATGGACAACAAAACCTCCTGCTGAATACATACCAAACTCAGTTGAAGAGTCCACACTCCTCCATGTTGAATGCACTGAGGATGGCAAAGACAGGGAATGTGCTCCCGGTGGGGGATTTCAATGTCCACCATCAAGAGTGGCTCAGCAGCAGTACTACTGATCAAGCTGGTCGGGTCCTAAAGGACATAGCTGCTAGGTTTGGCTTGCAACAGGTGGTGAAGAAACCATCAAGAGGGATAATCATACTTCACCTCCTCTTTAGCAATCTACTGGCTACAGATGCATCTATCTATGACAATTTCACATAGAGTGACCAACACATAGTACTTGTGAAGACAGCCTCCTGATTTCACATTGAGCCAACCTTGCATTGTGTTGTGTAGTACTATCTCTGTACCAAATATCTCGAACTCAAGACTGTGAATTCATGAAGACCTGTCGGCCATGAACAGCAGCAGAATTGTACTCAAATACAATCAATCACCAGTCTCATGAAATTGTGTTTCTCCCGCTATTAACATCTAGCCAGGAGTTCAGTCCTGGTTCAATGCAGAGTGCAGGTGGTCATGCCAGGAGCAGCATCAGGCAAACCTAAAAATGAAGTCACCTTTGTGAAGGTGCCAAACAGGACTATTTGGGTGTCAAACAGCAGAAGCATCAAGCAGTAGACACGATTAAACAATCTCACAATGAAGAGATCAAATCTAAACTCCTCAGTCCTAAGGGAAGTTGTAGCTCCCCCTTACCCTTCCCCAGTCCTGAAGAAGGGTTACACCTGAAATGTTGACTTCTCCACCTCCTGATGCTGCCTGGCTTGCTGTGTTCTTCCAGCCTCTTGTTTTTAAATTTAAATTAGATTACTTACAGTGTGGAAACAGGCCCTTCGGCGCAACCCACCCATACCCCTACATATACCCCTTACCTAACACTATGGGCAATTTAGCATGGCCAATTCACCTGACCCGCACATCTTTGGACTGTGGGAGGAAACCGGAGCACCCGGAGGAAACCCACACAGACACGGGGAGAACGTGCAAACTCCACACAGTCAGTCGCCTGAGGCGGGAATCGAACCCAGGTCCCTGGCGCTGTGAGGCAGCAGTGCTAACCACTGTGCCACCGTGCCGCCTACCGCAACTTAGTGGTAACAGTGTATACTATCTATAAGTTGCATTTCTGAAATTCATCAAGGTTGTTCAGACAGGACCTTCCAAACCCATGACTATTACCATCTAGAAGGACAAGGGCATGAGGTAGGTTTGCTCATGCCATTTCCCTTCGAATCCATTCATCCTGACTTGGAAATTTAGCTCCATTCCTTCAGTGTTGCTGGGTCAAAATCCTGGAACATCCTCCCTAACAGCACTGCTTGTGTGCCTACACCATCTGAAGTGCAGCAGTGTAGATTAGATTACTTACAGATTAGATTAGATTAGATTAGATTACTTACAGTGTGGAAACAGGCCCTTCGGCCCAACAAGTCCACACCGGCCCGCCGAAGCGCAACCCACCCATACCCCTACATTTGCCCCTTACCTAACACTATGGGCAATTTAGCATGGCCAATTCACCTGACCCGCACATCTTTGGACTGTGGGAGGAAACCGGAGCACCCGGAGGAAACCCACGCAGACACAGGGAGAACGTGCAAACTCCACACAGTCAGTCACCTGACGCGGGAATTGGATCTGTGAGACAGCAGTGCTAACCACTGTGCCACTGTGCTGCCCACAAGCTGTAGTGTCAAGCTTTCTCTACACTTTCCCATCAAACACACCCAAGCAGCTCCACCACAGAGTTAGATACAGGATAAAGCTCTGTCTACATTGTCCTCATTCAGTACCTTCAAGATGGATCCAGATGATTTAGATGCAAAGTGTCGGTCTCCACATTCTATGGTTTCGATATTTTTCTGCACTGAGACAATGAGGCCCTACTGTACTCATGCAAGCTTATGATCACTAGTAGAGATATTGTCCATTCAATCCTGTCTAGTAGACTGGCACCCACAAGAAACTTCACCAAGACTGGTAGAAATGCCAAATGTGCTTTGGATTAAGTATATTTGCGTTGGCTAGTGAGAACGAAATTGTTATTTAACTGGAAGCAGTTCAGAGGAGGTTCACAAGATTGATCCCAGAGATGAGGGATTTGTTGTATGAAAAGAGATTGAATAGTTTAGGCCTATACTTTCTGGACTTTAGAAGAATGAGGGTGAGGATCTAAAATCTGGATTTAGGCTGTTGTCAAGAGCACCCATTTTATGCATGCTTTTACTAACTACAAAATGGCTTCTCAATACAAGTAACATAAAGTAACATAATAAAATAGCTTCAGGCTGCAAATTAACACTCTGTTTAAAATGGCTTCTCACCCTGCTAAAGGCTGCATTCCTGCCATGCTGAGCGAACTTAATCAAAGATAAAGCAGAACAATAGACCCTTCATAATATGGAATTAACTAAGCTAGATAGAATATTACTAACCACCCTCGCTAACCTTGAAATGCAGGTGGGAAGAGATAATGTGTGGTAAACAACTTGTTTCCTAGGAAATATCATTGGGTTACCCTGCTGTCCATTATGTCATTTTATTATACTTTATTGGATTTACTCTGCAATTAAGGCTGTACTATTTCTTAAGGAACATGTAAAAATTGCCTTTGTTCCAAATGAAGTTGTGCCATTTCTCCAAGAAACACGGAAGCCTTTAACCTCTATGTTGCTGAATAAACCTGCGCCCAGCCATTACTCATTAAAATGTGAAATCTTGCTGTAGCAGACTGTACTTCTGTTGTTTATTTGACCGATTGTGGAACTGTAAGACCCCTCCCAAGGGGTTGAGATCTTCAAGGGCAAATCAAATTAAGGTATTCAAGATGATAAAAGGTGTGGATAAAATTGATGTGAAGTGGATGTTTCCTCTTTTGGGGCCTTCTAGGATGAGAGGTCATAATTTTAGGATAAGGGGTAGCAAATTTTAAGCAGAGTTGAGGAGAAACTATTTCTCCCAAAGAGTTGTGAATCTGTAAAATTTGCTACCCCAAAGTGCAGTGGATGCTGGGACAGTGAGTAAATATGAGGAGGAGTTAGACAGAATTTTAATTGATTGAAGGGATGTGGTGACAAGGCAGGAAAATGGCATGAGGAACATATCAGCCATGATTGAATGGCAGAGCAGTCTTGATGGGCCAAATTGCATAATACTGTTTCTATATTTTATGAATCTAATGGACTTATGAATTTCAATATAAAACATTATTCATAGAATCTCTACAAGATGGAAACAGGCCATTTGGCCCAACAAGAGTAACCCACCCAGACTCATTCCCCTACCCTATTACTCTACATTTACCCCTGACTAATGCACCTAACCTACACATCCCTGAACAGTACAGGAAATTTAACATGGCTAATTCACCTAACCTCCACATTTTTGGATTGTGGGACAAAACCGGAGCACTTTGAGGAAGCCCACACAGACACAGGGAGAATGTGCAAAGTCGCCCAAAGCTGGAACCAAGCCCGGGTGCCTGGCACTGTGACGCAACAGTGCTAACCACTGAGCCACTGTGCAACCCCTTCAGGGAACATCTCTGGGACACCCGCACCAATCAACCCCGCCGCCCTGTGGCCCAACATTTCAACTCCCCCTCCCACTCTGCCAAGGACATGCAGGTCCTGGGCCTCCTTCACTGGCGCTCCCTCACCACCCGACGTCTGGAGGAAGAATGCCTCATCTTCCGCCTCGGAACACTTCAACCCTAGGGCATCAATGTGGACTTCACCAGTTTCCTCATTTCCCCTACCCCCACCTTACCTCAGTTCCAACCTTCCAGCTCAGCACTGTCCTCATGACCTGTCCTACCTGCCAATCTCCCTTCCCACCTATCCAATCCACCCTTCCCTCAGACCTATCACCTCCATCCCCACCCCCATTCACCTATTGTACTCTTTGCTACCTTCTCCCCAGTCCTACTCCCCCATGTATCTCTCCACCCTGGAGGCTTCCTGCCTCTATTCATTTTGCCCGAAACATCGATTTTCCTGCTCCTCAGATGCTGCCTGACCTGCTGTGCTTTTCCAGCACCACTCTGATCTAAACTCTGGTTTCCAGCATCTGCAGTACTCACTTTTGCCTCTTTGTTTGAATTTAGCAGACTGTTGAATTCATGCACTAATATAAGAGTTGGAAAGGATATTGCCAAATGTCAGCACTGCTCAAGAGCTCACAATGAACTGGTGCCTCAGCTCAGAACATGTCCTTCACTTTGCTCAGATGAAGCTGTAAATTCAAGAATTTTATAAAGCGCAACCACAATGAAGTCCTAAAAGGTTTTTCAGAAATATATGTGATTGCCCCTATGAGTGGTGTTTCTCCTGGTGAATGGCACACCAGGCCATCATGTAATCTATAGCTAAGTGTGGGGACAAATAGGGCATAGGCTGCCAACAAATAGGTGCAACTTCTTCCCTTTTCTACTCCAGGATTCCTGGAGTCAAGTGTTGGCAAGTGTGAGACATAAGTCGTGAATAATATTTTTCCTTTGTTCCACTCTCCCCCATGTAGATAACTCTAACTTCCAAATGGCATTTTCCTAATACCATGAGAGGGCCGAGAGAGGGAAGCTTCACCAGTACGCATCTGTGATCTCACAAGAACCAAACAAATTCACAGTGAACATGAGTAGTATTCAATGTTGGAGGTGATGTTGGGACAATGAATAGCTTACTTGGTATAAAATACTTAACCATTAAGAATAGTATGGCATCTTCCTGAATCAGATCTTCACTAACTGCTTGAATAGTGTCTGATAATGAGGTGGACTCGAAAGTCAATTGCATGATGATTTCTTCCAGCACAGTGAATCGCTGCCACGCATCATTGTGGAGTTCCTGCATAATATTCTCTTCTTCCATTCTCAGGTACTCATGAAGATGTACAAAGACCCTCCCAATGCTCTGCTCTGTCAGAGACACTTCATCCTACAGAAAGTAACCACAGCACACAGGATTAAACTGAGGAGGGTGGGTGGTTGAGGGAGCAAGGGAAGGACAGAGAGGCAGAAAGAGAAAGCAAGGAGAAAAATGGCAGTGGATCTTCTGGAGGTAAATTGCCAGACTGGATTCAGGATGCCACTCACCCAGTTTGGATCAGTTTGGTGTCAATGCATGAACAAGTGCCTTCAATCACAGTCCTGCTGTTGGTGACCCATATATCACACTACTGTCTGACAGCCAAACAGAAGGCAAATCAACTGTTCCTAGCCCCATGGAATGATTTTTCACGTCAAGTACACATGAAAGTTTTTGTCCATCTCTAATAATTTTATTACTAATAAACAAAAGTGTTCAAAATATTGTTTTGAAAAGAACACTTTTATAATGCCTTCTCATCCTAGGATGCTTACAGCAGAAATTAACAAACGAGGATGCAAATGCCTGACTCTATTACCTCTTTTGTGTCCTAGCCAATAGGTACCTGCCATTTCACGTGAACGAAAAGATTATCTTATCATGATCACTTTGCTTATAGTGTGTTTTTGCTGTGTACAAAGTGATAACTGTATTGGCTTCCATGACAGAATTGACACATTACTAGACTAGACTTACAGTGTGGAAACAGGCCCTTCGGCCCAACAAGTCCACACCGACACGCCGAAGCGCAACCCACCCATACCCCTACATTTACCCCTTACCTAACACTACGGGCAATTTAGCTTGGCCAATTCACCTGACCCGCACATCTTTGGACTGTGGAAGGAAACCAGAGCACCCGGAGGAAACCCACGCAGACACGGGGAGAACGTGCAAACTCCACACAGTCAGTCGCCTGAGTCGGGAATTGAACCCGGGTCTACAGGCGCTGTGAGGCAGCAGTGCTAACCACTGTGCCACCGTGCCGCCCCAAAGATGAATTAATTATTGTTAACTCAGTAGCTTAAAGTCTGAGGCATTTTGGGGTGATCATAAGGCATGAAAGGAGCTATATAATGCAAGCTTCTTTCAATGTTAAGTAAGGATCATAATCAAATTTTGCCATTTGCAGCTAAGTGTTTGGTATTCATTTTGTGATATAGTTACATGGGCATCAGCAATCCTACAGTTTCTGATTCATGCAATATTCATTCATTGCTAGATAACAAGTCATTATCTGATCATCAGGGCAACCAGTAGGCAGACAACTACAGTGGCAAAATTTAGTGGGTGTTGTTGGGGGGGTGGGGGGTGGGGTGCGGTGCACATGGGAGGGAAGTGGGGGAGGTGGCCTACAAAAAGCTGAAGTAACTATTTTTGAGACAACATGATTAAACATACAGACTTCAGCAGTGAGAATTAAAGGTTAAAATATAATCAAATTAAATACACGTCCTGAATCCACTTATACTGACATCCATTATAGAAACAGGAAATGCTGGAGAATCTCAGTAGGTCTGGCAACATCAGTGGAGAGAGACATAGAGTTGATGATTCAAGTCCAATATGATCTACTTTGGATTTACTTCAGATGCCCAACATCCACAGTACTTTGCTTTTACTGACACATGTAAATTTCCATATATTGCATTGTTGCCTTTCACATATTCCTCTTTAGATTAGATACCCTACAGTGTGAAAACCGCCCTTCAGCCCAACCAGCGCACACCAACCCTCCAAAGAGTAACCCACCCAGCCCCATTCCCCTCTGACTAATTGACCTATGGGACAATTTAGCATGACCAATTCACCTGACCTATACATCTTTGTGACTGTGGGAGGAAACCAGAGCACCCGGAGGAAACCCATGCAGACACAGTGAGAATGTGCAAACTCTACACAGTTACCTGAGGCTGGAATTGAACATGGGACCCTAGTGCTGTGAGGCTGCAGCACTAACCACTGAGCCACTGTG
Organism: Hemiscyllium ocellatum; assembly: GCF_020745735.1. Taxonomy (NCBI): domain Eukaryota; kingdom Metazoa; phylum Chordata; class Chondrichthyes; order Orectolobiformes; family Hemiscylliidae; genus Hemiscyllium; species Hemiscyllium ocellatum. The sequence continues at coordinate 10,554,333 of NC_083432.1, read as the reverse complement.
CCACCCCACTGAGCTACTGTGCCACTTTTCTGTTAAAGCAACAGTTTTCACATATTTGTACATCAACATGACTGTTTCAAATTGTAACAAAGTGCATTTTGCTTGTGCATATCCTATGAAAAGTATAAAACATTGAGAATTTACAATCAGATTAATCATATTCCCCTTTCTCATATAAAATAAGTCTATCATTAAAATGCAAATGTTTAATTCATTCTAATGCACAACATTCATTTTCCAAAGGTGATTATGTGTGTATGTGCCTGCTGGGGAGTGGGGGTGTTCAAGGCTGAAGGTTTGCTCTGTTAACCCAATTTTCTTGCACAGTCCTCTCAGTCATGGCCTTTATCTCAAAATCCATAGCCTCTAATTTCCAGTTGCTTGCCATTATAATTCCTGGTCCATTCCTACTCTAACCTCTGTCCTAGGTCTCCTTCATCTCGACACAATTCAATGAAAGCTTGAGGTGCAGCATCTCATTTTTCAGTTACACATTTTACAGCCTCTGGACCCTACATTGTGCTCGGCAGTTTTAGACCACAACAGATGCTTCTTTTCTTCAGAAAACTGGCTCAGTGGTTAGCATTGCTGCCTCATAGTGCCAGGGACCCAGGTGCAATTCCCACCTTGGGCAACTGTCTGTGTGGAGTTCGCATATTCTCCTGGTGACTGTGCTGGTGTGCTCTGGTTTCTTTCCACAATCCAAAGGATGTGCAGGCCAGGTGAGTTGGCCATGCTAAATTGCCCATATGTTAGGTGCATTAGTCAGGGGGAGATGGGTCTGGGTACCTTTCAGAGGGTCAGTGTGGACTTGTTGAGTTGAAGGGCCTGTTTCCACACTGTAGAGAATCTAATCTGAAAAAAGTTATTATTCTGCTGCTATCATTTATATCTCCACTGGACCCATCTTTTAACTCTTCGCTTTATTCTTTCCTGTCCTTTTTTGCCTTACAACAATAATTCTTCAGTCATTTAATCTTTTCTGCTTTCCTTCCCATTGCTGACCTTTGATCCAATTCTTGTCCATCCCCTACTGCCTGTTCCTCATTTCCCTGTTTTTATACTTGCTTAAAACCTGTTAGATCGCTACCCCCAAAAGAAAAAAACATTTGGAATCAGCAGAAAAATGCACCAATATCTCCCCTTCCTCTGACCAGAGTTATCTGGTTTGTATGGGGGTTAACCAGAACCAACAGGTCAACTTAACCCAGAACAAGTTCACACCTGAATATATAGTGGACTTCAGATGTTCTGCTTCACCAGCAACAGGAAATATGATCTGGAGACTTGATGTAGAGGTACTGGTGTTGGACTAGAATGGATAAAGTTAAAAATCAGACAACAGGTTATAGATCAACAGGTTTATTTGAAAGATCTGGAGACTGACTGCAGGACGCACTCTCACCCTGGAGATGATAGAGTCCTGAGGCTGTAAGCTAGCAGCCTGGAACAAAATGGGAGGCTGGGGAAGCTGGGAATTGAGCGTAGGAAGCAGGCTGAGAGGTCAGGGTGGGGGTTGCATGCAGATGATAAAATCCAGGAATTGGGGAACTGAGGCCAACAGGAGCCAGGAGCAGTGAAGACTGACAAAAGCTAGGGCCAGTGGAAACTGGCAGAAGTCAGGGGCAACAGAAACTGACAGAAGCCAGAGGCAGTAGAGACTGACTGAGGCAAGGAGAGCAGTAGACAATAGCGGAGTTTTTTCAATTATAATGAAAGGTCAGAGACCTGAAGTATTGATTTGTATCTCCCTCCATAGATGCCGTCAGACTTGATGCTATTTTTTGCTTGTAATCTACATTTTGTAGTCTAAGTCACTACTTCACGATCAGGAGTTGGAATGATCACTAATTTCTTCATAAAAATGATGAATGAAATTGGCAGCACATAGCAATTACTCATCAATCCATCCCCCAGACCGCTGTGCCCACTCCATGCTGCGATTTGTAAATATTAATTAAATATGGCCCATGAAAAGAAGACTATGAAGCTGCAGAATATGAGTTTGATAGATAGAGTAACTCAGCAAATCATGCAGGAAAACATAACACACTGGTCTTTGAGCCATGGTATCTGATTCATCATTAACACTTTGTGAGAGTTTGGCGTATAATCATCAGCCATTAAGATCATTATTACATTCTAGTCATTTCATAAGCTGGTCACAGCCATGTTCAATACTCACGCACCATCAACTGTGTCAGATTCTCCTCATAGTTGGACTTTATTACTTGGTGATGGATGAACTTTCTTTTCAGCGATTCCAACATTGCAGTCAGTTCATGCTGAGAATAAAATACCTCTTAGTATCGCTTTCACTGATCTGCAAAATATAAATTACTAACCAAGGAATTCACATCAAGATTGCATACAGGGAATTGTAAGTCTTAATGGTTCGAGTTGCGTAGAAATTACATCATCAACCTGTTATAAGTATATTTAGAAAACCGAGTGGTCATGAGTGTTATAGTCCCATACTCTTGTCTCTGATGAAAGTGATATTGTCAATGAATCAGATGGAATGGCAGACATGGGTGGGTGTAAAGTAACGGTATTATCACTGAACATTGTTACAAAAACCAACTGGTCACTAAAATCTGCCATCCCATCTGGTCTGATTTCCATATGACACTGAATCCATAGCAATATCGTTAACTCTGAAATAACCTACAAGCCACTCATTTATATCTAACTGCTACAAAGTCTGATTAAAAGGAATGAAACTGAATGAACTAGCCAGAAGTGTGGAACTAATGAGATATTGTCCTGTTGACCTTATTTTCGAACATCCCCGCGGCTTGGAGGGCTGTTCAACAGCTGACCAACATTGTCATTCTCACATAATAGTGCCTTACAGACAATGTCCCAGGCACCACCATCACCATCCCTGTCCTTCTAGTCAACCAACTTTATCTCAGCCCGCTTGGCACACCAGCCTCATTCCTGAAGAAGGGCTTATGCCCGAAACGTCAATTCTCCTGCTCCTCGGATGCTGCCTGGCCTGCAGCGTTTTTCCAGCACCACATTTTTCAACTCTGGTCTCCAGCATCTGCAGTCCTCACTTTCTTCTAATCAACCAGACATGCTAGCAAGGTAGAATATGTGGAGGTGCTGGTGTTGGGCTGAGGTGGACAAAGTCAAAAATCACAGGACACCAGGTTATAGTGTGATGTATTCTCTCTCACCTGGCTGCTTGAGGAAGAAGTGGAGGCTCCTAAAGCTTGCAGTTTCAAATAAACCTGCTGGACTACAACTCAGTGTCATGTGATTTTTGACAAGGTAGAATATAGCTGAGATGAAGTTGACCTTAGAATCCTCGACATTGACCCCAAATCCCCAAGGAATCTTGTTGTATCAGGTCACATATGGATGGGCAAGGAAACCACATGCTAATTATTGCCTACCATCATCACTGGTGAATCCACAATCCTCCATGTTGACCACTGCTTGGATGGCACATTGAACCTGACAAGGGCACAGATTGTACTCTGGATGAGGATTTCAATTCTCCTCTCTAAGAGTGGCTCTGTATCTCCATTGTTGACTGAGTTTGTCGAGTCCTAAAGGACATTGCTTCTAGTTTGGGGCTGCGACATGCGGTGAAGGAACCAACTAGTGGGAAAGATGTACTTACATACAAATTTATGAATTAGGAACAGGACTAGGCTGCTCATTCCCTCAGACCTGCTTCACTAGTCAATATGGTCATTGCTCAACTGATTACTTCACATTCACACCTATTTCCAAATAATCTTTCACCCCATTAGACATCAAAAACTGATCTACTTCTGCCATAAAAATAAGCAGTGATTCTTTCCACTGCCTTTTGAGGAAGAGAGTTCCAACAAGTCATGACTGTCGAGAAAAAAACCAATTCTCATCAACTCTGTTTTAAATGAGCAACTCAATATTTTTAAACAGTGGGCCTTAGTTCTAGAATGCCCCATAAGACAAAATATCTTTTCCAAATTCACCCTATCAAAACTTCTCAGGATCTTTTGTATTTCATTCAAGCCACCTCTTAACCTCTAAACTCCTGTGGATACAACCCCATTCCCAAACTGTTCCAGAAATCCACCTGAGATGTTACTTTTATCCTTTCTAGTGTAGACAGATGCAAAATTCATCTGCCATTTCCTTATTTTCCATTATTAATTCTTTAGTCTCTTATTTTCTGCAATAAACTTTGATATGCCAATTTATCAAATATCTTTTGGAAATTCAAGTACAGTGCATCCATTGGTTTACCTTTATTCATAGTATAGGTTACCTCCTTGAAGAACTCAAAAAAAATTGGTTATCCATGAATTCCCTTTCACAAAACCATGTTGCCTCCGCCTGGTAACATTGACATTTTTAAAATATCCAGCTTTAGTAATTGCTTAACCTCACCAATTTGCCTGTCACAAATATCTCCATCCATGACAATATCAGTGGAACTGACAATTGCACAATCCTTTTGGATACAAAGTCCTATCTTCACATCGAGGACTCCCTCTGTTGTGTTGTGTGGTACTTCCAATGTGCTTGGATAGATTTTGAACAGACATAACTCAAGAGTGGGCATCTATGAGGGGCTGTGGACCATCAGCAGCAGCAGAATTGTATGCAACTGCAACCTGTAACTCCATGGCCTGGTGTATCTCCTGCTCTGCCATTACATCAAGTTGGGAGATCAACCCTAGTTCAATGAAGAATGCAGGAAGACATACCAGGCATAGTTAAAAATGAGCTGTCAACCTGATACCAAAACAGCATAAGCAGCAAATAACAGGCAGAGCTAAGCAATGCCACAATCAACAGATCAGATCTAAACAGTTCTGCCACATTGCCGCCATGAATGGTGGTAGTCACTAAAGTAATCACTGGAAAAGGAAACTCCAAAAACATCCTATCCTCAATGATAGGGGAGCACAGCCAATTACCATAAGACACTAGAAATGTTGAGTTGATGATCTAGCTTGACCTTCTCTGGTGGTCAAGAGAATCAGAGATGCCAATCTGATTCACTCTATTCAATTGAGGTACACAAGGTTATGAGAGGCAAGGATAGAGTCAATAACCAGAGACTTTTCCCCAGGGCAGGACTGACTGGCACAAGGGGTCATAGTTTTAAGATATTAGGAGGAAGGTATAGAGGAGATGTCAGAAGTAGGTTCTTTACATAGAGTATTTTGAATGCCTGGAATGCTTTGCTAGTAGTGGTGGTGGAAGCAAAGTCATTAGGGACATTTAAGCGACTGCTGGACATGCACATGGACAGCAGTGAATTGAGGAGTGTGTAGGTTAGGTTATTTTATTTTACATAAGGATCAATCCTCGGTACAACACCGTGAGCCAAAGGGCCTGTTCTGTGCTTTACTTTTCTATGTTCTTTGTTCTATGTTCAATATCTAGAAAAGGCACTGAATACAGCAATAGGCACCTCCTTCGCAGCTGCCCCGAGGCCAAATGACCGCTGCGGGCTGCCAAGGCGCATTGCAAATTCTTGCGGCAGAACCGGCAAATTATGGGGGATAGGCCGCTAATTAGGTTCGCATGAAAGTGCCAGCTGGAGGTCACCAAACTGGTGAAGCAAGGGCACAAGCCCATCAGAAAGAATATAATGGAGAAAGAAAGGAAAGAAACTGACGTAGCAAAAGAAACTCTCAAAAGAAAGTGACGTCGAGGAAGATAGAAAGACAGAGAGACTGTAGCATGAATACCTGTGTGTGAGATAAAGAAGTGGAGAAGAATGCAGGCCAGCAAAAAAACTGCAGTGCTTCAGGAAATACAACTGTTAGCAGGCAGCCCACACCAGGCAGAACCCAGGGAGATGAAGGAGAGAGAAGCCTGCTTTCTGTTCCAGCCAGAGCAGTACTATCAATCACCTTTTCTCCAAGGTTCTGCAGAAGATGCATTTGGATGAGGAGGTGAAGTGTGAGCTCAGCAAGATGGGCAGTGAGAGTGAAGCACAGCACATCAAACTTGAGGGCAAGACCGATCACTGGGGGGAGGGGTGTACTTGAGGCACGGTGAGCAACAGCATCACATCTATTGCGAAGACCCCACCCCCGCTCCCCAACCTCCCATATACGGCTGCTGCAAACTCAATCACAAATGGGACAGCATGAGTAATCCCAGGACAGAGTCTGACATCAACTGTTGAGAGATTGAGAGGTAGAGAGAGAAAACTGACCGCCCCAAATAATAAAACCCATTTGAAAGAAAAAAGAAGCGATAAGATCTGACAACATTCTGACAACAGTACAAAAGGAGTGTGCTCTAAATGCTGTGCCCTTTCACCACCTGTTCCAGTGCAAAGATAGCACCGGTATTGACATAGTAATTCAATCTTATCCAATTATATCCTGTCCACAAAATAAGCAGGACAAATCCAGCAAGGCCAATCCCAATTCCATTAGTCTACTCCCATTTGTCAGCAAAGGGATGCAGGTGTTGTCAACAGTGCTATCAAGCAGCACTTAGTCAATAATGGTCAAGTCGGGAACGACAGTGCTACTCAACTCCTGGTGTTGATACAATTCTTGACCAAATATAGACCAAACAGCTGAACTCCAGAGGGGAAGGGAAGGTAGGGAAGGTGACTGCTGGATTGACCAAGTGTGGTATCAAAATGGGGAACTTAAGGAATCAGAAGAAACCTCTCTACTCTTAGCACTGCTTCCCTTTCTCGTCCTGAATTGGAAAAGTTTATCAATTTTGTTTCCAAATTCCACCTCATTCACATCTTCACCTGCCCCATCTCTGACTCTTCCCTTCCTCGACATCACTGTTTTCAATTCTGGGCTTAAGTAATCTAAAAATAAAAATGCTTTGGGGACGTGGGTTCAAATCCCACTATGGTTGATGGTGGAATTTGAATTCAATAAAGAAAATGTGGAATTAAGAATCTTCTGTTGACTAGGAAACTATTGGCGATTGTCAAAAACCCATCTGGTTCACTAATGTGCCTGGGGGAAGGAAATCACCGTCCTCACTGACATGTGACTCCGGCCCTAAAGCTATGTGGTTGACTTTCAATTGCCCTCTGAAATGATCATTCAGTTCTATCAATAATGACGATGCCTCCAAAAAATGAAATTGAACGGGTCACCCAGCATTGACCTAGATAACAGAAAGACACAAGAGTGTAGTACCACACTCACAACTCTGATCTCCAGCATCTACAGTCTTCACGTTCTCTTAACAGAAAAGACACGACAGAAATAGCTCTGTCAACCCTGCAAAGTACTTTTAATAACATTTGAGGGATAATACCAGAATTAGGAGATCTGTCTCACAGACTACTCAGTCAATAGCTTGACATAATCATACTTAAAGACAATGCCCCAGGCACCACCAACACCATCCCTGATATGTCCTATTCCACCAGCACAACAGACTCAGCAGAGCTGGTGGCCCACCAGTTTGAAAGTGCTCAACATTGATTTTTGACTCATTACAGCCTTGGTTCGGACATGGAAAAAAGAGCTGAATTCCACAGATTAATAAAAGTGACAGTATTCGACCGAGTATGGCATCAAAGAGCCCTAGCAAAACTGGAATTAATGGAAATCTGGGAGCAAACTCTCCTCAGGTTAGAATTAAATCTGGCATATTGGAAAATAGTTGTGAATGTTGGAAATCAGTCACTTCAGCTCCAAGACATCTCTGCAGGAGCTCCTCAGGGTAATGTCCTTGGCTCAACAATGTTCAGCTGCTTTATCAATGACCTTCCCTCCATCATAAGGTCAGAAGTGGAGATATTTGCTGATGATTGTACAATGTTCAGCACCAGTTACAACTCCTCAGATACTGAAGCATTTTATGTTCAAATTTAACAAAATCTGGACAATATCCATCATGGGCTAACGAGTGGCAAATTACATTCATGTCACATAAATGCCAGGTTATGACCATTACCAGTAAGAGACCATCTGACCATTGCCCCTTAACATTCAATAGTGTTACCATCACTGAATCCCCCACTATCCACAACCTGGCAGATACCATTGACCAGAACTTCAGCTGGACTCACCACATAAACACAATGGCTATAAGAGCAGGCCAGAGGCTAGGAATACTGCGGCACGTAACTGGCTTTCATCAGTTAGGGGACTGAGTATAGAAGTTGGGAAGTTTTGTTGCAGTTGTACAGAAATTGCTTATTATCGGTTACCTGCCAAAATAAGAGTTACAAATACAATAATAATGAAGGAAATTGGATGTTACTGAGAAAGCAGCTATGATGTTGAGGGGTGGTACACATCAGGAATTCACAAATTTACTGAATTTAAAACTCAGAAACAATTTAAACCACAAGAATAAATGGTATTGGCTGGTCAGCAACTTGATTCTGATTGCACAAGGTGTACCATGGAGAATGCAACAGGGAATTATTGTCCCCGCCCTCCTATACAGATCAAAATTGAAAAAAAGTGGAATGTAAGAGATTATTTCAGAACTTCCCAAAGTTCTCTTGTTTTGGGAATGATTGGAAATGGAAGAGGATATTTAAGAAGCAGTTAGACTAACATCTGTATTCGAGAAATTACTGTCATCACTGATTAAATTTGCATTGTTAATAACCGTGAAAATTTTCAGTTGCTCAGATAGAACCAGCATAGATTAGATCATGGCTGAAAAACCCACTTGAAATCTTTGAAAAAGTTAACATTTCTTAAAGTAGCGGGACAGAGAAATGTCTGTGGTTATTTATCTCTATTTCCAGAAGGTATTTGAAATCTCTTGTATGAAATTGTTAGCCAAAGGCAAAGCTCATTGGATTGAAGGCAATTTATTGCCTTAGTTCAGAAATTAGCTCTGCAGCAGGTGACAGAGAGTAGGGAAAATAGGCAAGTTCTCTAATTGACAGCATGTGACTGTTGGTGTACTACAATGATCTTAGTCTGAATTGAACAGAAACTTTTGAAGAAAGATTGATAAGTTAGGTGAATAGGAAAAACTGTGCACAATGGAAAGGGTTCAATCATCCCCTTTTGACTTATCGAAGATAGTCAGAGTATGTTCTAAATGGCGAAAACTCAGAATCTAGAGAAATGGGAGTCATTGATAATTAAAATATCAAGCACAGACATCACAAACAAATCAGAGAGATTTGTGAGATTTTAAACTGGGTATTGTGCTTCTGGCTATTGAGTTGAGACTCAGTCCTGACTTTATCTCTGTGAAGTCACAACACAGTTGTGTGTAGTTCAGACAATGACTTATCTGAAGTTGTGTGGGAAGATATCCACCTGGTAACTCTGTAGTCCCAGTCTGAACCATCAGGATTGATGGCCACTTCTGGGTTCAAAGTCAAGCCAGACCTGAGCAAATCAATGGGCAAGTCTGGAGTTCAAGCAAAGTGGAAGCACCTTGCTGGCACCACTCAGGTGGGTCTAACTGGAGATGGCTTTGGGACAGGAATGGGGGAGGGGAGGTTGGGGCTGCTCACTCTGGGGCACAGGAGACATGAACAAGCTGGATCCCATCTCAAGCCCAGATACAGCTTAACAGTGATGGAGAGAGAATGCCCTTAAGAAGCTGTTGAAGTGCCTCAACTGCTCCAAGGCTGGATGGATACTCGACACCTGTCAGGATAAGGCTAACAGAGAGCAAGTTTTATACATGGTATCCTCTACCTTCTCTCACGTGTTATGCACCTTCTGCCTGCCAACTCCTGCCTTCTACAAGAATGTGAAGGATATTGATATTTGGTCTTTGGTAATTGAAGAAAGTGAGGACTGCAGATGCTGGAGATCAGAGCCGAAAGTGTGTTGCTGGAAAAGCACAACAGGTCAGGCAGCATCCGAGGAGCAGAATAATCGATGTTTTAGGCATAAGCCTTACATCAGGGACTGATGAAGTTAACTGAAGGCCTGAGGGAGCTACCATGCAATGGGGTTTTGTTATAAATCGATGATCATATTACAGAATGGCAAAATAGGCTCAGGAACCTTGCCTGTTCAGGGCTGAACCATTACAACAAATCCTCTTCCTGCACTGGTGCCATACTCTTACATCAAATCCTCTTCTTGCCCTGGTGCCATACCTTACTATAAATCATCTTCTTGCCCTGGTGTAATACCCCTGTATCAAATTCTCTTTCTACCCTCCTGAAAGATATACAATCCTCCTCATGAACCAATCTCTCCCCCTTTCAGTTCTAAATGGCCACTTTTTATCTGGAGACTGTGCCCCTAAGTTTGGACTCTTAAGGTAGGGGAAACAGCTTCTCAACATTTATCCTGTCAAATTTTCTATGAATGTCATTTATTTCGATGAGGTGAGATCACTGTTCTTGTAAATTCCAGAGTTTATATGTCCATTCTCCTCATGGATAGCCTTCTCCTAACAGCTATAAACCTGGTGAACCATTGTTGAACTCACTGTAGGAAGGCAAAGTCTTCCTCAGCTAAGGAGAGTGGAGGTATACACAGTATTCCAGTAGAGTCTCATCAAAGTAGTCTACAATCATACAATATGAAACAGGCCAATCAGCAGACCATTTCTATTCCTATTTTATGCTTCACCTAAGCCTCTTCTGCTTTTTAATTCATTCATGGGTTGTGGGCATTACTGGCTATGCCAACAATCGCCCTGAGGACTGTTAAGAGTCAATGACACATTGCTGTTGGTCTGGATTCACAAATAAGTCAGGCATAAGATTTCCTTCCCTAATAAACCAATTGGTTAAAAATCACACAACACCAGGCTATAGTCCAACAGGTTTATTTGGAAGCACTAGCTTTTGAAGCGCTTCTCCTTCATCTGGTGGTTGTGGAAAATAATATTGTAAGACACAGAAGTTATGGAAAAGGTTTACTGCATGAATCCATGTAAGATTTTTTAGATTAGAATCAGTCTGACCATTGTGGCACAGACAGCCTCACAGAGAAGCGAACACCTTCAATAAATTATCTGAGCCGACATGACACCAATTAGATTAGGTTAGATTACCTACAGTGTGGAAACAGGTCCCTTGGCCCAACAAGTCCACACCGACCCTCTGAAGAGAAACCCGCCCCACTATATTTACCCCTGACTAATCCACCTAACACTATAGGCAATTTAGCATGGCCAATTCGCCTAAGCTGCACATCTTTGGACTGTGGGAGGAAACCGGAGCACTTGGAGAATGTGCAAACTCCACACAGACAGTTGCCCTAGGCAGAATTGAACCTGGGTCTCTGGCACTGTGAAGCAGCAGTATTAACCACTGAGCCACCATGCCACCCCAGTTGTTGAAGTTCACTTGAGAATGTAACTTCTTAAAAACGTTTTACTATTTACATATGAAAGAACTGAAACCAACATGGTCATTCTAAAAGATGACAGACTTAACAAACAATCCAGGTCTTTTTCAATATTTAATTTCAGTTACATCACACTGTAAATTTCTATTATAAATTCTGTGTCTTACAATCTTATTCTCCAAAACCTCCTGATGAAGGAGCAGCGCTCCAAAAGCTAGTGCTTCCAAATAAACCTGTTGGACTATAACCTGCTGTTCTGTAATTTTTAACTTTGTACACCCCAGTCCAACACCGGCATCTCCAAATCATGAATCAATTGGGTCTTTACAACAATTGCTATGTGTTAGTTGTATTAGATTAGATTCCCTACAATGTGGAAACAGGTCGTTCGGCCCAACAAGTCCACACCAACCCTACGAAGAGCAACCCACCCAGACACATTCCCCTACATTTAACCCTAAAAAATGCACCTAACACTATGAGAGTTTAGCATGGCCAATTCACCTACCCTGCACATCTTTGGACTGTGGGAGGAAACTGGAGCACCCGGAGGAAACCAACGCAGACATGGGGAGAATGTGCAATCTCCACACAGACAGTTACCCGAGATGGGAATTAAACTCGGGTCCCTGGCACTGTGAGGTAGCAGTGCTAATCACTAATCAGTGCTAATCAGTGCCACCCCAGAATAAGCTTGTTGTGTTGGAATTTTAACACAGCAGCAGCGTTCAACACTGAACTTTAATAAGCTGCAGCAGGATAGGCAACCCGCACAAATGGCAATGGTGGGAAATGATCACAATTTTATTAGTTCTGTACTCCAGATTTTTTCATTTGAATTCAAATTTCCCCTTCTGTCTTTGCTATGTCTTCTATGACCTTTTATCTTTTCGTTCCTAACATATTTATCTGACTTCCCTAAAAAAGAGTATCTGTGCAATTCACTTCAATTACACCATGGTAAATCTCACATTCTTACCACTCTTTGGACAGAAAGGTTTCCCATCAATTCTTTACTAGATTTAGAGAAAATGGTCCTTGGTTACTGACCTTTAAGTCAGTCTGCAAATAGATGGGTGGGAACCTGATAAATTCTCCCACCTTCTCAATGTAACAGTGGACATACGAAAAGGTCTAGCAATGCTTAAACATGCATATGAATAACTTGTAATAGATATAAATTGAAAGCTATCATGGCTTCAGGCTTGGAGCTTAAGGCCTGCTCCAATTTGTCAATTTTTTAAGAGAAGTTTTTCAATCCATGATGCTAGGTGATATGTGTATGAGTGCCATGAAGGTGTTTAGATTACTTACAGTGTGGAAACAGGCCCTTCGGCCCAACAAGTCCACACCGACCCGCCGAAGCGCAACCCACCCATACCCCTAGCACTACAGGCAATTTAGCATGGCCAATTCACCTGACCCGCACATCTGTGGGATGAAAACCGGAGCAGCCGGAGGAAACCTGTGCAGACACGGGGAGAATGTGCAAACTCCACACAGTCAGTCACCTGAGGCAGGAATTGAACTCGGGTCTCTGGCACTGTGAGTGCAGCAGTGCTAACCACTGTGCCACCGTGCCGCCCGTGTTCTTGTAGAGATATAGGTACTCAGTCTATGATTATAGAAACAGAACTTTTAGAGAGGTCAGTTTGGCTGGAAAAACAATCAGTACGACCTGTAATTATCATGAATGGCAGAAAAGTCAGTCAAAGTGGGACAATTCTGCCTTGGAGGATGGCCCCAGGGATCGACTATGAGACAAGTGGGATGTTGCTGTTACTGGGAAGGCAAATATTTACTTATCCTTCCCTTAGTTAAGAGTAACTCTTATTGCTAGTTATATAGGGATCACACTAGAGAAAGAAACTAGATTCTCTTTTTAAACTGATCCAGGAGAGTTTTTGAATCAGAAGTTTCATGTTTATTATTACCGTCCAGCCTTAAATTCCAGATTTAATTGTGCGGTGGCATGGTGGCTCAATGGTTAGCACTGCTGCCTCACAGTGCCAGGGACCTGCATTTGATTCCAGCCTGGGACGACTGTGTAGAGTTTGCATATTCTCCCCGTGTCTGTGTGGGTTTCCTCCCACAATCCAATAAGATGTGTAGATTACGTGAATTGACCATGCTAAATGGTTGGCACAGTGGCTCAGCAGTTAGCACTGCTGCTTCACAGCACCAGGGACCCGGGTTCAATTCGCACCTTAGGCAGCTGTCTGTGTCAGCTGAGTTTGCACATTCTCCCTGTGTCTGCGTGGGTTTCCTCCGGTTTCCTCCCACAGTCCAAAGATGTGCAGGTTAGGTGAATTGACCATGCTAAATTGTCCATAGGGTTAGGTGCAGGGGTAAATGTAAGGGAATAGGTCTGGGAGGGTTGGTGTGGACTTATTGGACTGAAGGGCCTGTTTCCACACTGTGGGGAATCTAAGAAATAAATTGTCTATAGCGTAAGCTATTAGTCGGGGTAAATATAGGGTAGGGGAATGGGTCACTCTTTAGAGAGCTGGTGTGGACTTGTTGAGCCAAAGGGCTTGTTTCCACGCTGTAGCAATTCTAATGTATTTATGAACTCAGGTTCCACTAGCTGTTTATGTTGGGATTTGAACTCAGAGTCTCAGGTATACCTATCCAATGACACTTCCACTACATCACCAACACTCCTGAGATCAATGCTGCTTAAACACAGTACAGTCCATTGTCACCAGATCAAAACCTGCACTTTTATCTTTGTGCCTATCTATCATTTCTATAAATTGAATTTTATGGAATATTCAGTACAGAAATAGTCTGTTTTGCCTGACCAGTCCTTGCCAATGTTTATTGTCTCCATTCAGGGGATATGGGCATTTTTGACTGGGCCAGCATTTGTTAACTCTCTGATTGCTCTGGAGAAGTTGGAGGTGAGCTTCCTTTTTGAATTGCAGTCATCCTTGGCTATAAATGCCCCCACAATGCTGTTAGCGAGGGAACTCCAGAATTTTGATCCAGCTCAGTGAAGGATTGATGATATAGTTCCAAGTTAGGGTAGTGTGAGGTTAGGAGGGAGCTTGCAGGCTCACCTCAAACCTTCTCTCACTCATTCACACCTTCCTCTAGTAGTGTAATCCTGACTTTCTTTCACCCATATACACTTACCTAAATTTCTCTGAAATGCATCAAAACCATTTACCTCAGCCATTGCCCTAGTAGTAAGCCCCACATTGTCACTTCCCTTCTGAATCTCTATTTTTTTTTTGACACTATCACTGCATCATAAGGCGACCCTCTCTGGAAGACTTTATCCCTTTGTTTTATTAATCATTTTTCTAATCAATCTGTTCCGAGATGTTATTACAACTATTTGATTTCTTTGTGGCTACCTTACATTGATGGAACCTAAGTTTTCCTCAGCTTCTCAATAGGAAGCACATGTTCTTTGTAAACATCTTATTACCCTTGCTGTTCTAAGAGATATGTGGCTCATGCATTCAGCCTCTCCTAAGAGGTATATCCTCACAGTTCAAGTATCATATCTGCAAATCTTCTTTGCACCTTCACCTTAATATCCTTGCCATTATATGGAAGGCCAGAACACTGCACAACATTCAAATGAGTTTGAATCAAAGTTTATTAATAGTTGAGCAAATTTCTCTGGTTCTCAATTCTACCCCTTTTAAATAAACCTCAGTCTTTGAAAAAAATGGAAATCAATGGTAGATTCTTGACACAGAGAGTGGCAGGTACATGGAATGCACTGCCAGCAGTGGTAGTAGAATCAGATACATTCATGACATTAAATGGCTCCTGAATAGGCATATGCATGATAGTAAAATGTAGGGTGTGCAGGTTATTTAGATATTAGAGTAGAATAAATTGTCAGCACAACATCGAGGGTTGAAGGGCCTATACTGTGCTGTTCTGTTCTATGTGCTGGAGAAACTCAACAAGTCTGGCAGTATCTGTGGAGAGAGAAACAGAGTTAACCTTTCAAGTCCAGTGACTCTTCTTCAAAACACTGCTTTCTCTCTACAGACCTGCTGAGTTTCTCCAGCAATTTCTGTTTGATATCTTCTTTGTCCTATGTTTTAGTTTGCCTTTAGTTTACTTTTAGTTATTCTTTGCCTTAGCTTTTGGTTTTTGGGTTTTAGAAAGATTTTGTTAACCTGTGCTAAACTATATAATTCACAATAATCTATGTTCAAATTAATCTGCTAACTATATACCAATTCTGCAAGTTGATTAATATATTTTTATAATTTGTAGCACCACTCCTCAGTATTGATTGTCCTCACAGCATGTTTACTTTGAACATTTAGAAATAGTGAATTTGATTTTAAAATTCTAATTATTAATGTTAATTGTGAACATCATTTGGCCCAGCAACAATCCAGCAATTTTCCACTTTTGGTCAGTCTGAATCTTCTGAGAGCTGCTACCGCTGTTGGATTTCTGCTCTCAGACCTACTCTCTTTACCCTGTGTCTAAGCTCTGCATTTCTGGCCAGGGGCTTCAGATGTTTGCAGTATTGCTCCAACCAGCTGTATTCTCATACTATAGGATTATCAGAGGAATCCAAGCCATACCCCAGTTTTACAACACTCTGTGGCATATTTTGGCAATTCAACAAGTTGAAAGATTTAAAAGGTTCTTTGAAAACATGATGGGTAGAGTGGATGTTCATGACTGACTAATATCTGACAGGGTACAGTGACAGGTGAATGAGTGGGTAACTGGATAAGGGGATGGGAAGGCAAGTGGATAAAGAAATGGTGTGGAGGATAAGTGGCGAGGCAGGGGAAGGGAACCACTGGTAAGGTCAGGAAGGGAGAATCAGGACAAAGGGGCTCATAGGTAGATGGGTATGTAATGGATCAGGCAGGGGCAGGTCAGGGGATTTGAGTCAGTGAAGATTAATTTGACAGAGTTCAAGTCAGATAATGGGAGGTCTGGAGGTCAGTGGGTGTCAGATTTATAGTTAAGAGGTAAAATCACCATAGGGCTGTTCTCTCACGAGCTCGTGATGACTGATTGGTGATGGTTAAACCTGAGGTCACCACACCACAAGCGAGGGGAAAGGTTGAGAAGGAGAGTATTCCACAGGTATAGGAATTCAAACATTAGAACATAGAACAGAGAAAATTACTGCACAATACAGGCCCTTTGGCCAATGATATTGTGCTGAGGATTAATCCTAATGTAAAATAAAATAACCAACCTACACTCCCCTCAATTCACTGCTGTCCATATGCATGTCCAGCAGCCCCTAGTGACTTTGCTTCCACCACTACCGCAGGCAATGCATTCCATGCACTCACAACTCTCTCCGTGCCTCTCATTACCTTGTACACCTCGATGAGGTCACCTCTCTTCCTCCTTCTCTCCAGAGAGCTAAGTCTGAGCTCAGTCAACCTCTCCTCCAAGTCAAGCCCTCCAGTCCAGGCAGCATCCTGGTAGACCTCCTTTGCACCCTCTCCAAAGCCTCCTATACCAGAACTGGACACAATATTCCAAATGTGGTCTCACCAGGGTTTTGTAAAGCTGCAGCAAAACCTCGTGGCTCTTAAACTCGATCCCTCTGTTCATAAAAGCCAAAATATCATATTCTTTCTTAACAATCCTATCCACTTGGGTGGCAACTTCGAGGGACCTATGCATTTGAACACCAGATCCCACTGTTCCTCCACAATGTCAAGAAACCTGTCTTTAAGTCTATATTCAGCATTCAAGTTCGACCTTTCAAATGCATCACTTCGCAATTATCTCGGTTGAACTCCCTCTGCCATTTCTCATCCCAGCTCTGCATCCTGTCAATGTCGCACTGCAGCCTGCAATAGCCCTCGATACTATGAATGGCACCTCCAATCTTTGTGTCATCGGCAAACTTACTAACCCACCCCTCAACTTCTTCATCCAAGTCATTTATAAAAACTGCAAAGGGCAGTGGCCCAAGAAAAGAGCCCTGTGGGACGTCAGCCACCACTGAACTCCATGCAGAATATAATCCATCTATACCTTCTGTCAGCCAACCAATTCTGAATCCAGGCAGACAAATTTCCCTGTATCCCATACCTCCTGATTTTATGAATGAGCCTACCATGTGGAACCAAATGTTTGCTGAAGTCCATGTACACCACATCGATTGCTCAACCTTCATCAACCTGTCTCGTCATCTCTTCAAAGAACTCAATAAGATTTGTGAGGCATGACCTGCCTCTCACAAAGCCATGCTGACTGCCTTAAATTATGCTTTGTTTTTCCAAATAGTCATAAATCCTATTCTTCAGAATTCTTTCCAAAGCTTTGCTGACCATAGACGTAAGACTGACTGGTCTGTAATTGCCAGGGATTTCCCATTCCCCTTCTTGAAAAGAGAAACAACATTCGACTCTCTCCAATCCTCCAATATAACTCCCGTGGAGAGTGAGGAAGCATAGGTCTTCGCCAACAGCTAAGAAACCTCCTTTCTTGCTTCCCAGAACAACCTAGGATAAATCTGGTCTGGCTTTGGGGACTTCTCAATCTTAATGTTTTCCCAAATGTCCTGCACTCAACTTCCTCAATCTCGATCTATTCAAGCCTACTCCCCCACTCCTCAAAGTTCTCTTTCACAACAAGGTCTCTTTCCTACATGAAAACTGATGCAGAAAACTCATTTAGGGCTTCCCTTATCTGCTCAGACTCCACTTACAAGTTCCTTACACTATCCCTGATCGGCCCTACCTTCTCTCTGATCATTCTCTTATTCCTCATCTATGAGTAAAATATCTTTGGGTTCTCCCTAATCCTTCCAGCCAAGCCTTATTTGTTCCCTCGCTCCCTCCAGTTCTCCTCAGTCTATTTTTGAGCTCCTTCCGAGCAAGCCTGTAATCCTCTAAAGCTGTGCTGGACCCTTGGTTCTGTAAGTTGTCTTCTTCCTTTTGACAAGAAGATCCTCTGTTCTTGTCATCCAAGGCTCCTTAATTTTACCTCTTCTTGCCTGTCTCAGTGGAATAAATTTATGCATCATTCACAACAACTGCTCCTTAAACAGTCTTCACATATCTTTTGTGTCTATTCTGTGGAACAATTGCTCCCAATCAGTACTTCCCAACTCCTGTCTGATAGTGTCATAATATCCTTTACCCCAATTTAATATTTTCCCATGGCAACTGCTCCTTTCCCTCTCCATGGCTGTGGTAAATGCAAGGCAGCTGTGGTCACTGTCACCAAAGTGTTCTCTCACTGTGAGATCTGTCACCTGTTCTGACTCATTGCCGAGCACCAAATCCAAAATGTCCTCTCCCCTCGTTGGCCTGTTTACATACTGAGTAAGGAAACCCTCCTGAACACACCTGACAAAGACGGCTCCAGCCAAACCATCTGCACTAAGGAGGTTCCACAGTTGCTCAGTGGTTAGCACTGCTGCCTCACAGCACCAGGATCCCAGGTTTGATTCTAGCCTCGAGCAACTGTCTGTGTGGAGTTTGCACATTCTCCCCGTATCTGCGTGGGTTTCCTCCGGATTCCTCCCACAGTCCAAAGATGTGTAGGTCAGCTGAATTGGCCATGCTAAATTGCCCATAGTGTTAGGTGCATTGGTCAAAGGGAAATGGGTCTGGCTGGGTTACTCTTCGGAGGGTCGGTGTGGACTTGTTGGGCTGAAGGGCCTGTTTCCACGCTGTAGGGAATCTAATTTAATAATTGGAAAGTCGAAGTCACCCATAATACGAGCACTGCTACTTCTGCATCTTCCAAAATCTGCCGGCCTATGAGTTCTTCCATCTCCTTACTGCTATTAGGGGGGTCTTTAGAAGAGCCCTAATGAGGTGACTACTTTCTTGCTGTTCCTAACTTCCACCCATACTGACTCAATAGACAACCTTCCGCAACAACCTTCATTTCTGTAGCTGTGACACACTCTCTGATTAGCAAAACTACACCCACCCCCCTTTTAGACCTTCCCTGTTCTTTTTAAATGTTCTAAACCATTCCTGCCCCTGTGAAATCCAAGTCTCCGTTATGGCCACAACATCATAGTCCCCAGTACTTATCCATGCTTTAAGTTTATCACTTTTATTTCTGACACTCCTTATATTAAAGCAGACACACTTTAACAGATCCCTTTGTTCCATCACATGAAAAATCTTCCCAATAAATTCTCTACATCCTGTCACTGCCTCATCTAAAACTATATCCTCATCAGATGTGTAGTTCTGGTTCCCACTCATCTCCCATCTAGTTTGAACCTTCCCAAACCACTTGAGCAAATCTCTCACTCAGGATATTTGTGCTCCTCCAGTTCAGGTGCAATCCGTCCTTCTTGTACAGGTCACAATTTCCCCAGAACGCCTCCCAATGGTCTAAGTATCTGAAGCCCTCCCTCCTGCACCAGCCCCGCAACCACATGTCACTGAGTGTACCTCACCTCACTGTCTTGTGATACCGGTAGCAAACCTGAGAACACTACTCCACTTGTCCTGCTCTTCAGCTTCTATCCTATCTCTCTGTAGTCACTTTGCAGATCCTCAGTCCCTTTCCTGGCTATGTCATTGTTGCCAATATGTACTACAATTGTTGGCTGCTCAGCCTTCCCCTTCAGAATCTTGTAAACCTGATCAGTAACATCCTGGACCCTGGCATCGGGGAGGCAACATACCTTCCAGGAGTCCCATTCCTGACCACAAAATCTCCTAACAATCCGTTTAACTGTTGATTCTGCTACTGCTAGTGCTTTTCTATTCTCCCTGCTTCCCTTATAAGCCACAGTACCAGGTTCAATGCCACAGACCTGACAACTATGGCTTTCCTCTAGTAGGCCTTCCCCACCAGCAGTATCCAAAATGGTATACTTATTACTGAGGGGAATGGCCACAGGCGATCCCTGCTCTGTCAGTCTGTTCCCTTTCTGCCCCCAGACTATAACTCAGCTGTCCTTATCCTGCGCCTGAGAAGTGACAACCTCTCAATTTCCCCCTCAACCTCCCACATGATCCGCAGTTCATCCAGTTCCAGTTCCAGCTCCAGTTCCCTAACTCTGTTTTCGAGGAGCTAGAGTTGGGTGCACTTTCAGCAGATGTGGCCAGTGGAAACATGTTGTGTCTCTCACCTGCCACATTCTGCAGGAGGAACATGTCACTGCTCTAACATCCATACCCAGCTACTCTTAAAGCCCACACAGTACTAAACAAGGTAGAGAGAAAAAAAGAGAAAACTTATCAAGTGTACAAACTCTTATTAAGGTTAGAAGAGGGGAATGGGAGGGACGCCCTGCGGTGTAGGGTTTTGTGTTTAGATCGCACCCACTTAAAAAAAAATCACTTACCTTCCCAGCAAGCTCCACTTCTTCTGCTCTCTGCTTTCGCCACATAACCTGAAAACGCCACTGACATGTGAAAGTAGGTCCCTTTATACAAACCCTTACCTTCCCAACAGGCTCCACATCTTCTGCTCTCTGCTCCTGCCACTCGAACCTGAAAAATGCCACTGGTACATGAAGGTGGGACCCTTTATAGATGCCCTTACCTTCCCAGTAGGCTCTGCTTCTTCTGCTCTCTGCTCCCACCACCTGAACTTGAAAAGGCTGCTGGCACGCGAAGGTAGGACCCTTTATAGAAACCCTTACCTTCCCAGCAGGCTCCGCTTCTTCCGCTCTCTGCTCTGTCATCTGAACTTGAATTGAATTCATACTGTTTGGCAGCATTGTAAAACTGGCCATCCAGCCAACTGAGCTAATTCATCATTAGATCCCTGAACTTTTTTTTAACCTCCTTTCTTAATATAGGTACAATGTTGGCAATCCAGACACAACTTGTTTTTCTAATGAATTATCAGGTCAGATGTCACAGTGTCTCTATTGGTTTTAGTCTGCATTTTTTTAAGCATCTCTATATAAAAAAAAGAAAACCAGGGTTTTTATCTTCTCGGTTCATTTAATGCTTCTCATCTTTTTAATTTTAAATATGGTATTGTCATTCAGGGAGATATCAGGAGGACACAGATTACTTAGAATTGTAGGAACCTTAATGAGTATAAAATAAGGTAATACCCTGCTGAGTGACACCCACTTTGGGTTCTGCAAGGGGCACTCAGCTCCTGATCTCATTACAGCCTTGGTTCAAACATGAATGAAAGTGCTGAATTCCACTGAGGTGAGGTGAGCTGAGAGTAACAGTGGTCTAACCAGGGTTTTATACAGCTGCAGAAAGACTTCACGGCTCTTCAACTCAATCCCACCGTTAATGAAAACCAAAACACCATACACTTTATTAACATCTCTATCAACTTGGGTGACAACTTTGAGGAATTTATGTACATGGACCCCAAAGATCCCGCTGTTTCTCCACACTGCCAAGAATCCTGTCTTAACATGCAAATTTGAAATTCCAAAATGAATCACTTCGCATTTATCCAGGTTGAAATCCATCTGCCACTTCTCAGCTCAGCTCTGCACCCTGTCAATGTTTTGTTGTAGCCCGCAACAGTCCTCGACACTATCTACAACACCATCAACCTTTCTGTTATTGGTAAATGTACTAACCCATCTGACCACTTCTTCTTTCAAGTCATTTATAAAAACTACAAAGAACAGAGGGCCAAGAACAGATCGCTGCAGGACACCACTGGTTACTAATCTCCAGGTGAATACTTTCCATCCATTACCACTCGTGTCCAAATATGTGTCCAGACAGCCAAATTTCCCTGTATCCCATACCTCCTAACTTTCTGAATGAGCCTACCGTGGGAACCCTTATCAAATGCCTTACTGAAATCCATATATATCCACTGCTTGAACTTCGTCAACCTGTCTCATCACATCATCAAAGAATTCAATAAGGCTTGTGAGGCATGACCTGCCCCTCACAAAGCCACCCTGACTATTTTTAATCAAATTATGCTTTTCCAAATAGTCATAATTTCTGTCTCTCAGAATCTTTTCCAGTACTTTGCTTATCATGGACGTAGGACTGACTGATCTGTAATTCCCAGAGATTTCCCTATTTCCTTTCTTGAACATAGGAACAGCATTCGCCTCCCTCCAATAATCCGATACTACTTCTGTGGAGATTGGGGATGCAAAGATCATCACAGTGCGCAGCAATCTCATTTCTTGCTTCCTGTAATAACCTTGGATATATCTGGTCTGAACATGGGGACTTATTTATCCTGATGTTTCCCAAAATTTCCAGCACATTCACCGTCTTAATATCAATCTGTTCAAGCCTATGAACCTGGTCTACGGTGTTTTCACTATCATCAAGTTCGCTCTGTCTAGTGAATATTGAAGCAAAAAATTCATTTAGGGTCTCCCCTATCTCTTCAAACTCCAGACACAAGTTCCCTCCACAATCCCTGATCAGCCCTACACTCTCTCTGATCATCCTCTTATTCCTCAAGTAAGTGTAGAACGCCTTTAGGTTTTCTCTAATTCTTCCCACGAAGACTTTCTCGTGCCCCCTCCTAGCTCTCCTCGGTCCATTTTTGAGTTCTTTCATAGCCACCATGTATTCCTCTAAAGCTGAACTAGATCCTTTCTTCCTCAACCTTAAGTAAGCTTCCTTCTTCCTCTTAACAGGAAGCTCCTCTTCCTTTGTCATCCAAAGTTTCCTCACCTTACCTTTCCTTGCCTGTCTCAGTAGGACAAGGTTATCCAACATTGGCAACAAGTGCTCCTTAAACAGCCTCCACATTCCCCGTAGTGCATTTCCTGTAGAACAATTGTTCCCAAATTATACTCCACAGATCCTGTCTAATTAACAGTATAATTTTGCTTCATCCAATTAAATACCTTCCCATACTGTCTGTTACTATCCCTCTCCATGGTTATGGTAAAGGTGAGGCAGTTGTGGTCACTATCATCGAAATGCTCTTCCACCGAGAGATCTGACACCTGGCCTGGCTCGTTGCCTAGCACCAAATCCAATATGGCCTCCCATCTAGTTGGCCTTTCTACATATTGAATCAGGAGTCCTTCGTGGACACACCTGACAATATCGGCTCCATCCAGACCATTTGGACTGAGGAGCTTCCGATCAATATTGGGAAAATTGAAGTCACCATAGCAACAACTCTGTTGCATCTGCACCTTTTCAAGATCTGCCGTCAAATCTGTTCTTCCGTCTCTCTGCTGCTCTTGGAGGAGGTCTATAGAAAACAGCCAATAAAGTGACTGCTCCTTTCTTGTTACTGACTTCCACACATACTGACTCAATAGACAAGCCTTCCTCGATGACCTCCCTTTCTGCAGCTGTGATGCACTCTCAAATCAACAGCGCTACTCCCCCTCCTCTTTTACCCCCCTTTCTGTTATTTTTAAAATATCTAAACCCTGGAACATCCAGCAACTATTCATGCCCTTGTGAGATCCATGTCTCTGTTATCTACCATCTAAAATCTTTTCTTTATGTCTGATGAATTAAATTTTATAATTTGAGTTAAGATGGTAGATCAATAGACTCACTGGTAATTAGCATCCTCAAGTACATATAGAATGTTCCCCATGCTGGAGTAAATATTGTTGGCAAAAATGGCTTCAACCTTCAGAATCACTTGATTCCAATCTAAAACCAATGGTTCCGTACAGTAATTATTGGAATAATTGGGCAATGAAGGAAGAAACTGCAATCATTGAACAGATACTTGGAGACTATGATGGCTAAAAAATTGTTGGCAAAGTATGATGGCAGAGGACTGCTTTTGTGTTTGGAAGCTTGTGATCAGTGGTGAACCACAGGCATCAGTGCTAGGGCCCTCGCTGTTTGTTATGTAGGTTAGCAACTTGAATGTGAATATAGAAGATATAATTTGTAAGTTTGCATAGAACATAGAAAATAGAACAATACAGCGTAGTGCAGGCCCTTTGGCCCTCAATGCTATGCCAACCTTTTATCCTACTCTAAGATCAAACTAACCTATAGAACCTTCATTTTACTATCATCCAAGTGCATTTCCAAAAGTTGTTTAAATGTCCCTCATGTATCTGACTGTACTATTACTGCTGACAGTCCATTTCACACACTCCCCACTTTCTGTGTAAAGGACCTTCCTCTGACATCTTCAGTAAACCTTCTTCCAATCATCTTAAAATTATGCCCCCTCGTGATAGCCAATTCTGCCATGGGAAAAGGTCTCTGGCTATCCATTCTATCAATGCCTCTTATTATCTTGTGCACTTCTATCAAGTCACCTCTCATCTTTCTTCACTCCAATAAGTAAAGCCGTAGCTCCCTCAACCTTTCTTCAGAAGACATGCTGTCCAGTTCAGGCAGCAACCTGGTAAACCTCCTCTGCATCCGCTCTAAAGCTTCCACATCCTTGCTATAATGTGGTGTCCAGAACTGAACACAATATTCCAAGTGTGATTTAAACAGGGTTTTATACAGTTGCAGCATAACCTAACTGCTCTTAAACTTAAGCCCCCTGCTAGTGTATGCCTTCTTAACAACCTTATCAGCTTGTGTAGAAACTTTGAGGGCTCTAATGACGTGGACTCCAAGATCCCTCTGTTCCTCCACACTGTCAAGCATCCTGCCTTTAACCCTGTAATCTGAATTCAAATTCAACCTTCCAAAATCAATCACTTCACAATTTTCCAGGCTGAACTCAATCTGTCACTTCTCAGCCCAGCTCTGCATCCTGGAGAAAGTGAGGACTGCAGGTGCTCGAAATCAGAGTCAAAGAGTGTGGTGCTGGAAACACACAGTCAATCAGGCAACATCTGAGGAGCAGGAGGGTCGATGTTTTGGGCATACGCCCTTCATCAGGAATGAACTCTGCATCCTGCCAAAGTCCTGTTGTAAACCACAACAGTCCTTCACACTTTTCACAACTTCACGAACCTTTGTGTCATCAGCAAACTTACTAACCCACCTTTCCACTCCTTCATCCAAGTCATTTATAAAAATCAAAAAGAGCACAGTTTCCAGAACAGATTCCAGTGGAACACTACAGGTCATTGAGCTCCAAGCTGAATACTTTCCATCTACTGCCACCCTCTGTCTTCTATGGGCAAGCCAAATCTGTATCCAGACATCCAAATTTCCCAGTCTCCCATAACTCTTTACATTCTTAATGAGCCTACCATGCGGAACCTTATCAAACACCTTACTCAAATCCATATACACCACAACCACTGCTCTACCTTCATCGAAATGTTTTGTCACATTCTCAAAGAATTCAATAAGGCTTGTGAGGCATAACCTGCCTCACAAAGCCATGCTGAATATTTCTAATCAAACTATACTTTTCCAAAAAAATCATAAATTCTGTGTCTCAGAATCCTCTCCAGTAATTTTCCCATCACTGACATAATACTGATTGGTCTGTAATTCCCAGGGTTATACCATACCCTTTCTTGAACAAGGGAATAACATTTGCCACCCTCCAATCATCTGGCATTACTCCAGTGGATAGTGAGGATGCAATAATCTTTGCCAAAAATGCAACAATCTCTACTCTTGCTCCCCATAGTAACCCAGGGTATATCCCTTCTGGCTCAATAGACTGATCTATCCTTATGTTTTTCAAAACTTCCAGCACATCCTCCTTCTTAACATTAGCCTGTTGGAGCATTTCAGTGTGTTTCACGCGGTCCTCACAAACAACAAGGTCCCTCTCACTAGTGAATAATGAAGCAACGTATTCACTCAGGACCGCCCCTACCTCATCCAACTCCAGCCATAAGTTACCTCCACTATGCCAGTTCAGCCCTACCCTCATTCTGGCCATTCTCTTGTTCCTCACATAAGCATAGAACACCTTGGGATTTTCTTAAACCTACCCACTTCTAGCTCGCCTAAGTCCATTCTTCACTTCCTTGGCTACTTTGGAATCCTCTAGAGTCCCGTCTAATTGTTGCTTCCACAACTTCAAATAAGCTTCCTTCTTCCTCTTGACTAGACTTTCCACATTACTTGTCATTCAAGGTTCCTTCACTCAACCATCTCTTCCTTCCCTCAGTGGAACAAACCTATCCAACATTCGAAGCAAGTGCTACCTAAACAACCTCCACATTTCTGTCGTGCATTTCCCTGAGAACATCTGTTCCCAATTTACGCCATGCAATTCCTGCTTAGCAGCATTGTAATCCCCCCTCCTTCAATTAAATATGTTCCCATATGTTCCTATCTCTCCCAATGACTATAGAAAAGGTCAGGGAGCTGTGATCACTATCACTGAACTGTTATCCCACTGAGATCTGATACCTGACCTGTTTCTTTGCCAAACACCAAATCTAATATGGCTTCCCCTATCTACATAGGGAATCAGGAATTCTTCCGGGACACACCTGACAAAATCTGTTTCATCCAAAATATTTACACGAAGGAGGTTCCAATCAATACTGCGAAGTTGAAGTCACCCATGACAACAACCCTTTTAATTCTGCACCTTTCCAAAATCTGTCTCCCAATCTGTTCCTCCGTGTCTCTGTTGCTATTAGGGGTTCTATGGAAAGTTCCCAATAAAGTGACTGCTCCGTCCCTGTTTCTGACTTCCACCAGACAAATTGTCCTCAATGACCTCAATGACCTCTCTTTCTGCAGCTGTGATACTATCTCTGATTAGCAATGCCACTACCCCGCTTCGTTTACCTCTCTCCTTATTCCACAGATGGAATATTGAGTGCAGTTCTGGACATACCACTATCGGAAAATGTACTTGCACCGAAGAGAAGATTCACCAGAATGCTGCTTGGGATGAAAAGTCTTAGTTTGAGGAGAGATTGGATAAACTGGGTTTGTTTTCCGTGGAGCGGAGGAGGCTAAAAGGGGATCAGATTGAAGTGTACAAAATTATGAGAGGCATAGACAGAGTAGATTATGAGAACCTTTTTCTCATGTCTAAAACCTGAGGGCATAAGTTTAAGGTGAAGAGTAATTGGCTCAGAGAAGAACTGAGGAAAAATGCTTTTACTCAAAGGGTGGTAGAAATATAGAATGTGCCGCCTGAGAGGATTGCAGAGGTGTGTACTCTCATAACATGTAAGAAGCATCTAGGCATACTTTTAAAATGCTAGGGCATGGTAGGTTATGCACCAAGTGCAGGTAAATAGGATTAGTATAGTTTGGTGTTTGTGGGTTGGAATAGACAGGATGTGCCAAAGGGCCTGTTTCTATGCCGTATGACTCCATTACTCTATGACTGAAAGAGGAGCCCAAATATTGTTTTCTTTATGTTGGGTGACAGATTCTGCCGTTTTTGTATTTTTAATGGAGGCAGCATTGGAAAGACTGTGATTATTGTTTACTAAATGTCCTGAAAGAAATAACAGAGTTTGTCAGTTACTATGAGACTGGAGTCATGTGTAGATCAGACCAGATAATGGAGAATGCTGCCATTGTGAAGACAACAGGAAATAATTTGGGTTTTTCCCAACATCCAACTGTTTTAATGGTTGTACTCTAGCACCTACCACAAATGGCCATTTCAGATTAATTCAGCATGGGTGGGATTTGAATGAATGATGTCTGTGTTGCTAAGGCTGTTAAATTAATAAATGGTTATAATAACTGTTCAGCACTATACAAATGCAGAACTCTCTTTCCTATTGTCCCTCCATTCTGCACTTCTAAATTACCTTATAGTATCGAGCGGCTTCATTGATGGGATAAACTCTATGGTTCTTGTGTTTGTTGGAGTCTCTGCAAATTAAACAAATTAACTCTTGGTCATCTTCACAAAAAAGCTTCAGTTTCTCTTTGTGCTGAGGACACATGTCATAATCCTTAGGGTAGAACCCGAGAGAAGAGGCATCTGGGCTCAGTGACCAAAGGAGCACAATCACGAAGATGAGAATGACGAGGAGCAGGAATCCAAAATTATTGTCACCATTTGACTCAGTTTCTTCTGAACTGTTCCCTTTCTTTGACTGTAGTATCTCGACCACACAAGCTAGTGTTCGATTAGTTCTCAAAATGCCGGAGGAATACTGTCGACACAATGGGCAGATGGATGTTTCCTCCCTGTCCCAATACTCTGTTATACAGGGTCTGCAGAAGTCATGTTCACATTCTGTGGTGACTGGATCTTTAAATGTATCCAGACATATTGAGCATGAGAACTGGCTCCTGATGTCGTCTTCTACAGACATGGTTCCAGTTTGGCAGCTTGGTGAAGTCTTGATTGCCCTGCTTCCAATACACACAGAAACCTTCAATCCCTGCGTACAAGGAAACATGAGATGGTCTCATTATGTGGACATGCTTACACACAAACACACACACACACACACAACCGTGGGCTAACTCTAAATTACTGATGCCTTTCTAGACTTAGCCAGGACTCCACAGTCAGGTTTCAGTTCACTAACTATCAAACTGTGTGTAAATGTCCTCATGCTGAAAGGCTTAAAAAAATCTTTGAAATTAAAAGACACCTTCTCTCCCTGGCCTTTCATTATGAAAACGGGAAACGAGAATATTTTGGGGGCATATTCTTTCCCTAGTAGGGTTCTGTGAGATGGTGGGAACTTGAAGAAGATAAACAAGTGGCCCCTCCAGAAAATGAAATAAATAAAACTAGGGTGCAGTTTAAAAAAACTTCACTAAATTTTGGAATTCCCACAATTGATGTCACAGAACACATTGTGTCTTACAGCTGATCCTCTGACTTACATGTATCCGACGACCAAACAGACAACCAGAAGGATTGACTCTTACCCTTCACCCTATGCTTGCTAGCTTTCTCACACTTCCTCTAGAGTGATGGAGTCATAGAATCCTACAGCATGGAGACAGGCCCTCTGGTCTAGACTAGTCCATGCCACCAAAATATCTGCCCACACTAACCTCATTTCCCTGCATTTGGCCCATATCCTTCTCAATATTTCCTATCCACGTATTTGTGCTTTTAAATGTTGTTAATGTACCCGCCTCAGCCAGTTCCACTGGCAGCTCATTGCATGAACATATCGCCCTCTGTGTAAAAAGGTTGTCCCTCAGGTTTGTTTTTATTCCTTCCCCTCTAACTTTAATCTGATGCCCTCTCATCTCCGATTCCCCAACTCTGAGAAAAATACTTAGTGCATTCACCCTATCCATACCCCTCATGATCTTATACACCTCTATAAGACTTCCCCTCAGTCTCCCACACTCGAGAGAAAAAAGTCCTAGCTTGTTCAACTTCTCCCTATAACTCAGACCCTTGAGCCTTGGAAACATCTTTGTAAATTTCTTTTGCACTCTTTCCAGTTTAGTAATAACCTTTCTGTAACAGGGTGACCAAAACTGAACACAATACTCCAAGGTCTCACCAACGTCCTGTACAACTGCAAGGTAACTTCCCAACTTCTATACTCAACGGTCTGACTGATGAAGGTCAGTGTGCCAAAAGCCTTCTTCACTGCCCTGTCTACTTGTCACTCCACTTTCAGAGAATGATGCACCTGAACTCCAAGATCCCTCTGTTCCATTACAATCCTTAAGGCCCTCACCTTCACCATGAAACTCCTATCTTGAATTGACTTTCCAAAATGCAAGACCTCACACTTATCTATATAAAACTCCATTTGCCATTTCTCGGTCCACTTCCCCAGCTGATCAAGATCTTGCTGCAATTTCTGATAACTTTTCTCACTGTCCACGATATCACCGATTTTAGTGTCATCTGCAAACTTAATAATCATGCCTTGTACATTCTCCTCCCAATCATTGATATAGATAACAAACAGTAATGGGCCCAGCACTGACCCCTGAGACACTCCACTAGTCACTAACCTCCAGTCTGACAAACAACCTTCCACTATTACCCTCTGCTTTCTACTATCAAGCCAATTTTGTATCCAATTTGCCTACTCGCCCTGGATTCCATGCAATCTAACCTTCCAGAGCAGCCTGCCACGTGGAACCTATCAAAGGCCTTACTGAAATCCATAGAGACCACCTTTACCACCCTGTCCTCATCAACCTTCCTGGTCACTTCAACAAAGAACTCTAACAAATTTGTGAGGCATGATCTCCCACTCACAAAGTCATGCTAACCACTTCTAATCAAACCCTGCCTTTCCAAATGCATGTATATCTTATCCGTCGGAATCTTTTCAAAATGTTAAACTTACTGGTCTATAGTTCCCAGGCTTCTCTTAGCTGCCCTTCTTGACTAATGATACAGCATTTGCTACCTTCCAATCTCCCAGGACTTCATCCGTGGCTAACGATGATGCAAAAATATCAGCCAGGACCCCAGCAATTTCATGTCTAGCCTCTCGCAGTGCCCTTGGATGTATCTGATCAGAACCAGGAGATTTTTCCACCTTTGTACACTCTACGACATTCAACACCTCCTCTACTATGATATGGACTGTCTCCAAGATATCATCACAAACTTCCCCAAATTCCCAGGTCTTCATGTATTTCTCCACAGTAAACACAGAGGAGAAAAGACATTGAGAACCTCACCTGTGGTTCAACACATACATGTCCACTTTGGATCTTGAGGGACTCTATTCTTTCTGGATATTCTTTTTCCTTTAATATACATTTAAATTACTCTTGGATTCATCCTAATTTTCTCACCCAAGGCTATCTTGTGCCCTGTTTTCACCCACCTGATTTCCTCCTTCAGTAAACCCCTGCATTCCCTATATACCTGCGGGGATTCTCTTATTTCCAGTTGCCTGTACCTGAGCCACATCTCCTTCTTTTTTCTGATCAGAGCATCAATATATCTTGTCATCCAGGGTTCCCTATTCCTGCCAATCCTGCCCTTCACCTGTCACAGGTCCATGTGGACCTTGAACTCTAACAATTTCACTTTTAAAGGCCTCCCATTTGCCAGGGGTTCCTTTGCCTGCCAACAAACTACTCTAATGAACTCCTCTAATTGTGTCTCCATTCTTATGTTTTGATTGCCGGTCATTTGTCCCTCTCTCCATTTCTCCCTGTGCATTTATCTGTTCTTTCCATCTTCTGCATGTCTCCCACATTTCCTGGTTGCTCCATGTTGTACAAGATAGAAACTATCTGAAAGAGTTAACTGACATCACGCGATAAGCTCCACCTATCATGGGATAAAGGTTGTCCCTGGAAGGAGCGAGCCAGTTGTTATGGTTAGATGTCTCTATATCATAGACAAGAGTGTTCCAGTGACAATGCTGTATATGTGGCCTTAGGTATTTAATAAACTAATGATTTCTAGAGCTGGAAGTATGAAATAAAGTAGAAAGTACTGGAGAAACTCAGCTGGTCTGGAATTATCTCAGAGAGAAAAGCGGAATTAATGTTTCAAGTCAAATAACCCTTTGTCAGAACTGACAAAAAATAGACTCAATTTATACCAGATCTACATTTAATGGAGCTCACAACCAGATAAGAAACAACATGCACCACATCAGGAGTTTTGCCATTGCTGAATGGAGCTTGACAATCTGCTGCAATATTATTTGGGTGAAAGGTCAACCATGGGCTGAGGGTGACTCTCAATCTTGGCGGCTGCTTCTCCCCAGCCCTTCAGTTGCTGCCTCAGAGGATCTGGAGCTGCAGGATTGCCTAGTTTTGGACAGGACAAACTGGACATTGGTCTTTTGAGCTGCTGTGTGCTGGAAAGAGGGAAACTCTGCAGTATAGTAGGAGGATGACAGAAGCTGAAAATTGGGATGGAAAAGGAAACAGAACAGAACTCAAGAACTGAATCTGGAGTGGGTAGCAGATTGATGCAAAGCCTGAAGCCTGCAGCTTGGTGATCTTTTAGAACCCTCTTGGTGGGTTGTTGGAGTAGTGGGAAGCCAATATAGACTGAAAAAGACATTTTTGTCCCATCAGGAGCAGCAGGGTGGATGCCATGTATTGAAGTGCATGTGGATTACATTCAGGATGGTAAAACTCGACCTCTTTTGATTTCATGGATTTTGCCCCTATTACGCACTCTATTCTTCGCATTAGGTGCTGGCATCTCCACCTTTCACGGTAGAAGAGAGATTGATTTAAAAACAAATTAGAAGATGTGGCCATCATTGATGAGGCCTGAATTTCTGGCCCATATTTAATTGCCCTTTGCAGACGGTGAGGCAGAATCAACCCTGCTTTGCTGTATATTTGAAGTCTGATTTCCGTCTCTGAATGACATTTGTCCTTTAGAGAACTACAATGACCCAGGTACGGTTTGAACTACAGATGGTAGCAACTTCAAGTTTATCATTACTGAGACTGGCTTTGCATGTTCTCCCTGTGTGGGTCTGTGTGGGTTTCCAGGTCTCCACTTTCCTCATATAGTCCAAAGATATGCAGATTGGGTGGATTGGTGGTGCTAAATTACCTCATAGTGTCCAGGGTTGTGGACAATTGCAGGGTTACAGGGCTATAGGGGTCGGTCTGGGTGGTATGCTTAGTAATGTGGACTCAATGGGTCAAATGGCCATTTGACCCACTTCCATGTTGTAGGGATTCTATAATTCTATGAATTCCAGTTTTATTTAACGAAACTTGAAATCCCCCAGCTGCTGGAATTTGAACCTGTGACCCAGAGCCTGGGCCTTTGACTGTCAGTTCAATGACATCCACCTTATACACATCATCACCTTGCTTTGTACCTACCGGTTAGTGTGACTTTGTCCCTATTCCCACAATAAATGTGGTTTCTCTTGTTTTCTCTTTCCCAAATTCTGGACAAAATTAAAACATTAAAATACCTCACATACTTTACTTTTGGCAACATTAAATATTTAAGCAAATAGAATTACTTAATGTTCTCTGGCTAAGAGCTTTTTAAAGGATCAGCAAAAGTCTGCATTCTGAGTCTGAGGATAATGAGTGTTGATTGTTCATCTTGCTTCCTTAATATGATCCTACAGCTTTAAATATTTGGAGTATTCCAAGCACCATGGCTATGATTTGTTTACACGATATAGAAACATCCCAGCTTGTCTCTACTTGTTGACTCTAGACTTTGCAAACAGGCCTAGTATTCAAACTGGAGGTAGAGATTGGGCTGTGAGATGGGCTGGCTTCTCTGCAGAACAGAAAAGTTGAGAAGTCTGGAATTCAACACTGAGATTCTCTCAGAGAAAAAGGGGTTGGAATACTGTGTTCAATTCTGGACACCCTGCCAAAGAAAAGATGTTGTGAAACTTGAAAAGTTTCAGAAAAGATTTACAAGAATCATGCCACAGTTAAAGGGTTTGAGCTAAAGGGAGAGGCTGAATAGGCTAGGACTATTTTCCCTGGAGTGTCAGAACGTGAAGGGTGACCTCATAGAGGTTTATAAAATCACGAGGGGCATGGATTTGGTGAATAGGCAAGGTCATTTCCAAAGGTAGGGGATTCCAAAACTACAGAGCATAGGATTTTGCAAGGTTTGCGAAGGTTTGTAGCTCAGGTTGAGGCTTAGGGTATAGGTTTGCTTGCTGAGCTGTAGGTTTGATATCCAGATGTTTCATTACTTGGCTAGGTAACATCATCAGTAGCGACCTCCAAGTGAAGCGAAGCTGTTGTTTCCTGCTTTCTATTTAAACCTTTCTCCTGGATGGGGGTTCCTGGGGTTTTGGTGATGTCATTTCCTGTTCATTTTCTGAGGAGTTGGTAGATGGCATCTAGATCCATGTGCTTGTTTATGGCATTGTGGTTGGAGTGCCAGGCCTCTAGGAATTCTCTGGCATGTCTTTGCTTAGCCTGTCCCAGGATAGATGTGTTGTCCCAGTCAAAATGGTGGTTTTTTTCATCCGTGTGTAGGGCTACAAGGGAGAGTGGGTTGTGTCTTTTTGTGGCTAGCTCGTGTTCGTGTATCCTGGTGGCTAACTTTCTTCCTGTTTGTCCTACATAGTGTTTGTGGCAGTCTTTGCATGGAATTTTGTAGATGATGTTGATTTTGTCCATGGGTTGTATTGGGTCTTTTAAGTTTGTTAGTTTTTGGTTGAGAGTGTTGGTGGGTTTGTGTGCTACTAGGATTCCGAGGGGTCTTAGTAGTCTGGCTGTCATTTCTGAAACTTCTTTGATGTATGGTAAGGTGGTTTGGTCTGCTTGTTGTGGTTTGTTCTTGAGGAATCTGCGCACTGTATTTTTTGAGTATCCATTCTTCTTGAATACGTTGTCTAGGTGGTTTTCCTCTGTTTTCTGATGTTCGTCTGTGCTGCAGTGTGTGGTGGCTCACTAGAATAGTGTTCTGATACAGCTTTGTTTGTGTGCGTTGGGACGGTTGCCGGTGTAGTAAAGTATTTGGTCAGTGTTTGTCAGTTTTCTGTATATGCAGATTTGTAGTTCTCCATTGTCCTCCACAGTCGAAAGGACTGTGACGTCCAGGAATGAGAGTTTGTTGTCGGTTTCTTCTTCTTTGGTGAACTTCATGCCTGTGAGGGTATTGTTGATGATGTTAAATGTCTCTTCTATCTTGTTTCGTTTTGTGATGACAAAGGTGTCATCTACGTAGCGGACCCAGATTTTTGGTTTGATGGTTGGTAGGGCTGTTTGTTCCAGCCTTTGCATTACTGCTTCTGCTATGAATCCTGATAGCGGAGATCACATGAGTGTGCCGTTGGTTTGTTTGTAGACTATGTTGTTGAAAGTGAAGTGAGTGGTGAGGCACAGGTCCATTAGCTTCATGATGTTTTCGTTGGTAATGTGATTGATGGTGGTTGGTGTGTGTGATGGTCTCTTCTAAAAGTGTGGTAAGTGTTTCCTTTGTCAGGTCGATGTTGATGGAGGTGAAAGTGCTGCTATGTCAAATGAGATCATTGCTTCGTCTTCCTCTATTTTGGTGTTTTTGATGATTTTTTTCTTCCTAAAAGTTCCTAAGAATTCCTAAAAATACTCCAAATATTTAAAGCTGTAGGATCACATTAAGGAAGCAAGATGAACAATCAACACTCATTATCCTCAGACTCAGAATGCAGACTTTTATTGATCCTTTAAAAAGCTCTTAGTCAGAGAACATTAAGTAATTCTATTTGCTTAAATATTTAATGTTGCCAAAAGTAAAGTATGTGAGGTATTTTAATGTTTTAATTTTGATCAGCATTTGGGAAAGAGAAAACAAGGGAATTGCAAACCAGATTGGCTTTATCTGAACTAATAGGAGTTCATTAATGTGATTCAATGTTCACACTCATATTTTGGACATTGATTTTTATACAGTGTGTACTTTTGTAATCAAAGGCCAGCAACAAATCTCTGACTGGTAGTTCTGACTCAGCTAGTTACTCATCAAATATACTTCACAGAAGAGCATCCTGAAGCATAATCACCTCATTAGGTCTGAGTTGATTTCTCTGGAGATATATCTAAAAATGTTGTGCTAAATGCAACTGATTAACTAATTTCACTATGTTCTTCTTACATGCTGCCCATGTAAATAATTATGATTTCACTTCTGCTCCGGACACAAAATATATAAATATTGAACTATCTATTCACTTGAAGCACTTATTTTGTTATTTATATGTTGAAATTACACTTTTCTGCTCATCTTGTTCATTATGCTCATTGTCTATGTTTCCATGAGTGGTAACAGCAGAAAGGGGCTATAAATTCACAAAGCAGAGATAGAAACACAACCAGACATGTTAATCTGAATATACTCTCTTCATTTTTAAATGAATTTCATTCTGTCATTTCAGGACTAAAGTCCTTCTCAGGCATAAATAAAATAATTTTACACGTCACAAGTGCTTAAGAGACTCATTCACTTCCAAAGGTACAAACTCTAGGGGGATCTCATGCAGGTTGCCTTCCACAGGAAATGTACTGCCCGTACTGAGTATTTGTTGCAAAACCCAGGAGTACAACGTTTGGAACCCCTTGTGACCCGAACAGGGCATTTTCAAATTTTGTATGTTTCTCCCAAGCATGACTCTTTTCAAAAACAGTGACTGAAAATATCTGGAGAGGTAAGGCCAGCTATAAATTGCTAAACTGCTTATTTTTGCAACTAGTGGTCATGGAGAGGAATGAAACCAATGTCTTGCAATCATATAGCACCTTTAACGCAATCAAATACACCAAGGTGCTTCATCAGAGACTTTTACAAATTTGATACCAGTCTATGTAAGGAGATGTTTGGAAAGATGCCCACCAGCTGGATCAAAGGATAGGTTTAACAGAGAAGGAAAAGGTAGAACAATGGAGAAGCTTAAAGAGTGAAGTCCAGAATGTAAAGTCAGATGTAGTGACAGAATGGGAAACACCAGCAGGTTGATTGAAATTGAGAATGTTCGAGGATTACAGGAATGCAGACAAGTTGGAGAGTTGTAGGACTGGGAGTGTGTTGAAACTACAATGAACTGCAGTGGTTCAAGAAGGAAGCTCACCACCCCACTATCTCAAGGACAATTAGAGGGGGTGGTAAATATTAGTCCAGACTGAACAAAACAAAATGCTAAAAGACCTAATGAGGGACAATTATGCTTAGTCACACTACCCTATTGTCCACATGCTTCTGAGGCTTGGCCACAGTTTCTCTTGAAACTCCTGTTTGTAGCCTGACTGACTCTTCAGCTTTTGTTTAACTGCCAGCATGTGGTCCTGCCTGTTGATTTTGTCTCTGTACAAACACAGTTGAGATGCAATTCATGCTTTAGTGTTTGCATTAAAGATTTCCCGGCTTGATGAGATGAGTTGTTTAACACCAGACATATATTGAAGCTCTTAGTCCAATATTTGTCTCATTGGGATTTTATCTACCTTCCACTGCAATGAATAAAACAAAACTTTTTGTCAATGTATTTTGGTTTACAAATCAAGTAATTTTTTTATGAAAAGCTGGTCAACAAATGTCAAAATATATCAGAAACAGAACAGGAAAATCTGATATGATAAGAGAGATGTAAGAGCTATAAATTTCATCTGAAAAATTACTTGTCCATTGGAATATTGGATGAAGGTCAGAATTGAATCTCTGTCCATTTTTCACTCTCGAGTATGTTCCTAGCGATGAATGAGGAGCTAGAATACTCCCTCTGAAACCAGCAGGGACAAGATTGTAGTATCAACTATCACTCAATAGTAGCACTTGTCTTTTGAACCAAATGACCTTGAGTTCAAGTTCCATCCAAGTTCTTGGTGACGATAGAGTGGAGTAATGAGGTAGTGTTGCACGGTTTGAGATGTTTCTTGAGTATCATGTCCTCCCAAGCATTATTATCCTGTCATTCTGGAAATTCTTCTCTGGACTTGCAGTAAAATGCCCTGTCAAATTTGCAGTGTCTGCAATTGAGCACAACATTCTAGCAGACATCAATTAGGCATGTGTAAAGTTGTGTAAACAAAATTCCCTTTTGTTTCCTATGACTCAGTGTAGAATGCCAAGGATCATGTAGGTTTTTCTCAACTATCTCACCAATTTGTCCTTTAAAGATTGGTGCATGTGAAGTCCCAGTTCT
The DNA here is from genome assembly GCF_020745735.1 of Hemiscyllium ocellatum. NCBI lineage: Eukaryota > Metazoa > Chordata > Chondrichthyes > Orectolobiformes > Hemiscylliidae > Hemiscyllium > Hemiscyllium ocellatum. The sequence goes on along the minus strand of NC_083432.1, from coordinate 10,516,833 downwards.
CTTATTTTCTTCTCGGAGGTTCAGTCTTGTTTTGTGAGCGGTATGGACCAGCCAGACACCCTCAAAACATTAAGAAAGAAGCCCAGACCCTAATTTTTTATTTTTGTAAAGGTAGATGTAAAGTGGATGTTCCAAGAGTGATGCAGCTGGTTAAACCACTCAGCTTTAAACAAAACAGAATTTATTTAAACATTATGGATGAAACACAAACAGAAGGGCATAATTTTAAAGTGATTGGAGGAAAGTTTAGTGGTGATGTCAGAGGTAGGTTTTTTTATACAGGGAGTGGTGATTGCGTGGAATGCACTGTCAGCTCTGATAGTAGAGTCAGAGACATTAGGGACATTTAACCAACACTTGGATAGGCTAATGCAAGATAGTAAAATGAAGGGTACGTAGGTTAATTTGATCTTAGAGTAGGATAAAAGGTTGGCACAACATCAACAGCCAAAGGGCCTGTACTGTGCTGTACTATTCTATGCTCTAAAAGAAAACAGAATTTAAAATACCTGAACTTATTTGATAACCCAAACAACACAATATAACTTAATGAAGCTGTTCCACTCCCTGCAATACCCCTTGGCGAAAGGTAAATTCAAGGTTCTTTGAGGCAGGAGTGTTTTCAGAGAGAAAGTTCAGGCAAGACTTCTGTTGAAATGAGGAACCTCCTTTCACTGTAGCTACTTCTGTAAGTCCTCAGAATTTTCAACTGCATGCTAAAATTAAAACAGACTAGAAAAAAAAACTGAAATCCCCTGCCACTGTTCAAAGTAACCATTTCCAGGTGAATCACCACCTCTGCCTTTACAACCCCTCTGGAAGAAACTTAAGGACAACATAACCTTGTTAAAGGGGCAGAATCGTCACAGTGAGGCATGACTCAATAGCTGGTACTCTCAGCTGGCTCAGAAGGTTGTGTGTTGAAGCTCCACTCAGAGTTGGTACTTAATCCTGACTGACACTTTAGTGCAGGACCAAAACAGTGCTGCACTGATGGAAACACTATCTTCTGGAGAGGTTTTAAAAGCAGTACTCTGCCTGCTGTTTCAAATAATAGAAAAGATCCTATGAGATACCATCCAGGATAAAGCTCTCCACTTTATTGTCACATCTGCAACCAACTCAAACTTTCACTTTCTCCACCTGGCACACAGTTGCAGTAGTGTGTATAGCTAGAAAATACACTGCAACAACACACCAAGGCATCTTCCAACCCATGACCTCTCCAGCCTAGAAGGGCAACGGTAACACTATCATCTTCAAGTTTCCTCCCAAACCATATACCGTTTTGACTTGGAACTGTGCCTGCAGTTCCTTTATTACTAGTTCTGTGTCTGGGTTAAAATCCTGAAATTTCCTTCCTGAAAGCACAGTGATGCCCCTGACCAAAGAAAATGGAAGAGCTCAAGAAAGTAGCTCACCACCACTTTATCCCAACTATTAGTGATGGGCAAAAAATGTTGGCTTTTCCAGCAACCCTACATCCAATGAAAGGGTAATCAAAAAAATAACTTTGAGAAAGAGCAGAGAGTCTTGGCAAATATTTAACCCTCAACCACATCACTAAAACAAAATGTCTGGTCCTTTATTGACTTGTTTCTTACAGAGTTCTTGCTGTGCATAGACTGAGTGCCTGTTTTGTAGGTCACAACACTGACAACTGTTTAAACAAAGAATTGCCCATCAGTAGTTGAATTTTTCTGAGAAGGTGTAAGATGCTATACAAATGCAAGTATTTCTTTACTACTTGACCTGAATTGGATTGAGCATAGAGACTGATGAATTGGAAAAGTAAGTTGTGCACGGGCAGGTCTGGATGGACTCTATAGATTGTTAAAGGTGTTCTCTCATTGATGAGATGATGAAGGGGGTTTTACACAGGAGACTTGCCTTCAACATACAGACCTTGTCATCCAGTATCCATGAAGGTGTTCAACTAAACTCAAAAGCTGAGCTCCAGCATCGCTGAGAATGAAGGAGCCATCATAACATCTAGGAAACCTGGCAGAGGACTGAAGGAACTGTGTTTAATGGACACCACTCTTAAATGTTGCATTTGTGATCAACTTGAAGCAGTGAAGATGCTCTACCTTCAGGATGTGGGTCCTATGATGGTAAACATTTGCAGCAGGATAGTGCATTCAGGGACCAAGACCTTGCAATAGTGACTCTCTCTGCCCACCTTGTCATGTTCCCTCACACTTTTAGGAACCTGCTACTCCTCTGGATGTTTGTAATTCCATTCACTTTGTCTCCCTCTCTCACTCCCCTATTCACTGGTGGAGTTGACATTTCAGTGTATGGGACATTAATTGAAGCAATCATGTCTCAAGTCTGATTGACCCCCTTAGCCTGACTGTATAACTTGCATCTTTCACTTCTGTTTTACTTGTGTCTGCATCATAGGTGTGTTCCAATAACATTTATATCAGTAGCATTTGCTACGCTAGGCACAAACTGCAGAGATAGTTGCCCTGATAGAATCCTTAAAGTGTGGAAGCAGATCATACTATCCATCAAGTACACACTAATCTTCCGAGACCATCCCACCCAGACCCAACTCCCATACCCTATCCCTGTAACCATGCATTTCCCATGACTAACCCACCTGCTCATCCCTGGACACGATGAGTAATTTAGCATGGCCATTCCATCTAACCTGCATATCTTTGGACTGTGGCAGGAAACCTGAGCACCCAGAGCAAACCTTGCAGCACAAGGAGAATGTCCAAGCTCCACCCAGTCACCAAGATTAGGCAAAGCTCACGTCGCTGGCGATGAGTCAGTAGTGCTAACCGCTGAGCCATTGTGCCATCTTATTGGGATGGAAGAGACAAAAGATTTCTTTGTAACGAAAACTTGTAAATGTGACGAACCTAATGATGGTCTTGGAAATTTCAAGTGATGGGGCTGTGATTGTTCGCTTTTGCAGTTTCTGAGATTCACTTTGGAAAAGAAGACTGTTGAGACACTGTCGCAAAAACAGATGGTTTTTGTAGTTTGTGGAAGATTACGTCATGTGCATTATTGCGCCAGGTACTTGTTTCTATCAATCCTCACCCCGTTCACTTCTTTTATAAAATACCATCAGCGTGTTCTTTTCCCTCCTTTGCTTTATGATTCCCATTTCAAGTCTTAATCTTGCTACACATCTTTTGAATCTCTTCAATCTTGTCCTTCTCTCTTGCCATGTAAGGACCTTACACAGAATTGAATGCTCCAGGATTGAACAAGTGAATGTTTGATATGCCTTAAAATTGATTTTTGCTGCAGTACCAAAAATTCCTCCTCAAAAACCCAAGAACCCTGTTTGGTTTGATTATTATGTGGAATCCCTGTTGAAAATTGTTTTGAAGATGAAGCCCCCGATATGATTGTGTATATATACCTTTTAGAAAACTGATCACAGAACTTAAGATGATGCATTATTGATGTAATGTTATAAAAACATGTAAGGATACATAATTTAATGCAGTAAATATAGTCCAGACAGTTTTGGAATTCCAGCGCCTCTTACAGAGAATTGAAGTGATCTTGAACTTTCTTTGATGCATAAACCATAGAATCATCTGCCAATTGTCACATCCTGCTTATTGTTAGGAAAGTTGGTTATCTATAACAAGTGGAGTAAAGATCCCACTTGATCCCACACCCTGACCATCAATGCCTTTCTCTGTTGTTTTAGCAGCACACTGTCTGTCAACTCATTGTCTCATAACTGATAAATTTCCACTCAAGGTGCCCTGGACATTAGAGTCCAATGCTGAAATTGCGTTGCTGGAAAAGTGCAGCAGGTCAGGCAGCATCCAAGGAGCAGGAGAATCGATGTTTCGGGCATGAGCCCTTCTTCAGGCTCATGTCCGAAACGTCGATTCTCCTGCTCCTTGGATGCTGCCTGACCTGCTGCGTTTTTCTAGCAACACATTTTCAGCTCTAATCTCCAGCATCTGCAGTCCTCACTTTCTCATCAGAGTCCAATGGTCAAAATTCAGAGAGTTAAAAAACATTAGATTAGATTACTTACAGTGTGGAAACAGGCCCTTCGGTCCAACAAGTCCACACCGACGTGCAATCCACCAAATCCCAATCCCCTACATTTTACCCCTTCACCTAACACTACGGGCAATTTAGCAGGTCCAATTCACCTAACCTGCACATTTTTGGGCTGTGGGAGGAAACCCACGCAGACATGAGGAGAATGTGCAAACTCCACACAGTCAAGCGCCTGAGGTGAGAATTAAACCCGGGTCTCTAGCGTTGTGAGGCAACAGTGCTAACCACTGTGCCACTGTGCCACCCACATATCTGCGTTCTCATCCAGATCTTCTTCTGGGTCATATTTTCCTTGATTCATCCAACTTATTTTCTTCGAGTAGGTCTTATTTGGTGGGTAGGGCAGGTTCCTGAGGACACAGTGCAACCCTGGCTCTGTTGGTATGGAACATTTGGGACATTTGCTGAGAAGGACTTGTAAAGGACCCACAGCTGCTGAGAATTGACTGTCTGTGAGTTCCTTCACAGATAGAAGGGGCAATTACAGGCTTCCCATTGTCAGGGTTGTGCTTCCTCTCTGATATCCCAATCATGGGTACAATGGAGAGAAGTGAAAGAATTGTCAGAATGCCTTGTCCTAGCAGTTTCTAAAGGTGTTGAGGTGGGTAAAATATGCTTAGTTTCTTTCTTGGGTGAGGGGTAGGGATACTGCAGGCAGTATTTATGGAGTGTGACTCTGGCTTTATGAAACAATATTTTCTATGCAGATCAAATGCTTCAACATGGATGTGCAGAATGTGTGATAATAAAAGGATTACAAATATCACGTATAAGTGTGATAGCTGTTACGGCCATTCCAGCTGCTGTCCCCTTCAACGTAGCATAAATTGTGACAAAATTAAGAGGCCCTTCAATGAGGTGACAACTTCCAGCACAACTCTGTCACCAACTGATGTGCACACCCACTCCTTCCTCACATATATAAACTCATGCCCATGCAAAGAGTCACATCTTTACACACACACGCACTCATACCCACGCACACTCGCACACATACATGTGCTTGGATCCATACCCACATATGGACTGACTTCTGCACACACCTACATACAATATGTGTCAGCACCCCTACATGTATACTATCATATACACACATATCCTTCACACATACATGTACACTTATATACATACAGGTATATACAAAAACTTAGTTCTGAGGAGCAGGACTCTCTAGGTTTTCTCTCTTGGACAGTGCTGCCATTTCTTCTGCTACTTAGCAAACTCCAGCAACTTCAGCATTGACTGAGAATGAAATATGGGATCTTCTTATTTTCTTTATTAGCCACTATGACCAGTGAGGCATTACCAATCAAATATTTGTTAACATTTGTATAATAGTTTTAATAATTACTAGCCAATGGTAATGTTTTAAAATAAACACAAATAGCAGGTTATAGATTATATTATGCAGAATTCATCAGCAAATATTGAATCTAAATAATGAAATGGCACATGTCCACCCGTTATGAGTTCACCTTACCTGAGCGTCAGTTAACCGAATGGATTCTGGCAGACATTCAACTTAAATGATTCATGGAATCCAATATGATTGGTCCTTCTGTTGAATCTTTGAACTATGCTTTGATTGAAGAGCCAATGGTAGATTGACAGGACAGTTCTGATCATTTGCATATCACACAATCACTTTTTATTCAAGTTGTTGGGTTTTAAGTGAAGACCATTAAACCAAGTCAAAGGCAAACTGTAAAACTGATTTCAGGATGGCCAACTGGAACAGATACTGGGGCAGACAGAGGCATTGTAGTGAAGGTAGAATCATACCAGAGTGAAGACAGACAGTAATACAAGAGTGAAAACAAACAGTGGTACAAGAGTGAAAGCAGAGCAGAAAATCAGATCAAGGACATTGACATGCTGTGCTAAAGGGTTTGTGATGTCATATAGGGTTTACCCATAGGCTTTAGTGGGTACGTGTCCTGTGGAGATCTGTGCGGAGCGGGGGAGGGTTGAAACATATAAGATCCTGCAGAGACTTTTCTGGTGCTTGCGACAAGGCTGTTCCCTCATGTGGGAAGATCTAGAACCATGGCATCCCTATTTCAAAATACGGCATTGCTCATTTAAGACAGAGATGGGAATTTTTTTTCTCTCAGAAAGTTGAGAATCTTTGGAATTCTCTCCCTTAAAGGCAGCAGAAACAAAGTTGAATATTTTTAACCAGAGGTAGATAGGTTTGGAAACTAAAGCAAGGTTATCAGATACAGGGGGAATATGTGGATAAATCAGATCAGTCATGGTGGAGCAGCCTTAAGGGGATGAATAGTCTACTACGGGCCTAATTCATTGGGCAGATGTGCTCAGAGGCTGTGTGATGGCAAGGTTATGTTCAGGTGGTGTGTACTATGGGAAAGGTTATGTTGGGGGCATGTGTTGGGAGGTTTGAGTTAGCAGCATGTGTGTTGGAGTCTGTCTTTTGGGAGGAATGTGTGTTCAGAGGACGTGTGTTTGGGGAGATGAAGAGATTTGCATTTGGGATGTTGAGTGGTAGAAGGGGTTGAAAATGTGTTGCTGGTTAAAGCGCAGCAGGTCAGGCAGCATCCAAGGAACAGGAAATTCGACGTTTCGGGCAAAAGCCCTTCATCAGGAATGAATCCTGATGAAGGGCTTTTGCCCGAAACGTTGACTTTCCTGTTCCTTGGATGCTGCCTGACCTGCTGCGCTTTAACCAGCAACACATTTTCAGCTCTGATCTCCAACATCTGCAGTCCTCACTTTTTACTGGTAGAAGGGGTTTGGTAGTCTTGGGAGCAATAACGGTATGTAAAGAATTTTAAATTCTGCTGATCATGGTTTTCTATCAACAGGGCAAGTCAATTTAAAAATGTTGCTGTATTAATTATGGGAGAAGGAGAGGTTAGGGTAATGTGATTGTGCTTTTTATGAAATAGAAAAAAAAGAAACCTTCTACAGGAGGATTTAAACTAGTTTCTCGGGGGATGGGAATCAGCTTTTCATCAGAGGATGGGGTAACTGGTGAACAGGCAGGTACAGCACGCAGAGAGTCAGTGAGGAGGGATAGGGCAAAGTTGCAGTCAATGTGATGGGTTGATGTGTCTTATTTAAAAAATATATCTTTATTGAAAAAGTAGATTTTTTAATATTACAAATACAAAACAACACAATTCAAAACAGTACAACCCACCCCACCCACCCTCATGTACAAATGTATAAACATATATAGAAAAATGTAGAATAAAAAAAAGCAAACTGGCATTTAACTAAATAAATAAGTAACCAAAAACAAACTAATAAATAGCAATAACAGCCCAGCCAAACAGAATGCTCATACATTCACAGTTCCTCCTTCCTGGATATTGGACTCATAAAACCCAATCGTTACTGCTATATAAATGCCCTTGTTAGTGTCGCAGATAAATCTGTGTCAAGGTATTCCAAAAAGGACTGCCATGTCTTGTAAAAATTCTCAGTTTTGGTGGTGTACCATATTTGTGAGAAAACCCAGAGGAATAGGCTCCATAACTGGTTTAGTAAAGAATTGGAATCCCTTGTGAAAGGGAAGAAGGCGGCATATGTAAAGATGAGGCGTGAAGGTTCAGTTGGGGCGATAGAGAGTTATAAGGTAGCCAGGAAGAATCTAAAGAAAGAGCTAAGAGAAGCGAGAAGGGGACATGAAAAGTCTTTAGCTGGTAGGATTAGGGAAAACCCAAAGGCTTTCTATAGGTATGTCAGGAATAAAAGGATGACTAGGGTAGGTATCGGTCCAGTCAAGGATAGTAGTGGTTTAGATTTAGATTACTTAGATTACTTACAGTGTGGAAACAGGCCCTTCGGCCCAACAAGTCCACACCGACCCGCCGAAGCGCAACCCACCCGTACCCCTACATTTACCCCTTACCTAACACTACGGGCAATTTAGCATGGTCAATTCACCTAACCCGCACATCTTTGGACTGTGGGAGGAAACCGGAGCACCCGGAGGAAACCCACGCAGACACGGGGAGAACGTGCAAACTCCACACAGTCAGTCGCCTGAGTCGGGAATTGAACCCAGGTCTCTGGCGCTGTGAGGCAGCAGTGCTAACCACTGTGCCACCGTGCCACCCATGGGAAGTTGTGTGTGGAGGCGGAGGAGATTGGAGAGACACTAAATCAATACTTTTCATCAGTATTCACTCAGGAACAGGACACTGTTGCTGACGTGAATATGGAGTCACAAATGATTAGAATGGATGGCCTGGAAATATGCAGGGAAGAGGTTCTGGGAATATTGGAGAGGATGAAAATAGATAAGTCTCCTGGGCCTGATGGCATTTACCCTAGGATCCTATGGGAAGCTAGGGAGGAGATAGCAGAGCCATTGGCCTGGATTTTTATGTCGTCATTGTCAACGGGAATAGTACCAGAGGACTGGAGGATAGCGAATGTGGTCCCCTTGTTCAAGAAAGGGAGTAGGGATAGCCCTAGTAACTATAGGCCAGTGAGTCTGACTTCAGTGGTGGGCAAAGTCTTAGAGAGAATGGTAAGGGATAAGATTTATGAACATCTGGATAGGAATAACGTGATCAAGGATAGCCAGCATGGTTTTGTGAAGGGCAGGTCGTGCCTCACAAACCTTATTGAGTTCTTTGAGAAGGTGACTAAGGAAGTGGACGAGGGTAAAGCAGTAGATGTTGTGTATATGGATTTTAGTAAGGCGTTCGATAAGGTTCCCCATGGTAGGCTAATGCTAAAACTACGGAGGTATGGCATTGAGGATACATTAGAGGTTTGGATTAGGAATTGGCTAGCTGGAAGGAGACAGAGGGTAGTAGTTGATGGACTAAGTTCATCTTGGAGTGCAGTTACTAGCGGTGTACCACAAGGATCTGTTTTGGGACCATTGCTTTTTGTTATCTTTATAAATGATCTAGAGGAAGGGCTTGAAAGCTGGGTAAGCAAGTTTGCGGATGACACAAAAGTCGGTGGAGTTGTGGATAGTGAGGAAGGAAGTGGTAGGTTACAGCGGGATATAGATAAGTTGCAGAGCTGGGCAGAAAGGTGGCAAATGGAATTCAATGTAGCTAAGTGTGAAGTCATTCACTTTGGTAGGAGTAACAAGATGATGGATTACTGGGCTAATGGTAGGCTACTTGGTAGTGTGGATGAGCAGAGGGATCTTGGTGTCCATGTACACAGATCTCTGAAAGTTGCCACCCAGGTAAATAGTGCTGTGAGGAAGGCATATGGTGTACTGGGCTTTATTGGTAGAGGAATTGAGTTCCGGAGTCCTGAGGTCATGTTGCAACTGTATAAGACTCTGGTGCGGCCTCATCTGGAGTATTGTGTGCAGTTTTGGTCGCCATACTATAGGAAGGATGTGGAGGCATTGGAACGAGTGCAGAGGAGGTTTACCAGGATGTTGCCTGGAATGGTAGGAAAATCTTATGAGGAAAGGCTGAGGCACTTGGGGCTGTTCTCATTGGAGAAAAGGAGGTTTAGGGGAGATTTGATAGAGGTGTATAAGATGATTAGGGGTTTAGATAGGGTCGACACTGAGAACCTTTTACCGCTAATGGAGTCAGGTGTTACTAGGGGACACAGCTTTAAATTAAGGGGTGGTAGGTATAGGACAGATGTTAGGGGTAGATTCTTTACACAGCGGGTTGTGAGTTCATGGAATGCCCTGCCAGTAGCAGTGGTGAACTCTCCTTCTTTATGGTCATTTAAGCGGGCATTGGATAGGCATTTGGAAGTTATTGGGCTAGTGTAGGTTAGGTAGGATTCGGTCGGCGCAACATCGAGGGCCGAAGGGCCTGTACTGTGCTGTATCTTTCTATGTTCTATGTTCTATGTAACAATGTTCCGCCAACCCGACAGGCCTGGAGCGTTTTCGGATATCCGACCTAGCAATATATTCTTTCTTGCACAGAACGTGAGAATATTGAAAAGTTTTTTCTTATGCGTGTCTGCAGGAAATACAGTGGGCAGGCCCAAATGGAGAGAAATAGGGTCCTTCTCAACTCTTACATCTAAAGTTCTCTTCATTGCACCCGCCACAGCAATATGTTTGAAGCCCATTGCAAGACCAAAGTCAATCGGTAAGAGTCCCTGCGCAGATCTTGCAACTGGGGCATGCTGAAAATACCCTTGGTTTAAATTTTGACAAACTGTCCAGAGCCAAGTGGACCCTGTGGAGAATCATCAACTGTAAAGCATGGGTTGCAAATTGATATCTTCCTTGCATTCTCCCAAATATGAAGTCTACTCCCATGCCTCTGAGTAGACTTCAACACACAGCTGTCTTTCCCACATCCTGCAGAGTCGATCGAACTCATCTGAGGGGGGACAACACAACTGATGATATAAAGTACTGACAGAAAGTGTACTCTTAGCACTTTGCACACCCCTCTCTATGTCAGATTTGCAGAGACCAGTCAAAAATGTGGTCTCTTTTTGAATAAAATCCCTAACTTGAAAAAAAATGAAAGAGGTCTCTATTAGATAACTTGTACTTCAGTACTAACTGATCGAAGGACATTTTTACGTCTTTCTCAAATAAATCGATTATGGTCTCTTTTTGAATAAAAATGTGGTCTCTTTTTGAATAAAATCCCTAACTTGAAAAAAAATGAAAGAGATCTCTATTAGATAACTTGTACTTCAGTACTAACTGATCGAAGGACATTTTTATGTGTTTCTCAAATAAATCGATTATGGAAGACTCACCCCGAGCTGCCAAATGTTTAAATCCTGAATCTATCATCCCCGGTTGAAAACCTGGCATACCCACTAAAGCTGTAAACAAAGATGTTTTGTCAATATTGCCTTTCCTTGCCAAATTGCCCTCCATGCTTTAACAGTATTGAGTTCTGGCAATATTCCTTAACTTTCCTCATTTTGACCAAAACACCAAACTGGTAAGGGGGCACCTTGCCTGGGAGGCTTCGATATTTAGCCATATAGAAAGAGTATCTCCATAAACCCAACCGCTCACGTAGGACAAAAGCGAGCTTAATTGGTAATTTTTAATGTCTGGAAGGCCCACTCCCTCCAATCCGTGAGGCAGTTGCAATTTGGCTAATTTAATGAGGGGCCATTTACGATGCCAAATAAAGGAGCCGAACCAGCCATTCAGCTTCCTGAATGTTTGCGTATTGAAAAATCAGGGGGAGCATCGTATAGGGTTTAGCAAATGAGGGAGAATATTCATCTTAATAAGCGCTATCTGACCCAAATATGAGACTGGAAGTGCCTCCCATCTTTGAAGATCTTGTTTAATTTTTCCAAATAATTGGATAAAATTTGCTTTGAACAAGCCGATCCAGAACTGGAGTAATGAATATGCCCAAATACACAAACCCCACCCCGTGACCATCTAAATGGGAATCTTTAGTTGCCCTCAAGAGATAGTTCCTTCGTAAAGCACCCATAGGCATAGCCTCTGATTTCACAAACTTAATCTTGTACCCTGAAAAAGTGCCAAATGCGCGAATGCATTGTATCAGGCGAGGCACTGAAATTGCTGGATTTGTCAAAAAAATTAGGACATCGTCTGCATACAACAAAATCTTATGTAATTTTGACCCCACTTCTGGAGCTGATATATTGGGATCCCCACAAATGGTATCTGCCAATGGTTCAATCACCAACATAAAAAGCAATGGTGAAAGGGGACAGCCCTGCTGGCTGCCCCTAAAAATATTAAAATTGCTTGACCGTATGCTGTTGGTGATGACCGCTACAAAAGGGCCACCATAGAGAACCTTTACCCATCTTATGAAGACTTTAGCCAAACCAAACCGGTCTACAGTATAGAAAAGATACGGCCACTCAACTCGGTCAAAATGCCTTCTCTGCATCTAGAGAAATCACCAATCCCTGTACTGACTGAAGTTGGCATGTTTGAATTACATTAAGCAGCCTCCTATCATTATTAGAGGATCTGCAACCCTTTATAAAGCCCGTCTGAGACTCTTTAATAATAGAAGTAACACAGTCTCCAGCCTTAACACGAGAGTCTTAGAAAGGATTTTAAAGTCCACATTAAGAGTGAGATGGGCCTGTACGAAGCACAATCTTCCAGGTCCTTCCCTTTTTTTAAGGATAAGTGAAATATTGTCCTCTGTCAGAGATGGTGGGAGACAATCATGACTGTATGAATCATTAAACATATTGAGCATTAGGCCTGGCAGCGTTTTTATAAATTCCTTATAGAATTCACTGGGAAGTCTGTCAGGACTGAGCACCTTTCCACTTTGAAGCTGCTTCACAGCTTCCTGCACTTCTTTCTCTGAAAGCAGGGCATTGAGAAAGGACTATTGTTTTGGAGTCACACCCAGGAGCTTCAGATTCCTAAAAAAGATCCCATTTTGGCCTGCCCCTCCTCACAATTGTCAGATCGGTATAACTTGTAGTAAAGTCTCTGTAATACCACATTATTCTTTTTAGAATCATGTTAGGTTCCCAGACCCTTTCTAATCACTGTAATGGCTTGTGAGGGACTCTTCTTTCTGGAAGATACGCTAAGTATTTGCTTGGCTTGTCACAATGCTCGTATATTTGCAAAAGCCAGCTCCTTCTTTGCCGTCTGTGTGAGCACGGAATTTTATGCAGTCAGCAGCGCCACAATCCTCTGTAGTTTGACCAACGAGGGTCTGTCAAAGTAGCTTTCTCGGCTGCCTTCAACCATGCTTCAAGGAGACGTTGTTGCCACTTCCTACTGGTGGAATATGAAATAACTCGCCCCCGCCCCCGGTATAGGCTTAGGCAGTTTCCCAGAGAACGGGTGAGCTATCAACTGAGTCTATGTTGATGTCTAGGAACGCCCGAAATTCTCTACAGAAATACTCCACAAACTTATTATCCTTAGGGATAAAGGGATCCTTTCTCCAGTACCTCGAACCCACTGTAATATCCTTAATCTTAACCATAAGGTACACTGGAGCATGATCAGACATGGTAATATTACCAATCGTACAAGATGCCACCAAATCCAGGGTTACTGTAGGGGTCAGAAAAAAAATCAGTCAAAGGGGGCAACTACCCATTCCAAACTGCTCATAAGTAGGCATCTAACCATCTCAGCCACCTTCACTTCTCCCAGTTAGAGCCACACCGCAAACACAAGCAGAAAAGAATAAACACCCCATAGATTACCAATATGAATAAAAAACGTGTATTTTAAAAAAAGGGGAATAAATACCCCACCCATCCTTTGGTACATCCTAACTCAGAAATTGAAAATGTACATCTCAACCACTACCAAACATAGTTTAAACCAAATTATTATCAATAGTGGAAAAAAGAAGAAAGATAAAGCTCCAGCCGGATTTCCTCCGTTTCTTTTACAGAATGTTAAACACATACCCAAACAACACTATTTATACATACTAAAATTGTTCAAATTAGGTTAGTTTGTCCACAAAGTCTCTTGCCTTCTCCAATGTGTAAAAAAGATGTGTGGATCCATCTAAAGCGAATTGAAGCACTGCCAGGGAGTACTGAATCACAAGCTCCATCCTCTCTTATTCCTGATGAAGGGCTTATGCTCGAAACGTCGAATTCTCTATTCCTGAGATGCTGCCTGGCCTGCTGTGCTTTGACCAGCAACACATTTGCAGCCACAAACTCCATCAGTCTTCTCTTGACACTGGTCGTAAGATTTTCGTTTCTGGATCACCACCACTGAGAAGTCCTGAAAGAACATGATCTTAGAGCCCTCGTAAATTAGGGCCTTTGGATACTTCCCCTGGACTCTGGAAGCCTCCATGACTCTCTCCTTATCCCTGTAAAGATGGAACCGCATCATGAGAGGACTTTGACCCAGACCCGATCTCTGCGCTGCGACCCGATAAACCCTGTCTATCTTCAATCCTCTCATGCCAATGTCCAAGTGAAGGAACTTTGGCAGCCGGTCCTCAACAGTTTCCACAGGCCACTCACCCTCCTTACCCTCAGGTAGCCCAATGATCCGGATGTTTTTTCTCCTGCCCTTGTTCTCAAGATCATCCACTTGGTCACGCAAATTACAGACCTGCGTCTCCAAGGCTTGGATCCTATCCTTCGATGAACTGGCATCAGCTTCCACCACTGTTATCCTATGCTCCACCTCACCCGTCCTCTTCTCCAGGTCTCCCAGGTGCTGCTCATGCTTCTGCAACATGAGAGAGATTGGAGCCTACTTCTCTTAAATCTGTTTCCCTAGCATCTCGCAAGATTTCAAGAGCACGTTCACCAGGGCCTGGAAGGCAATCGACTCCGAGGATCCTGCAGGCTGAACTGCAGACGCAGCCTCGAATGCCCTTCCTCCCTTTCTGGCTGAATAGCTGGAAACACGGGTAAATTAATTTTTAGAAATTTCTTGGGACTCCACAACCTTTCTGGAGTCCCATGATTTTGCTATGGCCTGGGTTGGGCGAGTTAAAGGGTCATCCTGCTTCTACTACGATGCCAAGCTCTGCAGTGTCACCTTCTCAGATTGCCGCCATCTTGGATCCCTGAGATGTGTCTATTTTAATACAAGAAGTGTCAGGAATAAGGGTAATGGAATTAGATGGATCAGTACTTGGATCTACGATATTGTGGCCATTGTGGAGACTTGGAAATCACAGAGGCAGGAATGGTTGTTGGATGTTCCAGCATTAGATGTTTCAAAATGAATAAGGAGGGAGGTAAGTGGCTTTGCTAATCAGAGATGCTATCACAGCTGCAGAAAGGGATGTCGTCGAGGAGGATTTGTCTACTGAGTGGAAGTCAGAACAGGAAAGGAGCAGTCACTTTATTGGGAGTTTTCTACAGACTCCCAACAGCAACTGAGACACGTAGGAGGAGATTGGGAAACAGATTTTGGAAAGTAACAGGGTTGTTGTCATGGATGACCTCAAATTCCCTAATATTGTTTGGAACCTTCTTAGTGCAAATAGTTTGGATGGAGCAGTTTTGTCAGGTGTGTCCAGGACAGATTCCTTACTCAATATGTAGGAAGGCTGACTAGAGGGGAAGCCGTATTGGATTGGATGCTTGGCAATGAACCTGGTCAGGTGTCAGATCTGTCAGTGGGAGACCATTTCAGTGATAGTGATCACAATTCCCTGACCTTTACTATAGTCATGGAGAGGGATAGGATTGAATGGTATGGGAAAGTATTTAATTGGGGGAGAGGGAATTACAATACTATTAGGCAAGAACTGTAGAGCATATACTCTCAGGAAAATACATAATAGAAATGTGGAGGTTGTTGAGGGAACACTTGCTATGAGTGCTGAATAGGTTTGTCCCCATTGAGGCAAGCTGGGGATGGCCAGATGAAGGAACATTGGGTGACAAGAGATGTGGAACATTTAGTCAAGAGGAAGAAGGAAGCTTACTTAAGGTTGAGGAAACAAGGATCAGACAGGGGTCTAGAGGATTACAAGGTAGCCAGGAAGGAAATGGAGAATGATCTGAGGCAAGCTAGAAGGAAGCATGAAAAAGCCTTGGCAGGTAGGATAAAGAAACCCCAAGGCATTCTGCACTTCTTGAGGAACAAAAGGATGGCCAGAGTGAGGCAAGGCTGATCAGGGATAATGGAGGGAACTTTTGCCTGTAGTCAGAGGAAGTAGGAGAGGTCCTGAATGAATACTTTGCTTCAGTATTCACTAGTGAGAAGAACCGTGTCATTATATGCTCAAACAGATTAAAATTAGAAAGGAAGATATGCTGGAAATTTTGAAAAACATGAGGATACGTAAGTGACCTGGGCCAGAAGTGTTATACCCAAGGTTATAATGGGCAGTGAGGGAAAAGACTATTGCACCGTTGGTGATGATCTTTGCATCCTCACTGTCCATTGGAGTAGTACCAGATGATTGGAAGATGGAAAATGTTATTCCATTGCCCATGAAAGGGAATATGGATAACCTTGGGAATTATAGACCAGTCAATCTTATGTTAGTGGTGGGCCAATTATTTGAAAGGATTCTGAGAGACAGGATTTATGATTATTTGGAAAGCATAGCTTGATTGGAGATAGTCAACATAGCTTTATGAGGGGCAGTCATGCCTTATATGCCTTATTGAATTCTTTGAGGATGTGACAAAACATATCGATGAAGCAGTGGATGTGGTGTATGTGAATTTTAGCAAGGTGTTTGATAAGGTTCCCCATGGTAGACTCATTCAGAAAGTAAGGAGGTATGGGATACAGGGAAATTTAGCTGACTGAATACAGAATTAGCTGACCCATAGAAGACAGAGGGTGGTAGTAGATAGAAAGTATTCAGCCTGGAGCTCAGTGACCAATGTTGTTCCACAAAGATCTGTTCTGGAATCCCTGCTATTTATGATTTTTATAAATGACTTGGATGAGGAAGTGGAACTGTTGGTTAGTAAGCTTACTGATGACACAATGGTTTGTGGAGTTGTGGATAGTGTGGAGGGCAGTTGTAGGTTGCAATAGGACATTGATAGGATGCAGAACTGGACTGATAAGTGGCAGATGGAGTTCAATCTGAAAAGGTATGAAGTGATTCATTTTGGAAGGTGGAATTTGAATGCAGAATACAGTGCTAAAGGCAGGATTTTTGACAGTGTGGAGGAACAGATGAGTCTTGGAGTCCACATCCATAGATCCCTCAAAGTTGCCACCCAGGCTGATAGGGTCATTAAGAAGGTGTACGATGTGTTGGCATTCATTTGCAGCTGGGTTAAGTTTAAGAGCCGCGAGGTAATGTTGCAGCTGTATAAAGTCATGGCTAGACTACACTTGGAATATTGTGTTCAGTTCTGGTCGTTTCATTGTAGGAGGATGTGGAAGATCTAGAGAGGATGCAGAAGAATTTTACCAAGATGTTGCCTGGACTGGACAGCAAGTCTGATGAAAAGGATTTGAGGGAGTTAGGGCATTTTTCATTGGAGTGAAGAAAGATGAGAGGTGACTTGATAGAAGAATACAAGATGATAAGGCATAGATAGAATGGATAGCCAGAGACTTTTTCCCAGGCAGAAATGGCTATAGTGAGGGGTCATAAATTTAAGATGATTGGAGGAAGGTTTAGGGGAAATGTTAGAGGTAGATTCTTTACACACAGAATGGTGACTGTGTGGACTGCACTGCCAGAGGTGATAGTAGAGTCAGATATGTTAGGGACATTTAAGTAACACATGGGTAGGCACATGAATGATCGTAAAATTGAAGGGTATGTAGGTTTGCTTGATCTTAGAGTAAGATAAAAGGTTGACACAACATCGATGACTGAAGGGACTGTACTGTGCTGTATTGTTCTATGTTGTATGCTCCATGAAACAATAATTCTCCAATTTTCCTTGCTTGCCCTTCTACCTTGGTATTCTTTTTTGAGATAGAATCCTGAAGTGGTCCTGGTTCCAGTCCTATTCCACACATGCCTCTGGCTAATCTATTCGCTGAATTTTAATTGGCAGTTTGAGTGAGGGGAGGGGCTGAATTCCGAAGGAATGCTGACAGTCAGAAATCTAGGATGATTCCATTCACTTCTCCTTTCTTCATATTCACACAGAGAAATACCAACATGCCAATTCAATATTTAAGGCAGTAATTAATTCTGAACGTAACTGAGCATTCTGCTTCTGCAGCCAGCATATGAGTTTGTTTATGGTACCACACTCGGGGCTGACGGTTCTGTAAAACTGAAAGATTTCCAAACTTTTGCAGACTACAACAAGACAGCTGTTTCCTTGCTGAGGCAAGCGATTTTTGCCACCAAGTCTATCTCCTAGATGATGGGTGCAATGTGTACCGCACTTATTTTGCTGTCAATGCCAGCCAGAGTGAGAACAATCTCATTTTTGTGTTAACACAAGTACTGGTCATCAGACAACAATGAAGGTCCCTTCAGATCAACCAACAATCTGAGAGACATAGAAGCATATAGTTCAGGTGAGGCCATTTAGCTCACCGAGTTGTCCCAAATTTTGAAAACTTTCAGTTCATCCAACATTCCTGCTCCTCCTACATAGCCCTGCAATATTTTGCCCTCTCATTATTTATCCATTTCCCTCTGAAAGGCTGTTACGGATTATACACCCAACAGCCTATTGGATTTTTAGAATTCGTTATCCACATTGCACCATCTGATTTTGTTGATGAGATCAAATCTCATTCACTTTCCTCAGCAACTGAAATTTTTGATAAAATTATAATCCAAACAAAATTTAAAAAATACATATTTCGCATTTGTAATGAGAGCTTCGGACAGTGCGTTACATCGGAACCCATTAACCAGGGTATGAAGCTCAAGAGGAGCTGCTGTGTTTGGGTCAGGGCTGGAGCTGGGCCATGGGGCATGCAAGGCACAGAATTGAGGCCTGGGATTTCTGTTCCAAGGAAGGTTTACTCGACTGATGCCCCCAAGTCCATCTCCATCTGATTTCTCTCCACAGATGCTGCCGAGCTTTTCTAGCAATTTCAATTTCTGTTTCTGTTTCTGGGATTTCTGACCCAGTTCCCAGTTTTAATGTGACTGGATTAGCAAACCAGAGGCTGGAAAAATGCTCTGGTGGCATTAGTTCAAATCTGATCAGAGCAGCTGCGGGGAATTTAAATTGAGTTAATTAGTAAAATCTAGAATTGAGAGTTTCAGGGAAGATAATCTGCCATCTTTACCAGGTCTAACCAAGAATATTGTGTTTGACCCTTAACTATCCTCTGAAATGTCTTCAGTCTTCACTAGTCACATCGTCGACAGGTGCAACCAGATGGTTTGTTGGAAGGTAAGGATGTGGCTGCTGACACCAGTGAGGATCCCTGGCATTATTGGAGAGCAATGATAACTCAACAACATGAGGACTGAACAAGAGGGTTTGGAAAAAGTGACTCAAGTGTATGGACAATTCTGGGCCCGCTCTGTACCAGTGATAAGAATGCAAGAACTAGGAGCAGGAGTAGGCTATTCAGCCCTTCAAGCCTGCTCAGCTATTCATTAAAATCATGGCTGAATTTTTTGTGGCCTTGTTCCACTTGCCTGCCCTCTCATCATAGCCCTTAGTTCATTTACTGTTCAAAAACTTATCTATCTTAGCTTTAAAAACAATTACTGAGGAAGCTTAACTACTTTACTGGGCAGGGAATTCCATAGATTCACAACCTTCTGGGTGAAGAAGTTCCTTCTCAATTCAGTCCTAAATCTGCTCCCCTAATTTTGAGGTTATGCCCTCTTGTCCTAATTTCACCCGCCAATTGAAACATCTGTCTTTCTGGCTTATCTATTCCCCTCATAATTTTAAATGTTTCTATAAGATCCCCTCTCATTCTTCTAAATTCCAATGAATATAATCCCTGTCTACCCAGTCTCTCCTCAAAAGCCAATCCCTTAACTCTGGAATCAATCTAGTGAACCCCCTCTACACTCCCCCTAGTGCCAATATATCCGTTCTCAAGTAAGGACACTCCCTGTACAACTGAAACATAACCTACCTGCTATTAAACTCAATTCCTTCAGCAATGAAGGACAAAATTCCATTTGCCTTCTTAATTACCTTCTGCACCTGGAGACCAACCTTCTGCGATTCATGCATAAGGGCTCCAGGTCTTTCTGCACAGCTGCATGCTGCAATTCTTTGCCATTCAAGTAATGGTCCTTTTTACTGTCACTTCTACCAAAATGGATGACTTCACATTTACTAACATTGTACTCCATCTGCCAGACCTTTGCTCGGTCATTTTAACTATCTAAGTCCCTTTGCAAAGTTCCACTATCCTCTGCATACTTTGCTCTCCCACTCATCTTAGTATCATCTACAAACTTTGACATGCTACATGTGGTCCCCAACTCCAAATCATGTATTTAAATTGTGAATAATTGCTGGCCCAAGACTGATCCATGAGGCACACCACTAGTCACTGATTGCCAACCAGAAAAGCACTCATTTATCCCCACTGTTTGCTTCCTGTTAGGTACCCAATCCTCTATCCATGCTAATGCATTGCCCATAACACCGCACATCTTTATCTTATGCAGCAGCTTATGTGTGGCATCTTGTCGAATGCCTTTTGGAAATCTAAATACGCCACATCTACTGGGTCCCCGTTGTCCATAAGGTCATAAGACATAGGAGCAGAAATTAAGCCCATCAAGTCTGCTCTGACATTCTCCCACTTTCTCCCTGCAACCCTTGATCCCCTTGATACTCAAGAATCTATCTATCTCAGTCTTAAATATACTCAGTGACCTTCCTCCCTGAAGAAGTTGCTCTGTTATAAAAGGTCTTCCCTTTAATCTAAGACCCTGCCCTCAGGTCCTAGTCTCTCCTACCTATGGAAACATCTTCCCAATATCCACTCTGTCCAGACCGTTCAGTATTCTGTATAGAACACAGAACATAGAACATTACAGTACAGTATAGGCTCTTTGGTCCTCAATGTTGTGCCCGGAGCTGTGAAATTAATCTGATGCCCATCTAACCTACACTGTTCCATTATTATCCATATGTATGTCCAATACCCATTTAAATGCCCTTAATGTCAGCCAGTCTACTACTGTTGCAGGCAGACCATTCCATGGCCCTACTACTCTCTGAATAAAGAAACTATCCCTGATATCTATACGAAACCTATAACTTCTCAATTTAAAGCTATGTCCCCTTGTGTTAACCTTCAATACCTGAGGGAAAAGGCTCTCACTGTCCACCCTATCTAACCCTCTGATTATCTTATATGTCTTGATTAAGTCATCTCTCAACCTTCTTCTCTCCAACCAAAACAGCCTCAGTTCCCTCAGCCTCTCCTCGTAAAACCTTCCTTCCATACCAGGCAACATCCTGGTAAATCTCCTCTGAACCCTTTCCAAAGCTTCCACACCCTTTCTATAATGGTGGTGACCATAACTGCACGCACTATTCCAAGTACGGACTTACCAGTGTCTTGTACAGCTGAAACATGACCTCATGGCTCTGAAATTCAATCCCTCATCCAATAAACACCAACACACCATATTTCTTCTTAACAACCCTATCAACCTGGGTGGAATGCACCTGGACACTGAAATCTCTCTGTACATCTACATTGCCAAGAATTTTACCATTAGCCCAGTACTCTGCATTCCTGTTAATGTTTTGATTACATATGCACTCATCCTTGGAAATTCCATCGAGTATAGACCCAGTGTCCTCAAGTATTCCTCATACATTAAGCTTTTCATTCTTGAAACCATTCACATGAACATCCTCTGAACACGCTCCAAGACCAGTACATCCTTCTTGAGATATGGACCCAAAACTGCGCACAATACTTCAAATATGGTCTGACTAGAGCCTTATAGAGCAGAAGAGTATATCCGTGCTTTTATATTTAAGTCCTCTCAAAATAAACGCCATCATTGCAGGTGCCTTCATAACTGCTGACTTAACCTGCAAGCTTACCTTGAGAGAACTTGGACTAAAACTCTCAAGTCTCTTTACACTTCAGACTTGTGAATATTGTGCCGAGCATTTGTCTTAATCTAAGATCAACCTAACCAACACACCTCTCAATTTACTGTCATCCATGTGATTGTCCAGCAGTTGTTTAAATGTTCCTAATCTCTGACTCTACTACCACTGCTGGAAGTGCATTCCACGCACCCACCACTCTGCGTAAAGAACCTACCTCTGATATCTCCTCTATACCTTCCTCCAATCACTTTAAAAGTATGACCCCCTCGTGACAGCCATTTCTGCCCTGAGGAAAATTCTCTGGCTTTCTAGTCTATCTATGCCTCTCATGACCTTGTACACCTCTATCAATTCATCTCTCTTCCTTCTCTCCTTGTGAAAAGCCCTAGTTCACTCAACCCTTCTTCATAAGACAAGCCCTTCAATCCAGGCAGCATTCTGGTCAATCTCCTCTGCAGCCTCTCTAAAGCATCTGCATCCTTCCTATAATTAGGCAACCAGAACTGGACACAATATTCCAAGTGTGGCCTAACCAGGAATTATAGAGCTGCAGCAAAAACCTCGCAGCTCATAAACTGAATAAACTTTAATGAAAGCTAAAACACCATATGCCTTCTTAACATCCCTATCAACATGGGTGGCAAATTTGAGGGATCATGGACCCCAAAAACCCACTGTTCGTCCACACTGCTGTCTTTAACTCTGTATTCAGCATTTAAATTCGACCTTTCAAAATTAATCACTTCACATTTATCAAGGCTGAACTCCATCTGTCACTTCTCAGCCCAGCTCTGCATCCTGTCAATGTCATGTTGTCGCCTACAGCAACCCTCGACACTATCTATAACACCACCGACCTTTGTATCATCAGCAAACCTGCTAACCCACCCATCCACTTCTTCACCCAAGTCATTTATGAAAACTACAAAGAGCAGAGACCCCAACACAGATTCCTGTTGGGCACCACTGTTCACCGACCTCCAGGTGGAGTATTTTCCATTCACTACCACTTTCTTTCGGCCAGCCAATTCTGTATCCAGACAGCCAAATTTCCCTGTATTCCTTCCCTCATAATTTTCTGAATGAGCCTACGATGGGGAACCTTATCACATGTCTTACTGAAATCTATATATGCCACATCCACTGCTCGACCTTCATCAATTCATCTCGTCATGTCCTCAGAGAACTCAATAAAGCTTGTGATGCATGACCTGTCCCTCATAATGCCATGCTGACTATCTTTAATCAAACAATGTTTTTCCATATAGTCATAAATCCTATCTCTCAGAATCCTTTCCAGTACCTTGTTTACCATAGACATAAGACTAACTGGTCTTTTATTCCCAGGGATTTCCCTATTCCTTTTCTTGAGGAACAACATTTGCTTCCCTCCAATGATCTACTCCTGTGAAGAGTAAGGATGCAAAGATCATTGCCAGAGGCGCAGCAATCTCATTCCTCGTTTCCTGTAGTAACCTTGGATATATCTGGTCCGTCTCTGGGGACATATCTATCATGATGCTTCCCAGAATTCCCCGCACATCCACTTCCTTAATATCAATCTGTTCAAGTCTATTAACCTGGTCCACGGTGTTCTCACTATCAACAAGGTCCCTCTCCCTAAGTGAATACTGAAGCAAAAAACTCATTTAGGGCCTCCTCTACCTCTTCAGACTCTAGGCATAAGTTCCCTCCTCTATTCCTGAACAGCCCTACCCTATCTCTGATCATTGTCTTATTCCTCATTAAGTGTAGAATGCTCTAGGGTTTTCCTTAATCCTTCCCACCAAGGCTTTATCGTGCCCCCTTCTATGAGTTCTTTCCTAGCTACCCTGAAATCCTCTAAAGCTGTGACAGATCCTTGCTTCCTCAACCTGAAGTAAGCTTTCTCTTCTCTTGTCATCCAAGGCTCCTTCTCCTTACCATTCCTTGCCTGTCTCAGTGGGACAATATTATCCAACACTCTCAATAAGTGATTCTTAAACAGCCTTCACATTTCTGTTGTGCCTTTCCCGTAGAACAATTGTTCTAATTTATACTCCACAGCTCCTATCTAATAATTTCCCCAATTAAATACCTTCCCATACTGCCTGCTCCTATTCTCTTCATGGCTATGGGTAAAGGTGAGGCAGTTGTGGTCACAGTCACCGAAATGCTCTCCCACTGCGAGATCTGTCACCTGGCCTGGCTCGTTGCCTAGCACCAAATCCAATAATGGCCTCCCTCCTTGTCGACCTATCTACGTAATGAGTCAGGAATCCCTCCTGGACACACCTGACAAAATCAGCTCTACTCAGACCATCTGCACTGAGGAGGTTCCAATCAATATTGGGGAAGTTGAATCACACATAACAACAACTTTATTAATCTGCATCTTTATAAGATCTGCTGTACAAACCGTTCTTCCATCTCTCTGCTCCTGTTGGGGGGTGGTGTATAGAAAGCACCTAATAAAGTCACTGCTCCTTTCCTGATACTGACTTCCACCCATACTGACTCAGACAAACCCTCCTCAACAACCCCCTTTTCTACAGCTGTGATGCACTCTTTAATTAGCAATACCACTGCTGCTCTTTTAACCCCCTCCCTGTTTTTTTTCAAAGATCGAAACCCTGGAACACCCAGCAACCATTCCTGCCCCTGTGAAATCCATATCTCCATTATGGCCACAACATTGTAGTTCCAAGTAGTGATCCATGCTCTAAGTTCATCACTCTTATTCATCACACTCCTTGCATTGAAACAGATACACTTTACACATTCCGTTGCCCTATCAACAGTGTATCCTTCCTGACGGACTCTATGCATTCTATTTCTGCCTGTTCAACAACTACTCTCTCCTCTGATCTGTAGCTCTAGTTCCCATAACCCTGCCAAATTAGTTTAAGCCCTCCGACGTGCTCTAGCAAATCTTCTACCCAAGATATTCTTGCCCTTCCACTTTAATTGCATGTACGTCGTTCATGTATAGCTCCCATCTTCCACAGAAGGTACCCCAATGATCTATGTGTCTGAAGTCGTCCCTCCTGCACCAGCCACGTGTTTGGCTGCACTCGCTCCCCTTCCTCACCTCACTAGCTTGGGGCATGGGTAGTAATCCTTAGATTACTACTGTGCTCGTCCTGCTTTTTAGCTTCCAGCCTAACTCCCTGAAATTACTTTTTAGATCCTCACCTGTTTTCCTGGCTATGTTATTGGTGCCAATATACACCATGACATGGCAAATGGCTGCTCACTTTCCCCCTTCAGAGTCTTGTTGACTTGATCAGAGACATCCTGGACCCTGGCACCTGAGAGGCAACATACTTTTCTGTTCATGGCCACAGAATCTCCAGTCTGTTCCACCAACTGTTGCATCTTCTACCAATAGCTCTTTTCTATTCTCCCCCCTTCCCTTCTGAGCCACAGAGCCAGGCTCAGTACCAAAGACCTGGCCACTATGACTTTTCCCTGGTAAGTTGCTCCCCACAACAGTATCCAAATGGTATACTTATTATTGAGGGGAATGGCCACAGGTGATCCCTGCACTGTCTGCCTGTTCCTTTTCTGTCTCTTGACAGTAACCCACTTACCTTTTTCCTGTACCTGAGGTGTGAATATCTCCATGTAACTCCTCTCAATTACCCCCTCAGCCGTCTAAATGATCTGAAATTCATTCAGCTCCAGCTCCAATTCCCTAATGGGGTTCCTGATGACCTGGAGTTGGGTGCATTTCCTGCAGATGAAGTCAGTGGAGACACCTTTACCTCTGACATTCTACAGGAAGAGCATGCAACTGCCCTAAAATCCATTCCCACTGTTCTGAATTCCTAAAGAGAGTAGCTTAGTTAAGCATGATTTGCCCTTTATGAACTCTGCTGCATCTGCTCAATGGAACAATTTCTATCGAGATGACTTGCTATTTCTTCCTTAATAATAGACTCAAGCATTTTCTCAACTACAGAAGTTTAGCTAACCAATCTATAATTCCCCATCTACCTCCCTTTTTAACCAGAGGTTAAAAAAAATGCTTTTTCCAATGTGCTAAAACTGCCCCAGAGTCCAGTCAATTTTGGAAATTACCACAAGTGCATTTGCTATTTCTCCCACCATTTTGTTTAGAACCCTGGGATGCATTCCATCAGGGCCAGGAGACTTTTAGTTCCATTAGCTTGCCCAACACTACCTCTTTCATGATAATGAATGTTTCCAGGTCTTCACCTCCCTTTGCCTCTTTGTCAATTATTAAAATTCACACAACACCAGGTTATAGCCCAACAGGTTTAATTGGAAGCACACTAGATTTTGGAGTGCCACTCCTTCGTCAGGTGGACAACTACCTGATGAAGGCGTGGTGCTCCGAAAGCTCGTGTGCTTCCAATTAAACCTGTTGGACTATAACCTGGTGTGTGCGATTTTTAACTTTGTACACCCCAGTCCAACACTGGCATCTCCAAATCTTGTCAATTATTGGCATGCTATTCAGGTCTTACACTCTGACACAAAAAACCCATATAGTACCTCAGCTATTTCCTCATATCCCATTACTAAATCTCCCTTCTCATCCTCCAACAGACCAATGTTTACTTTAGCCACTCTTTTTACTTTTATATATTTATTGCAACTTTTGCTATCTGTCCTAATATTCTGAGCTAGTTTATTCTCATAAGCTTTCTTACTTTTCTTAATAGCTTTTTTGTGGCTTTCTGTTGACCTTTAAAGCTTTCCCAGTGTCCAGTTTCCTGCTGATCTTGGCCACTTTGTATGCCTTCTCTTTCAATTTGAAAGCCTCTCTTAATTCCTTAGACACCCATGGCAGATTACCTCTTTTCCTAGAGTGCTTCCTTTTTACCGGTCAACTCTTTTGCTGAGCACATTGAGAAATTGCTTTGAAAATCCTCTACTGTTTGTCAACAATCCCACCATAAAGTCTTTGTTTCAAGTCTACTTTTTCCAAATCCTCCCTCATCCTATTTTAATCTCCTTTGTTTAAGCTCAGGACCCTATTACTGGATATTATCTTCACACTTTCCTTCCAAATTCTAAATGCAACCATACTGTGATCACTCCTTCCAAGAGGATCCCTCACTATGAGATCATTAATTATTCCTGTCTCATTACACAGGACCAGATCTAGGAGAGCTTGCTTTCTCGTCGGTTCCATTATATACTGTTCAAGAAAACTATTGCAGACAGATTCGATGAACTCCTCCTCAAGACTACCCTGACTGAACTAGTTTGACCAATAAACATGCTGAAAGTGTGTTGCTGGAAAAGCGCAGCAGCTCAGGCAGCATCCAAGGAGCAGGAGAATCGACATTTCGAGAATGAACCCTTCTTCAGGCTCATGCCCGAAATGTCGATTCTCCTGCTCCTTGGATGCTGCCTGACCTGCTGCGCTTTTCCAGCAACACAATTTCAGCCCTGATCTCCAGCATCCGCAGTCCTCACTTTCTCCCTGACCAATCAACATGTAGATTAAAATTCCCCATGATAATTACTGTACCATTTTTACAGGCATGAGTTATTCCTTTGTTTAATGCCCATCCCAATGCTATTATTATTCAGTAGCCTATAGAGTATGCCCATCAGTGACTTCTTCTTCTTAGAATTTCTAATTTCTATCCAAAAGGATTCAACCTTATTCTCCAGAGAACTAATGTCATCTCTTACCACCACCCTGACGTTGCCTTTAAATATCAGAGCTACACCACTTCCCTTACCTTTTTGTCTATCCTTCCAAATAGTCTGATATCCATGGATATTTAACTCCCAGTTGTGACCATCCTGTAACCATGTCTTTGTAATGGCTACTAAATCATATTCATTCACGATGATTTGTGCCATTAACTCATCAACTTTGTTACGAATGCTACAAGCATTCAGGTAAACAGCCCATTTGCTAGTTTTTGTAATCTCTTTATGAATTCCAACATCTTCATTAATAATATTGCCTGAGTTATCCTTCTTTTTTATTTCTTTCATAGCATGCCATGTAGTTAAACCCTCCTGCACACGTATTTACCGTCATACTCCCCACCAACTAAAGTTTAAAGTTCTAGTGATCAGCCGACATATCCTTTTCGCTAGTGTTCAAAATGCAGTGGCTAGCTAGGCCTTGCACATCATTGTTTTGCATGTAGGATTGGACCTACAAGGAGGAGATCTGTTATGCATCCTTAGAGGAGGAGGAGCAGGTTGATGAGGGCTCTGTCATTAACTATTTACCTAGCTGCAACAGCAGGTACCATTCAGAAG
The DNA here is from genome assembly GCF_020745735.1 of Hemiscyllium ocellatum. Lineage (NCBI taxonomy): Eukaryota > Metazoa > Chordata > Chondrichthyes > Orectolobiformes > Hemiscylliidae > Hemiscyllium > Hemiscyllium ocellatum. Next base: position 10,489,197 of record NC_083432.1, on the reverse strand, counting down.
ACCTGAGATTTCCTGTCTTCTTAACTATTGTATCAAATTTAAGCTGCTTCTTCTTAATAAACCTTCATAAGACTTCCTATGAATAGCTGACTGCTAATCTTAGATATCGATGGCCCTCAAATCCAAATGGAACAGGGTTTAATGCAGTCAGGACAGGGGACAGATGATTAATCCACTCCAATGAGATATTCTGACTGTTTGAATGTTTTAATAAGACTGGCGGTCACGCTTGTTTGACAGATTTAATTCGGCTGGCTTGGCCCAGCTGATGGAGTGCATCCCATTTGTTCAACAACAGTTATCAATTTCCTTGGCATAACAATGTCAAGTACAAGCTCATCTTCACTCACTTACTGAACCTTGCTACCCCAATGAGAATGAACAACTCCACAGAATCAGACTGCTTCCTCACCATACTCCCAATATCAGCCACAGGCTTTCCATCTCTTCTAATTCCATACCCACTGATCTCCCTGATCAAGTTCTTTCTTTCTACAGTCTCTCTATTACTTTTTTATTGTTAGGGTTCCTTGTACTACCAAGACAGTTTTTCAATTTACTTACTTCTTCCAAAAGCCAAGTACTCATTATGTCTATTGAAATAACAGCGCATCAGGGAAAAGATTTCTTTGTTGTGTTACAATCAGTTGGAATCCGAAAATATTGTGGGCATTTTTATCCCTTAAGTCCAAAAAGTATTTTTCTGAGGATTTAAATTCAGTGACCATCCAGCAATGTTGTGAGAAGCTCCTAGAATGTCACATTTAAAAATTGTCAGGGAAACTTCAAACAGACTGGGCTGTGATCACTTGTGACTATCAAGATACCGAGGGTCTGACGATTCCCTGCTCAACAGCAAACCACTCCCTGTGGATTATGTTTCAAACATTAGACACATTTTGTGCTTTCCCTTTGAAGAATAGAGAGGTTAAAAAGTGACTGAACACTTCCCTGCATACCATCTTATGATTGAGCATTAGATTGCTGTGAAGCTCACAGTTAAAAACTTTCCCCTCATTAGCCGTGTGATGCAGCTAAATGCCTTTGGGGCTGCAAATCAATTTGAAAGAAAGGAATCAGGACAAAGGAACTTCTATCAGCCTACGAACACAAGATCCTCAAAAAAAAACGACAGTTCAGCTAGCAACATTAACATGCCTGGTAATTTCCATTGCTGCAGCCACAATTTTCAACTAAAAGTTCTGTTTGTTTAACTATTATCTTTTTGAACTCTTACATCCATTTTGTGCATTACTAGTTCTCATGTTTGTTAATGAAAAAACATATCCTTTTTGTTAGTTGAAGAAAACCTGATTAAAATTGGCTCCTTCTAAAACAGAAGTTCATTTGGTCCACAAGGGAAGGGATTATTAGTAAAACTTGTCGCTAACAATGTAGTGAGTGAATAAAGAATAGGAGCCAGGTCATTCCTCCTCACTGGGGCACTTAACATTTTGAGATATCCTGGCTGAAATTGGAACACAATTATTGAAGCATGTCTGAGGTCATAAAATTGAAGGCTTTTCCTTTGAGGTCTATTTCTCAATAACTCTTTGCATATGCTATTAGGCAAGATTAGATTACTTACAGTGTGGAAACAGGCCCTTCAGCCCAACAAGTCTCCACCGACACCCCCCCCTACAGTTACCCCTTCACCTAACACTACGGGCAATTTAGCATGGCCAATTCACCTAACTTGCACATTTTTGGACTGTGGGAGGAAACCAGAGCAAACCAGCGCAGACATGGTAGAATGTGCAAACTCCACACAGTCAGTCACCTGAGGTGGGAATTGAGCCTGGGTCTCTGGCGGTGTGAGGCAGCAGTGCTAGCCACTGTGCCACCGTGCCGCCCAATGCATAGGATAGGGAAGGAAAGTACAGGGGATTGGCACAACTGGAATGTGGTGCTTGTTCAAGGAACAGCTACTGTGTGTTCTTGATAAGTATGTACCTGTTGGCCAAGGAGGAAGTGATCAAGTGAGAGTACCATGGTTTAATAAAGAAGTTGAATAAATTGTCAAGAGAAAGGAGGCTTATGTGTGGAAGAGATGTGAAGGTTCAGTTAGGGCACTTGTGAGTTACAAGTTAGCCAGGAAGAACATAAGAGAGCTAAGAAGAGCCAACAGAGAACATGAAAAGTCTAGCTGGTAGGATCAAAGAGAACCCAAAAGCTTTCTATAAGTATGTCAGGAATAAAACAATAACTGGAGTAAGACTAGGGCCAGTCAAGGTCAGTAGTGAGAAGTTGGGTGTGGAGTATGAGGAGATAGGAGATGCACTCAATTTTTCGTCACTATCCACACTGGAAAAAGACAATGTTGTTGAGGGAATACTGCAATACAAGCTGTTAGATTAGACGGATTGAGCTTCATTGGGAGGAGGTGTTAGCAATTCTGGAAAGTGTGAAAATAGATAAATCCCCTGGGCTAGATTGGATTTATCCTAGGATTCTCTGGGAAGCAAGACAGGAGATCACAGATCTTTGCCTTTGATTTTTATGTCATCATGGTCTACAGGAATAGTGACAGAAGACTGGAGGATAGCAAGTATTCTCCTCTTGTTCAAGAAGGAGAGTAGGGACAACCCTGGTATTTATTGACCAGTGAGCCTTACTTCAGTTGTGGGTAAAAGGAGTATAAGAGGTAGGATTTATAATAATTTAGAAAGGATTAATTTGATTAGGGATAGTAAACACAGTTTTGTGAAGGGAAGGTTGTGCCTCACAAATCTTGTTGAGTGCTTTGAGATGGTGACCAAACAAATGGATGAAGGTAAAGCAGTTAATGTGGTGTATATGGATTTCAATAAAGTTTTTGGTAAGGTTCCCTCTGGCAGGCTATTGCAGAAAATACTGAGGCATGAAATTGAGGGCGATTTAATGGTTTGGATCAGAAATGGGCTCACTGAAAGAACACAGAGAGCGATGGTTGATGGAAAATGTTCATCCTGGAGTTCAGTTACTAGTGGTGTACTGCAAGGACTTGTTTTGGGCCACTGCTGTTTGTCATTTTTATAAATGACATAGATGGGGGCATAGAAGGATGGATTAGTAAATTTATGCATGACACTAATGTTGGTGGAGTGCTGTGGGCAGTGCTGAAGGATGTTGTAGGTTACAGAGGGACATAGAGAAGTTGCAGAGCTGGACTGAGAGGTGGCAAATGGAATTTAATGTGGCAAGGTGTGAGGTGATTCACTTTGAAAGGAGTGACAGGAATGAAGAGTACTGGGCTAATGGTAAGATTCTTGACAGTGTGGACGAGCAGAGAGAGCTCCATGTACATAGATCTCTGAAAGTTGCCACCCATGTTGACTGGGTTGTTAAGAAGGCGTATGGTGTATTAGCTTTTATTGGTAGAGGGATTGAGTCTCAGAGCCATGAGGTCATGCTGCAGCTGTATAAAGCTCTGGTGTGGCCGCACTTGGAGTATTGCATACAGTTCTGGTCTTATAGGAAGGATATTGAAGCATTGGACAAGGTGCAAAGGAGATTTACCAGGATGTTGCCTGGTATGGTGGGAAGGTCTTATGAGGAAAGACTAAGGAACTTGAGGCTGTTTTCTTTCGAGAAGAAGATTGTTCTCATGTCAATGGAGACATATAAGATGATCAAAGGATTAGTTGGGGTGGACGGTGAGAGCCTTTTTTCTTGGGTGGTGATGGCTAGCACGAGGGGACATAACTTTAAGTTGAGGGATGACAGATATAGCACAGAGGTCAGAGGTAGTTTCTTTACTCAGAGAATGGTAAGGGTGTGGAATGCTCTGCCTGCAACACTAGTAGACTCGCCAACTTTAAGGGCATTTAAATTGTCACTGGATAAACAAATGGATGCTAATGGAATAGTGTAGGTTAGATGGGCTTCCCGCTGAAAATGTGTTGTTGGAAAAGCTGAAGAAAGGCTCATGCCCAAAGCCTCGATTCTCCTGCTCCTTGGATGCTGCCTGACCTGCTGCGCTTTTCCAGCAACACATTTTCAGCTCTGATCTCCAGCATCTACAGTCCTCACTTTCTCCTAGATGGGCTTCCAGTTGGTTTCACAGGTCGGTGCAACATTGAGGGTTGATAATGCGCTATAATGTTCTATGTTCTATATTGCTGCATCTACTATTGATACTTAACGAGTCTGATTAGATTAACATTCCCATTGGACTAGTAGAAGTAAATATTTAATGGAAGTTATAGATTAATGTTTTTTAAAGCTTTTACAAGCATGGCTTTGTATCAAAAGGGTTCGTTGCTTCTCTGTAGAATATAAACATGTTAGTACCATAGGTTGTCACATATGATGAAGTTTTCTTTTTAGTAGAAGAGTACAGTTAGAACTAGATTGTCATAAATTGAAATATATCTATGAACATTGCATTCTGTATCTGACATTACTTTTGGATAATAATAATATGTTATCGGTTGAATATTCACTAAAGGTTCTGTACAAGAGATGAAATGCCAGACAATACTATCTCATGCAGCCAGCAAACTATCAGTGCTAAATCTTGTTCAGAAAGGCTTGTCAGGATGGAAGAATTTGTAATGCTGAATTACATTGTAATGCTTAAACTACATCTCAAAAGGATTGTGTCAGACTAAATTAACCATGTTTGCTTGATGAATGTAAATTCAAATCAATTATGTCAGCCTTGCAGCCATCTTATGGTTCTGAGTGGGGTCAGTGGTGTAACCCAAATCTAATCTGTCTAATTGGTCAGGCACCAGCACCCTGAAAGGGTTGTAACAATGGAACCAGTGCACACTGTAAGAGGACAACAGAAGACAACAAGAAATGTATGCCCAGTCCGGCAGTGACCACGCGCTGGTGTTCTGAAGTATATTGATTGAAGATCACTGCATTTATTGAGATTCATTTTCCTGTGCTTGTTTCGATAAACTTAATTAATTCTATTAAACTTGTGAAAAGGTGCTTATACCTGGAATGGATCTTGGAACTATGTAAGTCTAGTGGACCTTTTAAATTGTCTCTTTCAGCTTAGTCTGTAATTGTAATTAACTTGAGTCTGACAATTAAAGTGAACGCGAAAGTCTTACAGGCACAGAGAGAGTATAAGGGCTCATGAGGATTGATGAAGGGGTATTGGTTGACATGGGGGATAGGACCAATTGTGGTGGAGGGTGGAGTGAAGGGAAATTGCTTGGAATGGGGGGATGGGGAGTGTATTTAGGAAAGGTGAGGGATGAGGGCTGGAGGATGCTTTCATTTTTATCACATTTATGACAATTAAGATGATGTTCCAGAGTGTTAGGGTGGGCTTTCTAATCAGCACACCTCAGCACTGACAATCTCTGTGAAAATGACAACTTTCTGACTGGTATATAACACACTGTGAACATAAATCCTAAATCTCTTTAGACCTCCACTAATCCACTGTTGCAGACAGGGGATTGTGGTCGATCAACCCAAGTCATTGTCCTCATCATCCAGCTTCGAGCAAAGGCTGTTTTCATCTTTTTCTCTTCTTTGAGGAAGGCTGTGGGATGTTTTCTCTCAAATTCTCTGTCTGTGAAATTCAATATTAAACTGATGCAAAATTATCTCTCTCTAGGGGTGGGGAAGGGGAGCAAAGATGTGGGATGGGGGATGGAAGTGGGCAGTGGCAACCATGCACTTCCCACACGCAAGTAAGTTTTTGGAACCTTTCCAGTGGGTTGGTGTTTCTTCATAGTCAGGACCTTGTTTTGTATTCATTAGCATATTATGATTACTTATTAACTCACTCGCCTGTGCGAATTATGCTCAAGGACAGAATCTTGTTAGCTGCATATTGGTAACACTTGTGTTTTCAATCATATGCAGTCTGGCTTATTATTAAGTACTTAGAGTGTTGTCGGTGAAGCCTGACCAAGCTGATATGCCTGCCAAAGCAAAGGCAGCTCCATAGCGTGACACTTGGCAGGGGCTTGTAAGTGGGGCTGAACCGAAAAGGAGGCTGAACTCAAAAGGCCATCTTTTGTAGTTAAACCCTTATTCTGTGCAAGTGCTTGGTGAAAATCTGTCAGATGTATTTGTGATAAAAGATAAAAAAAAGGTGGCAGACCACTTTCATTCTTCCGTATGTACCCTGGCAGATATGAGAAAGGCAGTGGACCCTGCATGCTACATCGATAGCTGCAATAAAGTGACAGACATTTACTATACATGAAGTGACTGAAGGAGATGCCTGGCACCCAACTTTTTGTGAGATAGTCCTCTGCAGTGGCAACCTTACAATGTCAACTCCCATTCATAGGAGTACAAAGCATTGTGAAGACAGTACTACACACCCTGGCATCAAATCATTCATTCACTTGTGGCATTGCAGCCATTTTTCTTGAACTACTCATGATCTCTCCATCCACCTTTGTCCAAACTGACTTTGACAGATAGAATGGCCACTTGTGGGCGGCACGGTGGCACTGTGGGCGTCACGGTAGCACAGTGGTTAGCACTGCTGCCTCACAGCGCCAGAGACCCGGGTTCAGACATTTACTATACATGAAGTGACTGATGGAGATGCCTGGCACCCACAGGCGACTGACTGTGTGGAGTTTGCACATTCTCCACGTGTCTGCGTGGGTTTCCTTTGGGTGCTCCGGTTTCCTCCCACAGTCCAGAGATGTGCACATCAGGTGAATTGGCCATGCTAAATTGCCCATAGTGTTGGTAAAGGGGTAAATGTACAGGAATGGGTGGGTTACGCTTCGGCGGGTCGGTGTGGAGTTGTTGGGCCGAAGGGCCTGTTTCCACACCGTAAGTAATCAAATCTAATCTTGTTGCTCTCCACAGAGAAATAAACTTGTTCTCTCGTACACAGTCTTCGAGAGAGATATTGCTAAAATGTGGCATTGTTTTTTTTGCCTGGACTCAGGGATGGGCTAGAATGATAAGCAGTAGGTAAATGATGCTCCCAGTTGCAGCATCTAAAGTGCTGTCTGGGTGTTTTATAAAAATGGCACTTGAATGTTGGCACCCAAACAAGCACTTGCTGGCCATAAAAAGCTTGACATTTTACCCACACATTAATATGGAAAAACCTAACTGCACCTCAAATGGAAGTCCATTCCACTTTCATACAGTTGCCTTCACATTTAATCTCAAAAAAAGAAAATTACAATGATCACTGTCCTGAAAGTTAATGTCCATTGACTGAAGGTGGGTTGTTTGCAGAATTCCTTTGAAACTACTAATGATGCAGCAGGGTGATGTTTGTAAACTGGGCATCAGTCCACTTTGCATGTGAATACAGGGAGTTTTCCCAGAGAAAGTATATGGCGGAAACAAACAGCTTCTTGTTCAGCAAGGATGTCAAATGTCTTCAGGGCTTGATGGGAAAGTGGAATCCAATATATAGTCAAATCAGCTAAAATTATATTGAATGATGGAGCAGCCTCAAGGGATTGAATGACCTACTTTTGCTCCTACTTCATATGTTCGCATAATTGCATAGTGTTCAAAGAGATTTTCTTGGACTTAATGCGGGTTTAACTATAAGCCTGGAGTCTGGCTGTTACCAGTTGGTTAGATTAATAGCTGACTCAATGTTTGCAGAAGATTTGATGTTACCAGTAGACAGAGGCAAATGATGTCCAGAGCTTATTAAACTCCTCAAAGACTGGAGGAGTTTTGGTCATATGACATAGTTCCTGAAAAAAACAGTTATGATTTAAGACATTGGCAACCTGTTTATTTATTTCAAATTATGTGTCTATTGTTTTTAATTTAACCTATTTTTTCTAATCAAACTGTTCAGAGATGTTATTGCACACTTCTGGAGCAGGTGGAACTTGAACCTAGGCCTCTTGTTCCAGTGGTACAGACATTACTTAGTGCCACAAGAGGGACCTCAAATTATGTTTTGATGTCCCTTGTCAAAAGCCTTTGCTTGTAGTATGAGATAAATAGTGGGTGATTAACTTCTTCTTAGGCATAATAAAATTTGGCAGCTCTTTTTGCTATCAGCTGCTACTAGGAAGACATGATGTGGAGGTGTCGGCGTCGGACTGGGGTGGACAAAGTTAAAAATCACACATCACCAGGTTATAGTCCAAAAGGTTTATTTGGAAGCAGTAGCTTTTGGAGTGCTGCACCTTCATCAGGTGGCTGTGGAGCAGGATCATAAGACATAGAATTTATAGGAAAAGATTACAGTGTTATGCAACTGAATTGATATGTTGAACAAATGCTATATTGTTCAATATATTGTTTCAGTTGTGTAACACTGTTTAACTAGGAAAAGAGTCTAGATTAGAGTGGTGCTGGAAAAGCACAGCAGTTCAGGCAGCATCCGAGGAGCAGTAAAATCAACGTTTCGAGCAAAAGCTCTTCATCAGGAATACAGGCAGAGAGCCTGAAGGGTGGAGATTTTTTTTTCTATCTGGCATCTTTACTAAATAGTTCACCTTTTTTTCTCAATTTGATAGGGACCGCTAAATCTGGATTTGAAGGGATCTCCTATAACTGGAATTGCCTCCGGAAATCTGGTAGGCACATGCATTATGATTAACAAGTACTGGTTCTCACTTTTAGTTCTTGGGAGGGGACCTACACAGTCAATTATAACCCATGTGAAAGATTTTTCAAATGCGGGAATTGGCAACAAAGGTGTTGGTTTTATTATCATAAGACAATAAGACATAGGAGTGGACATAACGCCACCTTTCGGCCCATCCAGTCCACTCTGCCATTCAATCATTGCTGGTGGGCATTTCTATGCCACTTACCCATACTCTCCCTGTATCCATTAACTCCTTGCAAGATTAGGAATTTATCAATTTCTGCCTTGAAGACATTTAACGTCCTGGCCTCCACTGCACTCCGTGCCAATGAATTCCTCAGGCTCACCACTCTCTGGCTGAAGAAATGTCTCCTCATTTCCATTTTAAATTGACCCCTTCTGATTCTAAGGCTGTGCCCACAAATCCTAGTATCCCCCCCTGACGGAAACAAATTCCCAGGGTCCACTCTTTCTAAGCCATGCATTATCTTGTAAGTTTCTACTAGATCTCCACTCAACCTTCTAAACTCTAAAGAATACAATCCCAGGATCCTCAGCTATTTATCGTATGTTAGGCAAACACTCCAGGGATCATCCATGTGAATGTCCGCTGGACACGCTCCAGTGCTAGTATGTACTTCCTGAGGTGTGGGGCCCAAAACTGGACACAGCATAGAATGGGACCTAACCAGAGCTTTATAAAGCCTCAGTAGCACATCGCTGCGTTTACATTCCAACCCTCTTGAGATAAATGACATTACATTTGCTTTCTTAACCATGGACTCAACCTGCAAGTCAATAATTAGAGAATCCTGGACTAGCACTCCCAGATCCTTTTGTTCTATGGCTTGATGAATAATCCATGCCTGTATTCTTTTTTCCAAAGTGCAAGACCTCGCATTTGCTCATATTGAATTTCATCAGCCATTTCTTGGACCACTCTCCTAAACTGTCTAAATCTATCTGCAGCCTCCCTACCTCCTCAGAACTATCTGCCTGTCCACCTACCTTGGTATTATCCGCAAACTTCACCAGAATGCCCCAGTCCCTTCATCCAGATCATTAATATATAAAGTGAACAGCTGCAGCCTCAACACTGAAGCCTGTGGGACACCACTTGTCACTAGCTGCCATTCTGAAAAAGAACTTTTTATCCCAACTCTCTGCCTTCTGTCAAACAGCCTGAATCCATGCCAGTAGCTCACCTCGAACACCATGGGCCCTCACCTTACTCAGCAGTCTCCCATGAGGCACCTTATCAAAAGCCTTTTACAAGTTGAGGTAGATAACATCCACTGGGTTTCCCTGGTCTAACCTACCTGTTACCTCTTCAAAGAATTCTAACATGTGTGTCAGGCATGACCTCCCCTTACTGCCAGTGGCTTACCTACTATTTGGCAGGTATGATATGTACAGCAAAAGTTAACCACCTTCTTATGCATTCCAGGACAATAAAGATGCTTTTGTACCTTAGCCTGAGTTTTTCATACCCCTTGATGACCTTCTACAGGTAGTTCATGTGCTACCCATAACACCTCCTGTCTGTATGCTACCTGCAATACAATCTGGTGCACTTCAGCCCATTTCTCCTCTGCACTAACCTGCCGTGGTCTCCATGTCCACTTTAGGATTCTATCTTTCAGATAATAACCCTTCAGAATATGCTCTGCCTCCTTTTCAGAGTACGCATCCACATATATATCTTTTATTGTCTTGTCTTGCTGTTGCAAGTCCCTTAGCTTTTCAGGATTAAATGCTTCTGTCTGACTCTCTGCCTATTCAGGTTTTTCCTGCCCCATTATGTAAAACAGGGTATCCGCTAACTGAACCTCAACTTCTTCATCTTTCTCTTTACTTTTCACTTCATGCTGTGACTTATGATAGTGGGATTTGGTTACCATACAGTCTGGGAATATACCAGGATATTTCTGTTTTAACTTCTCAGTTTCTTGGTCTTGCTTGGGCTTCTCCACAACAAGGGGCATCACTCCCACCTTGGATCCTGCCAAATCATTCCCAAGGAACAAACTGAATTCCTGGAACTGACACTCTGTCAATCACTCCCACTGTAACATCTCCAGTCTTGAGTTGGCATTCCTATCCACCTATCCCACAAATTACTACTCACTTTGGTAGCAGATCAGAAAGAGTGCATATTTGCTCATCTCTTACTATCAACGACTGGTTAGATCCTGTATCTCTCAAAATTATAACTTGTTGTCCTTCTCCCCTTCTGAGTAATCTTTACCCACAGAGGTGAGTTCTTTGTAGAGATCAGGTACTACTTCCATACCCAGCCCCTGCCTAGACTGTGCACTCTCCTGCAGCTCCTCATTTCTTCTTGCAGTCACCTGTACTACCTTCATTCATGCCACTGGCTTAGCTTCTTTTACCACATCTTTTCCCACAGCGCCTTTCTCTAATGACCAACACTGTGTCTTTATGTATCCCTGGCAGTGAAAACACCTTTTTAGAAGTGCCCTTCTGAAACCACTAGCACTGTAATTTTCTGTGTCCCACTCCATTACAGTGAAAACACCTGAGGCCTTCACCTCCTAACCACTTCTTGGGCTTCTTTTTTATCCTCTGGTAAATCCTTACCAGTGCTCTCTACTCTTGGTTTGGTAGCGTAGGATCTCCCCTTCTCCCAACTTCTATCCCTTACAGGATGAAATTCTGGCTGATAAGCTTGTCTTCTTTTTATAAATATGTTTATTTTTAAAAAGATTTTTAGGTTTTTTACAAAATTACAAAACTAGTACAAAATAGTATGACCAATGTACAATATAATAGCAACAACAAAACAAAAAGAAGAAACAATCTAATCTAATCTAATCTATTCCACAAACTATCAAAATACAAAAATAATTTAAAAACTTGATAACAACTATAGTTCAACAAATAACCAATAAGAAAAAAGAAAAAAATAAGCAGACAAAATAAAATTATACCAATTTTAACAAGGTGGCTTAAGTTACATTCAATTAAATTACTACACTCATCATAGCTCCCCAACACTGGGAGCAATAGTGAGTAGACCCATCTTTATATGGGATTCTTCCTTCCAGGAGCCCCCAGATCAACAGGCACAGTCCTCACAGCTAGACAAAGGCCCTGGATAAAATAGCCGATGCATCTACATCAATATAATTCAAAAAGGGCCACCATGAATAGAACAATTCCGTTTTCTGGTGCACATACTCGTAAGGAGGTCCAGTGGGATGTGTTCCATATCTATCCTATGCCAGCTCGAGAGTCCTGGGGGATTTTCCAATACTCAGCTCATTAAAATATTCTTCCTCATGCAGAAAGATAGTAAATAGTTTCTTTCCATGTACATCCAGGGAGGGAAGACTTGGAAAACCCAAAAGGCAGAACGCCGGATCCAACTCAATCTCAATTCCCAAAACCTTTGCCAAAGCACTCGCTTCGTCATCCCAATACTTGCGGATCTTGTGGCATGTCCATAAACAATGAGTAAGAGTACCAACCTCTGTTTTACACTTGGGGCACATTGGGGATGCTCCTGTCTTAAACTTCACAAGCTGTTCTGGTGCCAGGTGGGCCTTATGGAGTACCTTCAATTGAATAGCCTGAGTCCTATTACAAATAGAGAGCTTCCTAACATTTTCCCAAATGTCCTCCCACAGCTCTGAGGAGATTTCCACCCCTAATTCTTGAATCCAGGTTTTATACAGTCATTCCATGTCCTTCGACACATTACTATCTAGTAAGTGATAGAGAGTGGTCACTGAGGGAATGCCCACTGACCTGAGTACTCTTCCTTCCATGTCCGATTTGTAAGATTTAACCATCAATGTAGTCTTTTGTACAAAGTCTCTAACTTGGAAATATCGAAAGACATCCTTCCTAGGCAGCACAAACTTCAGACCCAGTTGTTCGAAGGACATCATGACCTCCCCCTCGAATAGGTCTCCCAAACAGGAGATTCCTCTGGACTCCCAAAGCTTAAAGCCAAAGTCCATCAACTCTGGCTGAAGTCCCAAAATTCTCACTATAGAAGTGGAAGGGGAAGTTTTTTGTAAATTGCCCTTGCCCTGCTGCATCATCCTCCAAGCTTTGACTATGTTTAGGACAATAGGACCTTTACAGTGATCCATAACAGATCTCATCTTGTCCATAAACGACAGGTTAATAAGGGGGCATTAATAAGAGAGGCCTCAATATCCAACCAGATTGATTGAGGATCATGAGAGGCCGAATCAGCCACATGAGATAACAAGGAACTCAGTTGGTACTTCCTAAAGTCTGGAAAATCTAGACCCCCCCCGCCCCTGCCACCTTTCTTGCAAAAGTTGCAATTTATCCAAGTTAATATGAGGTCGCCTATGATGTCAAATAAAAGATCTGAGCCAGCTATAAAGCCTGCTTGCCTTGGCAACATCAAAGGGAGCATTCTCATGGGATATAAAAAGCGAGGAAGAACGTTCATCTTGACCAGAGCTATTCTGTCCACCAAGATATTCCCAGTGCTGAAGGTCCTGCCTAATTTTCCCTAACAACTACACGTAGTTGGCTTTATATAACTGATCAAATACAGGGGTAATACTAATACCTAAGTACAAAACACCTTCCTGTGACCACCAAAAGGAGAAACAGATTCCATACCCAAAGTTGGACATACTGGTAAGACCCCCTATAGGCATGGCCTCTGATTTCATGAAATTAATTTTATACCCTGAAACCACACCAAACAAATTAACCATTTATATTAAGCGAGGCACGGATGTCATTGGATCAGTTAAAAAGAGAAGAACATCATCTGCATTAAGAATAATTTTATGCTTGCTTGATCCTACCACCGAGGCCATTGTATTGGGATCCGTCTGAATGTCTTCCGCCAGCGGCTCAATCACGAGCGTAAATAATAGTGCCAAAAGAGGGCACCCTTGACGACAGCCTCTTCCAACACTAAAACTATCTGATCTTATAGCATTAGTGAGCACCACTGCTTTTGGGTCACCCATTTGGTAAAAACCTCTCCAAGAGCAAACCATTCCATAACATGAAAGAGGTATGGCCATTCCACTCGATCAAATGCTTTATCTGCATCTAGGGAAACTACCAAACCCACTATCGTACTTTGCTGAAATACTTAAACCATATTTAATACTCTTCTGATGTTATTGGTAGACCTATGACCCTTAATAAATTCCATCTAGTCCTCCTTTACAATAAACGGCAATATCCTCTCTAGCCTTAATGCCAGCATTTTCAAAAGGATTTTGAAATCCACATTCAATAATGATATAGGCTTGTACAAAGTAGAATCTTCTGGAGCTTTCCCTTTCTTAAGGATAAGACAGATATTTATTGTCCAAGAGCGACCTGGCCAGTTCATCTGTAACTCCTTATAGAACTCACTTAGAAATCACTCTGGCCAGGGCATGTTATTACCACTCTGGAGCAGCCTCACCACCCCCTGCACTTCCTAACTTGTCAAGGGGGCACTCAAAAAGGACACCTGCTGCGAGGTTACACCAGAAAGGTCCAAATTCTTAAAAAAAGGACTCCATCTTCCTTATTCTATCCTCACAGCCCTCCGACTGATACAGCTCAAAATAAAACTTTCTAAATGCTGCATTAACCTTTTTGGCATTGCAAGTCAAAGTATCAGCACATTCTCTAATAGGTGTAAGAGATTGGCAAGCATTCTTTTTTCTGGCTAAGTACGTAAAAAGCTTGTCTTATGCACAACATGTATTCATCTGCGAATTCTGCTGCCCTTCTCACTTCCTGAACTTTCTATTCCTCAATTTGAATTCTTACTATCTCTGGAAGTGAGTTTTTAAACTCCTCCAGCAGAATAAACTCTCTTCGAGCCTCAAATGTCTTATCTATTTTTGAGGCATGCACTCATCAATCAAAATGACTATGTTTAATTCTTTCAAACTCAACATAAGTCTGACCTGGTTCTTGCTTTGTGTTTCTGAACCGCTGTCTATATGCTTCTGGTACCAATTTTTAAGCACTTAAAATAGCCTGTTTTATCTCTTCATAATCTCTTGACACTCCAGTGCAGCAAATACCTCACTAGCTCTGCCTACCAGTTTAGTCTGAACTAGCATTACCCATCAATCCTCAGACCACTCCATTTGCCTAGCCAATTTTTCCAATGAAATAAAGAAGGCTTCAATTTCTATCTCATCAAAATGTGGCAGAGTTTTGACATATATATATATATATATATATCACTCCCTTCTCCATCCTGTTAACTTGACTTTGCTGATGAAGTCACAACTTCTCAAGTTCAAATATCTCTCTTTTTGCTCAGCTAAGAACTTTCTCCTCTTTTTCCTCTCTCTCTGTCTCTCTGTCTCACTCTCTCTCTCTTTCTCTCACTTACTCTCTCTTCTCACCCAAAGGTACCTTTTAAGAGAGCTATTTTTCTGGGCAGTGTGCAGGTGTCATTGGCTTGGCAGTTTTCCTCTCAGCTGTTCAATTTTTCCCGGTCTTATCCCCCAAAAGCGCTGGATTGTGTCATTGGCTTTTAAGATTATCAATATACTAAATGCAAACTGGATTGGAATTTGATATTTTTCAGGGTCTAATTTAAATTGATTGGCCTAATTCAAATCTGTTTTCTTGTTTTCAGGCAATCAGCTATCCTCATTACTCCAGTAGCTGGAGCACATGTTACATTGTATTTTTTTTTCAGAACACTTTGTTCTGTCAGGTAGTTCTGTTGCTTCTAACTCTCTTAAATGTACAGTGCACCCCACATCTTCATAACACAGACTACAACATGACATTGAGGTATAAACAATGACTGCAGATGCTGGAAACCAGATTATCTCTCCACGCTCACTGTCTTTATTCCTAATGAAGGGCTTTTGCCCGAAACGTCGATTTTGCTGCACTTTGGATGCTGCCTGAACTGCTGTGCTCTTCCAGCACCACTGATCCAGAATACAACATGACATTGACTAGATGCAGAGCTGGGCTGAGAGGTGGCAGATGGAGGTCAATCTAAATAAATGCAAAATGATTCACTTTGGAAGGTCGAATTTGAATGCTGAATACGGGGTTAAAGACAGGATTCACACAGTAGTGTGGAGGAATAGTAGGATCTTGGGGTCCACGTACATAGATCTCTCAAATTTACTGTCCAAGTTGATCGTGTTGTTAAGAAGGCATATGGTTTGTTGGCTCTCATTAGTTGGAGAATTGAGTTTAAGAGTCACGAGGTTTTGCTACACCTCTATAAAACCCTGGTTAGAACACATTTGGAATATTGTGTCCAGTTCTGGAAGGATGTAGATGCTTTAAAGAGGTTGCAGAGGAGATTTACCAGGATGCTGCCTGGGTTGGAGGGTTTGTCTTGTGAAGAGAGGTTGAGGAAGCGAGGGCCTTTCACACTGGAGAGAAGAAGGAAGAGAGATGACTTGATAGAGGTGTACGAACTAATCAGAGCCATGGATTGAGTAGGTAGCCAAAGACATTTCCCCAGGGCAGAAATGGCTGTCATGAAGAGCCATAATTTTAAGGTGATTGGAAGAAGGTATGGGGAGATTCTTTACGCAGAGAGTGGAGGGTATGTGGAATGCACTGCCAGTGATGTTAGTTACATGATATTAGAGACATTAGGGACATTTAAGTGACTGCTGGACAAGCACATGGATGATAGTAAACTGAGGAGTGTGCAGGTTAGGTTGATTTTGGATTAAGATAAATGCTTGACACAACATCATGGCCTCGGGCCTGTTATTATGCTGTCCTGTTCAATGTTCTATGTTTTATGCTGAATGTTCAATGTTTCCTTCCAATTTTGTACTCTCGTTGACATCTCTTACGTTACCATTGTCTTTTTCCCAAATGATACCAACAGCAATGACTTTTAAATCCAGTGCTCCCACTGGGGAACCATGTTTAGTGAATTGGGGAATGGAGGTTGTCCTATTTGAATCTATTCCATAGTGTCTGTGAAATTTTGGCCAATGCACATGTGCACTCTCACCACTTACCAATTCTGAGAAGAAGGTTTACTTCTGAAATGCAGTTCTTTTCACTGTTGCTACTTTCAGAAATATGTCTGACTCTGTGCAGTAATGTCATTAAAGTTGTAATCTCTTCAGAAACTATTTTCTTCCATGTCGAGTGGACTCACCCACCATTGGTACATAATGTATATCAGCCTCAGTGTCCAATGGCTATCATTAAATCTTATTTGCATTTGGATACTAACCAAATTGCTATTTGGTCACTTTACTGCCACCAAGCCTCCTTTGTAGTTATTTCATCAAACTGTTCAGACACATTGTGACACTCATCTGAGTTACTTACGACCTGAACCCAGACCTCCTGGCTCAGTGGTAGGGACACTATCACTGTGCCATTAGACCATCTAAATCTCTGTTTTATACCGAATTGAAGGGTATGACTAATCTTCAGTAGTAGAGGATAAACCACAAAGGAACAAAATTAACAGAATTAGGCATTTGACTTTAAGATGTATTTTATTGCAATGATAGAAATAGGTGCAATTAACCTTATTAAACTAGAAAGACTGCAGAAGAAATTTACGAGTATGTTTCCAGGACTCAAGGGCCTGAGTTATAGGGAGAGGTTAGACAGGCTGGGACTTTTTTCTTCAGAGCATAGGAGACTGAGGGGGGATCTTATAGAAGTGTATAAGATCATGAGAGGCATGGGTTGGGCGAATACACTCAGTCTTTTTCCCAGACTTGGGGAAACAAGGATGAGAGGGCATCAGTTTAAGGTTAAAGGGGAAAGAATAAAAGCAAACCTGACAGGCCCTTTTTTTACACAGAGGGTGATACAATTATGGAATGAAATGGCAGCGGAAGTGGTTGAGGCGGGTACATTGGCAACATTTAAATGGCATTGGGACAAATATGTGGATAGAAAAGGTTTAGAAGGATATGGGCCCCCAAGTGCAGGGAAATGGGGTGAGCATGGATGGACATTTTTGTCAGTTTGGGCCAAAGAGTCTGTCTCTGTGCTGTAAGTGTCTAAGACTCTTTGAATCTGCAAGAGGAAAATTTTCAGGATGCCATCCTGATGGTGTGCCAGAGGGATCAGTGCTGGGGACACAATTATTTGCAATACATATTAATGACTTGGTTTAGGAATATACTCGTATTATCACCATTTGTGAATGATTCAAAAATAGGTGAGAAGGCAAGTGATAAGGATGAAGAGGATGTTTTTCTTATTCACCTGGGGGACGTGAGCTGGCTGGCCACATTTTATTGCCCATCCCTAATTGCCCAGATGGCAGCTTAATAATCAACCACATTACTGTGGGTCTGGAGTCACATGTAGTTCAAACCAGGTAAGGTTTGCAGTTTCCTTCCTTAAAGGACATTAGTGAACTGGATGGGTTTTTCCAAGAATTGACAATGGATTCATAATTATCGTTAGACTCTGAATTTCAGAACTTGTTTTCCCACTGAATTCAAATTTCACCATCTGCCATGGTGGGATTCAAACAGATTTCCAGAATATTACTTGAGTCTCTAGATTAATAATTTAGCAATAATACCACTAGAACATTGCCTCCCTTGTAGAAATAAAGTGAAGAGTCTGTGTACAGATATTGACTGGTTAAGCAAGTGGGTAAAAGGTTGGCAGATGGAATACAATGGGGGAAACAATGAGATTATGCACTTTGGCAGGAAGAATAGGGGAGATGGACCTTGTAGTATACAAAATCCCATGCAAGGACTGCACAAAACACTACATAGGACAAGCTAACGATCCGTATCCAATGAACACCAACTAGCCACGAAAAGATACAACCAGCTATCCTTAGTAGCTACATACGCGGATGACAAGCAACATGAGTTCGACTGGAACAACACTACTATTATAGGACAAGCAAAACAGAGAACAGCCAGGGAATTCTTAGAGGCATAGCACTCATCCACAGATTCTATCAATAAACACATCAACCTGGACCCAATATACCGGCCACTGCAGCGGACAGCTGGAACTGACAACCAGAAGCGGCAGAGACAAACCACTATAAATGCCAGAGGAAACATCACAGAAGCGCTTCACAGGAGGCTCCCAAGCACTGAGGATGTCACCTAGACAGGGGACCAAACGCCTGCAACACAAATTCCCAGCTCAGTGAACAGAACCACAACAACGAGCACCTGAGCTGCAAATCTTCTCACAAACTTAGAGGAGATGGATATTATTTAAATGGAGAAAGTCTGCAGAAAGTTGTCACACAGAGACAACTGGGAGTCCTTGTGCATGAATCACAAAAAGCTAGCATCCAAATTCAGCAGTTAATATAGAAGGCAAATGGAATGTTGGTTTTTATTTCAAAGGGAATGAAATGGTAGGTCTTGTTAAAACTACCCAAGGTAGTAGTCAAAACCTAGATGGAAAGCTATGAATATTTTTTTTTGGAAATTAAGGGTTATAGGGAAAAGGCAGGAAAAGGATCTGAGAATTATCAGACCAACCATAATCTCATTGATTGGCAAGGCAGGCTTGATGGGCTAATGACTTTTGAATTGTCTTGAGAGGTTGGGGAAAATGACGATGAAAAGCATGTGGAGTTTTGATCTAAGTTGCCTGCAATGGCACCATCTGTGCCACATCTTATATGATCCCAAAGTTGAACATGAATCAGTTGAGGTCTTTTCAACAATCTTGTGAACAGATTGAAGGAAATAAGAATTCCAGGACATCTTTAATGACAAATCAAATCTCAGAATTGGCAAAGTCATGGTGGAACTGGGCATATATAAGTGAGTTAATGTCGGGAATTAAATTACATAAGGAGAGGAGAGATAGGAAATGTAAGAAGTGGAGAGAGGTATGGGATGCAAGAGGAGCACAACTGAAAGGAACAACTAAATTGCAGATGAAACATCATTCAGAAGTAAATGGAACAGGGGGAAACAGACTTTAATTTGAAATTGTCCCGGACATTTAGGAAATGGATTCGAAAGGAGACAGGAAATGGATATCAGATAGTCAGATTACTGAAAGAGAAAATGTCTGCGGCAGAGTAGTGATAGCTGTAGAATCACCATGATAGTTTGGAGTGAATAAATTGTGTGTATATGTATGTGTGCCTATATGCATGTGTTGGAGAGAGTGTGTTTGTGTGGGTGAGAGTATGTGTGTGTGAGCATACGTGGGAAGATGTGTGAGAGTGTCTATGTGTGGGAAAGAGTGTATGCATGGAGGGGGGTTGGAAAGATGTTAGAATGTGTGAGTGCCTGTGCGTTTGTGGGATGGAGTATATACTGATTGCGTTGGAGGGGAATGTGTAGGAGAGTGTGTGTGTAGGTGAGACAGTGTGGGTGTCTATATGTATGTGTACTTTCAGTAGGGGTGCTGTCTTCCCCTATCAGCCATGTTTTGGTTCAGTCTCAGATCCTCCTGACTGGTTGATCAAGAATGATGCTTGAAGGCAGGAAGAGAAGGGATAGGAAGTGACTGTTAAACAGGAAAATAGATGATGAGGGTAAATGGAAAAGAGCTGAAAATGTGTTGCTGGTTAAAGCACAGCAGGTCAGGCAGCATCCAAGGAACAGGAAATTCAACGTTTCGGGCCAGAGCCCTTCATCAGGAATGAGGAGAGGGTGCCAGGCAGGCTAAGATAAAAGGTAGAGAGGAGGGACTTGGGGTAGGGGCGATGGAGATGTGATAGGTGGAAGGAGGTCAAGGTGAGGGTGATAGGCCGGAGTGGGGTGGGTGCAGAGAGGTCAGGAAGAGGATTGCAGGTTAAGAGGGTGGTGCTGAGTTCAAGGGAATCGACTGAGACAAGGTGGGGGGAGGGGAAACGTGGAAACTGGAGAAATCTGAGTTCATCCCTTGTGGTTGGAGGGTTCCCAGGCGGAAGGTGAGGCGCTCTTCCTCCAACCGTCGTGTTGTTATGTTCTGGCGATGGAGGAGAAAAAAGGACCTGCATGTCTTCGGTGGAGTGGGAGGGAGAGTTAATGTGTTGAGCCACGGGGTGGTTGGGTTGGTTGGTCCGGGCATCCCAGAGGTGTTCCCTGAAGCGTTCTGCAAGTAGGCGGCCCGCCTCCCCAATATAGAGGAGGCCACATCGGGTGCAGCGGATGCAATAGATGATGTGTGTGGAGGTGCAGGTGAATTTGTGGCGGATATGGAAGGATCCCTTGGGGCCTTGGAGAGAAGGGAGGAGGTGTGGGCGCAAGTTTTGCACTTCCTGCGGTTGCAGGGGAAGGTGCCGGGAGTGGAAGTTGGGTTGGTGGGGGGTGTGGACCTGACGAGGGAGTCACGAAGGGTGTGGTCCTTGCGGAACGCTGATAGGGGAGGGGAGGGAAATATATCCCTGGTGGTGGGGTCCGTCTGGAGTTGGCGGAAATGATGGCGGATGATATGCTGTATACGGAGGTTGGAGGGGTGGTAGGTGAGAACCAGTGGGGTTCCGTCTTGGTGGCGGTTGAAGGGGCGGGGCTCAAGGGTGGAGGAGCGGGAAGTGGAGGAGATGCGGTGGAGGGCATCATCGATCACGTCTGGGGGGAATCTGCGGTCCTTGAAGAAGGAGGCCATCTGGGCTGTATGGTATTGGAACTGGTCCTCCTGGGAGCAGATGCGGCGGAGACGAAGGAATTGGGAATATGGGATGGAGTTTTTACAGGGGGCAGGGTGGGAGGAGGTGTAGTCCAGGTAGCTGTGGGAGTCAGTCGGTTTATAGTAGATGTCTGTGTTGAGTCGGTCGCCCGAGATAGAAATGGAAAGGTCTAGGAAGGGGAGGGAGGAGTCTGAGACAGTCCAGGTGATTTTGAGGTCAGGATGGAAGGTGTTGGTAAAGTTGATGAACTCCCACAGCTACCTGGACTCCCACAGCTACCTGGACTACACCTCCTCCCACCCTGCCCCCTGTAAAAACTCCATCCCATATTCCCAATTCCTTCGTCTCCGCCGCATCTGCTCCCAGGAGGACCAGTTCCAATACCATACAGCCCAGATGGCCTCCTTCTTCATGGACCACAGATTCCCCCCAGACGTGATCGACGATGCCCTCCACCGCATCTCCTCCACTTCCCGCTCCTCTGCCCTTGAGCCCCGCCCCTCCAACCGCCACCAAGACAGAACCCCACTGGTTCTCAACTACCACCCCACCAACCTCCGTATACAGCGTATCATCCGCCGTCATTTCCGCCAACTCCAGACGGGCCCCACCACCAGTGATATATTTCCCTCCCCTCCCCTATCAGCATTCCGAAAAGACCACCCCCTTCGTGACTCCCTCGTCAGGTCCACACCCCCCACCAACCCAACCTCCACTCCCGGCACCTTCCCCTGCAACCACAGGAAGTGCAAAACTTGCACCCACACCTCCTCCCTTACTTCTCTCCAAGGCCCCAAGGGATCCTTCCATATCCTCCACAAATTCACCTGCACCTCCACACACATCATCTATTGCATCCACTGCACCCGATGTGGCCTCCTCTATATTGGGGAGATGGGCCGCCTACTTGCAGAACGCTTCAGGGAACACCTCTGGGACACCCGGACCAACCAACCCAAACACCCCGTGGCTCAACACTTTAACTCTCCCTCCCACTCCACTGAAGACATGCAGGTCCTTGGACTCCTCCATCGCCAGACCATAACAACACGACGGTTGGAGGAAGAGTGCCTCATCTTCCGCCTGGGAACCCTCCAACCACAAGGGATGAACTCAGATTTCTCCAGTTTCCTCATTTCCCCTCCCCCCACCTTGTCTCAGTCAATTCCCTTGAACTCAGCACCACCCTCCTAACCTGCAATCCTCTTCCTGACCTCTCCGCCCCCACCCCACTCCGGCCTATCACTCTCACCTTGACCTCCTTCCACCTATCACATCTCCATCGCCCCTACCCCAAGTCCCTCCTCCCTACCTTTTATCTTAGCCTGCCTGGCACCCTCTCCTCTTCCTGATGAAGGGCTCTGGCCCGAAACGTTGAATTTCCTGTTCCTTGGATGCTGCCTGACTTGCTGTGCTTTAACCAGCAATACATTTTCAGCTCTGATCTCTAGCATCTGCAGACCTCACTTTTTAAATGGAAAAGAAGCAGATTCAATGTTTGATGAGAAAAATGAGGAGCTGAAAGTTAGTTCGATGATGGTGAGAAGACACAGACAACATAGACAGAGAATGACTAAGTACCTGACAATCCTGATTGATTCTTTTTGAAAAGAGGAATAAAACTGTGGGCATGGGAATGGCTGCAGGCATTATCTTCATGAACTTCTAGAAGATATTTAATACATTTCTTGAGAGACTATTAGTTAAAATTAAAGTTCATGGATTTGAAAGCAAATGATTGACTTAGTTAAGGACTTGACTGACTGCCAGGAGACAGAGAATAGGGATAATTGGCAGTTAATTAATTGGATTTGACTTGCGGTGATTTGTCTCAAAGCCTCAATAATCGCTAATGTTGTATTCATTAGCGACTCATGTAAAGTCGCATCCAAATTTGTTGATGGCATATTTATAGCCACTGTGTAGATGGAAGCTTAAAGTAGTAAAGTTATTAATTTACAGATTTGGTGTAGGCCATTTGATTTCTCCAACCTGGTCCACCATTCAATAAAAAACATGGCTGATCTGAATTTGACTCAACACCACATTTCCAATTTCCAGTGATAACCCTAACTCCCTTTATTATAGATTACAAATAAAGGGTTCAAATCCCACTATCACAATAAATGTAAGTAATTAATAAATCTGGAATTGAAAGCAATGGTGGACATCAAATTGTTAATGACTACAGCAAACAACCTATTTCATTCACTTGTGTCCTTTTGAGAAAAAAATCTGCTATCCTTGCTTGGTCTGGCCAACATGTGATGTGCTGGACTTTTGTCAACCCTTTGATACCACTACTGAAAAGTCACATGCTAGCAATGTGATTGTACTTGTGCCAAGTTGACTGTCACAGTTCAGGAGGAATTGCCTTAAGGGCAATAAGGGAAGGGAAGCAAATATTAGCTTTGCCAACAACAGCCAAAACCCATAAAATAATAAAATTAAGGTTTATGTTCTTCAGTTTAGAAAGCTAAAGCATATTTTCATCAAATATTTCAAGACATCAAGTGAAATTGATACGGTGTCAAGAGAGAAACTGTTTCTCCTGGCCATGGACAATCAGAGAGAGTTATCTTTCAGGAGTGAAAATAAAGAACACCGACATACAATAGTCGATAGTTGGTTGGGACTGTCTTTGGCAAGTGCATTTGGTTCTGCTATAACACAGTAGTTCTGCTCTCACGCAATCCCGTTTTGCACAAAAATCGTGTAATAGCAGCACAATTTAATATAATGCGGTGAGAATTGCATTATAACCAATTCATGCTTTAAAGGTTCTCACTTTAGAAAGAGTGTCACATTATAATGCATTTGCAAAATGAAACGCGCATTATAGCAGAACAACTTGTATCGATTGACACTGGATTAAGTATTCATTTTAAACCTGCAATTGATACATTTGTGTTAAAGGCAATGGACAACATAGGATCAATGCAGTGATACAGTTAACCATAATCTCAGAGATGCTAACTGACCCCTATCTGTTGCTGTGTTCCATAAGACCATAAGACACAGGAGTGGAAGTAAGGCCATTCCACCCATCGAGTCCACTCTGCCATTCAATCATGGCTGATGGGCATTTCAACTCCGCATTCTCCCCGTAGCCCTTAATTCCTCGTGACATCAAGAATCTATCAACCTCTGCCTTGAAGACATTTAGCGTCCCGGCCTCCACTGCACTCTGCGGCAATGAATTCCACAGGCCCACCACTCTCTGGCTGAAGAAATGTCTCCGCATTTCTGTTTTGAATTGACCCCCTCTAATTTTAAGGCTGTGTCCACGGGTCCTAGTCTCCTCGTCTAACGGAAAAAATTTCCTAGCGTCCACCCTTTCCAAGCCATGTATTATCTTGTACGTCTCTATTAAGTCTCCCCTCAATCTTCTAAACTCCAACGAATACAATCCCAGGATCCTCAACCGTTCCTCGTATGTTAGACCAACCATTCCAGGATCATCCGTGTGAATCTCCACTTGATACGTTCCAGCGCCAGTATGTCCTTCCTGAGGTGTGGGGACCAAAACTGGACACAGTATTCCAAATGGGGCCTAACCAGAGCTTTATAAAGTCTCAGTAGCACAATGGTGCTTTTGTATTCCAACCCTGTTGAGATAAGTGACAACATTGCATTCGCTTTCTTAATCATGGACTCAACCTGCATGTTTACCTTTAGAGAATCCTCAACTAGCACTCCCAGATCCCTTTGTACTTTGGCTTTACAAATTTTCTCACCATTTAGAAAGTAGTCTGTGCTTTTATTCTTTTTCCCAAAGTGCAAGACCTCGCATTTGCTCATGTTGAATTCCATCAGCCATTTGCTGGACCACTCTCCCAAACTGTCTAGATCCTTCTGTAGCCTCCCCACTTTCTCAGTACTACCTGCCTGTCCACCTAACTTCGCATCATCGGCAAACTTCGCTAGAATGCCCCCAGTCCCTTCATCCAGATCATTAATATATAATGCGAACAGCTGTGGCCCCTGCGGGACACCGCTTGTCACCGGCTGCCATTCCAAAAAAGAACCTTTTATCCCAACTCTCTGCCTTCTGTCAGACAGACAATCCTCAATCCATCCCAGTAGCTCACCTCGAACACCATGGGCCCTCACCTTGCTCAGCAGCCTCCCATGTGGCACCTTATCAAAGGCCTTTTGGAAGTCTAGTGTTCCTATGGAGGCTGCCCATGAACAATTGTAAGAAGACAGACATTTACACTAAGGGATATCAACTGAGGCCAGATAAATTAATTCCTTTGTCTTGACTTCTCATCAAGACAGTGTGTTTCTGATCCAGTGGAACATTGCTTGAGCTGGATTAAATTTAACAAGTGCAATTACATTAACATTTGCACTACTAACCTAGGATAAGTGTACGCTGCTCAAATTAATCCTTTGTTACCAAAGTCATTAAAGAGTAAGTCAGAGCATAAATCATGAGCCAATACTTCTTTATTAATACAGTTAGAATTGATAACATTAAACAGCATGGCAATATAAGATAGACTGATATAATTAACTGATGGAATTAATATCGGATGTAGCAAAGGCAGTTTGCATCACTGGGCTCCACATTACAAATTGATATTACGCTCAACATCAATGACTGAAGTAAAGACAGATACTGATTCCGACTAGATTCTAAACTTAACATCCATATTTTTTCATTCTGCTTGATTGTGACTCAGCCCTGAGTCAACTGATTGTTCTGATTCTCATGTGAAGTGTGCTCCTGACAAAGCAAATTCCTTCCATTTCATTTCCTGCAATAGCTCTCATTTTGTATTTATTTACTTGGACAGTTGGAGTCACATATTTTATGTCAGAGGTTTCTCATTTGGTAATGATTATCTTTGCTGGGCACATGTTCTGTGTTGAAAGAACAATTTTTCAACCACTCAGGGAAAAGCAGATTTTGCTGTAACCTATCAATATGTTGAGCCAGAAAGACTCTGCAATAAGATAAGAATCAAAGTTTCAATTGAGGATTCCTTTCAGGTTGTGTAATTATAATTAGGTCAAGACAGACTGCATAAGACAGAGGATAATTTATTTCAAAAGTGAAAAGCACTTTGTTTTTGTTTTAACTCTTGTTGTAAATTAAGAAATTCTCTGAATTATGTTGCCTCTATTTTAGCATTATTGTTTAATTGCAGTAACTACACATACATCAAGAGCTGGGTTGAGACTGCCCATGCTCAGCCTAGTTGTTTTAAATTGCCTCCAGACTCTCATTCTTTCCTGTTTACCACAACCCTCCTCCGAATATCATGTTCCCTCCTGCTCACTGCTCCGTTCTGTTGACACTCTTGGTCCCTCCTCCTTACCGATTTCCTCACCTCTTCCTTCCCAATCACTCACTGCTCCCTTGCTTGCTCCCTCTCTCTCATGTTCAGAGAGCAAGTAGAGTATTGAGGGGGCTGATAGGAGTATTGAGTGGAAGGATGGAGAGCAACAGTGAGTAGGAGAGTCAAGAGAGCCAATGAGTGGGAAGTGGTGAGGTGGAAGCAAGTAGGAAGTGTTACACTAGTAAGTTATTAAGAGTTAGTGAGAATTATAAGTTAATGAGGGGCTTGCTAGGTTCAAGGCAGCCAGTAAGCTTTTAATGTAAGAATTATTGGTCAGAAACATTACCCCCATTACATCTTTTTTAGGGGAGAACAGAGTAACCATGTGTTTGGAATAGGCCATCAGCAACAGATGAATTGTATGCTACTTCATTTTAAAACCTCTTTACCACGGACATGCAATCCCTTTACACGTCCATCCCTCTTCAGGATGTTCTTAGGGCTCTCCGTTTCCTCTTAGAAAAGCAGCCTGAACTAACCCCATCCACCACCACCCTCCTCTACCTGGCCAAAACTTGTCCTCACCTTAACAAATTCTCTTTTAGCGCCTCTCATTTTCTTCAGGTTGAGTGTGTGCCCATGGGTACAAGGGCTCCAGTTACACCTGTCTCTTTGTGGGGTATATGGAACATTGCTGATTCCAATCCTACTTGGGGCCCTCCTCACAACTTTGTTCTTGCTACATCAATGACATTGTCAGAGCTGCTTCTCCCTCTCATCTGGAACTAGAAATATTTATCAATTTTGCTTCCAATTTCCACACTGCTCTCACTTTCATCTGGTCCATGTCTGACTCCTCCCTTCCCTTCCATGATATCTCTGTTTCCAGTGACAGGCTGACTATCAATATCCACTAGAAACCAACGGACGCCCACAGTTAACTGAACTATACACCTTTACACCCTGCTTCCTGCAAAGATTCCTTTCCATTCTCCCAGTTCCTCCGTCTCTGCCACATCTGTTCTAATCCTACCAATTTCAACAATTGTGCCTCCAAAGTGTCCACCTTCTTCCTTAACCGAGGGTTGCTCACAACCATGGTTGACAGACTCCGTAGCCATGTCCGATTCATCGCCTACACTTGAGCCCTCATGTCCTCCTTTCCTTTCCACAACAGTCCTTACCTACTATCCCACCAGCATCCACCAGCAGGGGATTATTAGCTGCCATTTCTGCTATCTCCATAGAATGCCATCACTAGCTACATATTCCCCTCCCCTCCCTTGTTAGCCTTCTGCAGGAACTTTTCCCTCCAGGACACCCTGGTCCACTACTCTACTCCCTAAACCCCCACAGTGCCTTCCCATGTAATCACAGAATGTTTACTTCCTTCCTCCTCACTACCCAAGGGGCTAAACACACCTTCCAGATGAAGCAACAATTTATCTATATTTCACTCAGTTGAGTCTACTGCATTCACTGCTCACAATGTGGCCTCTTTTCAGAACACCTACATTCTGTCTGTAAAAATGACCCTGAACTTCCAGTTGCCTGCACTTCAACATACTTGAGTAACACCTCTGTCTCAGGCTTGCTGCATTGCTCCACTAAAGCTCAGCGCAAGCTGGAAGAACAGCACCTCATTTTCCACCAAGCCCCACAGACCAGCCCTTGTCATCACTTGGGTTGCTATCACAAAAAAACCATTGTTAGCCACGAACAATCCCCATCAGCAGCAATTCATTTTCCCAGGCTGATGTTTACCCATTCCTTTATCTGCCCATCTATTTTTCTCTCTTTCTAGACTCCATCACCATCTACCTTTTACTCCTGACCCCTCCCCTCACCCTTCTCTAGCATATAGACAAACTTTTCCAAACTACAATCAGTTCTGAAGAAGAGTCACTGGACCTGAAACATTAACTCTGATTTCTTGACAGATAGTGTCAGACCTGCTAAGTTTTTCTTGCAACTTCTGCTTTTGTTTCAATTTATAATTGAATTGAATTAGCTTTATTGTCATGTGCATTCAAATACGTGCAGTGAAAAGTTTGCACTGTCGCCACTTATGGCACCATCTTAGGTACAATGTACCTAGGTACAGATACAAATGTGTTGCTGGTCAAAGCACAGCAGGCCAGGCAGCATCTCAGGAACAGAGAATTCGACGTTTCGAGCATAAGCCCTTCATCAGGAGTATCCTCATGGTCTGGCATTTCCCCACTCAAACATTATATCAAGCCAGGGAACTAACCTTAATTCAATGGAGAATGCAGGATGGCATGTCAGGAACAGCACCAGGCATACCTGAAAATGAGGTTTTAACCTTTTTGGAGCCACAGCACAGAGCTGACTTGCATGCCAAACAGTCGAGGTAGCCTGCAAAAATACACGGCTAAGTGACCCCACAGTCAATGGATCAATTCTAAGTTCTGCAGTCCTGCCACAATCAGTCATGATTGTCACAAAAACTCACTTCAGAAGGAGACTCCACAAATATCCCCATTCTTAAAAGGTGGGGGAACCCAACATATCAGTGCCAAGAACAAGACTGAAACATCCTCAACAATCTTCAGCTAGAAATGCTGATTGGAAGTTCCAGTGTCACAGACACCAGTCTTCAGCCAATTCAATTCACTCCACATCATATCAAGAAATGCTTGGAGTAATAAAAAGTGAACCAAAGGCTATAAGCACTGACAATATTCCAGCAAAAGTACTAAAGACGTGAGGCTCAGAATTTGTCGGTCCCCTAGCCAAGCTGTTCCAGTTCAGTTACAACTAGTGGCATCTACCTGACAATGTGGAAAATTGTCCAGATATATTCTGTACATAGAAAAAGGACAAATGTACCCTATCAATTATTGTCATGATTTGGAGGAGCTGGTGTTAGACTGTAGTGGACAAAGTTAAAAATCACACAACACCAGGTTGGAGTCCAAAAGGTTCATTTGGAAGCACTAACTTTCGAAGCACTGCTCCTTCATCACCTTCAACCACCTGATGAAGGAGCACTGCTTAGAAAGCTTGTGCTTCCAAATAAACCTGTTTGACTACAACATGGTGTTGTGTGATTTTTAATTATAGAACATAGAACATAGAACAATACAGCGCAGAACACTACCTTCTGCCTTCGATGTTGCTCCGACCTATGAACTATTCTCAGCTCGTCCCCTGACACTATCCCAAAATCATCCATGTGCTTATCTAAGCATTGTTTAAATCTCCTTAATGTGGCTGAATTGACTACCTTAGCAGGTAGGGCATTTCACGACCTTATCACACTCTGCGTAAAGAACTTGCCTCTGACATCTATCTGAAATCTATCAGCCCTCAATTTGTAGTTATGCCTTCTCGTCCAAGCTGACATAATCTCCTAGGAAAAGGTCTTTCTCTGTCTACCCTATCTAATCCTCTGATCATCTTGTATGTCTCTATCAAATCCCCCCTTAGCCTTCTTCTTTCCAATGAGAACAGACCCAAGTCTCTCAGCCTTTCCTCATAAGACCTTCCCTCCAGACTAGGCAACATCCTGGTAAATCTCCTCTGCACCTTTTCTGGAATGAGGCAACCAGAACTGTACACAATATTCCACGTGTGGCTGCACCAGCATTTTGTATAGTTGCAGCATGATATTGCGGTTCCGGAACTCAATCCTTCTACCAATGAAACCTACACCGTATGCCTTCTTAACAGCACTATCCACCTGGGTAACACTTTCAGGGATCTATGTACATGGACTCCAAGATCCCTCTGCACATCCACATTACCAAGAATCTTTCCATTGACCAAGTACTCTGTCATCCTGTTATTCTTGCCAAAGTGCATCACCTCATATTGAGCTGCATTGAACTCTATCTGTCACCTCTCAGCCCAATTCTGCAGCTTATCCAAGTCCCCCTGCAACCTGTAACATTCTTCCAAACTGTCCACTACTCCACCGATTTTCTAATCCATCCACCTCTGCTTGCGTCATTTATAAAAATGACAAATGGGAGTGGTCCCAAAACAGATCCTTGTGGCACACCACTAGTAACTGGACTCCAAACTGAATATTTTCCATCAACTACCACTCACTACCTTCTTTCAGAAAGCCAGTTTCTAATCCAAACTGTTAAATCACCTTCAATTCCATGTCTCTGCATTTTCTCCATCAGCCTACCATGTGGAACCTTATCAAAGACTTTACTGAAGTCCAAGTATACCACGTCAACTGCCCTACCTTCATCTACATGCTTGGTCACCTTCTCAAAAAACTCAACGAATTCATGTTGACTATCTGAAATCAAATTGTTGCTTGCTAGATGATTATAAATCTTATCTCTCATAATCTTTTCCAAAACCTTTCCTACAACAGAAGTAAGGCTCACTGGTCTATAATTACCTGGGTCACCTCTGCTGCTCTTCTTGAACAAGGGCACAACATTTGCAATCCTCCAGTCGTCAGGTACTAAACCTGTGGGCAATGACGACTCAAATATCAAAGCCAAAGGCTCTGATATCTCCTCCCTAGCTTCCCAGAGAATCCTGAGATAAATCCCAACTAGCCCTGGGGACTTGTCTACTTTCACTCTTTCTAGAATTGATAACGCCTGTGTGTAACTAACCTCGATCCTTTCTAGTCTAATATCTCGTACCTCATTCTTCTCCTCTACAATATTCTCCTTTTCCGGAGTGAACACCGATTAGAAATGTTCATTTAGCACCTCTCTGTTTTCTATAGGGTCCACACTCAACTTCCCACTTCTGTCTTTGAATGGGCCTATTCCTACCCTAATCATCCTTTTATTCCTCACATACCTACAGAAAACTTTATGGCTCTCCTTTATTCTGTTTGGCAAAGACTGCTTGTGTCCTCTCTTTGCTCTTCTTAACTCTCTCTTTAATCCTTCCTAGCTGATCTGTAACTCTCCATCGCCTCATCTGTGCCATCTTGCCTCATCAACACATAAGCCTCTTTCTTCTTCTTAACAAGAACATAGAACATAGAACAGTACAGCACAGAACAGGCCCTTCAGCCCACGATGTTGTGCCGACCACTGATCCTCATGTATGCACCCTCAAATTTCTGTGACCATATGCATGTCCAGGAGTCTCTTAGATGTCGCCAATGACCCTGCCTCCACAACTGCTGCTGGCAACGCATTCCATGCTCTCACAACTCTCTGTGTAAAGAACCCGCCTCTGACATCCCCTCTACACTTTCCTCCAACCAGCTTAAAACTATGACCCCTCGTGTTAGTCATTTCTGCCCTGGGAAATAGTCTCTGGCTATTGACTGTATCTATGCCTCTCATTATCTTGTATACCTCAATTAGGTCCCTTCTCTTTCTCCTTTTCTCCAACAAAAAAAGTCCGAGCTCAGTCAACCACTCTTCATAAGATAAGCCCTCCAGTCCAGGCAGCATCCTGGTAAACCTCCTCTGAACCCTCTCCAAAGCATCCACATTTTTCCTATAATAGGGCAACCAGAACTGGATGCAGTATTCCAAGTGCGGTCTAACCAAAGTTTTAAAGAGCTGCAACAAGATCTCTTAAACTCAATCCCCCTGTTAATGAAAGCCAAAACACCATACGTATTCTTAACAACCCTGTCCACTTGGGTGGCCATTTTAAGGGATCTATGTACCTGCACACCAAGATGCCAAGAATCCCATCCTTAATCCTGTACTCAGCTTTCAAACCTGACCTTCCAAAATGCATCACCTCACATTGATCCAGGTTGAACTCCATCTGCCACCTCTCAGCCCATCTCTGCATCCTGTCAATGTCCTGCTGCAGTCTACAATAACCCCCCTATACTGTCAACGACACCTTCAACCTTTGTGTCATCTGCAAACTTGCTGACCCATCCTTCAATCCCCTTATCCAAGTCATTAATAAAAATTACAAACAGTAGAGGCCCAAGGACAGAGCCCTGTGGAACACCACTCACCACAGACCTCCAGGCAGAATATTTTCCTTCTACTACCACTCGCTGTCTTCTGTTGGCCAGCCAATTCTGTATCCAGACAGCTATGTTCCCTTGAATCCCATTCCTCCTGACCTTCTGAATGAGCCTACCATGGGGAACCTTATCAAATGCCTTGCTGAAATCCATATAAACTACATTCACAGCTTGACCTTCATCAGCTTTTCTAGTCACATCCTCAAAGAACTCAATAAGGTTTGTGAGGCATGACCTGCCCCTCACAAAGCCGTATTGACTGCATTTAACCAAGCCATGCTCTTCTAGATGGTCATAAATCCTATCCCTCAGAATCCTTTCTAACACCTTGCAGACGACAGACGTGAGACCATCCCTGATCTGCTCTATTCTTTCTTTGACCATTCTCTTATTCCTCACATAAGTATAAAATACTTCTGTGTTCTCCCTAATCCGTTCTGCCAAGCCTTTCTCGTGCCCCCTCCTGGGTCTCCTCAGACTATTTTTGAGTTCCTTCCTCACCTGCCTGTAATCCTGTAGAGTTGAGCTTGACCCTAGCTTCCTCCACCTTATGTAAGCTACCTTTTTCCTTTTGACGAGAAGCTCCACCTCTCTCGTCATCCAAGGTTCCTTTAACTTACCACTTCTTGCCTGTCTCAGAGGGACATATTTATTCATCACTCGAAACAACTGTTCCTTAAACAGTCTCCACGTGTCTATAGTGCCTTTACCATGGAACAATTGATCCTAATCCACGCTTCCTAACTCATGTCTAATCGCATCATATTTTTCTCTTCCCCAATTAAATATCCTCCCATTTTGCCTAATCCTCTCCTTCTCCGTAGCTATGTAGCATGTGAAGCAGTTGTGGTCACTATCACCAAAATGCTCTCCCACCACAAGACCTGATACCTGCCCGGCTCGTTTCCGAGCACCAAGTTTAGAATGGCCTCTCCCCTCGTTGGCCTGTCAACGTACTGAGTTAGGAAACCCTCCTGAACACACCTTACAAAAACAGCTCCATTCAAATCTTCTGCTCGAAGGAGGTTCCAATCAATATTGGGAAAGTTAAAGTCACCCATTACAACAACCCTACTACGTCCACACTTTTCCAAAATCTGCCAACCTGTGCTTTCTTCCATCTCCCTGCTGCTATTGGGAGGCCCGTAGTAAACCCCTAAAGAGGTGACTGCTCCCTTGCTGTTCTTAATTTCCATCCATACTGACTCGGTAGGCAGATCTTCCTCGACAATGGAAGCTTCTGTAGCTGTGATACCCTCTCTGATTAGTAGTGCTATACCCCCTCCTCTTTTTCCTCTCTCCCTATTCTTTTTAAATGCTCTAAACCCTAGAACATCCAGCAACCATTCCTGCCCCTGAGAAACCCATGTCTCTGTTATGGCCACAACATCATAGCACCAGGTACTGATCCACGCTCTAATTTCTGTAGTAGACCATGGTTCCTTTTCCTTATCAGTTCCTCCCTGCCTGACAGGGACATACCTATCAAGGACACACAATATCTGTTCCTTAAACCAGCTCCACATTTTGATTGTCTGCATCCCCTGCATTTTGCGACCCCATTCTATGCATCCTAATTCTTCCCTAATTGCATTATAATTGCCCTTGACCCATCGATAACTCTTGACCTGTGGCATGTACCTATCCCTTTCCATCGCTAAACTAAACGTAACTGAATTATGGTCACTCTCTCCAAAGTGCTCACCTAAAATGAAATCAAACACCTGGCCTGGTTCATTACCAAACACCAGATCCAGTGTGGCCTCCCCTCTTGTTGGCCCTTCAATTTCCTGTGTCAGGAAACCCTCCTATACACATTGGACAAAACCTGATCCATCCAACGTTCTTGAGCTATAACATTTCCAATCAATGTTGGGGAAGTTAAAGTCCCCCATAATGAACACCCTGTTCCTTTCACTCCTACCCAGTATAATGTTGCTAATCCTCTCTTCCACCTCCTTTGCGGAGGGCTGTAAAAAACTCCAAGCATGTGACCTCTCTTCTTCTGTTTCTAACTTCAGCCCACCCTACCTCAGTAGATGAGTCCTCATCAAAAGTTTTCTCAGCTAATGTTATACTATCTTTGACTGCCTTGCCTGTTTTTAATGAAAGATCTAAACCCTGGAACCTGCAACATCCATTCCTCACCCTGCTCTATCCATGTCTCCGAAATGGCCACAACATCGAAGTAAAAAGTGAGGTCTCCAGATGCTGGAGATCAGCGCTGAAAATGTGTTGCTGGTTAAAGCACAGCAGGTTAGGCAGCATCCAAGGAACAGGAAATTCGACGTTTCGGGCCAGAGCCCTTCATCAGGATGAAGGGCTCTGGCCCGAAACGTCGAATTTCCTGTTCCTTGGATGCTGCCTAACCTGCTGTGCTTTAACCAGCAACACATTTTCAGCACAACATCGAAGTCCCAGTTACCTATCCATGCTGCAAGCTCACCTACCTTATTTCAGATACTTCTGTCGTTGACGTAGACACACTTCAAACCACTTCACTGTCTGCCAGCACATTCCTGTGACCTTGAAATCCTGTCCATGTCCTTTCTACTCTCATCTTCCTGTGCACTGCAGCTACACCTCCGGTTCCCATCCCCCTCTTGAGCTAGTTTAAACCCACCCAAATAGCACCAGCAAATTTCCGACCCAGGATATTAGTACCCCTCTGGTTCAAGTGAAGATTGTCCTTTTGTAGAAGTCCCACCTTCCCCAGAATGAGCCCCAATTATTCAAAAACCTGAAACCCTCCTCCTGCACTATTCTAGCAGCCACATGTTTAGTTGATATCTCTCCCTATTCCTTGCCTTGCTATCATGTGGCATGGGTAACAATCCAGAGATAACAACTCTGTTTGTTCTAGCTCTCAGCTTCCACCATAGCTCCCTGAAATCTTGCCTTACAACCCTATCCCTCGTTCTACCTATGTCGTTGGTACCTACATGGTCACCCTCTTCCTTCAGGACCCCAAAGATACGATCCAAAATATCATGGACCCTGGCACCTGGAAGGCAACACACCAACCGCGAGTCTCATTCATTCGCTACAAACCTTCTATCTGAGCCTCTAACTACTGAGTCCCCAATAGGTCTATCTTTGATCATTAGGAAGGTTATGTCAGATGATTTTGACTGTGCTATCAAGCAGTGCAAAGGAATAAGCTGTTCACTTGTGTGCAGTTTGGGTTCTACTTTTGATTTCATTGCAGTCTTGGTAGTACCATGGACATAAAGGTTAACCCCAGTGGTGAGGAGAGAACGTGTACCCTTGTCATCAATTTTCCACTGTGTGTGCTATCAAGGAGCCCCAACAAATCTGGAGTCAGTGGGAATAGGCGTTAACCTCTCTGCTTGTTGAAATTAGACCTGGCAGAAATGACTGCCGCTGTTGGAACTCTACAGGACTTCCTTGGTCCAGCCATCATCAGCTCCTTTATCAATGATCTCTGAAATCTCTGAAAGTTGCCACCCAGGTAAATAGTGCTGTGAAGAAGGCATATGGTGTACTGGGCTTTATTGGTAGAGGAATTGAGTTGCAGTTGTATAAGACTCTGGTGCGGCCTCATCTGGAGTATTGTGTGCAGTTTGGTCGCCATACTATAGGAAGGAGGCATTGGAACGAGTGCAGAGGAGGTTTACCAGGATGTTGCCTGGCATGGTAGGAAGATCGTATGAGGAAAGGCTGAGGCACTTGGGGCTGTTCTCATTGGAGAAAAGAAGGCTTAGGGGAGATTTGATAGAGGTGTACAAGATGATTAGGGGTTTAGATAGGGTTGACAGTGAGAACCTTTTTCCGTTAATGGAGTCAGCTGTTACTAGGGGACACAGCTTTAAATTAAGGGGTGGTAGGTATAGGACAGACGTTAGGGGTAGATTCTTTACTCAGTGGGTTGTGAGTTCATGGAATGCCCTGCCAGTAGCAGTGGTGGACTCTCCCTCTTTATGGTCATTTAGGCGGGCATTGGATAAGCATATGGAGGTTATTGGGCTAGTGTAGGTTAGGTAGGCTTCGGTCGGCGCAACATCGAGGGCCGAAGGGCCTGTACTGTGCTGTCTTTTTCTGTTCTATATTCTATAAGGTCAGAAGTGGGGATGTTTGCTAATGATTGCACTATGCTCAGCACCATTAGCAATACCTCAGATACTGAACAGCCTGTGTCCAATTGCAGCAAAACCTTGACAATATACTGATCTAACTAAAATGTGGCAAATAATATTTGCACCATATGTTTATCCGGCAATGACTATTGTCAACAGTAGAGAATTTAATCATCTGCCTGTACACTCAATGGTATTTTTATCATTTAACTCCTCAATATCAACATCTGAGGGTTATCATTGAGCAGAAACTGAACTGGACAAGATATATAACTAGATGAGCTGTATAAATACTGTGAGCAATTCGAGGCATAGAATTCTGTGGCAATTCCCAAAGCCTGTCAACATCTATAAGGCACAAGTCAGGAGTGTGACAGAATGCTCCCACTTGCTTGAATTGATGCTGCTCTAACAACACCCAAGAAGCTTGACACCATCCAGGACAAAGCAGCCTGACTTGCATTCTATCTCCGACCATCAACATTCCATCCCTGTACCACCAACATATTGTGACAACAATGGGTATCATCTACAAGCTGGACTGCTTCAGTGTACCCATAAACGTTTGACAATACCTTCGACAACCCATGACCTGTCCCACCCAGATGGACAGGGAAACACTACAATATGCAAGTTTGCCTCCTGGCCATGCACCATCCTGACTTGGAACTATCTTGTCATTCTTTTACTATTATTGGGTAAAAATCCACAAATTCCATTCCTAAAAGCACTTGTGGGTGTATCTACATAGAATTTACTGCATGTGGTTCAATAATGCAGCTCACCACCACCTTCTCAAATGCAAATACAGGTCATTCTGCTATAGTGTGCATTTCAATAACATGAATCCGCTGTAATACAATTGCCGAATTGGTTCTAAAGCGCATGCTTTTAAAATGTGTGTTGGCTATAAAGAAATGACATTGTGCATACCCTAGCACTGTTTCTAAAATGCGTTTTTTCTATAACGTGGAGTTGTACAAGAATGCAACCATCGTATTGCAGAAAAACTATGTGTAGGGATATGCAAGTGACACCCACATCCCTTGAACTTATTTTTTAGAAGTGATTTTCATTTAGCATGCTTTATTTGGAAAGTTGTCTTTTTAGGAACACGTTCGTTAGTTAGATATTCTAATTTCTAAAGTTTCCCTCTTACAGTACACTGCTGTATCTTGAAATGGTTTTAATGTTATGCTTTTTACCACATTTCAGCAGGATTGGTGAGGAATCCATTTAAAGATACTTTCAAATATTTTCTGCATATCTGTCTTCTGCTTTGCAAGGGTATGGCACAGTTGAATTTAAGAATAAGTCTGAGGATCATTGGTAGAATTTTGATTCAATGGCAAAATTTCAGATTTGTTGATGGAATGGCAGTAATAACCAGATATTGAGCTTGTTATGATATTGGTTCTGGATTGGCTCCAGAAAGAGCTGAAGCAATCAGTTCATAAATCACTGAGTGCCTAAAACCCAAAGCTTGACTGAATTATCTGGGTCTGTGAACAGCGGTCAGCAAGACTGTGTGCCCCAAGTTGCTCTGGGTTGTATTTGCATGAAATTCTGTTCCACCGACCTACAATGGCTGAGGTTAAATAATGCCCTTGATTGTAAAGTTCTCACTCTCAAACTCCTGCATGGCCTTGTCCCTCCCAACCTCTAATCTCTACCAGATTTCTGCAGTCCTCTAACTTTGATATCTTGAATATATCTGATTTCAATTAGTTACCATGAATTCAGCTGCCAAGATGCTAAACTCTGGAATTTCCTCCTTAAACCTCTTTACAGGCTCTCCTCAAAGCCTTCCCCTTAACCAACTGTTTAATTATTTATATCCTTTTGAGTGGCAGACAGTTACATGTTTCAAACACAGTTTCAAAGTGTTACTTTAATGCTCCATGAGATGTTTACTGTGTTGAAGGTGCAATAGAAATCCAAGTTGTTTTTGGTCAATCAGTGTTTAAGGCGAGTGTGGTGCTGGAAAAGCACAGCAGGTCAGGCAGCATCCAAGGAGCAGGGGAATCGGCATTTTGGGCATCAGCCTTTCAAAAGGCTGATGCCCGAAAAATCGATTCTCCTGCTCCTCCGATGCTGCCTGACCTGCTGTGCCTTTCCAGCACCTCACATTCGACTCTGATCGCCAGCATCTGCAGTCCTCACTTTCTCCCAGTGTTTGTGGCCAACTGACTTTTGACCAGTTGACTGGAAGTTTTGAACGAGAGCCGATTGACAATCTAAACCTAGAGCCTGGAGGGTCTTTGTTTCTGGAATCAGGCTAACTGGAAATTGAGATGTAGCTGCTTCAAAGCTTAGACTCTGGTTGAAAGCTTGCATTCCAAGAGATTGTTAGCTGGAGACCTGAGCATGGTTTGGGAAACTGCATTGACGCTTAGCTGGAGGTTTGGTTTCACCAAACTTGAGGCTGCAGTCCATTCTGAAGCTTGACAAATTTCTTTCAAAAGAGATTTTAAAAACCTTGCTCTGGGGCTTGTTCTCTCTGCAGCTATTCATCCTTCTGTCTATCCATTGCAATCTGTCCCGTTGTAAGATTATGAACAGAATGACTGTTAGTGAGGGAGGAGGAGATAGATCCAGGCACAGGAATTTCAACAACCAGATACAATCAGACAGCAAATAAGCTTTGAAATGTCTTCATAATGCTGCAGGGGGAATGAGTGTGCCACAGTGCAGAGCTAGAGGTGGTTTTATAGTGATAATGCCAGTGACTTGGGAAATCAAAGGAGAGATGTAAATAGCAGCTCTCACAGTAATGTGAAGGACAACGCCCTGTAGTTAAAAGCCACTAAAAATAGCATCAATTACCACGAAATAGTCAAAGCAAGCAGGGGCAGTAATATGAAACAGAACAACTTTACTGGGTGTCTCCTAAGAGATAGAATTACTGAGATGTTCTTTTGTCTAATAAATCAGCTTGTATAGATGTACTAAAAGCTGTTCAAGGTTCAGGGTCAATTGAAGAGTTTAAAACTGAGATTTTTAGATTTTTGTTGGACAAAGGTATTACTGGTTCAGAGAGCAATTAAGATAAGACAGACAAACTGTGATTGAATTGAATAGTAGAATGGTGACAGCATGCCTAGAGCATGTACACAGTTTTGATCTTACCACTGAGCAGGAGACATTCTTGCCAGAGAGAGACTGCAGCAAAAGCTGATACTGGGGATAGCAGAACTATTTTGTGAGAAGAGATTGGTTTGACTGGTTTGTATTTCCTAGAGTTCAGAAGAACAGGAGGAGATCTGATTGAAACAGATAAAACTCTAATGGATCTGCCCTACCATTCACCATGAAACTCCTACCTTGATTTGACTTCCCAAATTGCAAGACCTCACACTTATCTATACTAAACTCCATTTGCCATTTCTTGATCCATTTCTCCAGCTGATCAAGGTTCTGCTGCAATTTCTGATAACCTTCCTCACTGTCCATGATACCACCTATTTTAGTGTCATCAGCAAACTTACAAATCATGCCTTGTACATTCTCATCTAAATCTTTGATATATACAACAAACAGTAATGGGTGCAGCACCGACCCCTGAAGCACACCACTAGTCACAGGCTTCTAGTCCGACAAGCATCCTTCCACCATTACTTTCTGCTTCCTACAACTGTGTATCCACTTTGACAGTTTCCCTGGTTTCTATGCAATCTAACCTTCCAGAGCAGCCTACCATGAGGAACCTTATCCTTTCTGAAGTCCATATAGACCACGTTTATCACTCTGCCCTTATCAACATTCTTGTTCACTTCATCAAAGAACTCTAACAAATTTGTGAGGCATCAGCTGTCACTCACAAAGCCATGCTGACTACTCCTAATCTTTCCAAATACATGTGTATCTAATCCCTCAGAATCTTCTCAAGCAACTTACACAGATGTTAAGCTTACTGGTCTGTACCCAGGTGCTTCTTTGCAGCCTTTCTTGAATAAGGGCACAACTTTCACTTCCCTCCAGTCTTCTGGGACCTCACTGTGGTTAACGATGATTTAAAAATATCAGCCAGGTCCCCCACAATTTCTCCTCTAGCCTCTTGTAATGTTCTTGGATATATCTGATCAGGACCAGGAGATTTATCCATTTTCAAAAATTCTCGTATGTCCAACATCTCCTCTACTGTGTAATGGACTTTCCCCAAGATATCACCACTAACTTCCTCCAAGTTCCCAAGCCTTCATGTCTTTCTCCATGGTAAAGACAGGACAGAAATATTCATTGAGGAACTCACCCATCAACTGCAGTTCCACACAATACATGCCCACTATGGTCCTTGGGGGCTCCTATTCTCTTTCTACTTATTCTTTTTCCTTTAATATTCTTAAAAAACCTCTTTTGATACACCATAATCTTCTCAGCCCAGGTTATCCTGTGCCCCCTTTTCACTCTCCTGATTTCCTTCATCAGTAAACTCCTATATTCCCTATATACCTCCAAGAATTCCCTAGATTGCAGCTGCCTGTGCCTGAATCATACCTCCTTTATTTTTTTGTGGTCAGAGCCTCAATATCTCTTGTCATTCAGGGTTTTCTATTTCTGTCAACCTTGCCACTTCATCCTCACAGGAACCTTGAACTGTAGCTATCTCACATTTAAAGGCCTCCCACTTGCCGGAGGAACCTTTTCCTGCAAACAACCTCTGCAAGCTCCTGTCTAATTCCATCAAAATTCACCATGCCCCAGTTTACAACTTGTACCTGTGAACCAGTTTTGTCCATCTCCATAACTATTTAAAAATAGTCACTGGTCCCAAAGTGTTCCTCCACTGTCACCTCGGTCACCTGTCCTGCCCTATTTCTGAACAGTAGGTTGGGTTTTGCCCCTTCCCAAGTAGGACCCTCTATATACTGCTTGAGGAAACTTTCCTGAATGCACTTAACAAATTCGACCCCATCTAAGCCATTAACATAATGGCAATCCAGTCTATGTCAAGAAAACTAAAATTCCCTGCTATGGCAAACCTGTTGCTCCTGCAAGTCTCCCCAGTCTCCTCTAATTGCCATTGACTATTTGGGGGCCTATAGTACAACCCAAATAACGTTAACATTTCCTTCTTAGCTTCACTAACAAAGCCCACTGCATGATCCTTCTGTTATTTGATCTTTCATGGTGTAATTTCAAAGAAGAGTAGGAGAATTGTCCTCACTGATGCCAACATTAAAGCCTCAGCTAATGTCACAAAGCCACAGTTGCTGTTTGTGAGAGTTGGCTGGACACAAATTATTTGTTGCAAACCATTCTTTCAAATATTCAAAATTACTTCATTGGCTGCCACGGGCTTTGTGATATTGGTGATTATGAAAATCGTTACATAAATGCAAATCGTTCTTCTCATCTGAAAACAGGCTCCATAACAACTCTCTTACATCTATTTTATAATCTCACTATTTAATATATATGAGTAAGGTGAAGTTTTAATTATTGACCTTAATCTTTTAATTGCTTTCCTTGCAATACTTATTTAAATATTCCTGTATGATACAAAATGTTTGCAAAGGTTTCACTTTAATTAGACATGTTTAAGTGGGAGTGACTTTCTGTGACAGTATACACAAGGGAAATTTGTTTCCTTCATTTGATGCTGTTAATTATCAAAGAACAAAAACACAAATTATTTTCGGGATTAAAGATAGTCTAACAGTTCACATTCAGGAGACTCATTAACCTCTGGACTGTTAATAACACCAAAACTAATTGTGTCATGTCCCTTTTCTTACTTACATTTAGAATTCAGTTTTCCTTTGTTTCTCTACATTCCCAAAATCATGCAATTTGCAGATAAAATACATTTGATTCAATCAAGGTAATACTTGAGGGACACAGAACAAGCTGTCAAGCTAATTTTCTTTGTGCCACTTGAGGAGTCATACCAGACTCGAAATGTGTCATATAATCTCTGAATATCTATCACAAGCTCATTTGGAAAGGGCTCATGTGGTTCAGTGTAGGGTTCAAGTCCAATCTGTACCGGAAGTGTACAACATATCTGACCAGGTTGATTCAAAATACTTAAAACGCTCATCTGGAAACAGACTTAAACATAGACACCTCGAGTCCAGATTGTCTCACAGATCCCCTCATTTTACCCATCAGGCCTAAAGATGAATGGTATGGGGTCCCCTTGTTGGCCAGTAGTAAAGTCCCTACACCTGGACTGGGAGACCTGGGTTCCAGTCCCATCTACTCCAATAATATCTCTGAACAGGTTGATTTAAAAAAAGGTTAAATGAATTTTTTTTTAAATGTAAAGGAGATGGATTTGTCAGATATCCCTTGTAAGAGGCCGAACTCTTGAGAAGAAATTTCTTGGCAACCAAGTTTCACATATGTGCTACTTTGAGACTGCCACCATTGTGCTGCTGTGTTAGACATCACAGAGTCACAGTTCTGGTACATATCATGTCTGCTTAATCTGGGTACATGTTCTGATTACTTTTCCATATGAAAAGCCATTGTTTGCACATGCCCCAGTCCCCAAGTCCATTCCCAGAGATTGTAGCTCTGAGCTGACAGCAACTATTTAACCCTTAAGAGTACATCACAAGTCATTCCAGGACATCACATTCACAGATAAATAAGAGCAAAACATTGTGAAAATCTGAAATAAAAACAAACAATGCTGGAGATAGACAGCAGGTCTAGCATTTGCAGAGGGTGAGACAGTTATTGATTTGCGTCTGAAGTCAGTTCTGAAGAAGAGTTGTACTAGACTCTGTTTTCACTGTTGACACTGTTTTCTTTGTATACATGCTACGTGGCCTGAGTTGCTCCAGCATTTCTGTTGTTATATAATTTACACAATGTTTTTAACATAGGAAATGCCCAAGTGTCAAGGAGGAGAGACAATGGTGAGTAATTGAGAGCTGAGTAAAGGTTTTTGGAATGTTATTATGACTGAAAACAGGAGAGATAGTTCCCTTTCAGGGACTGGGGGAAGGGTGAAGGATGGTGGTGAAGAGAGGGAGGATGTACCGAAATCCAATGCTGCTAGAATAATGGATTCTGCAGAGAATATTGATTGCAAAGTTAGGATGGGAAGACTGAGACCATGATAAAATTTACAAGTAAGGCCAAGGATTTTAAACATATCATATTGTGAGCAGTGTGGGTAGGTGACAATTAGTGGGATAGGGTGTTGTACAGGATACAAGATGTTGTATCTTGAAACAATTAGATTTCCAGAAGAGTGGCAGCCAATAAGTAGAATATTTTAGAAATCAAGTCTGGATATGTGAAGAATAAAGGTAAATATTTCAGTGGTGGGGGCATGGATGGGCAATGGAGATAGATATAATCAATCTTAGCAATGATTAGGACATACGTTTGAAACTCAGAATAAAGGCAGAATTATACAATGTACTCTGCTGGCTATTAATTAAATGGCCAGAATACTGCTGCCTGCATTATTTGCTGAGCTGTGCCAGCTGAGATGGATCCTGCTTTGAGATAAAGCTTTATGTCTGAACTGAGTTGGAAGTAGGGAGCTTAGGAAGATTTGGGCCAATGTGACTGTGCATTCTAGAACTGACTGTTTGAGGAATGATTAATGTATTTGTGTGACAGTTGTTTATTTAGACATTTTCCTTGGAGACAGTCAAAGAAATTCTCCCCACCAGTGAGAAAGGAACTTTCCTTGCAAACATTGTTTAGCTGCCAACTTCTGTATCAGTTTCAGTTTGTCTGCTGTAGTTTATGGTCCGATGAGATTCGTCAGTCATTGATGCCTTGTTTGAGGCCTGAGACAGTGATGTGGCTTCCTTACCATTTCAAGATCAGTAT
This sequence comes from Hemiscyllium ocellatum, assembly GCF_020745735.1. Taxonomy (NCBI): domain Eukaryota; kingdom Metazoa; phylum Chordata; class Chondrichthyes; order Orectolobiformes; family Hemiscylliidae; genus Hemiscyllium; species Hemiscyllium ocellatum. The sequence continues at coordinate 10,445,024 of NC_083432.1, read as the reverse complement.
ATAAACCTTATGAGACTTATTCTCTTTGACACCATAATTAGGTGAGGAAAAGGATGTCTAAAAGCAGCAGCAACATTCTTTTTAACAGGTATGTTTGGGTGGCCGTTTTCCATTGTTGTGAACTGAAGAGCCTTTTTCTGTGGCATAGATCTCTATGACCCTTATTGCTCATACGTGAAAGTGGATTGACAGAAATTAATAAAGAATCAAAGTAAACTGATTTGCATTTTCAAGATTTAATGTTCATTAGGAGTTGGCATCAATCCTGTTCTTCCAGCAGCTGTTTTATTTGTTAAGACTGTGGATTGGGAATTATGCTACATTATTGTTGAGTGTGTTGCTGGAAAAGCGCAGCAGGTCAGGCAGCATCCAAGGAGCCTGAAACGTCAATTCTCCTGCTCCTTGGATGCTGCCTGACCTGCTGCGCTTTTCCAGCAACACATTTTTCAGCTCTGATCTCCAGCATCTGCAGTCCTCACTTTCTCCTACATTATTGTTGACCCAAATTAAATCAAATCTATGGACGTACAGTGTTTGGAGGACTAAATCTTCTAAGTGGATGTTTAGTGAAAGGAACCATGTCGTTCTTCATTGATGGCAGCACTGTGGCTCAGTAATTTGTGCTGTCTCAAGCACCAGGGACCTGACATTGATTCTATGTGGAGTTTGCACATTCTCCCTGTATCTGCACGAGTTTCCTCTGGGTGCTCAGGTTTCCTGTCATAGTCAAAGATGTGCAGGCTAGGTGGATTGGCCATTCTATATTGTCCTGCAGTGAACATGGATGTGTAGACTCAGTGGATTAGCCATTGGGAAATGCAAGGTTACAAGTCTGGGTGGGATACTCTTTGGAGGTTGGTGCATACTTGATAGGCTGAATGGCCTGCTTCCACACTGTAGGGATTGTATGATATATAAACCATTGCTCCTTGTTGTGACAGGAAGAGTGTTGAAATTTGGAAACTGTTCTACAGGACATGAAATTGCTCAAAGCCTTTAGGGTGGGACCCTAAAAAATGAGGGTACAGGTGACAACAGAACTTTATGAGCTAGGAATTCTGAGGCAGTGGGAAACTGTGCTCAAATTCAGGTTTGAATACCTAAGTTCGCGATCTGCATGGTCCTACTTTAACTCACCTGAGTAAAATAATACAATATCCCTGTGGAATAATGGGAATAACTTCAACAATGTATATATTGATGATGCATAATGTGGCAAAATCAATGTTACATGGTTATGTCAAGGGAATGGGAAGGAGCCAGAAACTCCAATGGGGTCTTCAGAGAATGTATGCATATGCCAAAGCTGTAAATAAAGAATTAATAACAGAAACTGTTGGAAAAGCTCAGCAGGTCTGGCAGCATCTATGTAGAGAAAGCAGAGGTAATTTTTCGGTGCCAGTGACCTTTCCTCAGAACACCTGAGGAGGGCTGGCGTGGACTTGTTGGGCTTAAGGGCTTGTTTCCACACTGTAGGTAATCTAATCTAATCATACACAGGGAAAACATGTGAACTCCACACAGTCGCCTAAGGGTGGGAATTGAACGCAGATCCCTGGTGCTGTGAGGCAGCAGTGCTAACCACTGAGCCACTATGCCACCCCAATGGCTAAATTGGATAATACAGTTTCTTCTAACACAGTGTGACTGCAGTTACATCAATAACATAGTGTATGAATGATGCACCGATGCAAGCACTCTTCAGATTATGAGGTTGTGAATTACAGATGATCTATCAAACGGCTGATAGCAGTAATCACTGAAGAATCTTATTTGAGAGGTTTCATATGGATGGATGGATTCTGGATGGATTCATATCAGAGATGGAAAATGCAAGAGCAGCAATCTGATAGGAGGTGAATGGTACAATGGCTTTATTGCAAGAAGAAGCCTTACAATAATTGTGACACCACATTTGGGCTGGATTTTCCAAGGAGTAGGGATCTCATGTTATTGGACACTCAATTTGTGTTTTTTTGATGGAGGGAATTGCATTTTTCTAAGAGAAGATTCTGATCAGGATGCCGTTAGAAATGCAGAACTGTACTTCCATTCTGACAGTTTGGTTGGAGTGCAACACTGTCAGGGAAAGCAAACCTCACTTCCTTTTCATGGCAGCTGGCTGCTGTGATCTGACACTTAAAGGTCCAGAATCACAGACTGCTGCTTTGACAGCTACTGTCAAACACTAAGTACAAGTAGGGTGCTGTGATAATGGGGAGCAAGATCGTCAGGGAAAAGGTAGGTACCAGGTAAGTACAGTGTCAGTTTGGTAGGGTGTCAGAATATCAGTAAGGTAGGGTGCTAGCTGGCTATGGGATCGGATGCAAAGTAGGTAGGTTGCTAGAGTGCAGGGAGATAAACGGGCAGTGGTTAGGGTGGTTGGGATGGGTGGTGAATTTGAACCTGGCTGGTAGTAGGGAGGGTGGGTGTTTGATTCAGGACTAGGTGATTGGGTCACAGAGACGGGGAGGAAGGCTGGATTGCTGGGGGACAGAGCGGCTGGTTCCCTTGGGGAGAGAGGAAAAGGCTGGGTCACTGCAGGAGGGGGTGATTGTGTCACTAGAGAGGGGTTATATTGAGCAAAGGGGGAAGGTTGGGTCACTACTGGAAGGGGGCACGTTGAGTAACTGGGGAAGGGGGGAGTTGTGTCGCTGGTGGGGACGATGTTGGATCACGACACCATCCTGAAACAATCTTTATTCTCTTTTTAAATGACCCCTGGTTTCCTGCTAAACAACGCCTCGATCTTGATTAAATGGACCCTAATATTATTCTCAAAAGACTTCTACTTGCGTCCTGATGATCCTTAGTTGTCAAACAAAGACTTTCCTCCAGCAACAGAAAAATGACCTTAATTCCAAACCTTCCTAAATTCCACTATTATACCAGTGAGTGGATAGATCTGGAGATCTAAAGGGCCGATCAGGAAGCTTTTGTCAAAGGTCATGATCCAGTCATTGGGGGGGGATGGGGAGATGTTGGCAGCTCAGATGTCCACTGGAATGTCAACAGTGACACTTAAGTGGTAAATCATGTTCAGATCCAGTTCCAACTCTGTGACATTTTGCCCATGTCAAGAGGTGCAGCAGGCTCCTCCCCCAGAAATCTTGTTACATATTGGCACTAATGATATAGCCAGGAAAAGGATCGAAGTGATTTCAGGGAGTTAGGGTGGAAGCTGCAAAGCAGGACAATCAGAGTAGTGTTCTCTAGTTTACTACCGGTGCCATGAGATAACGAGGCGAGGAACAGGGAGCGGGTGCAGCTTAATAGGTGGCTGCGCAGCTGGTGTAGGAGGGAGGGCTTCAGATATGTAGATAATTGGGATGCCTTCTGGGGAAGGTGGGACCTGTACAAGAAGAACGAGTTGCATCTGAACTGGAAGGGGACCAATGTCCTGGGTAGAAGGTTTGCTCGAGTAGTTCGAGAGGGTTTAAAGTAGTATAGCAGGGGGGTGGTACCTGAGCGGTATACCGGAGGTGAGAGTTGATGCAGATGAGGCAATAGCAAGAGGTAGACCAGCTAGTGGGAAGGATTTTCCTGGCAAGGAACCAAGGAATCAGTTAGAGTATGCTTGCTTTAACGCAAGGATTTTCAGGAGTAAAAGTGACGAACTTAGAGCATGGATCAGTACCTGGTGCTATGATGTTGTGGCCATAACAGAGACATGGGTTTCTCAGGGGCAGGAATGGTTGCTGGATGTTCCAGGGTTTAGAGCATTTAAAAAGAATAGGGAGGGGGGAAAAAGAGGAGGGGGTGTAGCACTACTAATCAGAGAGGGTATCACAGCTGTAGAAGCTTCCATTGTCGAGGAAGATCTGCCTATCGAGTCGGTATGGGTGGAAATTAGGAACAGCAAGGGAGCAGTCACCTCTTTAGGAGTTTACTACAGGCCCCCCAATAGCAGCAGGGAGATGGAAGAAAGCATAGGTTGGCAGATTTTGGAAAAGTGTGGACGTAGTAGGGTTGTTGTAATGGGTGACTTTAACTTTCCCAATATTGATTGGAACTCCTTCGAGCAGAAGATTTGAATAGAGCTGTTTTTGTAAGGTGTGTTCAGGAGGGTTTCCTAACTCAGTACGTTGACAGGCCAATGAGGGGAGAGGCCATTCTAGACTTATTGCTCGGAAACGAGCCAGGGCAGGTATCAGATCTTGTGGTGGGAGAGCATTTTGGTGATAGTGACCACAACTGCTTCACATTCTACATAGCTATGGAGAAGGAGAGGATTAGGCAACATGGGAGGATATTTAATTGTGGAACTATGATGCAATTAGACATGAGTTAGGAGGCATGGACTGGGAGCAATTGTTCCATGGTAACGGCACTATAGACATGTGGAGACTGTTTAAGGAACAATTGTTGCGAGTGATGAATAAATATATCCTCTGAGACAGGCAAGAAGTGGTAAGTTAAAGGAACCTTGGATGATGAGAGTGGTGGAGCTTCTTGTCAAAAGGAAAAAGGTAGCTTATATAAGGATGAGGAAGTTAGGGTCAAGCTCAGCTCTACAGGATTACAGGCAGGTGAGGAAGGGGCTCAAAAATGGTCTGTGGAGAGCCAGGAGGGGGCACAAGAAAGGCTTGGCAGAACGGATTAGGGAGAACACAAAGATATTTTACACTTATGTGAGGAATAAGAGAATGATCAAAGAAAGAGGAGGGCCAATCAGGGATAGCATAGGGAATTTGTGTGGAGTCTGAGGAGGTAGGGGAAGCCCTAAATGAGTTTTTTGCTTCTGTCTTTACAAAAGAAACAAACTTTGTAGTGAATGAAACCTTTGAAGAGCAGGTGTGCATGCTAAAATGGATAGAGATAGAGGAAGCTGATGTGCTGAAAATTTTGTCAAACATTAAGTTGCCAGGCCCAGACGAGATTTGTCCTCGGCTTCTTTGGGAAACGAAAAATGTAATTGCTTCGCCATTTGCGAAGATCTTTTCATCCTCGCTCTCCACTGGAGTTGTACCTGAGGACTGGAAAGAGGCAAATGTAATTCCTCTCTTCAAGAAAGGAAATAGGGAAATCCCCGACAATTACAGACCAGTAAGTCTCACGTCTGTCATCTGCAAGGTGTTAGAAAGGGTTCTGAGGGATAGGATTTATGATCATCTAGAAGAGCATGGCTTGATTAAATGCAGTCAACACGGCTTTGTGAGGGGCAGGTCATGCCTCACAAACCTTATTGAGTTCTTTGAGGATGTGACTAGAAAGGTTGATGAGGGTCGAGCTGTGGATGTGGTGCATATGGACTTCAGCAAGGCATTTGATAAGGTTCCCCATGGTAGGCTCATTCAGAAGGTCAGGAGGAATGGGATTCAAGGGAACATAGCTGTCTGGATATAGAATTGGCTGGCCAACAGAAGACAGCGAGTGGTAGTAGAAGGAAAATATTCTGCCTGGAGGTCTGTGGTGAGTGGTGTTCCACAGGGCTCTGTCCTCGGGCCTCTATTGTTTGTAATATTTATTAATGACTTGGATGAGGGGATTGAAGGATGGGTCAGCAAGTTTGCAGTTGACACAAAGGTTGGAGGTGTCATTGACAGTATAGAGGGCTGTTGTAGGCTGCAGCAGGACATTGACAGGATGCAGAGATGGGCTGAGAGGTGGCAGATGGAGTTCAACCTGGATCAATGCGAGGTGATGCATTTTGAAAGCCGAGTACAGGATTAAGGATAGGATTCCTGGCAGTGTGGAGGAACAGAGGGATCTTGGTGTGCAGGTACATAGATCCCTTAAAATGGCCACCCAAGTGGACAGGGTTGTTAAGAAAGCATATGGTGTTTTGGCTTTCATTAACAGAGGGATTGAGTTTAAGAGTCGTGAGATCTTGTTGCAGCTCTATAAAACTTTGGTTAGACCGCACTTGGAATACTGCGTCTAGTTCTGTTTGCCCTATTGAAAGATGTGGATGTTTTGGACAGGGTTCAGAGGAGGTTTACCAGGATGCTGCCTGGACTGGAGGGCTTATCAGTGGTTGACTGAGCTCGGACTTTTTTCGTTGGAGAAAAGGAGAAAGAGAAGGGACCTAATTGAGGTATACAAGATAATGAGAGGCATAGATAGAGTCGATAGCCAGAGACTATTTCCCAGGGCAGAAATGACTAACACACGGGGTCTTGGTTTTAAGCTGGTTGGAGGAAAGTATAGAGGGGATGTCAGAGGCGGGTTCTTTACACAGATAGGTTGAGAGCATGGAATGCATTGCCAGCAGCAGTTGTGGAGGCAGGGTCATTGGCGACATCTAAGAGACTCCTGGACATGCATCTGGTCACAGAAATTTGAGGGTGCATATATGAGGATCAGTGGTTGGCACAACATTGTGGGCTGAAGGGCCTGTTCTGTGCTGTACTGTTCCATGTTCTATGTTCTATGTTCAGTGCCATTAACAGGAAGGGCATTTCCCAGTGTTGCTCATTCCATCGATCAGCTTGCCACATTTCAGTGAATTTGACAGGTTCTTTCGCTTTCCATTTATTGGTTCATTTAAAATTTATAGGTTGAATTTCTCAGCATCAAACTCTTTAAGGCATTTGGCAAATTTGGCAGGTCTCACAGGGAGCTGTCACCTCCAGAAGCAAGAGACTTACTTTTAATTTCTACTCCTCGTTCTTGGAACTAAATATCAATTGCTCACCGTGCTCCTTGGACCCACTGTTCTGTGCCTTTGGAAGCTGATGTGCTTCTCATCTAAAACACTGTGATCTCTTCCGAACAGGTTTGCTTAGTTTCTGTCTTTTCCTGCTGATCCCCAGTTATAGTTCTGAACTCTGTGGGACATTTCTAATGTTTGGGATTGGCAACTGTGAACTCACTCCCCTGCGTCACAGTCTCAGTCTTTTCTCTCAGCTTCAGTCTCTTTGGTTCACTCCAATTTGTTGCCTGCTCCACTTCTCTGATTTCCACCCCACAGCACTGCATCCTACTCAACAAAAACCTCAGTGATCTGCACCTCCAGCTCACTCTTCTGTGTTGTTCCCTTCGCAACAACATTGTGGTGTCCCTGCACTTGAAGGACTATGAAGGTTCAAGAAATATAGGAGATATGGTTACTATTGGTTGTGTGGTGGACAATGAAGGAGATTACCTCAGAGTACAACGGCACCTTGATCCAATGGGAAATGGGCCGAGAGGTGGTATTTTGAGTTTAATTTAGATAAATGCGAGGTGCTGTATTTTGATAGGGCAAATCAGAGCAGGGTATTTACTGTTAATGGTAAAGTCCTGGGGAATTTTCTGAGCAAAGAAACCTTGGAGGGTGGATTCACAGGTCCTTGAAAGTAGAGTCACAGGTAGACATGGTAGTGAAGAAAACATTTGGTATGTTTGCCTTCGTTGGTCAGTGCATTGAGTATAGGAGTTGAAGGTCATTTTGCAAATGCACAGGACGTGGTGAGGCCACTCAGAGCATTGAACATAGAAAATAGAACATTCGGCCCTCGATGTTGTGTCGACCTGCGAAACGAATCTGAAACCCATCTAACCTACACTATTCCATTGTCATCCATATGTTTATCCAATGACCACTCAAACGCCCTTAAAGTTGGCAAATCTACTACAGTTGCAGGCAGGGTGTTCCACGCCCCACTATACTCTGAGTAAAGAAACTACCCCTGACCTCTGTCTTATATCTATCACCCATCAATTTAAAGCTGTGTCCCCTTGTGTCAGCCATCACCATCTGAGGAAAAATGCTCTCACTGTCCACCCTATCTAATCCCCTGATTATCTTACATGTCTCCCAGGTAAATAGTGCTGTGAAGAAGGCATATGGTGTACTGGTTTTTATTGGTAGAGGAATTGAGTTCCAGAGTCCTGAGGTCATGTTGCAGTTGTATAAGACTCTGGTACGGCCGCATCTGGAGTATTGTGTGCAGTTTTGGTCGCCATACTATCGGAAGGATGTGGAGGCACTGGGACGGGTGCAGAGGAGGTTTACCAGGATGTTGCCTGGTATGGTAGGAAAACCGTATGAGGAAAGGCTTAGGCACTTGGGGCTGTTTTCATTGGAGAAAAGAAGGTTTAGGGGTGACTTGATAGAGGTGTACAAGATGATTAGGGGTTTAGATAGGGTTGACCATGAGAACCTTTTTCCACGTATGGAGTCAGATATTACGAGGGGGCATAGCTTTAAATTAAGGGGTGGTAGGTATAGGACAGATGTTAGGGGTAGATTCTTTACTCAGCGAGTCGTGAGTTCATGGAATGCCCTGTCAGTAACAGTGGTGGACTCTCCCTCTTTATGGGCATTTAAACGGGCATTGGATAGGCATATGGAGGAAAGTGGGCTAGTGTAGGTTAGGTGGGCTTGGATCGGCGCAACATCGAGGGCCAAAGGGCCTGTACTGCGCTGTATTTTTCTATGTTCTATGTCTCATTTAAGTCCCCTCTCAACCTTCTTCTTTCCCTCAGTTTTTCCTCATAAGACCTCCCTCCATACCAGGCAATCATCCTGGTAAATCTTCTTTGCATAATTCCTAATGCTTCTACATCCTTCCTATAATGTGGCAACAAGAACTGTACACAATGCTCCAAGTGCAGCCACAATGCTCCAGAGCTTTGTACAGCTGCAACATGACCTCATGGTTCTGAAGCTCAATCCCTCTACCAACACACCGTATGCCTTCTTAACAAATCTATCAACTTGGGTGACAACTTTCAGGGATCTATGTACATAGATACCAAAATCTCTCTGCTCATCCACACTGCCAAGAAGTTTATCATTTCCCCGCTATACTGTGTTCCTGTTACTCCTTCCAAAGTGAATCACCCCACATTTTTCTGCATTAAATTTCATTTGCCACCTCTCAGTCCAGCTCTGCAGCTTATTTCATTAGATTTTTTTTCATTAGATTACTTACAGTATGGAAATAGGCCCTTCGGCCCAACAAGTCCACACCGACCCGCCGAAGCGCAACCCACCCATACCCCAACATATACCCCATACCTAACACTACGGGCAATTTAGCATGGCCAATTCACCTGACCTGCACATCTTTGGACTGTGGGAGGAAACCGGAGCACCCGGAGGAAACCCACGCAGACACAGGGAGAACGTGCAAACTCCACACAGTCAGTCGCCTGAGGTGGGAATTGAACCCAGGTCCCTGGCGCTGTGAGGCAGCAGTGCTAACCACTGTGCCACCGTGCCGCCCAGCTCTCTGTATGGCTCTGTATCTATGGCTCTCTGTAACCTGCACGGTGGCACAGTGGTTAGCACTGCTGCCTCACAGTACCAGAGACCCGGGTTTAATTCCTGCCTCAGGCAACTGTCTGTGTGGAGTTTGCACATTCTCCCCATGTCTGTGTGGGTTTCCTCGGTTTCCACCCACAGTCCAAAGATGTGCAGGTTAGGTGAATTGGCCATGCTAAATTGCCCGTAGTGTTAGGTAAAAGGGTAAATGTAGGGGATTGGGTCTGGGTGGGTTACTCTTTGGAGGGTCGGTGCAGACTTGTTGGGCCAAAGGCCTGTTTCCATGCTGTAAGTAATCTAAGCAACATCCTTCGGCACCGTCCACAACTCCACGGACCTTAGTGTCGTCGGCGAATTTACTAACCCATCCTCTACGCTCTGAACAAGGTCGTTTATAAAAATGACAAACAGCAGTGGCCCCAAAAAAGATCCTTGTGGTTAACCACTAATAACTGAATTCCAGGATGAACATTTCCAATCAACCACCATCCTCTGTCTTCTTTAAGCTAGCTAATTTCTGATCCAAACCACTAAATCCCCCTCAATCTCATACCTCCATATTTTCTGCAATAGCCCACCATGGGGAACCTTATCAAAATGCTTTACTGAGATCCATATACAACAATCAATCACTTTACCCTCATTCATCTGTTTGTTCACCTTTACACAGAACTTACCCATTACAAAACCGTGCTGACTATCCCTAATCAACTTAGTTCTTCCTAGATGATTGTAAATCCTATCTCTTATAATCTTTTCCAACATTTCATAACTGAAATAAGGCTCACTCGTCTATAATTGCCATGGTTGTCCCTACTCCCCTTCTTGAACAAGGGGACAACATTTGCCATCCTCCACTCTTCTGGCACTAGACTGCATCCCAGTATTCTCCTCGACAACATTGTCTTTTTCTAGTATGAATACTGATAAAAAGTATTCATTTACCACCTCTCCTATCTCCTTGGATTCCACACACAATTTCCTTCTACTGTCTTTGACTTGCCCTAATCTTTCTCTAGTCATTCTTTTATTCCTGACATACTTACAGAAAGCTTAATGAAACTTCTTGATTCTACCTGCTAATGACTTCTCATATGCCCTCCTGGCTTATCTCCACTCTCTCTTTAGGTCCTTCCTGGCTAACTTGTAACTCTGAAGTGCCTTAACTGAGCCTTCATGTCTCACCCTCACATAAGCTTCCTTCTTTCTCTTGAGAAGAGATTCAACTTCTTTAGTAAACCACAGTCCCTCACTCAACTACTTCCTCCCTTCTAACACATATATACTAATCAAGGACAAGCTCCACATTTTAATTGTGCCCATTCCCTGTAGCTTCATTCCCCATCCTATGCATCCTAAATCTTGCCTAATTGTATCATAATTGCCTTTCACCAGGCTCTAACGGCATTTTCTTAGCAGCAGTTGCAGTGAGAGGAGCGACAGCAAGGACCAGAGACCTGACAGGAAGGAATAACTTACTTTGGGAGATCAGTGTTCCTCATTTTCTCGGCAGCAGTTGCATGGGAAAGTGACAGCGAGGACCAGAGGTCCGATGGGAAGGTAGAAGTAAAGTTTAAAAACTTACCTCATGTATAGGCAGAGCGCACTGAGCAGGAGCGGATAGGGACTGCTGGGTAAGTGAGGCTTTATATTTGGGCCGATGCTTTACCCGAAATACTACTCGGGTAGTGTCTCCCACCCATCCTCCTCTTCTGAACAAAAAAAGGTTTCTGTGTGCTGGATTGATAAGGTGACTAGTGGGAGTGGCAGATAGGGTAGTTGAATGTTCCTCTTGCAGAATGTGGCAATGTCCCTGCTGACTTCATCTGCATGAAGTGCACCCAACTTCAGCTCATTGAAAACTGCATTAGGGACTGGAGCTAGAGCTGGATGAACTTCGCATCATTCAGGGGTGGAGGGAGTTATTGAGAGGAGTAACAATGAGGTAGTCACACCTCAGGTACAAAAGGAAGGTTGATGGGTTAATGTCAAGGGACAGAAAGGGATCAGACAGGCAAAGCAGGGATCCCCTGTGGCTGTTCCCCTCAACGAGTATATCATTTTGGATACTGTTGGGGGTGGTGGTGACACACAATGGGGCACAGGTCTCTGGCACAGAGTCTGTCCATGTACTCAAAAGGGAAGGGGGAAGGGGAGCAGAGCATTAATCATTTGGGACTCCATAGTTAAGAGGGGCAGACAGGAGGTTCTGTGGGAATGAGAGAGATTCACGGTTGGTGTGTTGCCTCCCAGGTACCAGGGTTCATGATGTTTCTGATCATGTTTTTGGGATCCTTGAGGTGGAGGGGGAGCAGCCCCAAGTCATGGTCCACATAGGCACCAATGACATAGGTAAGATGGCGATTTAAGGCTGAAATTCAGGAACTAGGGTGAAAGATTCGAGATAGGACAAACAGAGTTGTTGTCTCTGGTTTGTTGCCCATGCCATGTGCTGGTGAGGCGAGGAAAAGGGAGAGAGGGGAGTTGAACATGGGGGATGGTGCAGGAGAGAGGGTTTTGGATTCCTGGATAATTGGAGCTCTTTCTGGGGTAAGTGGGGCCTTTACAAAAAAGGATGGTCTTCACCTGAGCAAGAGGGGTATCAATATCCTTGGGAGGGAGATTTGCAAATGCTGTTCGAATGGTTTTAAACAAATTCAGCAAGGGGATGGGAACCTAAATTGCAGTTAGAATGCAGAGGAAGTTGAGAGTAGGGAGGTCCAAAATAAGGTTTCAGGGTCGCAAGAAGGCATCGGAAAGCAAACATTCGTTTGAAGTGTGGAGAAAGTGAAGACTGCAGATGCTGGAGCTCAGCGTCGAGAGTGTGGTGCTGGAAAAGCACAGTAGGTCGTGCAGCATCCGAGGAGCAGGAGAATCGAAATTTCAACCATAAAGCCCTTCATTAGGAAGTGTGTTTGAAGTGTGTCTATTTCAACACCAGGAGCATCCGGAATAAGGTGGGTAAACTTGCAGTGTGGGTCAGTACCTGGGATTTTGATGTTGTGCCCATTTCAAAGACATGGGTAGAGCAGGGACAGGAATGGATGCTGCAGGTTCTGGGATTTAGATGTTTCAGTAGGAACTGAGAAGATGGTAAAAGAGGTGGGGATGTGGCATTGTTAATCAAGGACAGTATAACAGTGTCAGGAAGGATGTATGAGGACTTGTCAACTGAGGTACTATGGGCTGAGATTAGAAACAGAAAAGGCGAGGTTACCCTGTTGGGAGTTTTCTATATGCCTCTGAATACTTCCAGAGATTCAGAGGAAAGGATAGCAAAAATGATTCTCGATAGGAGCGAGAGTGGCAGAGTTAGTCAAGGGCAATATTATGGCTGCAGAGAAGTAATTTGAGGACTCATCAACTGAGGTAGTATAGGCTGAGATTAGAAACAGGAAAGGAGAAGTTACCATTTTGGGAAGTTTCTGTAGACTTCCAAATAGTTCCAGAGATGTAGAGGTTAGGATAGCAAAGATGACCCACGGAGGGAGCGAGAGCGATAGAATAATTATTATGGGGTCTTTAACTGAGAATACTATAGTTCAAGTACTTTCAACGGATCAGTTTTGGAGGGCCGAAGGGCCTGTTCCTGGGCTGTAAATTTTCTTTGTTCTTTGTTCTTAATTAACCATTGTGTTCAGTTCTGGACTTCCTACTTTCAGAAGAATGTCATGAAACTTGAAAGGGTTCAGAAAGGATTTAAAGGAAGGATGTTACCAGGGTTGGAGGGTTTTTAGTTATAGGGAGAGTCTGAATAAGCTGGAGCTATTTTCCCTGGAGCATTGGAGGCCGAGGGGTGACCTGATAGAAGTTTATAAAATCATGATAAACAGTCAATGTTTTTCACCCAGGGTAGCAAAGTCCAAACCTAGAAGGCATAGGTTTCAGTTGAGAGGAGAAGAGTTAAAAGAAACCTAAGGGGTAACGTTTTCACACAAAGGGTGGTACGGGTATGCGGATATGGAATGAACGGCCAGAGGAGGTGGTGGACGCTGGTATAATTATAATATCTAAAGGCATTTGGATAGAATAGGAAGAGTTTAGAAATTCTGGCAAATGGGACTGGATTAATTTAGGATATCTGGTTGGCATGGATGAGTTGGATCGAAGGGTCTGTTTCCATGCTGTATATCTCTACGACTCTCTGACTTTTAAGGTAGCTGACCACCTTCTCAAGGCAGTTAGTGATGCTCACATCCCATGAATGAATTGAAAACAACTGTTGATCCTTATTCTCCCTCTGTCTGGTTTTGTGAAATGAGGTGAGCAACTCTGTAGAAGAATAAACTCAAAGAAATTTTGATCACCCGACCCTCACACCAGAACAGAACATACTCAAAAGGAATATCATCTGCAGTTTTATACTTAGATCTTGTTATTATCATTTTGTTTGGATGCAGTTTTGGCAAAACTCAATGCCAGGGCATTGTCTGCGCTGGCATCCCATCCTGTCACCTCCCTGAAACATCACAGAGCATTTCCCATTCAACAAGTTGTTTTGAAGTCTGCAGTCATATTTAAAGAATGGTCCTTGTGTGAGAGTCTGGAGAACAGCAGGTCATTGTCAGTAAGGGCTGATGGCTGCATAAGAAATAGGGACCATGTGAGGATTCATGTTAGAAGTGGAACATCCAATGTTTCTGCAACATTTCTGGGCCTATTGTTTTAATATGGGTCTAATCATGCTCTGAGAAGTCTCACAAAAGCCTATTCTACATTTATCTGCTGATATTGCAGCTATATCTTGGTGAGTTTAAAGCCAAATTATTCTCTCCAGCACATCAGGATATTGATGAAATAAAAACATTGGATTATACAAATTATCCTTCATTTAACACAAGATTTTCTGACTGTAGACAGCTTGATGGTGTAGCTTTGCTCAGCAACCACACATATTAATGAATTTGGACACTTTTATTGAATCCAATTTTGTGATGTTTGTGATGAACAAGATGACCACCAATACTGAGCACTGGGTAATTGGCCCTTGAATTGAAATATACAGATTACCCTTAAGACGGAAATCCAACTGTCCTTTCATCTCAATATCCTCAGGCAATGGTTGAGTCAGCTTGGTCAGTATTGACAGCTTGGATTTGGGAGTTGTAACAGGACACCATGGAGAGCTGCGTGCCTTCTTTTGTGGTGTGACTCTCCATGGAAGGGGGACAGTACCTTGAATCAGCTGAGAGGTACCACTGAGTGCACGATCGCCGCCACTTTCTGCCTAGTTCCATTTGTACCTGAACAACCAAATGCAAAGACATTTACAGGAAGCTGCAAGGCATTACAAGCTGCTGTACCTCTCAATCATTAACACATTGTAACATGCAATAATGTCAACCGATAGAAGCCTAATGAAGGGAAATATTTGTCCAAGTTTTAATGTCTGAGTTTGGGGAATATATGTTTGATCTGTACTGACCCTATGGGGTTGATCTTTAGGGCAGATTGGGAGGAGATGGATTCGCTAGAATTGTCTCATCCACAATGGTATGACTCTGTTTGTGAACAGATTTAAGTCAGTTCAAACAAGACTTAAGTTTTGTTTCAGAACATATCATGATACAAAGTGTGAGATTTATAAATATGTTAAACTCATTTATTTTAGAGTTTGGATTTTGAACCAGTGGTGGAGATTTAGGTCTGTGTATTTGACAGTCTTTAATGATTAACTTGTCAGCCATGATTTTGTTTTAAAACAAGTATGGGAGAGAGACTTCCTGGAGTGGTAATGGCAGTTTGTTATATTGGGAGAGTTTTACAAGTGAACAGAATAAACATTGAAGAGCATTAGCTTACTTTCAGTTAGCGGGATCAGGTATTAATTTTGTTTTTGCTTAGGGGAAACTCTCATAGCTGGGAAAACTCTCAGTGTCAATTTGCAGATGTCCTTGTTGAAGATGAAAGCATGAATCTTCCTCACAGAGAAAGAAGCTAGTTTAGAAAAGTTGAGAAAGAGTTTACCTCACTGCAAGAGTTTTAGTTTGAAAAGTCCAGATCAGAACTGCTGTTAGAACCCCAAAGGGTTATTCAATACTGAGAAAGTCTAAGCTTAGTTGTACGAACACTCAAGGAAGAAATTCTCAAAACTGGGAATGAGTTAAATCAAATCCTTGGATGTGATAAAAAAGGAAATTCTCACTGGTCTCTGAATACTGTAGAAGAATGCCATTGGGATAGATGGGATATTGAATTTTTACTGTGAGTTTTGAAATCTTCCAAATTGCATTATAAATAGCTTGATTTATTCTATCATAACAACTTTTCTTTTGCACAGTACTTTGGTATTATTATTAAAGCCAGATCTGCAGCATTGCTTGTGCGTTTCAGTGAAAGACCATCTGGTTAAGTAATAAAATGTGTGATCTATCAACACGGCTTTCATTGGCATCTGCATTGTCTAATAATAATAGCTGCTGAGATTATAACAATATGTTGTGAAACAGCGATTACTTTCAATGCAGTGTAATGCCAATCTCCAAGTTGCTAACCTGGGATGTTAAAGAGGGAGGTGACATGGAAATGCATTCAATTAATGGTAAGGTTCTGGAAAGCGTTGCTGAATAAAGAAATTTAGGGTGCAGGTTCCTAGTTCCTTAAAAGTGCAGAAGTAGGTAGATAGGATAGTGAAGAAGGTGTTTGGTATGCTTGCCTTTATTGGTCAGTGCATTGAGTATAGGAGTTTGGGAGGTCATGTTGCAGCTGTACAGGGCATTGGTTAGGCCACTTTTGGAATACTGTGTGCAATTCTGGTCTCCCTGCTACAGGAAGGATGTTGTGAAACTTGAAAGGATGCAGAAAAGATTTACAAGGATGTTGCCAGGGTTGGAGGGTTTGAGCTATAGGGAGAGGCTATTTTCTCTGGAGCATCAGAGGCTAAGGGGTGACCTTATAGAGGGGTGACCTTATAAAATCATGAGGAGCATGGATATGGGTAAATAGACAAGGTCTTTTCCCTGGGGTGGGGGAGACCAAAACTAGAGAGTGTAGGTTTAAGGTGACCTAAGGGCAACTTTTTCACATAGAAGGTGATGTGTGTATGGAATGAGCTGCAACAGAAAGTGGTAGAGGCTGGTTTTTGAGTTGGAAAGGTTTAGAGGGATATGGGCCAAATGCTGGCAAATAGGACTATATTTATCTAGGATATCTGCTCGGCATGGAAAAGTTAGACTGAAGAGTGTTTTTCCAAGCTATATATCCCTATGATTCTATGAAGATAAGTAGCTTAGACATTCTTGCTGTGAAATAACAGATCAACTTCACACCTCCATGGGCCTAACTCTGGAAACTTCCACAAAAAACAACTACATAAATTTAAATGGCAACATTAAATAGCAATAAATGTCACAAGATGCTTCAAAGAAACTTAATGAAATGAATGGATGAGGTGGATTGGCCATGGTCAATTGCCCTACAGTGTCCAGGAATATACCCACTAGTAGATTAGCAAATGTATAGTTATGGGAATAGGGTGGGAGACTGTGTCTAGTAAGATTACCTTTGGGAGGTCGGTACAGATTCGATGGCCAAATGACCTGTTTCCACACTGTATGATTTGAGGAAATCTGCCAGTGAACCACATGAGTATCTTAAAAGCTGAAAGTGAGGTATGCAGGTGTAAAGGTATAGGGAGCATATTGCAGAGTAGGGGCAAGGCAACTGAAGGCAGTGCCACCAATGTTCGAAAAATTAAAACTCAAGTTAGCTTTGCAATAAAGGATGAGAGAATGCAATAGAATCTAGTATAATCAGGAGGCGACATGGTATGTTGGGAATTCACATGCTACCACATAGAGCATGATATCTTGGAAAGCTCCTAACAAGCAAGATTCCCTGATTGTCTGCTGCAATATCACTTGTTGAACACTGGGATACAGTCATAATCAACTAACATTGATAGGTTATTGTGTTGTTGATCTTACCTCTCCATTCAAAAAACAGTAGAGGACTGCAACAATGAAACCCTGGGAACAGAGAACAGAGTGTCACAATCTGGTTGTATATTTAGATATTAAACCAATGTAATGAAAATGACCAATACCAGGTAAATCATGAATTAACTTTCAAACAGTCATTTTAAGCCGAGTCCCAACTTTCTGATTCAGTGTGAGGATCTCTGCACTGGATACACTAAAGATGAATGGTTACCCTGTAGATGAATAGATTAGGTCCGTGTGTGCCTTGCATTAGTCAAAATCATAAGTAATTATGAATGGTCTCTCTCCACTCAACTTCTTAAATCCTGCATGAAGGTCCAGTTAATGTCTAAGATGATCTGTCTAAGATGATAAGCGGCGCATATAAAAAATGACTGTGAATTGAATAGTGCTTGAATTAATATCTCTCTGAGGATGATTAGCACTTTTTTTTATTCACTTATGGGATGAGGGCAGTACTGGCTAGGTCAGCATTTATTACCCATCTCTCATTGTCGAGAGGGCAGTTAAGAGACAACCACATGTGAAGTCATATGTAGGTGAGAGCAGGTAAGAATGGCCATTTCCTTCCCTAAAGGACATTAGTGAACCAGACAAGGGTTTCCTGATAATCGGCAATGGACTCACGGTCATCATGAGTCTCAATTCCAGATTTTTATTGAATTCAAATTCCCCCATATGCTGTGGCAGGATGCAAACTCAGATCCCCAAAACATTACCTGGGCCTCTCCATCAACAGTCATGTGATAATACCTATTATCTGTCACCTCCCTCTAATTTACACTAATACCTGATCTAAGTTTGATTAGTGTTTATACTAGTATGCCACTGGTGCTGCCCTGCTTAATTAATTTTGGAATGCAACCTGCCTATTTAAACTCAAAAATCACACAATACCAGATTATAATCCAATAGGTTTATTTGGGAGGCACTAGTTTTTGAAGCACAGCTTCTTCATCAGGTGGTTGTGGAGCAGGACCACAACCACCTGATGAAGAAGCAGCACTTCAAAAGCTGGTGCTTCCAAGTAAACCTGTTGGACTATGACCTGGTGTTGTGTGACTTTTAACTTTGTCCACCCCAGTCCAACACCAGCTCCTCCAAATCATGCCTATTTAAAGATTGTTGCCATTGGCTTCATTCTAGAATTCTTGCTGTCTGTTCAAAACTGATTAAAGTAGCAGTCTATTACTGAAGCTAAATACAAAGAACAAAGAAAATTACAGCACAAGAACAGACCCTTTGGCCCTCTAAGCCTGTGCTGATCCAGATCCTTGATCGAAACCTGTCATCTATTTTCTAAGGATCTGTATCTCTCTGCTCCCTGCCCATTCATGTATCTGTCTAGATGCATCTTAAATGACACTATCGTGCCCGCCACTACACACCTCTGCTAGCAATACGTTCCAGGCACCCACCACTCTGCGTAAAGAACTTACCATGCATATCTCCCTTAAACTTTTCCCCTCTCATCTTGAACTCGTGACCCCTAGTAAGTGAGTCCTCACTCTGGGAAAAAGCTTCTTGCTATCAATTCTGTCTGTTCCTCTCATGACTTTGTAGATCTTAGTCAGGTCCCCCCTCAACCTTCATCTTTCTAATGAAAATAATCCTAACCTACTCAACCTTTCTTCCTAGCTAGCACTCTCCATACCAGGCAATATCCTGGTGAACCTCCTCTGCACCCTCTCCAAAGCATCCACATCCTTTTGGTAATGTGACGACCAGAATTGTGCGCAGTATTCCAAATGTGGCTGAACCAAAGTTACAACTGTGACATGACATGCCACTCTTGTACTTAAATGGAGTGGATGATAAAAGTAAAAACTACAGCAGAAAGTATACCTATTATGTCTGGCACCATCTGTGTAGAGAATAACTGAGTTCTGACAAAAGGTCATAGCCTGGAACATTAACTCAGTCTCTCCTCCTCAAATGTTGCTAAACCTTTCAACATTATCTGCTTTTATTTGAAGCAGCAGATCATGGAATGTTGGCAGATTCCTTAGGTTGATTTTTAACAGTATCCCTACCCAGATTCTATTTGGTTAATGCCTGATAGATTTAGACTGAGACCATTGAACACACTTGGATCATTGCACTTCATATTCATTCATGGCAATACCGTTTCTTAAGGCAATATACCTTCCAAAACAACAATGTTCTATTTTGGCAATTTAATTCAACTGTTGATTTTGAGACTAAGAGTTGAATTGTGTTAATAGCAGCGACATAATATGAGCAACATGTAGGTGCTGTACAGATCAGTCATGATCTAACCGAATAGCACAATAGTTACTCCTGTTCTTATACTGTTTGCTCAATCACTGTTAACCAAAGTTACATTTATAATTCCTTTCCATTCACATGCCTCTTAAAAGACTGATGCCATTCAAGACTGTCAGAACACTCACCTGGAAGGATCCCAGAACAAGGTCAAACACCAGTCGGAAGTAGACATTCAGATGGTCAGGGACAAAGACAAAGATAATGTAGTTTACCCCAAACAATGGGATGAGCAGTAAAGTGGACTTCGCTAGTCTCCTTTGAATAAGAGATATCAAACAATTAACAGCAAATAATTTTGGATCTTATATTTTCAGATGGAACTATTTGATATAAATTTATTGACGGGTTCTTATACCCATGGAACTAAATTAAATGGGGAAAGAATAACCAGTAATCAGAAATGAGTTTCCTTTTGCTTAGTTCAAAATATTTGGGATTTAAAATGAATCTTGGCTAACCCAGCGAAAGCTGTGAATTTGGATCTCCTTTCCATTGATATCACTCATAGAAAGGGCTATTTGAGTCCTGGGGAAGCTCCATTTATTTTAATTAGGATCAGTTTGGGATCTGATCCATCAGGAATGAATCCCAGGAAGATCTCTCTCAATGGGTAGCATGGTGGCTCATGGTTAGCACTGCTAACTCACAGTGCCATAGGACCTGGGTTTAATTCCAGCCTCAGCAAACTGTCCACGTGGAGTTTGCATATTATCCCCATATCTGCATCGGTTTCTCCTGGGTGCTCTGGTTTTCTCCAGGCTACATGGAGAAAATTGTTTTTAATGTTAGGATTAGCCATGGTAAATGCAGAGTTGTGGAGGGTGGGAGAGTCGGTGAATCAATAGGCTGAATGCTCTGCCTCTACACTGTAGAATTTCTATGAGTTGGATTTCTGTGTGCTTTAGCACCAGTGAATCACACTGATTTTGGGGGTGCCTGGCTCCAAGATTAGTGTCAAGGCTTACATTTTAATAGTGTAAAATCATGTAGTATACTGAATGCACTGAAAATATATAATTTTCTCAATCACTCTGTATGACAATTATCATGGGGGATTTTAATCTACATCGATTGGTCAAACCAGCTTGGTCAGAGTAGCCTTGAGGAGGAGTTAATTGAATATATCTGCGATAGTTTTCTTGAACAGTATGTAATGGAACCAATGAGGGAGCAAGCTATGTGTAATGAGACAGGAGTTAGGGATCTTTTTGCAAGGAACAATCATGGTTTGGTTGAATTTAAAATACAGATGGAGAGTGTGAAGATAAAATCCAAAACCAGGGTCCTGTGCTTAAACTGATCCTGAGCAGCATGGTGGCTCAGTGGTTAGCACTGCTACCTCACAGCACCAGGGACGTGAGTTCAATACCAGCCTCAGGTATTGAATATTGCTTGCATATTCTCCCCGTATCTGTGTGGGTTTCCTCTTGACGCTCCTGTTTTCTCCCACAATCCAAAGACATGCAGGTTAGGTGAATTGCCCATCTTGCTCAGGGATGTGTAGGTTAGCTGCATTAATCAAGGGTAAATGTAGAGTAATAGGGCAGGGGAATGGGTCTGGGTGGGTTACCCTTCGGAGGATTGGTGTGGACTTGTTGGGCCAAATGGCTTGTTTCCACACTGTGGGGATTCTATGAAGTAAAGAAGGGAGACTTCTATAGGCTGACGAGGGAGTTGGCTAAAGTAGACTGGAAAACCACATGACTTATTCTCTGGTGGGACAGTTGATGAGTAGTGGAGGACTTTCAAAGCAATTTTTCAAATTGTTCAGCAGAAGTATATTCTAGTGAGAAGGAAGGCGTAATCTGCCATGGATGTCTAAGGAAATAAGGGAGGCTGTCAAATTGAAACAGAAGGCATACAAAGCGGCCAAGATCAGCGGAAAACGAGAAGATTGGGAAAGCCACAAAAAGACCTATGAAGAAAAGTAAGATAGAACATGAGAAAAAACTAGCACAGAATATAAAGACAGATAGCAAATGTTTCTATAAATACATAAAACAAAAAAAGCATTTCTGGAGTAAATGTTAGTCCTTTAGAAGACAAGAAGGAGCATTAAGTCATGGGATATGATGAAATGGCCGAAGCATTGAGTGGGTATTTTGTGTCAGTCTTCACAGCGGAGGACACAAATGACATGCTAGTAATTGACAAAGAGATAAAGGCAAGTGAGGATCTTGAAACAATCATTATCACCCAAGAGGTAATATTAGGCAAGAAAATTCAGCTAAGGATAGATAAGTCTCCTGGCCCTGATGGAATGCATCCCAGGGTACTACAAGAGATGGTGGGAGAAATAACAAGTGCACTTGTGGTAATTTTCCAAAGTTCGCTGGACTTTGGGGCAGTTCTAGCAGATTGGGAAACAGCAAATGTGATGCCGCTGTTTAAAACGGGCAGTAGACAAAAGATGGGAAATTCTGGACCGGCTAACTTAACTTCTGTGGGGAAGATGCTTGAGACTATTATCAAAGACTATTAGCAAGGCATCTAGATAGAAATTGTCCCATTGGGCAGACGCAGCATGGGTTTTAGATCCAGATTCCCTACAGTGTGGAAACAGACCCTTCGGTCCAACAAGTCCACACAGACCCTCCGAAGAGTAACCCACCCAGACTAACTTCCCTCTGACTAATACACCTAACACTATGGGCAATTTACCATGGCCAATTCACCTGACCTGTACATCTTTGGACTGTGGGAGGAAACTGGAGCACCCGGAGGAAACCCATGCAGACATGGGGAGAATGTGAAAACTCCACACAGATAGTCGCCCAAGGCTGGAATTGAATATGGGTCCCTGGTACCGTTAGGCTACAGTGCTAACCACTGAGCCACCATGCTGCCCCTAAAGGGTGTTCATGAAAGGCAGGTCATGCTTAACTAATCTTTTGGAATTCTATGAAGACATTATGTACACAGTGGACAATGGGGACCCAGTAGATGTAGTGTACCTAGATGTCTAAAAGGCCTTTGACAAGGTGCCGCACAAGAAGCTGCTGCACAATATGGATATAGTATTAGCATGGATAGAGGATTGGAAGCAAAGAGTGGGGATAAATGAGTACTATTCTGGTTGGTAACCAGTGACTTGTGCTGTGCCTCAGGGATTGGTGTTGGGACCGCAATTATTTGCAATTTACGTAGATGATTTGGAGTTGGGAACCACGTGTAGTGTGTCAAAGTTTGTAGATGACCCTGAGATGAGTGGGTGAGCAAAGTGTACAGAAGACTGTGAAATTTGCAGAGGAATATAGATACTTTAAGTGAGTCAGCAAAGGTCTGACAAATGGAATACAATGTTAATAAATGCAAAGTCATTCATTTTGATAGGAATAACAGCAAAAAGGACTATTACTTTAGTGCTAAAATGCTGTAGCATGCTGCTATACAGAGGAAGCTGGGTGTCCTTGTACATAAATCACAAAAGGTTGGTCTGTAGATGCAACAGGTAATGAGGAAAGCAAATGGAATTTTGTCCTTCATTGCAAAAGGGATTGGGTTTAAAAGCAGGGAGGTTATGTTGCAGCTATACAGGGTGCTGGTAAGGCCACACTTGGAGTACTACATGCAGTGTTAGTCTCCTAACTTGAGAAACGATGTATTGGCACTAGAGAGGGTGCAGAGGAGGGTCACTAGGTTGATTCTGGAGTTGAGAGGGTTCGTTTATGAGGGGGGAACTGAGTAGACTGGGATTATATTCACTGGAATTTAGAAGAATGAGAGGGGATCTTATAGAAACATTTAAAATTATGAACGGAATAGATAAGATAGACGTAGAGAGAATGTTTCCACCTAGGACAAAGGGGCATAGCTTCAAAATTAGGAGAAGCAGATTTAAGACTGAATTGACAAGGAATTTCTTCGCTCAGAGAGTTGTGAATCTATGGAATTCCCTGCCCAGTGAAGTGGTTGGTATCATTTTTTTGAACAATAAAGGAATTTAGGAATATGGTGAGAGGGCAGGTAAGTGGAGCTGAGGCCCTGACAAGATAAGCCATGATCCTACTGAGTGGCGGAGCAGGCTCGAAAGGCCAGATGGCCTACACCTGATCCTAATTCTTATGTCCTTATTGTTTTAAATAGACTTACTTTTATCTTCATTTCCTTTTACCCAGGGCTGGGGGAATCAGACCTGCCTGAGAAAATGTGGCTGTGAATAAACAGAGACCAACACTCACTTACCTTGTGGGAGCGAGACAAACCCTTGAGAGAACCCTGTCCAGGACCCCTCAGCTGAAAGAAGTGTGAAAGTGACATCGAAGGGAAATGAGTTGATTGCTTGTTGAGCTACTGCTGTTAGGGACGATGTTTCAACTCAAGTAACTTCTAACAACTCAAATCTTTAAGCTAGCACAGGGAAAATCAAAATTTACCAGCACAGGAGAGGGAGCTAGTTTGTCAGTAAGGGCGTAAAAAACAATACTTTTTACAAACCTACAGTTTAGAATTGATGGTACAAGACACTTAAGTGATTGTTGTACTTGCTTTACTTTTGGTTAACTTGATGTAGGGCAGAGAAGTTCATTTCCGTATCTTGTACAGCCTGCAGTACGTAGAACGTTTGAGACAACTCTGTCAGCCTGGAAGGCTTAAATGTACAGGAAATGCTGCTAATCAGAGGTGGTGCACTGCCTCCTTGAGGCTGACAGTGATATGGATAACATATTTGAGACACGGTCACTACAGTTTTAGAAATGTAGCTGGGTGAGGGAGAGGGAATCTATCAATCTATCAGAGATTGATAGATTCTTGATGTCATGAGGAATTAAGGGCTATGGGGAGAATGCTGGTAAGTGGAGTTGAAATGCCCATCAGCCATGATGGAATGGCGGAGTGGACTCGATGGGCCGAAAGGCCTTACTTCCACTCCTAATTCTTATGGTCTTATGGGTGACCATCAGTCAGAAGAGGGGAGGCAGGTTGCAGTCAGGAAAGCCCCAGAGCTCATCTCACTCAAAAACAAATTGTCTGTGTTAGCACTGCTGCCTCACAGCACCAGGGTCCCAGGTTTGGGTGACTAACTATGTGGACTTAGCACATTCTCTCCGTGTCTGCGTGGGTGTGCTCAGGTTTCATCCCATAGTCCAAAGATGTGCAGGTCAGGTGAATTAGCTATTCTAAATTGCCTAAAGTGTTAGGTGCATTAGTCAGAAGGAAATGGGTCTGGGCGGGTTACTCTTCAGAGGGTCGGTGTGGACTTGTTGGGCCGAAGGGCCTGTTTCCACATTTAGGAATCTAATCTAAATGGTAGGAGTGATGTTTTTTCAGGTGAATGCAGTCTGAATCCAGCTGTATAAGCTGGGAGGAGAAAGTGAGGAAGAGCAACAGTAATGGAAGACGTCAATAGTCTGGAGCCTCTGTAGACACATGAGGCTCCAGAATAGTGTGTTGCATCCTGAATGGAAAGGGCAAATCAGCAGAGATTGTGGCTCACATTTGTATTGACAACATGGGTAGAAAGAGGTATGAGGTCCTGCAACAAGAATTTGGAAAGCTAGGTGCAGATTGAAAAGCAGGACCTCAAAAAGAGTGTAATCTTTGGATTGTTCCAGGTGCCACTTGCATAGGAATAGATAGATAGAACAGATGAATGTGTGGCTGAAGAGCTGGAGCAGGACAGAACACTTTAGTTTCATGAATAACTGGGCCTGTTAGTGAGGAACATAGGACTAGTCCAAGTTCAACAGGTTGCACTTGAATTGGAATGGGACCGACTCCTAGTGGGGAGGTTTGTGTGCAAGAGTTAAGATATCATGTGCATCTTTATGAATGTTTGGTTAGGATACACTTAAAGTCTTGCATCCAATGTTGGTCATCACATAACAGGAAGGATATGGAAGCTTTTGAGAGGATACAGAAGAGGTTTACCAGGATGCTGCCTGGATCAGTGGGTGCGATCTATAAAAAGAGGCTAGAAAAATTAGTGTTGTTTTCTTAGACCATGGAGGCTGAGGGGAGAATTGATAGAAGTCTATAAAATTATGGCATGCATATATAGAGTTGACTGTCAGAATCTCTTTCCCGGTGTTGAAATGTCAAAGGGGCATGCATTTAAGATGATGGGAAATGTTCAAAGGAAATGTGAGGGGCAAGTTAATTTACAAAGTGGTAGGAATTTGGAAGGCACTGTCAGGTGTGGTGATGGAGACATGATAGGGGTGTTTAAGGGACTTTTAGATAAACACATGGAAGGAATGGAGGGATGTGGGCCAAGGGCAGGCAGAAGGGATTCATTTAAGTTGGTGTCATATTTGGCACAACATCATGTGTCGAGGGTCCATTCCTGTGTTGTACTGTTTCATGTTCGATGTTCCCTTGCTGGTGGTTTAAAGTAATTCAAAAAACGAATGAGATACAGAGTAGAGATACAACAGGAGATGGTGCACAGTCAAATACCAAAGAGTAACCATTTACTTTAATATGAAATGCTTGGTGAGTCAGGCAGAAGATGAGTTGGGGATGTTTATTGAATTATGTGGATATGATATAACTGTTATATTGGAGACAAGATTAAGGAAGAGACAGAATTAGCAGCTCAACATTTGTGATAATGCTTCTCCAATAACAAGGTTATATTGTTCTTGTTTTTCTTTTCAGGAGGTCGTAAAGACACAGGTTCCGAAATATCTGGGGTTGATCTACTTGAAAAGGTTTCCATGTTTTAAAAAAGAAACACTGTGCAATGAAATGGGAGTGACCTGATCTCCCAGCTCAGCTTTTCTCTAGTTTGGGTTTGGCTTGGATTTAGCAAGCAGTCAGTTGTGAAGCTACTGGACCAAAAGAAGCATCCATGCTGATCCCCCTTCTGTCTGACATCGTTCCTGAAAGACCGTGTGTTTGATTCTAACTTTTTTTTTGTCAAGGAATGACAAATGGGGATTGGGATTATTGCAAGTAGTTGGAACAGCATCATTAAGTTGGGATAATCTGTTGGGTTTTCAGATAGGTTAAGGTATTCTATATTCTGTTTTCTTTTGTTTGTGTTTCATTTGGTAATCTTCAAGGAAATTTTGTTTTGTTTAAAACTAAATGGTTGGGCTAGTTGCATCACTCCTGGAATATACACTCTATACCTGCTTAAAATAACAGTAAAGTTAGGGCCTGGGCTACCTTCTTGAAATGTTTTTGGTCGTGGTGGTGGTGGTGCGGTGGGGGTGGGGTGGGGTTAGGGGGGTGGTGGTTGGTGGGGGGTGTCTGGCTTGTCCACAACACATTCAAATATAGAATCTTAGGGTGAGTTAAAGGGTTGGGGTAAAAGAGGATGTGGTGTCTCAATGTTGAGGGGGAGGAAGTTATCCACAGTATTAGTGGCTTTAATGGGCTATAAATTGGATACATCCCCAGGTGAGATGTATTCCAGGCTGCTTTGGGAGGCAACAGAAGAGATTACAATTTTCAAATCCTTCTAGCCACAGGAGGGGGTGCCCGAAGACTGGTATGGTAAGATTATTTCAGAAGGTGGATAGTGAGGGAAGTTGTATATAGCTGCAGCAGGGTACAGATCCGTTCCAAAGTTGGAAATGGCAAGTAGAGTTTAACCCAGACAATTGTGAGGTGATGCATGTTGGGAGGTCAAATACAAGAGGAAAGTATACAATAAATGGCAGGATCCTTCAGTCATTGATACACAGAGGCATTTTAGGGTGCAAGTCTGAAACTTCCTGAATATTGCAACACAAGTGGATGAAGTGGCAAAGAACGTTTAGAGCATGCTTACCTTCATCAGTCAGGGTATTGATATAAAAGCTGGCATGTCATGTTGCCACAGTATAAAACAATAGTTAGGCCACATTTGGAGGACTGTTTGTAGTCCAGATTGTCAAACTATTGGAAGAATGTGGAGGCTTAGGATGTTGCCTGGTTTGGAGTGTAATAGCTATAGGGAGAGATTGGACAAACTTGGATTTGTTAGAGCATTAGAGGCTGAGATGCACCCTGATAGAAATACGATAATGAGAAACATTGGTAGGGTGTATCACTAGGGTGGAAATGTCAAACAGGTTTAAGGTGAGAGGGGGAAAGTTTAAAGGAAATGTGCGAGGCAAGTGTTTTTTTGCACTGAGGGTAATAAGTGCCTGGAATACAGTGCCAGGTGAAGAGCCAAAAGCATATATGACAAATTTTAAGAGGAGTTTAGACAGATATGTGAACCAGCAGAGAGAGAATAGAGAGATATGGACAGATGGGATGAGTTCAGAATGGTATCATGATTGCTGCAAACATGGTGGGCCGAAGGGCCTGTCCCTTGCTGCACTGTTCTATGTTCTAAGGGCGGTATGAATAAATTAGGAAACTACAGGCCAGTGAGTTTAATATTTGTGGTGGAGAAACTTTTGAAAAAAGTTTGAGAGACACAATTAATCTCCATTTAGAGAGGTGAGGATTAATTAAGAATTATCAGCATGGCTTCGTGAGAGGGAGATCATGTCTGACAAATTTGATTGATTTTTCGAGTGGGTGACTATGTGTGTAGATGAGGGTAGCGCATTTGATACAATCTATATGTTAGCCTTTTGACATGATCTTGTATGGGAATCTGGCCAAGAAGACAACAGCCCATGGAATCCTGGGCAATTTCACAAATTTGATCCAAAATTTGCTTTGTGACAGGAGGCAAAGGGTAGTGGTTGAAGTGTGTTTTTGTGAGTGGAAGCCTGTGCCCAGTGGATCCCTTGCTGTTTGTAGCTCACATTCATGATCTAGATATGAATTTTGGAGGTTTGGTCAGTAAATTCACAGCTGACATGCAACTTAGTAGAACATACAACATAGAATACAGACATCACAGCACAATACAGCCCCTCAGCCCTCGATGTTGCACTAACCTGTGGAGCCAATCTGAAGCCTATCTATCCTACATTATTCAATATTCATCCATATGTTTATCCACTGACCATTTAAATGCCCTTAAAGTTGGCGAGCCTACCATTGTTTCAGGCAGGGCGTTCCATGCCTCTCCTACTCTTTGAGTAAAGAAACTACCTCTGACACTGTCCTATATCTCTTACCCCTCAATTTAAATCTATGTCCCCATGTGCTAGCCATCACCATCCGAGGAAAAAGGTTCTCACTGTCCACCCTATCTAAACCTCTTATACTCTTATATGTCTCAATCAAGTCACCTCTCAATCTTCCTCTCTCTAATGTAAACAGTTTCAAGTCCCTCAGCCTTTGCTCATGAGACCTTCTCTCCATACCAGGCAACATCCTTGTAAATCTCCTCTGAACTTTTCCAAAGCTTCCACTTCCTACCTATAATGTGGTGACCAGAACTGTATGCAATACTGCAACTGCAGCCGCACCAGAATTTCATACAGCTGCAGTATGACCTTGTAGCTCCAAAACTCAATCCCTCTACCAATAAATGCTAACATACCATATGCCTTCTTAACAACCCTATCAACCTGGGTGGCAACTTTCAGGGATCCATGTACATGGACACCGATATCTCTCAGCTCATCTACACTATCAAGAATTTTACCATTTTCCCAGAACTCTTTATTCTTGTTGCTCCTTCCAAAGTGAATCACATCATACTTTTCCGCATTAAACTCTGCCATCTCTCTGCCCAACTCTGCAGCTTATTTATGTCCCTCTATGACCTGCAACATCCTTCAGCACTATCCACAACTCCACCCACCGTGCTGTCATTCGTAAATTTATATAGTGGCTCCGTGGTTAGCACTACTGCCTCACAGCACTAGGGAACCGGATTCAATTGCCTCCTCGGGCAACTGTCTGTGTGGAGTTTGTACATTCTCCCCGTGTCTGCGTGGATTTCCTTCAGGTGCTTCGGTTTCTTCCCACAGTCCAAAGATGTGCAGGTTAGGTGAATTGACCGTGCTAAACTGCCCGTAGTGTTAGGTGGTTTAGTCAGGGGTAAATATAGGGGGGTGGGTTTCTGTGTGGACTTGTTGGGCCAAAGAGCCTGTTTCCACACTGTAGGTAATCTAGGTAACCCATCCTTTTACACCCTCATCCAGGTCATTTATAAAAATGACAAACAGCTGTGGCCCCAAAACAGATCCTTGCGGTACACCACGAGTAACTGAACTCCAGGATGAACATTTCCCATCAACCACAACCCTCTGTCTTCTTTCAGCTAGCCAATTTCTGATCCAAACCATTAAATCACCCTCAATCCCATGCCTCCATATTTTGTGCAATTGCCTACGTGGGGAACCTTATCAAATGCCTTACTGAAATCCATATACACCATATTAATGGTGTAGGGAATAGTAAGAAGGAAATACAGGCTACAGGACAATATTAATGAACTGGTCAGAGGGGCTGAACAGTGGAAAATGGAATTTAGTTCTGAAAAGGATGAGGTGCTGCATCTTGGAAGGACAAATAAGGCAAGGGCGTACACAATGAAACATAGGATCCTCGTGTTATGAAGGTGTTGAGGTGCTGTACCTTTAAGAGAGTTGAAGAGCTAGCAAGGCCTGCCTGATACAGCACAAAATGTTCTACAAAGTAACAATGTAACATTTGGTTGACACAGCAAGCAGCAGCTGGGTTACCATGAGACAAAAAAACAAATTCAACCAATCAGTTTAAATTATGTCCCAAGATTAAAAAATCCAATCAAGTTTGAATTTAGTATTTTGATAATATTAAAACCAATGAAACGTTCCGAGGTTTTGGGGTATAAAACTGGACATTTTGAGCAGTTGAGAGAGAACTGCCATGGAGACTGCTGGCTCAAGACCTCTCTGAAAGGTACCTGTCTGTGGAAGAAGTTTGCATAGCAGAACATTGAGGCCAAACTGGAGAGAATCTATAGAGGAATATCTACAAAGGAGACTCAGTAAAGATGACTGTTTTCAAAGAGCGATTTTTTTTTGTAAATCTTAATTGGCATTTTTTATAACACCAGTATTGTAGAGTGGGAGGTAAAAGATAGGTTTAAGAGAAAGGAATTGTAAATAGTTGTTGGTTCGAATATTCCCTGTTTGATTTAAGGAATAAAGTTGTTAATTTTTACTTTAAATAATGACCTCTGGACACTGCCTCTCAAATTTTAAGATTGCAGCACTGGGTGAGTCTTTTCTGTTTTGCTGAAAGTTTTGCTAATTTTGCTTAAATTAGCTGAGGAGTTTACTCCATGTCGTAACATGAGGAAGTACAGAGGATCAGAGGGACCTTTGCATGCATGCCCACAGATCCTTTAAGGCAGCAGGACAGGTGGATAAGGTGGTTAAGAAGGCATTTGAGATCCTTGCCTTTATCAGTTGTTCCATTGATTATAAGAGCAGGAAGGCTATGATAGACTGTACATGACACAGCTGGAGTACCATAGCTGGATAAGGTAGATAGGGAGAAATATTTCCCCTTAATAGAGGGATCAATAACTGGGGCATGGATTTAAGGAAAAAGGCAGGAACTTCAGAAGAAATTTAAGGATTTCTTTTCACTCAATAGTAGTTGTATCTGGAACTCATTGCCTGACAAGTTGATAGAGACAGTGACCATCACAACATTTAAGAAGTGTTTGTAAGAGACCATAAGACATAGGAACAGAAATGAGGCCATTCAGCCCATCGAGTCTGCCCTGCCTCTCAATTATGGCTCAATTCTCAATCCCATTCTCCTGCTTCCTCCCTGTAACCCTTGATCCACTTGAATCTCAAGAACTACCTCAGTCTTAAATATACTCAATGACCTGGCCTCCACAACCTTCTGTGGCAATAAATTCCATAGATTCACCACTCTTCCCTTATCTCCATTCTAGAAGGTCTTACTCTAAGGCTGTGCCCTCGAATCCTAGTTTCTCCTATCAATGGAAACATCGACCCAACATCTATTCTGTCCAGGCAATTCAGTGTTCTGTTTGTTTCCATTGGATCCTCCTCAAGTCTATCAAATATAGACTCAAAGTCCTCAAACATTCCTCATGTGTTAAACTTTTCATTCCTGGGACCATTCTCATGAACCTCCTCTGAGCATGCTTCCTGAGATATGGGCCTTAAAACTGCACAATATTCCAAAGGTGGTCTGATCAGGGCCTTATAAAGTGTCAGAAGTATATTCTTGCTTTTATATTCAAGTTATCTCAAAATAAGTGCCATCATTGCATTTGCCTTCCTAACTACTGACTCAACCTGCAAGTGACCTTGAGAGAATCCTGGACTAGAACTCCCAAGTCCCTTTACAATTCAGACTTAGAACATAGAACATAGAAGGATACAGCTTCTGAATTTTCTCTCTATTTAGAAAACAGTCCATGCTTCTATTCTTCCAACCAAATTGTGTGACCTTGCATTTTCCCACATTGTACTTCATCTGCCACTTTTTTACCCACTCTCCTAACCTGTCCAAATCCTTCTGCAGGCCCCCTGCCTCATCAATGCTACCTGTTCCTCTATCTATCTTTGTATCGTCTACAAACTTAGCTAGAATCCCCTCAGTTCCTTCATCTAGATCGTTAATGTATAAAGTGAAAAGTTGTGGTCCCAATACAGAGCATTGTGGAACATCACAGCTGCCATTCTGAGAAGGATGGTTTTACCCCCACTGTCTGCTTTCTGATACCTGAAATGCCATACCATATAGGATTATGGGCCAAGTGTAGCAAAATGAAATTAGAGTGAATAGGTGCTTGATGATTGGTGTGGACATGATGGACTGAAGGGCCTCTTTCTGCGCAGTAAAACTTTAGAACTATGACTCACACAGTTAATTAATCTTTGGCAAACAACTGATTATTAGACCATTGTGACCAATATGACAGGGATTGGCAGGAATGTGGATTTGAAGTTACAACCAGATCAGGAATGACCTTGTTGAATGGTACAGCAGGCCTGAGGGGCCAAATGGACTACCCCTGCTCTTAAATTGTCTATTTATATGTACACTATTACCAACATGTTCAAAATGTGAGCCTCACATGTTTATGAAACTGGAAGAAGGGATTCAATCTTAGAAACAATAGACAGCAGAAAGTCAATGAAGGCAGCACAAGCCAGGCTCAGATCAGAATTGAAAATGTGTTGCTGGAAAAGCGCAGCAGGTCAGGCAGCATCCAAGGAATAGGAAATTCGACGTTTCGGGCACAAGCCCTTCATCAGGAATGGCTTGTGCCCGAAACGTCGAATTTCCTGTTCCTTGGATGCTGCCTGACTTGCTGCGCTTTTCCAGCAACACATTTTCAGCTCTGATTTCCAGCAGCTGCAGACCTCACTTTCTCCTCCCAGATCAGAATTGGTTTTGTGTTGCAGTGTCGTCTTGAGGGGACACTCAGTACTCACAGATATTGCCTGTATTCGCTTCCCCTGTTGTCCGATGAGTACACTTTCTGGATAAGGATCTGAATGATAGATATGAATAGGATGAAGTTCACCTGAATGAAAAAGAGAAGACCCCGTTTTATTGAGTTCAGCATTTCTGGCCTGAGGTAAAGCAACTGTCAGTGTTTAACTGTAAAGGCAAATTGTTAGACTAACTCTAGTTTCACAATGCTTTCAATTTTTGTTTTGGAGAGGATCCTCATCATATTTAAGTTGAGCAAAGGCCTGGTTTGATGGCCCTTGTGTAAATCCACCTTTGCATACTTTGTGGTTAATATCACATTGAATGATATTAGCATTCAGGCATGTTATAACTGTCCTTAGTCAATTCTGCTCCTGAAGATGTTAACAACATTTAATGTAAAAGTGTTCCCCCCACTTTAAGAAGAAAATTTTTAAAAACTTTGTATAAATTAAGATTTTGCCCTAATAGTTCACAGTGTGATTTTAACCTGTATCCTGGGCTCTGGTAGTGAAGGCTGTTTCAGCCATGGTCCTGGACAAAGATACGTCTTTGCAAACAGCAGCAAAATTCTACTTTCTCATTATCAATGGAAAAATTAAAGGGAGAGGGATGTTGTGCATTTTGTTGATTATGGTGGAGTGTCACTTTAAGATTCTAAAGGTGTGATGCTGGAAAAGCACAACAGGTCAGGCAGCATCCGAGGAACAGGACAGTCAACATTTCAGGCATAAGCCCTTCATTAGGAATGTTCCCAAAGCCACACTTTTTGACTCTGACCTCTAGGATCTGCAGTCCTCACTTTCTCTCTGACACTTTAAGAGTCCGATCACATGACATCATGATGATGTTGTTGGCCATTTTGGAGGGAATCAATTTAACCTGCATATAGAATGA
The DNA here is from genome assembly GCF_020745735.1 of Hemiscyllium ocellatum. NCBI lineage: Eukaryota > Metazoa > Chordata > Chondrichthyes > Orectolobiformes > Hemiscylliidae > Hemiscyllium > Hemiscyllium ocellatum. The sequence continues at coordinate 10,411,448 of NC_083432.1, read as the reverse complement.
ACACCTCCTTAACAAAGCTCCTGTTGTTGTTAGGAATAGGAAGGGTTTAGAGAGATATGGGCCAAGTGCTGGCAAATGGGACGAGATTAATTTAGGATATCTGGTTGGCATAGATGAGTTAGACTGAAGGGTCTATTTCCGTGCTGTACATCCCTATGACTCTAAACTCTTTGGTCTTTTGGTCCTTCTTGAAATATTATAATATGAATTTAATCCATTCTCATTTTCTGCTTCTTTAGCTTCCCCAAAATGTCTGTGTTATTCACCTCAACCATTCCATTTGCCATTCTAGCTACTCACCGAATAAAGGGATTCCTCCTGAGAGCCTACTCAATCTTTCAGTGACTCTCATATTTCCTTTGTTCTGTTCTGCCTAACTACTCTCTACATCTCCAGAACTAAAATGGGTAATTGCTTTGCTTTTTTTTGTGGAGAAAGCAGTCCCAGCCTTCCCTGACCTTTCCTGTATTGTGTAACTTCTGTTCTAGGATCATAAATATAGATTGCTTTTGCACATTCTCTGAAGCGTCTTCTCCAAAGCATTATTTTTGTGATGTGCAGAACAAGCCAGTGCACATTATGATGGTTAGAATACAACTACAGCTATGGGACAAAGTTAAAAATCACACAACACCAGGTTATAGTCCAACAGGTTTATTTGGAAGCCTTTATCAGTTAGCTGTAGAGCAAGACCATAAGATACAGAATTTATAGCAAAAGATTACAGTGTCATGTAACTGAAATGATATATTGAACAAACTTAGATTGTTGTTAAGTCTTTCATCTTTTAGAATGAGTTGTAGGTTTCGGTTCAGTAATATGTAAATCCCAGAAGTTCTTTTAAGTGACATTCTCGAGATAACTTCAGGTTTTACAAAAAAAAGGTGACCGGAACAGTCATCAGAGAGATCTGTAGAGAAGTGACCAAAGAAGGAATCATTTGGACACCTCCGGAGGGCTGCTGTCCTGGGCTTCATCAGCCACATCCATAAGGTAGAGCAAAACATTACCCAATCACAACGCAACACCATCCAAGTTCTCAAAACCAATTGCAACATTGTCATCAAACCAGCAGGTAAAAGAGGAGAGACTGTCATCCAGAATAGGACGGACTACTGCAAGGAAGTGTACCGACAACTAAACAACCAAGAACACTGCAGGTAACTACCAGCCAATCCGACCAAAGAACTAAACACATTGATCGATTCTTTTGATCCAGTCCTTCAGAGTTCCTTACGTGCTCTCATCCCATGTACTTCTCGTGAAGGGGACTTCTACTGCCTTCTGATGATAAATGAAACCAACAAACCTGGATGTCTCATTGTATCAGGCAAGGGGACCCTGTGTGAGAAGCTCTCTGGCTATATCAAAAGCATCTTGAAACCCATTGTACAGGGGACCCCTAGCTTCTGTCACGGCACCACAGATTTCTTACAGGAACTCAGCACCTACGGACTAGTTGAATCGGTAACATTCCTCATCATAATCAACATTTCAGCATTCCCCACAATGACAGCATCGCAGCAATGGCCTCAGTACTCAATACCAACAACTGACAATCTCTAAGGACAATTCTACAATTCATCAACTTCATCCTCAACCACAACGTTTTCACCTTTGACATCCAGTTCTTCATCCAGACACATGGAACAGCTACAATATGTCAACATTTTCATGCACAAATTCGAACAAGACTTCTTTGCTGCACAGGGCCTCCAACCAACATTATACACCTGATGTACTGACAACATTTTCTTCCTCTGGTTCCATGGCGAGGAGTCACTGAAACAACTACACAGTGATATCAATGAGTTTCATATCACCATCAGATTTAACATAAGCTACTGTTTAGTATCTGTCTCATTTTTGGGCACATGTATCTCCATCAAGAATGTGCACCTCAGTGAGGACTGTACCGTAAACCCACAGATAACCTCACAATGCTACACTATTCTAGCTTCCACCCAAAACATGTTAAAAACAGCCATCCCTTACAGACAAGCCCAATGCATACACAGGATCTGTTCACATGAGGAGGAATGCGACAGTCGCCTTAAGGTGCTCAAGGATGATCTAATAAGAACAGGGTATGATCCTCAACTCATTGATTGCTAGTTCCAACATGCACAGCAAAAACCATGACCTCTGCAGGAGACAGACACGGATTGCAACCGATAGGGAACCCTTCGTTGTTCAGTGCTTCTTGGGAGCCTAAGAACTACGCCATGTTCTTATTATCGATGATGATAAGTACCTTGCCAAGACCTTTCCTATGTCTCTACTTCTCGCCAAACCTTAAACAGACCATTGTTTGCAGCAAACTGCCCAGCCTTCAGGACAACATTGACCACAACACCATACACCCCTGTCATGGCAGCCACTGCAAGATATGTCAGAGTGTCAACTCGGATACCATCATTACATGTGGAGACACCACTCATCATGTATGCAGCAGATACTCACATGACTCGGCCAATGTTGTCTATCTCATACGCTACAGGTAAGGACGACCCAAGGCATGGTACATTGGTGAGACCAAGCAGACGCTACAACAATGGATGAATGGACACCACGCAACAATCACTAAACAGGGGTGTTCCCTCCCAGTTGGGGAACACTTCAGTGGTCAGGGATATTTGGCCTCAGATCTTCAGGTGACCATCCTCTGAGACAGACTTTGGGATAGGCAACAACACAAAGTGGCCTAGCAGAGGTCGATAACCAAGTTTGGTACCCATGAGGATGTCCTCAACTGGGACTCTGGGTTCATGTCACAGTCCAGGTCACCCCATTACACTCTCTCTTCCACACACGCATACGCACTCACACACACACTCAACTTCACATTCACATTCACATTCTCTCTCTCTCTCTCTCTCACACACATACACACACACACGCCTGCACAAACAGATATATGTCTATGGGGTAAATTTGTATTTGCAGAATTATATTTTCAGATACATTTTAATTTAATTCTAAATGCACAATCTGCAGGCAGTCAATCCATGTAATATTTTGAAAATTCCATTTTGGAAATAGAACCAATCTGACTCAAGATTGGGATACAGACAGATTCTAACCTCACGATTTAATGCATTATCTAAGCTGTCATAGCGCCATTTCAAATGTTTTCCTGTCATCTGCTGACCTCCTATTTGTAACTGAACAAGTTAGCTGTGCTTTAGTCATAGATTTGGAGCCAAAGGCTGTGGGCGTAAGTACAAATCCAGGGAAATAAGGCAAGCTCCAGGCTGGTAATGCAATGTAGTACTAAGGGACAGTTACACTGCTGGAGGCTTCTCAAAGGAGACATTATACTCCCTCAGGTGTTCATAAAAAGAGGACTCATGGAGTAATTTTGGAGTTGAGTATGGAAGGTTGTTTTAGCCAACATTTAGCCAACAATACGTGTAAAACCACTCATCTTGTTCTTACCATTTTGTTGTTTATTGGACCTTGCTGTATGAAAGGTGCATGACACATTTCCTCCACTAAAATAGTGACCCCACTTCAAAAATAGGGGTTGGTTAACTCAGTTGGCTGGACAGCTGGTTTGCAATGCAGAGTGATGCCAACAGCATGGAATCAATACCCTGCGTTGGCTGAGGTTACCAATCATCATCTCTCTCTCTCTCTCTCTCTCTCTCTCTTTCTCTCTCTCTAATGAGAGATAGCCCAATGGTCTGGTAAGATAACTTTACTTTTAAACTTCAAAATTACTTCCTTGCTTGTTGGGACATTGAGAGACATAAAAAAGGTCTGTAGAAATATATCTTTCTTTCCAATCTCTCGGGGATACGTTGAGACAACAGGAGGAAAATCAGACAGAAATGATCCTTTGTCCATGCATCTCCCAGCCACTAATCGCAGACTGACCTGGCATGTAGACATGAGGAGTTCTTGCTTTCCCTCTGAGACAGAACTAATGTGAGATCCTTATGGAGACCAGTAACATGGGCAACAGAGAAAATACCATGAAAACTGTCATACAACCCTGACTGAAAATGTCAATGTCAATGTCGACACAAGTATATGGAGAAATACTCACCAAAATTGTCAGAGAAACCGGAGCCTTAATAATCCAAAAATATGGAGAATCAATTGAATCCCAGCACCTGAAGGAGATGTGAAAAAATTTTATTTTTGTCTTTTGTATATGAAAATAATCTTGTGTAACTCCCAGAATAGCTACATGAACTGCTTTCAACAAAATGGTCAGTGTGCAATGCATGCGACAATGACCACAGGTAATTTAGAGGGTGGAAACAATTAACCAGGGTTCCTGACCCTGAGATAGAGTATCACTGGTGTGTGGGTGGTCAAAACACACCTCTGACATTTGAATCTTTATCTTCTGGTCTAGAGACCAGGACATTACCACGATGATGTAGGCAACCCTTTTTCTCACTACCTACATGAATGATATGGTGCCTGATGACTTATTGTACATAAAAAAAATTAATAGAATAGCATGGAGTGGAATGGGCTGAATCTGTAATGTGAGGTTTGTTTTGTAATGTGAAATCAAAGTTAAGTAGTCTTTAATTCCTATCTTGGTTTCAAGCCTGTAATATGATTAACATAGTGTAACTGCGATTGTTAAAGTAACTGAACGAACGGAAACTTGCAAGAGAGTGCGTTAGATCAGATTAATTACTGAATTGATAAGATTAAAACTATTGTCAAAGTTATAACAAATGCTTCACATGGGCTGATTGCTTAGAAACTGATAAGGTGACAGTGATATGATTATTGTTTCATTAATCGTCTGAAGGCTGGGGGAATGGTTTTGTAAAATGATCAAGAACTGAATGAGGCTGCCAACAGAAAACTTCCAAGTGATGGGCCTTGAATAGGCAGGTTTGGCCTAGCCTGCTGGTTGCAAGCAGAGGTTCAAGGAACTGTACCTCGAGAAAATCATACTCGATCATTCGAGTGTGCCCCTAATCATCCAAACAGCATTCCACCTAAATCCTGCATCTACCATGGCTAATCCACCTAATTTACACATCCCTGGACACAATTAACTATTTCCCATGGCTAATCTATCGTAACCTGTACTCTTTGGACTATGGGAGGAAACCGGAACACCTGGAGGAAACCCATGCAGACATTGGGAGAATGTTCAAACTCCACAGAGACAGTCATCCAAAGCTACAGTCAAACCTGGGTCCCTAGCGCTGTGTGGTAGAAGTGCTAAGCACTGAGTCACCATGCCAATAGTAAGCTTAGGTTGAAGCAATCCGATCAATTACTTGGAGAGCAGAAAGAACTGATCACTCCCTCTGTCCTGATTCTCAGACAAGCGCAGACAACCTTACATACATGTGAGTGTCACTCTTATATAGTGTAAATTGATTTTTGAGAGTCGAGTAAAGATGCTGTTTTGAAAATGTGTTGCCGGAAAAGCGCAGCAGGTCAGGCAGCATCCATGGAGCAGGAGAATCAACGTTTCGGGCATGAGCCCTTCTTCAGGAGATCTTCCTCAAGAAGGGCTCATGCCCGAAACGTCGATTCTCCTGCTCCTTGGATGCTGCCTGACCTGCTGCGCTTTTCCAGCAACACATTTTCAGCTCTGATCTCCAGCATCTGCAGTCCTCACTTTCTCCTTAAAGATGCTGTGTGCAAACTACAATTTCTGAATCTTGAGTTGATACCAGGAGTAAACCTCTGAACTAAAAAGCGGTATATGTGTGTACAGAGCTGGATTTACTTTTGGGCAGGTGTGCAATCAGGATCGGTCTCAGCTTTGAAAACCTCAATGGCTTAATATCCGATAACAGACAACATTCACCATCCAAACTCACACAAGGAGAATCACCTCTGTACTGGATGCTGGAGGGCAACTGATATCTGGAATTGGAACCACTAAGAGTCAAATGGAAACAGATACCTCCCACATTGCTCTAATTCATAGATAGGCATGTTCTCTCTTACCCAATATTGTCATAATGTAGCATGGCAAGTGTCCAACTGATAGTGATCAGCAGTGGAGCACCTAGTGAAACAGAAATAGTTATCATTTGCATCACTGTGAATTCGTCCATTGTGAATATTACTGTTGCAATTGGTTGGCAAGTCTACTATTTTCAAATGAATCTATTCCTTCACAGCGGAAGTGACTAAGGAAAATCAGGTTACATGAAATGATATTAAGATTAAAGAAATGTTGGGCAGAGATGTCAAAGAAGAGTCTTGAGTTCTGTGTTTAGCAATACATTCAATCTTTATTAGAGCTCTTTAACACATGTGGAGAGGCCAGAGACTGCTCCACATCTGACTTGCACCTAAGGCCTTAATCACCCTCTTAATTATTGCTCAAATCAGAGGAGCAGTCAATGACACTCTGATTTTCCTAGTGGGATATTGCATTTTTTATACATTTGTATTACAATAATTGCATGCAACTTTGTCATAGCTCTTATCTCCTTAATCCATACATCCAATCCTGTGATACATCTGATCAAAGATGAACACCCATATGGACAGCTCTAAATTCCCCATGATCTCATAATGTTTATGATCTCAGGCCTTGAGATCCTACATTGTATCCCACTAATCTACATTACAAATTTAATGGTTATACTGTCTTTCATTTCCCAGATTTACCTATTTCCAAGGATTGCTCGAATTCTGTCATTCGTTCTATTCATTGATATAACTATCAAATTCTATTACATACTTTCCTACTGTCCTAATAACAGGAGACACAAAGTAATGTTAATTCTTACTAATTTCTATAAGATTTGTAACATTAGTTCTGATATAAAGTTAGTTAAACATCAATTTGTATGGTTACAACTACTGTTAGAATTCTTTAGCAAACAAGTTGGGAACAGTTTCTTTCTTCCTGTACCTATCACTTAAAGACATTTTCAGTTCTATAATATTGTTTATTAACCTCATTACTGGACATACTAACTGTTACAAAATGTGTAGTACTCGTTCCAGTAAAGTTACCTGATGTTAGAATTTTTTAGCCATTGAGTTGTGAGCAGCTTCTGTCCCAAATGCCCTTGAAGGTCAGGTAAACATAGCTACTCTGTCCTGCAGTTGCACTCTAACTCATTCTAATTGCATACTGTCTAAGATTAAATTTACTGACCCTACTCTAAATATTTCTACAGCAAGTCTTTTAACTAATGAGATAACTAAAACTCAATCACTTTCATGCATCAATTAACCTGTCTATTATCCAAGGTTTTTACAAGACATAATCTCATCCTTATCATTTGTTTCTGTTACTGTAGGATTATACTTTTCTTTTAACTGCTTGTTACAAACTTCAGGCTGTCTGTTCCTAGACATTTATTAGACTGGGTCTTACAGACATCTTCAGCAGCTGGTTCCACAGAACACTATGTTTAATTTTTAAGACTACCTGTTTAAAATTTACCCTGTTACCTTCAGTTACCTCCTTCTCAAAGCTACCACTGTGCCAAATTTTGACCTCACTTTATTGCTGGATCAGGCGAGCCAATTCTATTATTGCAGCCATATTGTGCTACCTCTGACCATGGTCTGCCACTACAGGAAATAAGGCGAATGAAAATGCTCCTCAACTTTTTACATTTTATTCTCAATTCTGGGCATCGCATTATATGAAGAATGTTAAGTCCTTGGAACTGGTACAATGGAGATTTACCGTTATAGTTTCAGGGATAAAGGTGTTCAGTTATGTGAAGAAATTAGCAAAATTGGGATTGTTCTCTTGTGAGCAGAAAGGGTTGAGTGGGGAGCTGACAAAGGTGTTTAAAATTTTGAGACATTTGGTTAGAGGAAGGTGGAAGAAAATATTTTTCCTCATTTGAGATCCAATAATAGAAGGACAAGGATTCATAATTATTGGCAAATAAAAACCTGGCAAGATAAGGAAAATTTATTTTTAATTCAGTGGGTTTTTTGTGATCTGAAATGTGTCACCTTAAAGGAAATAGAAGAAGATGCAATCGTAACTTTTAAAAGAGGAATGGATGAATAGTTGTAAAGGAAAAATGGGGAGTGAGTCAGGGAAGTGAAGCCATATGAATACTGAGTGTGATGAGACATCAGCATTTTATAATGATGGCATGGCAGTGTTGGTGTTGCATGATTATTTAGACATCTGGAAGGAAGCAGAAGTTTTATCAGACTAAGAGAACATGTGGATCTACAATTCTATAAATGAAGAGTTCTAAAGGAAAGCAATTTGAATCAAGATACATTACCAGGGAAAATAAAGTTGGCTGAACCCATGCAAACAGTAAAGCAGGTAGCTCTTTCAAAAAGCCTGCAGAGGTAGATTGGGGCTGATTGACTTTTTTTCTATATTTACATAATTCTATGAATGAAAAGAAAATGCCTTACCCCAGGCCATCACGATGTACCACCAGAAATACTCCCTTTCATTGAAGAAGACCACAATGAGTGTGTATAGGTACATGCCTTCTGCCAACAGCCAGAAGAAGTTTGCTGTGATACTGAACTGGAAGAAGACAATTGCAGCTTTGCACGATGGCTGGGGAGAATAGAAACAGACACTTTCCTCACTCCTCAATCCTGACCCCTATCCACAAACTCACTCCTGCATACAGTATTCTGCAAATCACTTCCCATAGTTAATATATATGTTGAAATAGAAGCAAAGAACTTTGCAATTCACAGCGGTTTTATTGTAAATCAACACAAACATTCGTTTCCATCTTTCTCCTCTGGATTATTTCTCTGCCCTCAAGCCTTGGGGACTTCTTAGATATTATCCAATCAAGTTATTCAGAGACATTATTCTTCATCTCTGGAGTAGAATCGGTGTTTTTACAGCCCAGAGGTAGGGACACTACCATTCTGCTACAAGAGCCCTCCTGGGGGATTCTTAAATACAAAACTTAGCTGACTCTTTAAGGGATCAGCTTTTCTAACTTTGGCCACCTATTGCACTTCACTCTATGAATGAGGTGTCAGCTCAGGTTATTTATGGGATATGATCTCTTTGGCTCTGAGATTTAATACTTATTAATTAGTTACACTGCAACAGCACAAGATGCGTAATCTTCCCCATGCTGACATTATGTGGGATCTAAGGATGGTTTGAACTAAGTACTGAGTGATAGTAGCTCTCGGACCCCATTTTTGGACCACGGTCCACATTTACATCTGATAATTTACTGGTGATGGTTGTTGAGTGAAGTGGAAGCATAGATTAATTCCCTCCCAGAGGGTCTACTAGTCGTGTTTCATATGGAGCTGTAACAGTCTTGGATACAATATAAATACAGATGTGTGCCCAATACACTGGCCTACTCCCCCAGCCACATATGGTGCTTTAAAACAAGACCACATGCCCTTCCCTGAACACCGAACTTTTATAGCTAACACCAACACATAAACACGTATTGTACAAGATGTTGATCTCACAACATACAGTGCTGTGTTTTGTGGAAGGGACTACCACGGCAAAAAGGAATATTACAATAATTTACCAGCTAACATTAATGAGAGCCTGAAAATATTTGAAAAACATACATAATGAAAAGGGTAAGCAAATGACAGTGGTGGACAGTTAGGGTCCCTGTGTAGGCAGAGGACATTGTTCAGGTGCAAAGTGACTGCTTCCCAAGAGAAGAGGGCAGATACCTTCTTGGCTGTTGGCAATGCCTGTCTACCTGATACAGGTTTGTATCAGGAAGCTGTAGGTGGTAGCTGTCATCTTCACTAAGAAATGGAGTCTCCTGAGGGTTTTTCTGAAGAAGGGCTCATGCCCGAAACGTTGATTCTCCTGCTCCTTGGATGCTGCCTGACCTGCTGCGCTTTTCCAGCAACACATTTTCAGCTCTGATCTCCAGCATCTGCAGTCCTCACTTTCTTCTCCTGAGGTTTTGCCTCAGATATGGAATCATTTATTTTATTTGTCTTAATTTATTCATATTTCATGTCCATTAAGCCAGTCCCTTCACCTGTAGATATTGTTTAGAGAGACTTGCATCATTCTGCGTGATACAGTGGCTCAGTGGTTAGCACTGCTGCCTCACAATGCGAGGAACCCAGGTTTTGCCTCAGATATGGAATCACTTATTTTAGTTTTCTTTATTTATTCATATTTCATGTCCATTAAGCCAGTCCCTCCACCTGTAGTATGATTCCATCCTCAGGCGACTCTCTGTGTAAAGTTTGCACATTCTCCCCGTGTCAGCAAGGATGTTCTGGTTTCCTCCCACAGTCCAAAGATGTGCAGGTTAGATGGATTGACCCCACATTAACCATGACCAACCCACTTAATCTGTATAACCCTGGACACTATGGTGCAATTTAGCATGGCCAATCCATCTAAATGCACATCTTTGGACTTTGGGAGGAAAACAGACCACCCAGTGGAAACCCATGCAGAAATGGGGAGAACATACAAACACTACAAAGTCAACTGAGGGTAGAATTCTGGTCCCTCGTGTTGTGAAGTAGCAGTGCTAACCACTGAGCCGCAGTGCCACCCTAAATAGTACTTGATGGCTCATCAAGCTGCTCCACATTTAATATGATCAGGGCTGATTTGTGGCCTCTGTTCCCCTTTCCCATCCACTCTCTAAATCACATGATTTCTAGACACTAATTACCTGTCTATTCTCACCTTGAATACAGGAGAATATTGGAGTATTCACAACCCTCTGGGATAAAGCATTCTAAAGATTCACAGCTCTTAAGTGAAGGAATTCCTCTTCATCTCAAACCAAAATAATTAGCCTCTTAACCTGAGACTGTGCCCTCAAGTTCTCGATTCCCAGCCAGAGGGAAGCAATCTGTTGGTGCCCACACTGTAAAGCCCCTTTGTAATTTTAAAGAGGGTGGGATATTACCAATATCCTGACTTAACATCATTACAGGGGATGTAACTTCCTTCATGCCCACAAACTCACCTGCCCCTTTCTGGGAAAAAAAAGTCCCCTCCACTTCATCAGACAGCCTATTCCTTTGCCTTCAGAATCATATGATCTCCCCAACCTCTCCTTCCAATCCCCTAGCCCTCAGGATTATAGATTAGACTAGCCCAGTCCTGCATGCTTTTCTAGAGGCCTCCCAACTAGATAAGAAGCTAAACCTGACAATGAGACTGACTTTCTGTCTGGGAGCCTGTGATTTGCAAAAGAAGCACACTGTAGAGTTAAAATCTAATCAGTGTCTTCTCATAGTTTGTGACAGTTGACAATCTTTACTTCAGATTAATTTTAAGTAATTTATATTAAGATGATACAAAGTTAAATTTTGCTCATAGAGTCATAGTCTTAGAGTCATACAGCACAGAAACAGATCTTTCGGTCCAACTAGTCCATGCCAAACATAATCCCACACTAAACTAGTCCCACCTGCCTGCACATATCCTTCCAAACCTTTCCTATTCATGTTGATTACATTACGAAAAGTGAACATCCTGGGAATGTGGGTCAGGTTCCTGTATATCAAGACATCTAGTGACAATGAAAGTTTAATAATAAGATCCCCAGGGAGTTGAGGTGACGGGGTGAATGCAATTATTAGAATCCCACAACAAGGAGAGGTGTAGCAGGTTTGATTAGCAGCTTGTTGGCTATCTTTGGACACAAAGAACTAGGAGGAGTACAGGGATAAGCCTTCAGCTTTCCATCTGATCTAGCTCAAAAAGGTGTGTACCAAGATTAATACTTAAGTTTCAGATGTAAATGGAAGCAACCTCCATTTCAATTTACTATGAAGATAGTTCATCTTTGCGAGTGAAGTATGTCATTTGGGCTGCATGTAAACTGGGACTGATCCCACCACCTTAACGTGCCTTAGGAGGGGAATTTGAGAGCTTGCCCCCTTGAATGTTATGGTGCCATCTTAGGAACTGAGGGTAAATCTGATCTTGTTTTATTGTTTAAATATAAAGTCTATCCTGACACTGATTATGATGACTGATGATAAATAGGATCCCTACAGAGAGTTCACAGTGCCTGAACTCTAAACTCACTGTGAATTCTCTCTCAGGATCCCCACAAAGCTTCACTTACCGTGGATAGGGTGCACTGGTTCAAGTCGGTGCCAAAGAGTACCACATCCTTAACAAACACTGCAATGGCTCTCACAATAAAGGAGACAAACAGGTTCATGTGGATATAGTTTCTGGTACAGTGGAGCTTTCTGTGTCAAAGACAGTAAAGAAGTATTAAGTTAAAGAAATGTTATAAACAAAAATAATGCCTTAAATTGAGAAATCTCCAAAATGTTTTTCATCTCTCAATCTAATTATTCCATATTTCTGTCAAAAATAACTTCCCACCAGCTCTCTCAATTGAATTTTCCCACATTATCCCTTAATCCCACCATATCCTCAATTCTACCTCATCACTATACCTCACAATCTCACCACATCCATCAATCCCATCATATCCCTCAATCGCATAGTAACTCTCATTCCCATCACTCTACCATATCCCTTGATCTCACCAGATCCATCTCCGTTGATCCCACTTTCCAATCTTTCTGGATCAGGAAACAATTGTAAACTGATCATAAGATTTACAGGGTCTGATGAAGAAGAAGCAAAGTTATCTGGAGGAGGGTGGAGGTTTGCAGGTGGGAAGAGGTCATGGGGTGAGGAGGGGGTGGTGGTGAGAAGAGTTTGTAAGAAAGCGAGGTTATGGAGGAGAGGTCATTGTGAATGATGGTATTAGGGAATGGGAGTTGTAGGGAAGGATGAGGGGGGGAAGGGAGGAAATGAGGAGGGAGAGAGATTGGATCATAGTGAAGAGGCATGGGTGAGAGGTTGACAAGAGGGGTTAAAGGAAGCATTGGAGCTCCTCCTCCCTGAAGATAGGTTAAAAGATTTTTAGTTGCAGGAACTCACATTAACAGCTGTTAAACCTAAATAGCTGCCAGAACATGAGGTACCATGCTTCTTGAACATATTATAACCACTAACCTGCTGCTTTAGAGTGGGTTACTTGGAAATTGCAATATCTGCCAAAGTTAAGTTAGAATTTGATTCATTGATAGCAGTTTAGAGTTAAGTTTCATATTGTTACCATTTTGACTAACATTCCTGACCTCTTCTACTTGTTGGAAGATGTCAAAACTTACACCCTCTCCCCTCATTCTCAATATTTGAAAAAATATCAGCATTTATATTTACAAGATTGGAATAAACGCTTGTTGCTTCATTTGGAAGGTCACAAAACTCGATCTTTATCCTAGATATTGAAAGTACATCGTCACGAGGGTCAAGTTGTAGCTGATTACATAGGATCTGAGTGGACATCCTGAAAACATTTGGTGACTTTAATGAAACATCAAGTGAAGGAAAGAACATCATTTTCTGTTAATAATAATAATTCACTTCAATCTCAACTGCTAAAGTGAAGGCGAGTACATGGGATGATTTTTATTTCAAACTCCCTTCAAGTGTAAGCAAATAATAGCTGTCACTATTTTTCTCTCTTGTGCAAACAAGAACAAAGTCAATTTAATTATCAGCATGCAGTCTCTTGAGTGATGTTTCCTTCCTTCTTGCTCCAGCAATGCCAATTATAAAGAATGCTTTCCTATATCAAAGAGCAGCTCCATAGAAAATCACAGTTTCAGATTGCCCTCGGACCTGTTTGAGAACTACTCAATTCAAGAGATTGTTTGCAGAATGGGAAATTTTTAAACAAAGTTACCTCTGTGGCCAAGACACATTTTCCTTTTGCAAACAGCAAAAAGTACATCAACAAAAAAGCAGCACAACACAAGTGAATTAATTTTCTGAAAACAAATCCTCATTTGGAGATGAATGAAATATATTGGCAATGTGCTTACACTTCACGTGCTAAACATATCAATGAGAAAACCAGTACTCACGATGATAGATGAATGAAAATCCAGATGTCAATTCAGTCATTCTTAATATGGAGATGGGATATGAGGTGAAAATATGTAAATAATACTTAGTGCACAAATTATTGCAAAGAAAATCTAACAGTGTAAGCAATACATTTAAATCAGAAAAATGCACATTATATTAGATTATGAGAAACATAATGCTTGAAGGAAATTATATGGTTCGTGATACTTTGTCTGAAATAAAGAGCTCGTATGATTCAAAAACAAACTGCAGATATCAAGGAAGTAATATTTCTATTATAAATTCTGCCCTTCTGCCACCTGGGCTGTGAGGTTGCTTCAAAGGTTTCTGTTGTAACTTCATCTTTGCAACTAAAATACTTGAGCGATTTTTTAACAGGTGTTCAGAAGTTTAATTTGAAACCATTCACATTTGTGTGATAGAAGTACATAAATATAATGTGGCTGAGTGTGGAGGAGCAGATGTTGTGGCCTTTAGTCCCCTGTCTTCTGTAGGGAGCAAAGAGTAGGTCGGTTGCATACAATTTAAGCCAAATTTGAATCAACTATAGTTTCATGCAGGTACCTTGTCTGAACATGACTGTCTTAGCCACGGTTAAACGTATCATTCTTACATTTGAAGGAGCAATTGTGGAATCAAGACCCTCCCAAGATACTTGACAGTTCAGGGCAGGACTGACAGAGCATCTTTCAGGCCAGTATTGCATTGCTCTTTGTGGGACTTTACTACGCCCAAGTTAGCTATTACACTGCAGTGATGATACTTAATTAGCTGCATATCACTCTGTGGAAACTAAACCTTTCTTGCTAGCAGATTTTGAGGGAACATGATACAATGTAAAGGATATCGTTGTATGCACAATGACTGGCAATCATCAACCATTGTTACCTGCACCTCATTCATTTCCTGATATGTACAGTTGTGAGCAATTTTCACAAAGCCTCATTAGCCTCTTTTGTGTTGTATTTCCATTGAGTTAATGGTTAAAGTTGAGTTAAACATTACTTTCCCCAAAGTATTGAAATAAACCTGCTTCACATCCTGTTGATTCTGATCATTCACATTCATCCTCACTGCTCGCATTGGTACCTCCAGTTGGGTTCAATTGTAGGAGGGCAAATGTATGAATCCTGACAGGGTGACTCACTGTATTAGCAAATGCACTATGAGATTAGTTAATCCAGAGGTAAGGACAAATCTCAGTGAAATTCGTTTTGAAATACAAACCACAAAATTTAAAAAGCTGAAGTACATGAAGCTATCAAATGATTGCAAAATCTGTATCAGTAATATTGTTCAGGATTAGAAAGAAATGTCATCCTTACAGAGTTTGACCTGAATTCCTCATTTGATAGCTTAACTAATCACCCTCCTTTCAAACCCTTGAGCTTGTCTGCATTCAAACAGATCACGCTGTATTTTAATTCCATCTACCCACCTCGGATCCATTGCATTTATAACCAAAATCAACTAATCTTAGCTTTATAATTCTTCATTTGCACAAACCTCAACATTGAATCATGCAGCATGGAAACAGACCCACTGGTCCAACTAGCCTATGCCAACCATGTTCCAAAACCAAACTAGTCCCACTTACCTGCATTTGGCCCATATTCCTCCAGACCCCTCCTATTCATGAACTTATCCAAATGTCTTTTACAATTTGCAAATGTACCTGCATGCATTACTTCCTAGAGTCATAGAGTCCTACAGCATGGAGACAAGCCCTTCGACCCAAACAGGTCCATACCAAACAAAATGTCCATCCATCCATGCTATCTTTATTTCCTTGCACTTGGTCCAGATTCTTTTAAACATTTTCTGTCCATGTATTTGTTCAAATGCTTTTTAAATGTTGTTAATGTGTCCCATCTCATTTCCCCTGCTAGCTCATTCCATATGTGTACCACCCTCTGTGTAAAAGATTTACCCCTCAGGTTCCCTTTTACCCCTGCCCCTCTAACCTTAAACCGATGTTCTCCAGTCCTTGATTCCCCAACACTGGGAAAATGATTGAATACATTCACCCTATCGCATGATTTTATACATTTCCATAAGATCGCTCTCCCCTACCCCAAGTATCCTACACTCTAAACGAAAAGTCTTAGCTTGTCCAACCTCTCCCTATAACTCAGACCCTTGTGTCCTGGAAACATCCTTGTAAATTTCCCCTGCACTCTTTCCTGCAAGGTGACAAAGTGACAAAGTGGCTATTCCAAGTGTGGCCTCACCAAAGTCCTGTACAACTGCAACATAATTTCCAAACTTCTATACCCAATGCTCTGAATAATGGTAGGCCAGTGTGCCAAAAATCTTCTTCACTGCCCTGTCTACCTGTGACTCCACTTTCAGAGAACTGTGCAGCTGAACTCTAAATCCCTCTCTTTGACTACACTCCTAAAAGTGCTACCATTCACCATGAAACTCCTACCTGATTTGACTTTCCAAAATGCACGACCTCATACTTATCTATATTAAACTCCATTTGCCATTTCTCAGTCCGCTTCCCCAGCTGATCAAGGTCCTGCTGCAATAACCTTCCTCACTATCCATGATACAACCTATTTTAGTGTCATCTGCAAACTTACTAATCATGCCTTGTGTATTCTCATCCAAATCATTGATATAGATAACAAATAACAATGGGCCAGCACCGACCAAAGAGGGACACCACTAGTCACAGGTTTCCAGTCTGACAGGAATCCTTCCACTATTACCCTCTGCTTCCTACTTGCCAGCTTGCCCTGGATTCCATGTAATCTAATCTTTCAGAGCAGTCTATCATGTTGAACCTTATCAAAGGCCTCACTAAGATCAATATGGACTACATCTACTGTCCTACCCTCATCAACCTTCCTGGTCACTTCATCGAAGAACTCTAACAAATTTGTGAGGCATGATGTCCCCTGCACAAAGCCATGCTGACTAATCACACCCTGTTTTTCCAAATGCATGTATATCTTATCCCTTGAAATTTTCTCAAGTAATTTATCTTACTAGTCGATAGTTCCCATGTTTTTCTTTGCAGCCCTTCTTGAATAAGGGCACAGACTCGCTACCTTCCAGATCTCACCCATAGCTAACAATGATTCAAAAAGGTCATCCAGGGCCCACACAATTTCTTCACTAGCCTCTTGCAGGGCCCTTGGATATATCTGGTCAGGATCAGGAGTTCATCCATCTTCATACATTCTAATATGTCCAACACCTCCTCCACTGTGCACGTTCTCACCGTGTCAGTGTGGGTTTGTTTCAGGTGTTCTGGTTTCCTCCCACAGTCCAAAGATGTGTAGGTTAGGTGAATTGGCCATGCTAAATTGCCCAAAGTGTTCAGGGATGTGTAGGTTAGGTGCATCCTCAGGTGAAATGTAGAACAATAAGGTAAGGGATTGGGTCTGGGTAGATTAATCTTCGGAGGGTTGGTGTGGTTTTTTCCAAATGCACGTATACCTTATCCCTTGAAATCTTCTCAAGTAATTTATCTTACTAGTCGATAGTTCCCATGTTTTTTCTTTGCAGCCCTTCTTGAATAAGGGCACAGACTCGCTACCTTCCAGATCTCACCCATAGCTAACAATGATGCAAAAAGGTCACCCAGGGCCCATGCAATTTCTTCACTAGCCTCTTGCAGGGCCCTTGGATATATCTGGTCAGGATCAGGAGATTCAACCATCTTCATACATTCTAATATGTCCAACACCTCCTCCACTGTGCACGTTCTCACCGTGTCTGTGTGGGTTTCTTCCGGGTGCTCCGGTTTCCTCCACAGTCCAAAGATGTGCAGGTTAGGTGGATTGGCCATGTTAAATTGCCAAATGTGTTCAGGGATGTGTAGGTTAGGTGCATCAGTCAGGTGAAATGTAGAACAATAGGGTAGGGGATTGGGTCTGGGTAGGTTAATCTTCGGAGGGTTGGTGTGGACTTGTTGTGCCAAATCCCTAGATTGCAGCTGCTTGTACCTGAGTAAGGTCTTCTTTTTTGTGGTCAAAGCCTCAGTATCTCATCATCCCAGGTTCCCTATTCCTGCTAACCTTCCCAGGAACATATAGACCTTGAACTCGAGCTATCTCACTTCTAAAAGCCTCCCACTTGCCAAAGCTCCTTTGCCTGCAAACAAATTACTCCAAACTACTCCCTGCAAGATCCTTTCTAATTTCATCAAAATTCACCTTGCTCCAGTCTTGAACTTGAACCTGTGGACCATTTTGTCCCTCTCCATAACTATTTTAAAATTAATAGATTTATGGTCACTGGTCCTCTGGTAGTTCATTCCACACATGAACCACTCTGTGCAAAAAGGTTTCTCCTCATTCCCTTCTTAAGTCTTTCTCCTGTCATCTTAGAAATATGCTCCCTATTTTTAAACTCCCCCATCATAGTGAAAAGATCCTTGGTATTCACCTTAACTATGTCCCTCATGATTTTACAAACCTCAACTTCCTAGTCTCCAGTGAAAAAGATTCGAGCCTATCTTGATAACTCAAGCCTAGATTACTGGAAGAGGGAATTCCATTTTCCACCCTGCTGTTAGGATTGGGTCATGAATCTTGCCCTTGTTACTGACATCCATATCCTAAAATTCAATTAAACAAATGGAAACACAATTCTCAGAGATTTCAATGATGCACTCGACAGAACCCTTCAGCTTTCAGCAATGGCCAGGTTCAAGTTTATGACAATTTAAATCTCATTAAAGATTTAAATCATGCTCATTAAACCTGCTGCATTTATTACATCAGTGGATGGTAAAAATAAATGTGCTTGCTATTAAGGTATGAGTGATGTATGTGTTGCTGGTGGATAAACTAAGTTTTAATGTAGATTAATAGTTTCATTTATATTCACAGTACAAACTAAACTTTAACCCCTGTGTATTTCCTACTGCTGAGAAATGGTTCCCAATCACTTCATGATAAAAGGTAAGGAACTCTTCCACAAAAAATAAATTTTGACTATCTCTGTGCTCACTCTTTCTATAGCAACCGCACTTTTTTTTGCTTTAAGTATATAAGACTTCCAGGTGCTGGCATCTGTGGGTAGAATCTTGTGGAGACAACTGTGGTTTTGATTGGCAGGTGAAGAATCATGAGATCCCACTTTGACTCTTTCGAAGTTCCATCACACCACATTCAGCACTCAAATGGACAGCACCAGGCCATCCTCTGGGAGATCAAGGACCTAGGTGGTTGGGGCTGGCCAAAAGTCCCATCTTGGGATTTGATGACTAATCAGAGATCAGCTATGTTTATGTGCTCATAGTACCTCTAGTGGAGATGATGGTGGTTGCTGCTTGTACTACCATGTCAAAGAGGACAACACATGTGGCAGAGGTGGTGGTGAGGGAGGGAGGTCATATCAGGACGAGTGAAGGAAGCGTTAGCAGGAAGATAGCACTCCGTGGATTCACCCCCACCTCAGTACTAGTTCCTTTAATCAGGTGTTGAATGCCTTCAAATGAGGGTCCCTGCCCAAAGCCTGCAAACAAACATACAGATTCTGGTTGTTATACTTCTCAAGCCCACCACCTGCTGCTAGGTTAAAACCAGATGCAGTCCTTAAGCATGCATTAATTATTTTGTTAAGAGCCTCAATTGGTGGCAGGGTTCCGATCACAGACTTAGTCTGAGTGGATATTCTTCTCAGCACTACCACCAATAAAGTCTAGATAAATGCACCTCAAGGGCCCATATTGTCTAGTGTGGAGGAGGATAGACCTCTTAGGTCTAACCAAAGAGAGTTCTGTTATAGAGAATAAACCATTATTTGTTATATTTCCATAACTATTTACATGTGAGAAGGAAATGCCATATATTCTGAAAGAGACTATTTGATGGTCCTCATCTTGGTCTGACTCCCTTAGTTACTTGCCTCAATAGTCCTCATGACAGTGTTCTTATGGTGTTCAGTGAGTATTAACATTTCCAGACCCATATACTATGGACACTGGAAGGCAGCAGGACTCCACATGCCACCTCCACCACCTTCAGAAGAAGAGTCATACTGGACTTGAAACATTTTGCAGGAGGAGTGGGAGCAGTGAGAGCAAGGACCAGGGGCTGCCAGGAAGTTAAATTTCCCATTTAAATACTTACCTTGTGGAATCAGCAGCCCCCATTTTTGCAGCAGCAGTGAGAGTGGTGAGGGCGAGGAGCTGAGTGGGAGCAGTCAAATTGAGCTCTGGGAAGGTGAGTGAACTAATATATTTGGGCAGCGGCTAAACCCGAGACACTACACATGGAGTTCTCCGACCTCCACCCCCACCCCCCAATCCCCATCCCCCACCCCCCCGCCTCTAGCCAAAAAAAAACTCTGTGGTGTATTCTTTTGGCCAGTAAGTAGTGTGATTGGTAATGTTTTTTAAAATTTTATTTATCTATTATTTGATATTCTAGTTGGATTAAGTTAAGTTTAACTACAAATGGCAGGAGATCTCAGACCCATGTTATGCTTCTCTTGCTCAATGAGGGAGCTCAGGGACTCCTTCATGTGCAGGAAGTGTGTCTAGCTGCAGCTCCTGTTAGACCGCATGACGAGTTTGGAGCTGCGTGTGGACTCACTTATGAGCA
This sequence comes from Hemiscyllium ocellatum, assembly GCF_020745735.1. NCBI lineage: Eukaryota > Metazoa > Chordata > Chondrichthyes > Orectolobiformes > Hemiscylliidae > Hemiscyllium > Hemiscyllium ocellatum. The sequence continues at coordinate 10,391,051 of NC_083432.1, read as the reverse complement.
TCTGCGATGCTGAGGAGGTTGTGACAGCATGTTTAGCGAGTTGGTCATACCACAGATTAGGATTGGTGAGGAAGAAAGGGAATGGGTGACCATAAGGCAGAGAAAGAGCAGGAAGGCAGTGCAGGTGTCCCGCTGTGGTCATCTCCTTCCAAAACAGGTACATCACTGTTGGAGGAGATGGCCTGGTTCGTGGCACCGTGGTTGGCTCTGTTGTTAGGAAGTGAGGGAAAAAGAGTGGAAGGGCTTTAGTCATAGGGGATTCAATTGTACGAGAAGTAGATAGATGGTTCTGCGGTCGAAAACATGACTCACAAATTGAATGTTGCCTCCAAAGTGCATGGGTTAGGGATGTCTCAGATCGGCTGCAGGACATTCTGAAGGGGGAGGGTAAATAGTCAGCTGTCATGGTGTATATAGGCACCAATGATATGGGTAATAAATGGGATGAGGTCCTACATGCAGAATTTAGGAGTCATATTAAAATGTAGGACCTCAGAAGTAGTAATCTCAGGATTGCTACCAGTGTCACATTCTAGTCAGTGTAGAAATGAAAGAATGGGCAGGATGAATGAGTGGCTTGAGAGATGGGAGGGAGGTTTTCAGATTTTTGGGACACTGGGACCAGTTCTCAGGAAGGTGGGACCAAGGGGAAGAGTAGGCAGGGATCAGATGATGAATGCAAAGGGACAGTGGTCTGAGGTACATTTGTTTTATTGCGAGAAGTGTCGTAGGTAAAGCAGATGGATTAGTAACTGGGAGCATGATGTTATTGCTAATACTGAGACTTGGTTGAGGGAAGGGCAAGATTGGCAACTAAATATCCCAGGATATCTATGCTTCAAGTGGATCAGACAGGCTGGTAAAAGGTGTGGAGGAGTTGCATTACTGGTAAGAGAGGATATCACAGTTGTACTGGGGGAGGGCACTATGGACGACTCGAGCAGTGAGACAATATGGGCAGAGCTCAGAAATAGGAAGGGTGCAGTAACAAAGTTGGAGCTATACTACAAGTCTCCCAACAGCGAGAGTGAGTGTGAGGTACAAATATATAGACAGATTATGGAAAGATGTAGAAGCAACAGGGTGGTGGTGTTGGGAGATCTTAACTTGCCCAACATTGACTGGGATTTACTTTAAGTTTAGATGGAGCAAAATTTGTAAGGAGCAAACAGGGGAGCTTTCTAAAGCAGTATGTAAATAGTTCAACTCAGGAAGGGGCTATACTGGGCCTGGAGTTGGGGAATGAGCCCGGTCAGTTGGTTGAAGTTTCAGTTGAGGATTATTTTGGGAATAGTGATCACAATTCCGTAAGCTTTAGAATACTCTCAGACAAAGACGAGAGTGATCCTAAAGGAAGAGTGCTAGATTGGGGAAAGGCCAACAATAGCAAATTTCAGCAGGTGCTGGGGAATGTGGATTGGGAGCAGCTGTTTCAGGGTAAATCCACATTTGAAATGTGGGACGCTTTTAAAGAGAGGTTGATTCGAGTGCAGGACAGGCGTGTCCCTGTGAAAAAGAGGGATAGAAATGGCAAGAGTAGGGAAATGTGGATGGCAGGTGTAATTGTGAGACTAGCTAAAAGGAACAAGGAAGCATATATAAGGTCTAGACGACTGGAAACAAATGAAGTTTTGGAACAATATCAGGTAAGTAGGATCAACCTGAAATGAGGAATTAAGAGGGCTAAAAGGGGTCATGAAATACTTTTAGCAATCAGCATGAAGAAAAATCCCAAAGCTTTTTATTCGTATAGAAGGAGCAAGAGGGTAACGCGAGAAAGGGTTGGCTCACTCAAGGGCAAAGGAAGGAAACTATGTGTGGAGTCAGAGAAAATGGGTGAGATTCTTAATGAGTATTTTGTGTCAGTATTCACCGAGGAGAGGGATATGACGGATGTTGAGGCGAGGGATAGATGTTTGATTATTCTAGGTCAAGTCAGCATAAGGAAAGAGAAGTGTTGCGTATTCTAAAAGGCATTATAGTGGACAAGTCACCAGATTTGGATGGGATCTATCCCAGATTACTGAAGGATGTGAGAGAGGTAATAGCTGGGGCTTAACAGAAAACTTTGCAGCATCCTTGAACACGGATGAGGTCGCAGGGGGTGGAGAATTGCTAATGTTGTCCCCTTATTTAAGAAGGGTAGTGAGGATAATCCAGGTCATTATAGACTGGTGAGCCTGATATCAGTGGTAGCGTAGCTGCTGGAGCAGATACTGATGGATAGGATCTATTTACATTTGGAAGAAAATGGGCTGATCAGTGAGAGGCAGCATGGAAGGTCATATTTTATCAACATAATAGATTATTTGAGGCAGTGAAAAAGTTGATTGATGAGGGAAGGGCTGTAGATGGCATATACATGGACATCAGTAAGGCTTTTGATATGGTTCTCCATGATGGAACATAAGAACATAAGAACTAGGAGCAAGTGTAGGCCATCTGGTTCTTTGAGCCTTCTCTGCCATTCAACAGGATCATAGCTGATCTTTTCATGACCTCAGCTCCACTTACTTGCCTTGTCACCATAACTCTAATTCCTTTATTGTTAAAAAAACTATCTTAACTTTAAAAACATTAACAGAATTAGCATGAACTACTTCACTGGGCAGGGCATTCCATAGATTCACAACCCTGAGTAAAGAAATTCCTTCTCAATTCAGTCTGAAATTTGCTCCCTCTTATTTTGAGGCTATGCCCTCTTGTCCTAGTTTCATCTGCCAGTGGAAACATCCTCTCTATCGTATATCTTCCTTTCATAATTTTAAATGTTTCTAGAAGATCCCTCCTCATCCTTCTAAATTCCAATGAATTTAATCCCAGTCTACTCAGTATCTCCTCATAAGCCAAACCCCTCAACTCCAGAATCAACCTAGTTAGCCTCCTCTATACCCCCTCTAGTGCCAGTGTATCCTTTCTCAAGTAAGGAGACCAAAATTGCATGCAGTATTCCAGGTGTGGCCTCAATAGCACCCTGTACAGCTGCAATATGGCTTCCCTGCTTTTCAACTCAATTCCTTTAGCAAAGAAGGACAAAATTACATTTACCTTCCTAATTACCTGTTGTACCCTCAAACCAACCTTATGTGATTCAATCACAAGGAAACCTAGGTCCCTCCGTACAGCAGCATGCTGCAACTTGTTACCATTCAGTAATAGTCAATTTTACTGTTACTCCTACCGAAATGGATGACTTCACATTTATTAGTTGCCTATAATAATTGTTCTTCTCTCTATCTCTCACCTTTTTGGGGTCTGTAATGCAGGCTCATGTAGTTTGACTACCACTTGTTAACTCAATTTTTTTACTATTTTTATCCACTCACTAGTGAGCTTCACTCACTAATTTCGGATGAGGATTCTGGGTAATCCAAGATGGAAGGATGGGAAAAACATAGAACATAGAAAAATACAGCGCAGTACAGGCTCTTCGGCCCTCGATGTTGCGCCGATCCAAGCCCACCTAACCTACACTAGCCCATTTTCCTCCATATGCCTATCCAATGCGCGTTTAAATGCCCATAAAGAGGGAGAGTCCACCACTGTTACTGGCAGGGCATTCCATGAACTCACAACTCGCTGAGTAAAGAATCTACCCCTAACATATGTCTTATACCTACCACCCCTTAATTTAAAGCTATGCCCCCTCGTAATATCTGACTCCATACGTGGAAAAAGGTTCTCATGGTCAACCCTATATAAACCCCTAATCATCTTGTACACCTCTATCAAGTCACCCCTAAACCTTCTTTTCTCCAATGAAAACAGCCCCAAGTGCCTCAGCCTTTCCTCATACGATCTTCCTACCATACCAGGCAACATCCTGGTAAACCTCCTCTGCACCCATTCCAGTGCCTCCACATCCTTCCTATAGTATGGCGACCAAAACTGCACACAATACTCCAGATGCGGCCGCACCAGAGTCTTATACAACTGCAACATGACCTCAGGACTCCTGAACTCAATTCCTCTACCAATAAAAGCCAGTACACCATATGCCTTCTTCACAGCACTATTTACCTGGGTGGCAACTTTCAGAGATCTGTGTACATGGACACCAAGATCCCTCTGCTCATCCGCACTACCAAGTATCTGACCATTAGCCCAGTACTCCATCTTCTTATTATTCTTACCAAAACGAATCACTTCACACTTAGCTACATTGAACTCCATTTGCCACCTTTCTGCCCAGCTCTGCAGCTTATCTCTCTCCCGCTGTAACCTGCCACATCCTTCTTCACTCTCAACAACTCCACCGACTTTCATTTCATCCACAAACTTGCTCACCCAACCTTCTAGCCCCTCCTCCAGGTCATTTATAAAAATGACAAATAGCAATGGTCCAAAAACAGATCCTTGCGGAACACCGCTGGTAACTGCACTCCAAGGTGAACCTTTACCATCAACTACTACCCTCTATCATCTTCCAGCCAGCCAATTCCTAATCCAAACCTCCAACTCCCCCTCAATGCCATACCTCTGTATTTTTGCAGTAGCCTACCATGGGGAACCTTATCAAACGCCTTACTAAAATCCATATACACCATATCTACCGCTTTACCCTCATCCACCTCCTTAGTCACCTTCTCAAAGAATTCAATAAGGTTTGTGAGGCACGACCTGCCCTTCACAAAAGCATGCTGACTATCCTTGATCATATTATTCCTATCCAGATGTTCATAAATCCTATCCCTTACAATTCTCTCTAAGACTTTGCCCACAACAGAGGTAAGTTGTGGCTGTAAGAGCTGCTTCTTTTTTGAGATATTTTTTGATGTTGGAGGTGATTACTTTGAATTCCAGGAACAGTAATTACTATTTTATAAGCTGTTGCATTGCTTTGGAACTTTGGGGGAGAAAAGATCAAAACTTTAAAACAAGGAAGAGAGGCAAAGCCAGAGACCGCATGGTCAGAGAAAGCAACCTACACTGTTGTCTGACACAGAAGTGAATCTGCACAGTTCAAGTATCTTTGGACATTAAAGTTAATTTAAGAAAAATTAACAAACAACAAAATTCATAGCTGACCTTGGAGGAACCAATGTGGGAGAGCTTACAGCTGAGGAGAAGCTAAGTGCATAGTTTTTAAGTGTAACTATGCTGTAAATCTACAATAGTGACTGGAGTAGGCTCTTTTTTGATTTTATGTTTTTTTGAGATGTCTCTTGATTCAAATTTTAAAAATATAAAACATGGGTACTAAGTTAGTCTGGACTAGTGCTTTTTAGACAGTAAGTGGTGCTGGTTTCTGGGTCTGTAGATTGTTAAGGAGCAAAGATGGCTTTTAGTAGAGTGATGTGCTCTTCCTGTTGGATATGACAGGTTCGGGAGAGTTCCCATGATTGTGTCTGCAGGAAGTGTCTTTGATTGCAAATCCTATCAGATCGCATGAATTGGTTAGAGCTGTAGTTAGAGGCAATGAGGAATTTACAGGAGTCGGGGGGTGCGATAGGTTAGGAAGGGAGAAAAACCACAGAAAGAGTCAGGTAGATGGCTTACCTCCAGGAAAGGTAGGAGAGGGAAACAGGGAGGGCAAAGGTCTACTGTGGCTATCCCCATCTCAAACAAGTATGCCGTTTTGCAAAACATAGGGGGCGATGGACTCTCAAGGGAATATAACATGAACAACCATGTTTCTGGTGCTGAGACTGGCTCTAATGTAATGAGGGGTATGTCAGGCTCAAAACAATCGACTGTGATAGGGGGCTATCTAGTCAGACGCACGTTTCTGCGGCCGGCAGCAAAAAATCATAATGGTGTATTGCCTCCCTGAGGCCAGGATTAAGGATATCTTAGAGAGGGTGCAGAATGTTCTCAAAGGGAAGTGGGACCAGCAGGAGATCGTTGTGCACATTGAAACGAATGATCTTGGAAGAGAAAAAGGTGAGATTCTGAAGTGAGAATATAAAAAAAGGCAGAAATTTAAAAAGGTGATCCTCAAGAGCAACAAGACCGGGATTAGTCCCGCTGCTACGAGCTAGTGAGGGTGGGAACAGGAAGATAAAGCAGATGAATGCATTGCTGAGGAGCTGGTGCAAGGGAGAAGTGTTCACATTTTTAGATCATTGGAATCTTTTCTGAGGTAGAAGTGACCTGTTTAAGAAGGATGGATTGCACCTGAATTGGAAGGGCACGAATATACTGGCAGGGAGATTTGCTAGAGCTGGCTTGGGAGGATTTAAACTAGTAAGGTGGGGGGCAGTGAGGGGTGTGGTGGGGGGAGGTGCCAGGGAAATAATGAGGAAAGAGATAAATCTGAGACTGGCAGAGTTGGGAAAAGGAGCAAGTCAAACAGTCATGGCAGGCATGTCAAAGTAGAGAATGATGTAGGACTGATTAATTAATTAATTTCAATGGTCTAACAGCGAAGGTGGATGAACTCAGGGCATGGTTACGAACATGGGGCTGGGATATCATAGCGATTACAGAGATGTGACTCAGGGATGGACAGGACTGACAGCGCAATGTTCCAGGATACAAATGCTACAGGAAGGATAAAGAAGGGTGGGGGGGGGGAGGACAAGGGGCGGGGGGGGGGGGGAGGTGCATGACATTTTTGATAACATTAAAGGGTTGACATTACAGCTGTACTTAGGGAGGACATTTCTGGGAATAGGTCCAGGGGACGCTGTTTGGATGGAACTGTGAAATAAGAAAAGGGTTGTACTACAGACCATCCCCCAACAGTCAGCAGGCAATTGAGAAACAAATTTGCAAGGGGATTGCAGTTATCTGTCAGAACAACAGGGTGATTATGGTAGAGAATTTTAACTTTCCAGACATAGGCAGGGACTGCCATAGTGTTAAAGGTTTAGATGGAGAGGAATTTGAACATTTCCTGATTCAACATGTGGATGTACCTACTAAAGAAGGTGCAAAACCTGACCTACCCTTGGGAAATCAGGCCAGGCAGGTGACTGAGACATCAGTGGGGGAGGACTTTGTTGCTAGCGACATAATTTGACTAGTTTTAAAATAGTGGAAAAGGATAGACTGGATCAAAATGATAAAATTTTAAATTGGAGGAAGGCCAGATTTGATGGTATTAGGCTAGAGCTTTCAAAAGTTGATTGGGGCAGATGTTCGCAGGGAAACGGGGTGGCTGGTAAATGGGGAAACTTTCAAAGATGAGACAACAAGACTCCAGAGAGAGGATGTTCCTGTTTAGGTAAGGCAAGTCCGGTCGGTGTAGGTAATGCTGGTTGACTAGAGAAGTTGAGGTTTTAGGTCAAGAAAAAGAAGGAAGCATAACTCAGGTTTAGAGAGCAGAGAAGTGTATGAAGGTACAGGAGTATACTTAAGAGAGAAATCAATTGGTCAAAAAGGGGTTATGAGATAGCTTTGGCAATCAGGGTTCAGGAGAATCCAAAGAGATTCTATAAATATATTAAGGACAAAAGGGTAACTAGGGAGAGAATACGGCTCCTCAAAGATCAGCAAGGCAACCAATGTGTGGAACCACACGAGATGGGGGAGATACTAAATGAGTATTTTGCATCAGTGTTTACTGTGGAGAAGGACTTTGAAGATCTAGAATGTGGGGAAATAAATGGTGACATCTTGAAAAATGTCGATATTACACGCGGAGGTGCTGGTGTCTTAAAACATATAATGGTGGATAAATCCCCAGGATCTGATCAGGCATTCCCTGGAACTCTATGGAAAGAGAGGGCAGCGATTGCTGGGTCCCTTGATAAGATATCTGAATCATTGATAGTCACAGATGAGGTGCTGGAAGATTGGAGATTGGCTAATGTGACGCCACTATTTAACAAAGGTGGTAAGCAAAAGCCAGGGAGCTATAGACTGATGAGCTTGACACTGGTGGTCGGCAAGCTGTTGGAGGGAATCCTGAAAGATAGGATTTACATGTAATTGGAAAAGCAAGGACTGCTTAGGGATAGTCAACATGGCCTTCTGGATGGGAAATCATGTCTCACTAACTTGATTGAGTTTTTTGAAGAAATAACAAAGAGGATTAATGAGGGCAGAGTGATGGACTTGATCTATATGTACTCCAGTAAGGTGTTCGACAAGGTTCCTCATGGTAGACTGGCTAGCAAGGTTAGATCACATGGAATAAAGGGAGAATCAGCCATTTGGATACAGAACTGGCTCAAAGGTAGAAGACAGAGGGTGGTGTTGGAGGGTTGCCTTTCAGACTGGAGGCCTGTGGCACAAGGGTCGGTGCTGGGTCCACTGCTTTTCATCATTTATATAAATGATTTGAGTGTTAACAGAGGAGCCATACTTAGTAAGTTTGCAGATGACACCAAAATTGGCAGTGTGGTGGACAGTGAAAAAGCTTATCTCAGAGTACAATGGGATCTTGTTCAGATGGGGCAATGGGCTGAGGAATGGCAGATGAGGTTTAATTTAGATAAATGTAAGGTGCTGCATTTTGGAAAGGCAAATCAGGGGAGAACTTACACACTCAATGGAAAGGTCCTGGCAACAAAAAGACCTTGGAGTGCAAGTTCATAGTACCTTCAAAGGGAAATAACAGGTAGATAGGATAGTGAAGAAGGTATTTGGTATGCTTTCCTTTATTCAACAAAGCATCTAGTATAGGAGTTGGGAGGTCTTGTTGTGGCTGGTTAGGCCACCTTTGGATTATTTTCATCAGAAACGCGGAGATTGAGGGGGCACCTGATTGAGGTCTACAAAGTCATGTTTGGTAAAGACAGGGTACATAGCAAGAAGGTTTTTCCCAGAGTGGGGGATTCAATTACTAGGGGTCATGAGTTCAAGGTGAGAGGGGAAATGTTTAAGGGAGATATACGTGGAAAGTTCTTTACGCAGTGGGTGGTGGGTAACTGGAACATGTTGCCAGTGGAGGTGGTGGAGGGCGGCATTATAGCATCATTTAAGATGTATCCAGACAGATACATGAACGGGCAGGGAGCAGAGGGATACAGAACCTTGGAAAATAGGCGACAGGTTTAGATAGAGGATTTTGATTGGTGCAGGCTTAGAGGGCTGAAGTGCCTGCTCCTGTGTTGTAATTTTCTTTGTTTTTTTGTTCTATTAACTCTGTTTCTCTCTCCTCAGATGCTGCCATAGATTGCTTGGTTTTTGTACATGATTAGATTAGATTACTTACAGTGTGAAAACAGGCCCTTTGGCCCAACAAGTCCACACCGACCTTCCGAAGCGCAACTCACCCAGACCCATTCCCCTACACCTAACACTATGGGCAATTTAGCATGGCCAATTCACCTAACCTGCACAACTTTGGACTGTGGAAGGAAACCAGAGCACCCAGAGAAAACCCACACAGACATAGGGAGAATGTGCAAACTCCACACAGACAGTTGCCCGAGGCTGGAATCGAACCTGGAACCCTGGTGCTGTGAGGCAGCTGTGCTAACCACTAAGCCACCGTGCCACCGCCGTGGAAGCTTGTTGAGCACAAATTGATTATCATATTCTCCTACATTACATCAGTGATGATTCAGGAGTATTTGTGGGTTACAAAATTTCCCCTGCATTTCAGTAAGTAAGTTTCCAGTAGGAGCCAATATTAACCTGATTCCAATCCTCATTTACAGTGCACTTTTCACCTTCTCTGTCCTGTTTACAAACATGTGTTTGCAAATTAATTTCAGCAATTATCAGCGAATATCTGAAATGCCTGTTTACTTGAAATAGGCAACTATTGCAAGTAATTATGAACTTTCATGCTACTCTGGCATGATTACATACTAGTGAAAAGTTTCTTTACAAGGCAATTATATTCGCACGGTAGCCGCAGGTGGAAGACGTAATTCAGTTCAGCCTTAACCCAACTAAATGAAATACGTAAATCTACATTCTCTTCATCGCATGATTAAATCATCATCTTCACTTTCTATCCAGAGAGAATCGAAACATGAAATAAGTACTTGATGAGATCTCTCTGAAGATTTGGTTGTTCCATGTTTAACCTTCTCACAGTGGGAGAATGCTAACCTACGCTTTAAGCCTGGATTTTAGGTCAAATCAACATTACTTTAAAAATGGCAGGCAGGACCCAATTTCAGGATTTTGAATTTGCTTGACAACTCTATTAGATCGCTATGAGGTTTTTAAAAAGAAAAATGTCAATTTTGAACACATCCTGAGGTCTGCTTTTATTGGTTATTCAAAAGTGAAGTCGCAGGTGGGCAGAGTAGCCAAGAAGGCGTTTAGTACACTTGCCTTTGATCAGTGTATTGAGTATTGAAATGAATTATCATTTTGTGATTCTACAAGACATTGGTTAGGCAACTTTTGAAGTACTGCACATGGTTCTGGTCTCCCTGTTATAGATTAAACCTGAAAGAGTTCAAAAAAAGGTTTACAAAGATGTTGCTGGGATTGGAGTGTTTGAGCCATAGGAATAGGCTACGACTATTTTCCCTGTAACATCGGAGGCTGAGGGGTGACCTCATAGAGGCTTATAAAATCAAGAGGGACATGGATAGAGTGAATAGTCAAGATAATTTTTTCAGGGTAGATTAGATTAGATTACTTACAGTGTGGAAACAGGCATTTCAACCCAACAAGTCCACACCGACCCTTCGAAAAGCAACCCACCCAGACCCATTCCCTTCACCTAACACTAAGGGCAATTTAGCATGGCCAATTCACCTAACCTGCACATCTTTGGACTGTGGGAGGATGTGCAAACTCCACACAGACAGTTGCCCGGGGCAGGAATTGAACCGGGGTCTCTGGCACTGTGAGGCAGCAGTACTAACCACTGTGCCACCATGCCGCCAAAACTAGGGGAGCCCAAAACTAGAAGGTACGGGTTTAAGGTTTGAGGTGAAAGATTTAAAAGGGAATTAGGGGCAACTTTTTCACTCAGAGGGTGGTGCATCTAGAATGAGCTGCCAGAAAAAGTGATGGAGGCAGGTGCAACTACAATATTTAAAGACATCTAGATGGGTGCACAAATTGGAAGAATATAGAGGGATATGGACCAAATGCTGGAGTTAGGATACCTCGTGGTCATGGATGAGTTGGACCGAAGAGGGTATTCCCATGTGCATAATCTGTGACTCTATGAATGGTTCTCCATGGGTATTGTCAGGATTGTAAAAAGAATTTCAGGCAGTATGGAGAAATATGAGGGGAGATGGAGTGACATGGGGATATAAGGAGGCATGGAGGTTTTAAAGCCATTTGGTGAAGGGTGGTAACTGGTTGGAGATGTTTGGAGATGCAGATTTGAAGGCTTAACAGATATTTTTAAAGCTGGGTCAACAACATAATTAAGCTCCCACCTCCTTGGTGGGAACATTCGTGGGCACGAACCTTTTCACAGGAGGTGGATCTGATAAGCTGGGACATTTCTCGACTCAGTCTTTCTACCTCTTCCACAGAAAAATACTCCAGCATCCTCAATATTTTGGCATGGGCAAAGTACTGAGAGATTGGAACCATATTAAGTGTATGAGTTTTGTTTTGGGTAGAGTGGAGATTAGTTTTTGCATCAAGGGTTGAGAAAGCGTGACCTTTTCTGCAAGCATAGTGCAGCCATGTCAACATTTAACAATGCGCTTGGTTACTAATTTTCGGGAAAAGGAGGTGAAAAGATATTGGAACATGGGGATACATAGGGAGGATAAGCACCGACATTAACCAGTTCAGGCAAACAAACTGATTCCCCATTGCACTTTCCAAATAGATTTCATTCTGTTCAAGCCAATATTTCCTAATTTTTCTTTGTTTATCCTCTACCATTCTACTGTTCAGATGGTTAATTGCTTCCAAACTGAAGATGACTGGGGATCAGCCTGTCTCTCTTCTATAATAGATTGTGACTGAACAAGCAAACCTTCTGAGAGATGAGGTGGAATATTAAAGGCTATGGGGCCATGAGGAGAGCGTGATTAGACTAACTGGGATATTAATATGTGTAGGATAGGTATTGATAAGGTGGAATGTGAAACGTATGAGTGTGTGATAGCTTTTGTCAGTAAATAAACAGAGATAGTCTGTTTCTGTCCTCTAACATTCTCCAATTGTATATAATATGTTGTAATTTTAGTGAAATGATTACCTGAAGAGACACAGAATGATCAGTGCCACACTGAGGAACAGGAGAGACAGACTGTGGCCAACTGTGTAACTTATCTTCACAGCCTGCAGAAATAGTCCCTGGAGAAAACAGATCATTAGAGCGGTCAGGAAATCCTAATGAAAGGATACTAACTCAACAATATAACAGCAGGAGGAACAGACTGGTCAATTGTAGCACCATGGTGACACAGAAAACATACTGTAAACATTTTTTGATTGATATTTCTAACAAAATGTGTTAGTCCCTCTCCAATTTTCTGATAATTTCTGTGACCAGAAGACCATTCCATAAACTACATTCCAATAGCCCCTCACAAGGATGGATATTGTTGCTGTATGATTGCGGGGGGGGGGGGGGGCATTTGTTAATGCTCTTGGGATGGGTTTAAACTAATTCAGCAGGGGGATGGGAACCTAAATTATAGTTTCAGTGTCCAGTTCAGTGATTTACTAAAGAAGTTTAATCTCTTGTCAAAAGGAATAAGGAGGCTTATGTTAGGATGAGACATGAAAGCTCAATTAGGGAGCTTGAGAGTTACAAGTTAGCCAGGAAAGACCTGAAGAGAGAGCTAAGAAGAGCCAGATGAGGACATGAGAAGTCATTGGCAGACAGGATAAACAAAAACCCTAAAGATTTCTATTAGTATATCAGGAATAAAAGAATGACAAGAGAAAGGTTAGGGCCAATTAAGGATAGTAGTGGGATGTTGTGCGTGCAGTCCGGGGAGGTAGGGGAAGCACTAAATGAATATTTTTCGTCAGTATTCACACTGGTAAAAGACAATGTTGCCGAGGCGAATACTGAGATACAAGCTACTAGACTAGACGGGATTGAGATTCACAAGGAGGAGGTGTTAGCAATTCTGGAAAGAATGAATGGGCCAGATGGGAGTTATCTTTGGATTCTCTGGGAAGCCAGGGAGGAGGCTGCAGAACCTTTGGCTTTGACCTTTATGTCATCATTGTCTACAGGAATAGTGCCAGAAGACTGGAGGATAGCAAATGTTCCCTTGTTCAAGAAAGGGAGGAGAGACAACCCTGGTAATTCTAGACCAGTGAGTCTTACTTCAATTTGGGTAAAGTATTGGAAAAGATTATAAGAGATAGGATTTTTAATCATTTAGAAAGGAACAAGTTGATTAGGGATAGGCAACACCATTTTGTGAAGGGTGAATCATGTATCACAAACCTTATTGAGTTCTTTGAGATGGTGACCAAATAGACAGATGAGGGTAAAGTGGTTGATGTGGTGTATATGGAATTCAGTAAGGCATTTGATCAGGTTCCCCATGGTCGGCTCTTGCACAAAATGCAGAGGCAGGGGATTGAGAGTGGTTTAGTGGTTTGGATCAGAGATTGGCTAGCTGAAAGAAGACAGAAGGTGGTGGGATGGGAAATGATCATCCTGGATTTCAGTTATTAATGGTGTCCTACTGTTGGGGCCACTGCTGTTTGTCTTTTTTATACATGACCTTGAAGAGGCATAGAAGGATGGATTAGTAAATTTGCGGATGACACTAAAGTCAGTGGATAGTGCTGAAGGATATTGAAAGTTACAGAGGGATGTAGATAGGCTGCAGAGCTGGGCTGAGAGGTGGCCAATGGAGTTTAATGCAGAAAAACACTTTGGAAGAAGCAACAGGAATGAAGAGTACTGGGCGAATGGTAAGATTCTTGATACTGTAGATGAGCAAAGTGACCTCAGTGTCCACGTGCATATGTCCCTGCAAGTTGCTACCCAGGGTTGTTAAGAAGGTATATAGTGTGTTAGCTTTTATTGGTAGAGGAATTGCGTTTCGGAGCCATGAGGTCATGCTGCAGCTGTACAAAGCTCTGGTGTGGCCGCACTTCGAGTATTAAGTACAGTTCTGGTCACCGCATTATTGGATGGATGTGAAAGCTTTGGAGAGAGTGCAGAGGAGATTTACTGCGATATTGGCTGGTATGGATCCTTATTTAATATGCATTGATCCATTGCTGGTATCTTATGAGGAAAGGCTGATGGACTCGAGGCTGTTTTTGTTAGAGAGAAATTGAGAGGTGACTTAATTGAGGAATATAAGATTATCAGAGGGTTAGATGGGTGGACAGTGAGAACCTTTTTCCTCGGATGGTGATGGCTAGCACGTGGGGACATAGCTTTAAGTTGAGAGGTGATAGATATAGGACAGATGCCATAGGTAGTTTCTTTACTCAGGGAGAAGTAGGGGCATAGAACACCCTGCCTGCAACAGTTTTAAGGGCATTTAAATGGCCATTGGATAAACATATGGATAAAAATGGAATAGCCTAGGATAGATAGTTTTCAGATTGCTTTCACGAGTTGGTGCAACATCGAGGGCTGAAGGGCCTGTCCTACAGCATAATGTTCTATGTTCTATGATTCAGTATTAAATCCTCAGACCCGAGAGACTATGCAAATCTTAGACCTCTTGTTACTGTTTTTGAATGGAAATGAAGGAGGCTGCATGGTCCATTGATGCAGTGGTTGTCTGCACCTTTCAATGGAACCAGCAATGGATCAATGCATATTAAATAAGGATCCTCGTGTTCATGATCACTTTGCCGAGTTGCTCCACGTGGGTCCCCTGCCCTTGTCTGTCCTGTGCCAGTAAAATTCTGTAAAACTGCCAGCAAAATGCTTTTTATTGGTTGATACTGATTGCCTGAACAATGTGATTCTCCCACACCCGGAGAATTAGAACATTTTGCAGCAGTCACGGAGAGCTGCCGCCAGAGCTGTGTACAACAGTGGGTGATGCAGTCTGTGTCTGCACCTTTCAGTGGATCAATGCATAATTTGTTGACATTGACCTACAACCAACCTAATCGCAATGATGGAGGAGAGGAAAGAAATATCAAACATTATAAATGAAATAATATAAAATAAAATACATGTAGTATAAAATTAGAGAAACAAGTATAAAAAAGAAGAATCATGGCAGATTTTAACTATCCCAAAATTAATTGGCTTTAAAAGGTATGAGAATAAGGGAATTGAGCTACATCCTTACTGGATCTTACTTAACCTAGTCCGTAAGAAACCCATTAAAAACGAAGATTTACTACGAGTCGCTGGGTTTTTAGATGCCTAGGAAATTAATCACTTGAATTCTCCCTACACCTCCCTGCCTCTATCTTTTGTTCTTTGTTTAAGACAATTCTTAAAACACCTTGTCTCAGTCGGTTCCCTCAACTCAGCACCGCCCTCCTAACCTGCAATCCTCTTCCTGACCTCTCCGCCCCCACCCCACTCTGGCCTATCACCCTCACCTTGACCTCCTTCCACCTATCCCACCTCCATCGCCCCTCCCCCTAGTCCCTCCTCCCTACCTTTTATCTTAGCCTGCTTGGCTCTCTCTCTTATTCCTGATGAAGGGCTTATGCTCGAAATGTCGAATTCTCTATTCCTGAGATGCTGCCTGGCCTGCTGTGCTTTGACCAGCAACACATTTGCAGCTGTGATCTCCAGCATCTGCAGACCTCATTTTTTACTCGAAAATTCTTAAAACCTGTCTTGTTTACTGAGCCTTTGGTCATTTGAGCTAACATTTCATCATTTGATATTGTGTCATAAAATACATAGAAAAAGGGAGATATTTTGGCAATAGTGACTAATATGATACACTTCAAAAGAGTAATTAAAAATTCTGTAAGTATAAGAAAGAACATGAATATAGGAACAAGAGGAAATCACTCAGCTTTTTAAGCCTGCTCCACCATTCAATCAGCTCTGATTTTAACCTCAGCTCTACATTCCTGCACATTCCTGATAACCCTTGATAACCAAAAATCTATCAATCTCTGTCTTAAAAGTATTCAAACATTCTGCATCCATTGCCTTTTGAGGAAGGGAATTCCCAAGTTTCTCAACCCTCTGAGACAATCTTTAACCTCATCGCTGTTTTAAAGTGTGACTCTTATTTTTAAACCGTGACCCCTAGCTCTAGATTCTCCCACACGAGAATCATTCTTTCCACATCCACTCGGTCAAGTCCCTGCATGATCTTATATGTTTCAGTTAAATCACATCTGACTCATATGAATACTTAGAGGACACAGGCCAAGCCTGTTCAGACTTTCTTGATAAATTAATCTGCATTGGAGTAATAGATTGGAGAAAGGCCAGTTCTGTGAGAATAGAACTGTGGATAATAAAATGGTTCACAATATTGCAATCAATGGGAAACATTCCAAATGGTTTTCCATGTCAAAGAAAAATATATCCTACTAAAAAATAAGAATAAGTTAACACCAATTAATTAATACCAAAGGGAAAGCTTGAGTGCAAAGAAAGTAACACAGATTTAAAGGGTCATGAAGAATTAAATTAAACAGTCAGGTTGAGTTCTCATGGTATAGGATTAAAAAGTTTGGAAAGTATGTTAAATCCATTTCAAACCTTGGACAGACCTTCCTTTTAATTCTGTTTGCGATGCTGGTGGCCGAAGTAAAACAGATAAAGAGGCAGTGGAGAGGGTGCAGATGAGATTTAAAATGGTAAATCCAGAAATGTAGCAGGAAGAATGAACAGACTGGGCCTCTTCCTTCTTGGAAAGCAGCCATTTGATTCATCTTGCTTGTACTGGCTCCTGAAAGAGCTACGCAACTAGCTCCACTCTCCATCCCAATCTCTACAGTCCTCTAACTTCATCACTTTCAAATATAAATCCTGCTTTCTTTGGTCACCTCCTATGGAACCCACCTCCACCACTCTCTTAGGCAGCGCATTCCAAATCCTAACAGCTTCTGAGTAAAGAATATTAGAATCATAGAATCCCTACAGCGTGGAAGCAGGCTATTCTGCCCATTGAGTCCACACTTGCCTTCCAAAGAATATACCATCTACACTCACCGACCCCCCCCCACCCCCCCCTCCCCACCACCACCACCCTATCTCTGTAACCCTGAATTTCCCATGGTTAATCCACCTAGCCTGCATATCTTTGGTATGTGGGAGGAAAGTGCAGCACCCTAAGGGGAGAATGAGCAAACTCCCCAGAGACAGTCACTCAAGCCTCATCTCACTCCTAGCTCTCTTGCTGACAATCCTGAAATTGTAAGCTTTGGTTACAGACATAAAGATATTTGAAAAGAACTACTGACCTCAACATCATCCTCCATGTTGCTCATGTTGATTCCGCATGCATCTGTGTAAGACTGCACCATCTCAGTCCAACCTTCATCAGTGCATTTCCTGCTCACATTCCCTACAGCAAAATCATTAGCACTGGGGTTAATAATGATAGACCGGGAACAAAAATCCTTATAAATTCAGAGCAACTTAGAAGAGCCAGACAGCTAACGTGAGTTACCCTGGATTGTACGTCCTTAAATATTATGCCATTTTGCAATTTTCAAGTTGTACACTTGATCTGACAACCAAATTCGCACCCAATCTGATTTGATTCCAAAGAGGTTGAAAGGTAACAGAATTAACCATTATCAGAAAGCCAAAGTGATTTTTGACAGATCCAGTAAATTACCATAATCAACTCACATTAGGAGCCTAAGGTAGTTAGACATGGGAAAGTATACCACAGCGATCAACTTGTTTGTTCTGTCACTATGGTTAATAGATGAATTCTTGGCAGTAGCCAAGAAACATTCATGAACCTTCTGATTGTCAGCCTGAAATACCAACTCTATTTCTCTCTCCAAACTTCTGCCTGGGCTGTTGGAATGTTTCCAACAGCTTCTTGTTTATTATAGACACTCAGCAGGAGTTTGCTTTGGTGTGAATGGATGTTTGTCAGCTTAGGCCTGGGGTAGTCATCCGAGAACACTGACTAAGTGATAAACAGAAGAGACTCTCCATTTCAATGGGATGCCAGTAAAAGTAACCATCAAGAGAAATCCTGCAGACGCTGCAAATCTAAAGTAAAAACAGAACATGTTAGAAATGTGGAGCTAGTCAGGCAACAAGTAATGGAGAGAGATGATGTTAATGTTTCAGGATAATGACCATCAGAGTGAAGAGGTATGGTGAGAAAGAGGGAATATGGCTTTGAGTTAGGGGGGTCAGCCATGATTATAATGAATGGTGGAGCAGGCTTTAAGGGCTAAGTGGTCTACTACTGCTCCTATTTTCTCTGATGGTGACTCAACATTCTGCTCTTTATAGAAGTTGCTGGATCCATTGTAAGCTTCTTGTTACATTTCAGTTATAGAGATGACTGAACGTTGTACTTTGCGATGTTACTAAAATTGGAATGAAGGATCAAGCAGGGTGAAAGAGTAAAAGGAAAGACCAGGAAACATGCTCAGAAATGTCATATTCAAACTGAATACTAAAATAAAGCTGAACATTGAGAAGTATGAAGGAGGTAAGCAATAAACTTTCATGGGATGAATGAGGGGCCTGGACAATGGCTTGGACACTGTTACTTGTGCTGTATTTTGGAATAAAATGTTAAACCCAAGAGTTGTTCACAGGTCGATGTTAAGAATTCCATGTCACTCTTCCCAGAAAAGCAGGCGAGGTGTTTTGGTGCCATTGCCAACATTTATTTCCTAGCCAACAAGCTAAAAATGTCAAAATTATCTGGTCATTTATTTTACAGCGGTTTGAGATCTTTTTTGGTGGAAATTAGTTGCTAGTTCCCCAAGTTACAAATGGTACTGCAGTTGAAAAGTATTTAAATGGCTGTACAGTGCTTTGTGATATCCAAAGCTGGAAACAGGTGCTACATAAATGCACATTCTTCTCTCTACACTGAAATCCAAGTTTCAACAAACCAAGGAGGTAAAACATAATGAACATGCAGTTCAGTTCAATTATTGGTCTTCATTTTATTAAATGTATAGAAATTAATGAGAGACCTTGAAATCAGTCAAGTGGAAGAACTGAATCACTTTTATGCAATGAAATTAAATTTCATACTTTCATCTCTTAAAAAAGTGTGTGATTATAGTGTTTACACAGAAACTGTCTGCGGGTTGAAAAAGTGTCTTTTGAAATGTACACTGGAGAAACTCTGCAGATCAGGTCTCATCTGTAGAGAGAAAGGTCACAACCTTTCACTAGAATGTTTGATAGATAGAAATATCCATAAGCCAAGTTGGAGTCAAGAACTGAAAACCTGAAGTCGCTAATTGTGAAGAAACAATGACCACTACAGAGCCCTGACCAAGTTATGACAGTTGTACACCTGCTCTCACAGTTCTCCCTCACATAACATGACAATTTTAAAACATCAAGATGGGGTCACAGAAGAAGAATATTTTGCGAAGCCCTGCACTGAACATTGGAGTTGGCGAGAGACAAGATAGCCCTGGAACTATATACCTTGGGTACCAGTTCTATGCAATCTGATAAGACCATGACACAGCTCCTTATGTCCAATCTAAGTAGCTACTTCGACAGTAAAGGTATAGCTAACAATTAACTTCATGTCTCCCCCAAAGCTTACACCTTCTGCCAAATTGTTAAACTCATTAATCACTTAAAGTTTTGATCCAACTCATGTCTCCAGGTATCTTGCCCCTGAGGTGACAATCTCCAATGGTGTTTCGACTCTCCTGATGGATGTGGCATTATCGCTGGCTGTTAATCCAAAAATGCATGTAATGTTCCGGGGACCCATGTTTGAATCCTGCCATTGCAGATTGTGAAATTTGAGTTTGATTAAAAATCTGAAATTAAAAGTCTAATGAGGACCTTGAAACTACTGTCAATTGTCAGGAAAAAAAAATCTGATTTATTTAAGTCTTTTAGGGATGGAAACTGTCATCCTTACATAGTCTGGACTATATGTGACTGCAGACCAACAGCAATGTGATTGATTCTTAACTGCTCTCTGGGATGGACAATAAATGCTGGCCTCAGCCAGTGAACAAATTCACAAATATAAAACAGCTGTGCATGTTTCTTTTTCATTTCCTTAGAAGGTGAGCCCTAGGGTTGGCATCTTCTCATGATGGTTCATTCCTGCCCTGTACCATCCTACCTTGTACCATCCTGCCCTGTACAATCTGGAGTGAAAAATTGATTTGTGTCACAGCTTTGAGGATGCAAATCACCACTAACCCCTAAACATCAAGATCACAAATTAAAATTTGTGTTCCCCTGTTTAAGCACTGTGCACTTGGGAAAATTTAAAACATCTGCTTGAAAAAATGAAGTACTCTTAGATGCACTGAAGAACTTCACAGCTGTGCTGTCCAAAATTACTGAGAATCATTACACACCATCTCCATGAACATACCAGACTGATATAAAGAAGAATGAAAAGGATTCAGGAATCAAAGAGTACTTCCCTTCCACTGCTATGGTAAGAATTGCTCTTTCTGGAGTTAGGTGTACAATATATACATTTGCATCAGCTCAAAGTTTGCTCCATTCCAGAAATTAATATCATGGGAATGTCATTAGTAAGTAGGAATACATCATAATCCACAATAGAATGAACTTGGTTTCAAGAGACTTAGATCCTCTTTGATACCTGCACCAAGATTGGGATCTATAGGAATATCCTGCATATTATCCAGATCTACAAACATGCCTGAACATAATTATAGGGTCATAAAGATTTACACACAGAGACAGGCCCTTTGGTCCAAATTGGTCCATGCTGACCAAAATGTCCATTCACACTAACCCCATTTACCTGCATTTAGCCCATATCCTTCTAAGCCTTTCCTATCCATGTATTTGTTCAAATGACTTTTAAATGTTGTTAATATACTGACATCAACCGCTTCCACTGGCAGCATACATCCCATTTGCATACACCCTCTGTGTAAACAAGTTGCCCATCAGGTTCACTTTTAATCCTTCCCCACTCACCTTGAACTGATGCCCTCTAGTCTTTGATTCCCCAACACTAGGAAAAGGACTGAGTGCATTCACCCTATCCATGCCTCTCATTAACTTATACAGTTCTGTATGATTAACCCTCAGTCTCCTATGCTCTAACAAAAAAGTCCTAGCTTGTTCAACCTCTCTTGAAAACTCAGACCATTGTGTTCTGGAAACACCCTTGCAATTTCTTCTGCACTCTTTCCAGTTTAATAACATCCTTCCAAAGCAAGGGGACCAAAAATGAACATGATACTCCAAGTGTAGTCTCACCAATATCCTGCACAACTGCAACATAACTTCTCAACTTCTATACTCAATGCCCTGACTGATGAAGGCCAGTGTGCCAAAAATCTTCTTCACTACACTGTCTTCCTGTCATGATTTGGAGATGCCTGTTGGACTATAACCTGGTGTTGTGTGATTTTTAACTTTGTCCACCTCAGTCCAACATCATTGATAATGATAACAAACAGCAATGGGCACAGCACCAACCCTGGAAGCACTCCACGAGTCACGGGCCTCCAGTCTGACAAGCATCCTTCCACTATTACCCTCTGCTACATACCATTAAGCCAATTATATATCCAATTTGCCAGCTCCCTGGATACCATGCGATCTAACCTTCCAGGGCAGCCTACAATGTATCAAAGATCTTACTGTAATTCATTTAGACTACTCTACCACCCTGCCCTTATCAACCTTCTTGGTTACTTCATCAAAGAGCTTGGGGCAGCAAGGTGGCTCAATGGACCCAGGTTCAATTCCAGCCTCGGGCGACTGTGTGGTGTTTGCACATTCTCCCCGTGTCTGCATGGGTTTCCACTGCTCTGGTTTCCTCTCATAGTCCAAAGATGTGCAGGTTAGGTGAATTAGCCATGAAAAATTGCTTATAGTGTTAGGTGCATTAGTTAGAGGGAAATGGGTCTGGGTGGGTTACTCTTCGGAGGGTTGGTGTGGACTTGTTGGGCTGAAGGGCCTGTTTCCACACTGTAGGGAATCTAATCTAAACTCTAACACATTTTTAAGGCATAATCTCTTCCAAACTACTCCTAATCAAACTCTGTCTTTTCTCTCCCTTTATTTAAAGGCGGGCTCCGAGTTTTAGGCCTCAGTCTCTCGGAAGACTTCGCGACGGCTGGTGGGTAAGTTTGGTCGTTTATTTAATAGTTGTAAATTTAAAGTTTTCCTTTAAAAAAAGCGGTAGCAGACCCGGAAGGCGCGCTAGGTTACCTGGGTATTTTTTTTTTCTCTCCCTTTATTTAAAGGCGGGCTCCGAGTTTTAGGCCTCAGTCTCTCGGAAGACTTCGCGACGGCTGGTGGGTAAGTTTGGTCGTTTATTTAATAGTTGTAAATGTAAAGTTTTCCTTTAAAAAAAAGCGGTAGCAGACCCGGAAGGCGCGCTAGGTTACCTGGGTAAGGTTTTTTTCTCTCCCTTTATTTAAAGGCGGGCTCCGAGTTTTAGGCCTCAGTCTCTCGGAAGACTTCGCGACGGCTGGTGGGTAAGTTTGGTCGTTTATTTAATAGTTGTAAATTTAAAGTTTTCCTTTAAAAAAAGCGGTAGCAGACCCGGAAGGCGCGCTAGGTTACCTGGGTAAGGTTTTTTTTTCTCTCCCTTTATTTAAAGGCGGGCTCCGAGTTTTAGGCCTCAGTCTCTCGGAAGACTTCGCGACGGCTGGTGGGTAAGTTTGGTCGTTTATTTAATAGTTGTAAATTTAAAGTTTTCCTTTAAAAAAAGTGGTAGCAGACCCGGAAGGCGGGCTAGGTTACCTTTTTTTAAGGAAAGCTTACTTTTAGAGGGATGGCAGTGCAGAGAGGGCAATGTTCCTCTTGCAACATGTATGAGGTGAGGGAAGCCATTAGCGTCCCTGCTGAGTACACTTGCAAGAAGTGCACCCATCTCCAGCTCCTCCAAACCCGTGTTAGGGAACTGGAGCTGGAGTTGGATGAACTGCGGATCATTCGGGAGGCAGAGGAGGTCATAGATCGGAGCTTTAGGCAAGTAGTTACTCCGAAAGTTCAAGATAGATGGGTGACAGTGAGGGGGAGTGGGAGGAGGAAGCCAGTGCAGGGACCCCCTGCGGTCATTCCCCTCAAGAACAAGTATACCGTTTTGGATACTTGTGGGGGGGATGACTTACCAGGGGCAAGCAACGAGGTTCAGGCCTCTGGCACGGAGCCTGGCCCCGTTGCTCAGAAGGGTATGGTGGAGAAAGGTAGAGCAATAGTTCTTGGGGACTCGATAGTGAGGGGTACAGACAGACGGTTTTGTGGGGGCGACAGGGACTCACGTTTGGTATGTTGCCTCCCAGGTGCAAGGGTACGTGATGTCGCTGATCGTGTTTTCCGGGTCCTTAAGGGGGAGGGGGAGCAGCCCCAGATCGTGGTCCACGTTGGCACCAACGATATAGGTAGGAAGAAGGGTGAGGATGTCAGACAGGCTTTCAGGGAGCTAGGTTGGAAGCTCAGAGTTAGAACAAACAGAGTTGTAGTCTCTGGTTTGTTACCCGTGCCACGTGATAGAGAGTCGAGGAATAGGGAGAGAGAGCAGTTAAATGCGTGGCTACAGGGATGGTGCAGGAGGGAGGGATTCCGGTTTCTGGACAACTGGGGTCCTTTCTGGGGAAGGTGGGACCTCTATAAAAAGGATGGGCTACACCTGAACCTGAGGGGCACCAGTGTCCTTGGGGGGAGGTTTGCTAGTGCTCTTTGGGAGGGTTTAAACTAACTCCGCGGGGGCATGGGAACCAGGACTGTAGCTTTAGGGTACAGGACCTTGAGTGTAGGGAGGTTAGGAATAATGCAACGATCTCTAAGGAGGGTGCCTGTAACCAGAAAGGCGGATTGAAGTGTGTATACTTCAATGCCAGAAGTATAAGGAATAAGGTAGGTGAACTTGCAGCGTGGGTTGGTACCTGGGACTTCGATGTTGTGGCCATTACAGAGACGTGGGTAGAACAGGGACAAGAATGGCTGTTGCACGTTCCAGGGTTCAAATGTTTTAGTAGGATCAGACATGGGGGTAAAAAAGGGGGAGGCGTGGCATTACTTGTCAAAGACAGTATCACAGCAGTGGAATGGACGATGGAAGAGGACTTGCCATCTGAGGTAGTTTGGGCTGAGGTTAGAAATAGGAAAGGTGAGGTCACCCTGTTAGGTGTTTTCTACAGGCCTCCTAATAGTCCTAGAGAAGTAGAGGATAATATTGCGAGGATGATTCAGGAAAAGAGTGAAGGTAGCAGGGTGGTTGTTATGGGGGACTTTAACTTCCCAGATATTGACTGGGAGAGCTATAGCTCGAGTTCATTAGATGGGTCGGTGTTTGTACAATGTGTGCAGGAGGGTTTCCTGACACAATATGTCGACAGGCCAACAAGAGGGGAGGCGATATTGGATTTGGTTCTAGGTAATGAACCAGGCCAGGTGTTAGACTTGGAGGTAGGTGAGCACTTCGGGGACAGTGACCACAACTCGGTGACTTTTACTTTAGTGATGGAGAGGGATAATCGTGCGCCGCAGGGCAAGAGCTATAGCTGGGGGCAGGGAAATTATGATGCAGTGAGGCATGACTTAGGTTGTGTGGATTGGAAAAACAGGCTTCAAGAGAAGAACACTAATGAGATGTGGGGATTGTTCAAGGAGCAGCTACTGCGTGTCCTCGATAGGTATGTACCAGTCAGGCATGGTGTAAAGGGCCTTGTGAGGCAGCCGTGGTTTAGTAAGGAATTGGAGTCCCTTGTGAAAGGGAAGAAGGCGGCATATGTAAAGATGAGGCGTGAAGGTTCAGTAGGGGCGATTGAGAGTTATAAGGTAGCCAGGAAGGAGCTAAAGAGGGAGCTAAGAAAAGCGAGAAGGGGACATGAAAAGTCTTTAGCTGGTAGGATTAGGGAAAACCCAAAGGCTTTCTATAGGTATGTCAAGAATAAAAGGATGACTAGGGTAGGTATCGGTCCCGTCAAGGATAGTAGTGGGAAGTTGTGTGTGGAGGCGGAGGAGATTGGAGAGACATTAAATCAGTACTTTTCATCAGTATTCACTCAGGAACAGGACACTGTTGCTGATGTGAATATGGAATCACAAATAATTAGAATGGATGCCCTGGAAATATGCAGGGAAGAGGTTTTGGGAATATTGGAAAGGATGAATATAGATAAGTCTCCTGAGCCTGATGGCATTTACCCCAGGATCCTATGGGAAGCTAGGGAGGAGATAGCAGAGCCATTGGCCTGGATTTTTATGTCGTCATTGTCAACGGGAATAGTACCAGAGGACTGGAGGATAGCGAATGTGGTCCCATTGTTCAAGAAAGGGAGTAGGGATAGCCCTAGTAACTATAGGCCAGTGAGTCTGACTTCAGTGGTGGGCAAAGTCTTAGAGAGAATGGTAAGGGATAAGATTTATGAACATCTGGGTAGGAATAACGTGATCAGGGATAGCCAGCATGGTTTTGTGAAGGGCAGGTCGTGCCTCACAAACCTTATTGAGTTCTTTGAGAAGGTGACTATGGAAGTGGATGAGGGTAAAGCAGTAGATGTTGTGTATATGGATTTTAGTAAGGCGTTCGATAAGGTTCCCCATGGTAGGCTAATGCTAAAACTTCGGAGGTATGGCATTGAGGATACATTAGAGGTTTGGATTAGGAATTGGCTGGCTGGAAGGAGACAGAGGGTAGTAGTTGATGGATTATGTTCATCTTGGAGCGCAGTTACTAGCGGTGTACCACAAGGATCTGTTTTGGGACCATTGCTTTTTGTTATCTTTATAAATGATCTAGAGGAAGGACTTGAAAGCTGGGTAAGCAAGTTTGCGGATGACACGAAAGTCGGTGGAGTTGTGGATAGTGAGGAAGGAAGTGGTAGGTTACAGTGGGATATAGATAAGTTGCAGAGCTGGGCGGAAATGTGGCAAATGGAATTCAATGTAGCTAAGTGCGAAGTCGTTCACTTTGGTAGGAATAACAAGATGATGGATTACTGGGCTAATGGTAGGCTACTTGGTAGTGTGGATGAGCAGAGGGATCTTGGTGTCTATGTACACAGATCTCTGAAAGTTGCCACCCAGGTAAATAGTGCTGTGAGGAAGGCATATGGTGTACTGGGCTTTATTGGCAGAGGAATTGAGTTCCGGAGTCCTGAGGTCATGTTGCAGTTGTATAAGACTCTGGTGAGGCCTCATCTGGAGTATTGTGTGCAGTTTTGGTCGCCATACTATAGGAAGGATGTGGAAGCTTTAGAACGAGTGCAGAGGAGGTTTACCAGGATGTTGCCTGGAATGGTAGGAAAATCTTATGAGGAAAGGCTGAGGCACTTGGGGCTGTTCTCATTGGAGAAGAGAAGGTTTAGGGGAGATCTGATAGAAGTGTATAAGATGATTAGGGGTTTAGATAGGTTAGATACTAAGAACCTTTTACCGCTAATGGAGTCAGGTGTTACTAGGGGACATAGCTTTAAATTAAGGGGTGGTAGGTATAGGACAGATGTTAGGGGTAGATTCTTCACACAGCGGGTTGTGAGTTCATGGAATGCCCTGCCCGTATCAGTGGTGAACTCTCCTTCTTTATGTTCATTTAAGCGGGCATTGGATAGGCATTTGGAAGTTATTGGGCTAGTATAGGTTAGGTAGGACTCGGTCGGCGCAACATCGAGGGCCGAAGGGCCTGTACTGCGCTGTATCCTTCTATGTTCTATGTTCTATGTAAATGCATGTGTATCTTATCATTCAGAATCTTAAGTGAATTACTTACTACAGATTTTAAGCTTAATGGTCTATTGTTCCCAGGTTTTTCTTTGTATGGGTTCTTGAATAAGGGCACAACATTTGCTCCATTCTTTTGGGACCTCACCTGTGGCTAACGATGATACAAATACATCAGCCAGGGCCCCAACAATTTCTTCTCTAGCCTCTTGCAGTGTTCTTTGGATATATCTGGTCAGGACCAGGAGATTTATCCACCTTCATACATTCTAATACACTCAATACCCACCTCTCTGCGATATGGTCTGTCACCAAAATATCACCACTAACTTGCCCAAGTTCCCAAGTCTTCATGTCTTTCTCCAGGGTAAACAGAGAGGAGATTTATTCATTGGGGAACTTGCCCATCTCCTGTGGTTCCACACATATATGTCTACTTTGATCCTTGAGAAGTCCTATGCTCTCTCTAGGTATTCTTTATCCTTTAATGTACTTAAAGAACCTCTTTGGATTTAGCCTAATCTTCTCAGCCAAAGTTATCTTGTGCCCCTTTTGATTTCCTTCTTCAGTACACTCCTGTATCCCCTATATACCTCCAGGGATTCCCTAGATTACAGGTGGCTGTGCCTGAGTCATGCTTCATTTTTTTCTGGTCAAAGTCTCAATATCTCTTGTCATCCAGGGTTCCCTACTCCTGCCCAACTTGTCCTTCACCCTCACAGGAACATATAGACATTGAACTCTCATTACCTCACTTTTAAAGGCCTCCTGCTTACCAGAGAGCCCTTTGCCTGTAAGCAAACTACTCGAGTCAACCCCTACAAGCTCCTGTCTAATACCATCAGAATTTGCTTTGCCCCAATTTAGAACTTAATCATTTCACATTTTTTCTACAACGGGCTAATTTGTAAGAAGAAATGCTATGTGATGTGAATAACAGAAAATAATGGATTTTTATACTTCATTTCCTGGAAATTTCCATTTAATAAAGTACCATATCAAACATTATTGTAGAAAATAAAGTCACATGGGGGCCACATATTAGCATGGATGCAAGATTGATTGACTAGCAGAAAACAGAAAGAAGGCAAAATAATCTCTTTCTGGTTAGAAAATGTAATGAATGATGTGTCATGGGGATCAGTGCTGAGGCTTTAACTTTTTACAAACTGTACAAATGTTTTGGATGAATGATCTGAAGTATGGTTGCAAATATTGCTGATGAAATAAAGATAGGTAGAAAAGTAAGTTGTGGAGAGAACATAAAGAGGCTGCATAGAGATATAGAGATGGTTAACTGAATGGGTGAAGACCTGGCAAATGTAGGAAAATATGAATTGTTCATTTTATCTAAATGGTGAGAGATAGCTGAGCTCTGAGATGCAGAGGGATCGCAGTGTTCTCATGCATTAATCACAAAACATTAGAATGCAGGTACAGCAAGTAACCTGGCAAAGTAAAAGCTAACTTTATTATGGAATTGAATATAGTATTGCTTCAGTTATAGAATGCATTGGTAAGGCCAATCTGAAAAGCTAGGGATATTATTGGTCTCCAAATTTAAAGAAGGATGTAAGTGTGTTGGAGGAAGTTCAGAGAAGGTTTACAAGACTGATATCTGGATTGGCCAGGGTGTCTTCTGAAGAGAAGTTGTAAGGTTAGGTTTGTAGCTATTGCCAGTTATAAAAGTAACTGGCAACTTGCTTGAAACAACAAGGTTCCATGTGTTCTTGACAGGATGTTTCATCTTTGGGAGAATTTAAAACTAGTATTCATCAACATAATTCAGAGATAAGTCTCTCAAAAGGCAGAGAGTTGGAATAAGGAGGGCATTTTCATAGTGGCAACCTGTAACTTTATTATGGAATTGAATACAGATGTGCTACAGGAATCACTGCTGGGGCCACTATTATTAACAATAAATATTAACAACTTTGATGAGGGAAGTGAATATATCATTCCTAAGTTTGCAGACAACACAAAAAGTAAGTGGGAGGGCAGGTATTGGGGATGATACAAGAAGTTTGGAGGGATATGGGCTGGGTGCTGGCAGATGGGATGGGATATCTGGTTGGCATGGATGAGTTGGACCAAAGGGTCTGTTTCTGTACTGTAATCTCTATGAGTCTACATAAGTCATGAGTCTACATATGGATACAGACAGGTTACGTGAATGGGCAAAATCTTGGCAATTTGTGGGAATTGGTGGAATATTGTGGGAAAACGAGAGATCGTGCACTTTGTCAGTGTCAGGAGGAATTGAAGAGCTGAATATTATTTCAATGGAGAAAGACTGCAGAAAGCTACAGAACAGAGATGTGGGAATCCTCATGTATGGATCACAAAAGCAGGAATCCAAGTTCAGTAGGTAATAGGGAAGGCAAATGTGGCTTTTAGTTGGAAGGGAATGAAATATAAAAATAGGGAGGTTTTCTAAAACAATACTTGTATTTCCATTGGAATACTGTGAACAGTTTGGGTCCATTTATCAAAGGAAAGATATACTGGCAATAGAGGCAATACAGAGAAGCTTACGAGGTAGATCCTGAGCATGAAGAGATTTCCTTATGAGAAGTTGAATTGGTTAGGCTGATACTCACTGGACTTTAGTCCTTATTGAAATATATAAGATTCTTATGGGGTTTGATAAGTAGAAGTGCAGAAGTTGTTTCTCCTTGCGGGACGGTCTTGTACCACAGTCCATAATCCCAAAGTAAAGACTTATCCATTTAAGACAGATGAGGAGAATTCTTTCCTCTCAGAGGGTACTGAATCCATGTAATTCTTTATTGTAGAGGATTGTTGAGATTGGGTCATTAAGTATATTGAAAGCTGAGATAGACTTTAATGCAATCTTTGACATTAAGCCTATCAGAACCATTGCTATATACAACACTGGTGAGCTGTGTTGAGTTGGAAGCAGTTAGCACCAGGAAGGAATGGTTACATTTAAATGCTATGCTGCCATAGACTAAGGAGAACTGTGGACATGCAGGAGACCTGTAAGCAAAGGAGCTGGAGAGAGAAGGCCCAATTACAAATATAAAGAGAAAATAAATAGAGACTGAAAGAGAAACATGTTCAGAGAATCAATTCAAGAAAAGGTTTAATTTTTCTTTTCAGCAGATAAACAGACAGGTGCTCATGGAAGTAATGTGCAAAGACACAAAAGAATTGGCTAAGCCGTGAACTAGTGTCTATTGATTGGTCATTTGAAGGGGAATTCTGCAAACCACCAGGAGTGACCTGAACTGGAGGAGAGAGAGATCACAGAACTGTTTCTTACTGTAAGTGAATAATTAGAGCTGATAAATTGAAAGGTGAAATCTATTACTATATAGGACTCCTGATCTACCTGTAGGAATAAAGATCATGTCATAGAACTGTGCATTTTGAGAAATATGGTGGATGTGCTTGTGGTTGTTTCTATTGTATCTTTCTTGTATCGATTATTTATTTAGCTTTCTATACAATGTATCATTTGTACATTTATGTATAAGTACGTTTGTTCTGGTTCACATTTTAATAAAAACCATAACAAATGGTATTTTCCGTATACATTTGTTCATTTAGAAATCATTCATTAAATTCAGTGTTTTTGGCTTACCCATGTGGAATGTAAATGTCATCTTGACAACTAAGCATTCCCTAAAAATGTATTTTTCTGTGGTTAGTTTTCCTTGTAATATCATTTGCAGTGGATCTCTCCTCTATCTCTCTAAATGTACTTTACAGCACACAAGATAATATTGATATTATTCAAATAAGCCATGTCTCTTCTTAGTCTGTAAGTTCAGTAATGGCTATCGGTAATAATCTTTAATCCTTTGCTTAAAATTCATAAACCGGTGTTATGAACAACTGGGGAATATTTATTACCTTGCATTTGATGAAATTGTAAACCTGCTTGGAGCTTGTTTTCTGAAGTGGAACTTCACACAAAAGAAATGTGCATTATGAGTTTGCAGAATGGGTTTAATTCACCTGGTTCATGATCTCTGGGAATTTCTGGAGGAGAGTAGGTGTAAAGGGAGCATTCTCTGATTGCTCAGATATGACAAGTGCTTTTCAAACCTTTCAACATTAATTGATTTGGATGAAGGAATAGAAGTTTGCAGAATGCAAATTTGCAGAGCCCCTGAGTTAGAAGGGGAAGTTATATACAAGAAAATAATTACAAAAGGTCATTGACAGACTTAATGAATGGGCAAAAATACAGAAAATGGAATTCAATTTGGCTCCATTTTGGGTTACTTTGGATCCCTGGTAGACTGAAATATTTTATAAATGGTGAGAAACCAGAAGCTGTAGAAGAGTAAAAAGATTCGAGATTTCAGTTACATAAATCAGTTGATACATTAAAAAGACTAATGGTATAGACATGCTACACTGAAGGTGTTAATTCAGCCCATAATTGCTCTAGTAGTGCTTTCAAAAGTCAGGTAACACCAAGTTGTAGTTCAACAGCCTTATTTGAAATCACAAGCTTTCAGAGTGCTGCTCCTTCGTCAGATAAAGTGGAAGGAAGCATACAGATGCAGAATTTTTATGCAGAGAAATAATAGTAAAATAATCCAGGTGTTAGACTTTGAAGTAGGTGAGCACTTTGGTGATAGCGATCACAATTCTGTTATGTTTACTTTAGTGATAGAAAGGGATAGGTGTATACCACTGGGCAAGAGTTACTGTTGGGGGAAAGGCAATTACAATGCGATTAGGCAAGATTTAGGAAGCATAGGATGGGGAAGGAAATTGCAGGGGATGGGCACATTAGAAATGTGGAGCTTATTCAAGGAAATGCTCCTGAGTGTCCTAGATAACTACGTACCTGTCAGGCAGGGAGAAAGCTGTAGAACGTGAGAGCCGTAGTTTACGAAGGAAGTGGAACCTCTGGTCAAGAGGAAGAAGAAGGCTTATGTTAGGATGAGATGTGAAGGCTCAGTTAGGGCACTTGAGGGTTATAAGGTAGCCAGGAAAGACCTAAAGAGAGAGCTCAGAAGAGCCAGGAGGAGACATGAGAAGTTGTTGGCAAATAGGATCAGGCTAAACCATAAGGCTTTCTATAGGTATTTAAGGAATAAAAGAATGATGAGAGTAAGATCAGGGCCAATCAAAGATAGTAGTGAGAACTTGTTTGTGGAGTCAGAGGAGATAGGGGAAGCACTAAATGAATATTTTTTGACAATATTCACTCTAGAAAATGACAATGTTGTCGAAGAGAATACTGAGATACAGGCTACTAGACTAGGTGGGATTGAGGTTCACAAGGAAGAGGTATTAGAAATCCTGCAGAGTGTGAAAATGGATAAATCCCCTGGGTCAGATGGGATTTATCCTAGGATCCTCTGGGAAGCCAGGGAAGAGATTGCTGAGCCTTTGGCATTGATCTTTAAATCGTCATTGTCTACAGGAATAGTGCCAGAAGACTGAAGGATAGCAAATGTGGTTCCCCTGTTCAAGAAGGGGAGCAGAGACAACTCTGGTTATTATAGACCATTGAGCCTTACTTCAATTGTTGGTAAAGTGTTGGAAAACGTTATAAGATTTATAATCATCTAGAAAAGAATAATTTGATTAGGGATAGTCAGCACGGTTTTGTGAAGGGTAGGTCATGCCTCACAAACCTTATTAAGTTTTTTGAGAAGGTGACCAAACAGGTAGATGAGAATAAACCGGTTGATGTGGTGTATATGGATTTCAGCAAGGCATTCGATAAGGTTCCCCACAGTAGGCTATTGTACAAATGCGGAGGAATGGGATTGTGGGAGCTATAGCAGTTTGGATCAGTAATTGGCTTGCTGAAAGAAGACAGAAGGTGGTGGTTGATGGGAAATGTTCATCCTGGAATCCAGTTACTAGTGGTATACCGCAAGGATTGGTGTTGGGTGCACTGCTGTTCATCATTTTTATAAACGACATGGATGAGAGTGTAGAAGGGTGGGTTAGTAAATTTGCAGACAACACTACAGTCGGTGGAGTTGTGGATAGTGACATAGGATGTTGTAGGTTACAGAGAGACATAGATAAGCTGCAGAGCTGGGCTGAGAGGTGGCAAATGGAGTTTAATGTGGATAAGTGTGAGGTTATTCATTTTGGTCAGAGTAACCAGAAAGCAAAGTACTGGGCTAATGGTAAGATTCTTGGTAGTGTAGATGAGCAGAGAGATCTCGGTGTTCAGGTACAGAGATCCTTGAAAGTTGCCACCCAGATTGACAGGGTTGTTAAGAAGACATAGTGTTTTAACTTTTATTAATAGAGGGATCAAGTTCCAGAACCATGAGGTTATGTTACAGCTGTACAAAACTGTGGTGCGGCCGCACTTAGTTCTGGTCACCGCATTATAAGACGGATGTGGAAGCTTTGGAAAGGGTGCAGAGGAGATTTACTAGGATATTGCCTGGTATGGAGGGAAGGTCTTTCGAGGAAAGGCTGAGGGACTTGAGGCTGTTTTCGTTGGAGTGAAGAAGGTTGAGAAGTGGCTTAATAGAGACATATAAGATAATCAGAGGGTTAGATGGGGTGGACGGGGGAGAGCCTTTTTCCAAGTACAGTAGCGCCTCGAAATACGAACGACCCCGTTCACGAACAAATCGGTTTACGAATAGTACTGTACAAAATTTTGCTTCAACATACGTACAAAATTCAAGGTACGAACGATGGTACGAGCGCAAAAAGCCCATGTGCGATGACATGGTTTCATTGTTCTGCTTTTCTATGCGCTTGTTGAATGTAAAAACTCTCGGGCCCCGCATGATCTCATTCAGTTGGTCTTTGGAGCATGCGTTGTGAACACTATCCGAACAATGGAAAAAATTGATTCAGTTCAAGAACTTTTCGGTTCGCAAACCGGGTCCTGGAATGGATTAAGTTCGTAAGTTGAGGCGCTACTGTATAGTGACGGCAAGCATGAGGGGCATAGCTTCAAATTGAGGAGTGATAGATATAGGACAGATGTCAAAGGTAGTTTCTTTACTCAGAGAGTAGTAAGGGTATGGAATGCTTTACCTGCAACGGTAGTAGATTCACTAACTTGAAGTACATTTAAGTCATCATTTGACAAGCATATGGATGTACATGGAATACTGTAGGTTAGATGGGCTTCAGATTGGTATGACAGGTTGGCGCAACATCAAGGGCAGAAGGGCCTGTACTGCACTGTAATGTTCTATGTTCTATAATCGAGGTAATTAAGAGTATCAAGAGATAAAGGGTGTTAGTGGAGTGTTGACAAGCTGAATAACAATTCTTTGCAGGTGATCTAAAGTGTCAAACTCATGTGACTGGCTAACATTGTCCACCTCATACACTGCAGGAAAGGATGCCCTGAGGCATCATATATCAGCAAGATCATGCAGATGCCATGACAATGGATGCATGGACACTGCACCACAATTCCACTGCACCACTGAAATGTTCCCTCCCAGTTGGGGAACATTTCAGTGGTCAAGGACATTCAGTTCCTGATCTTCAATTAAGAATACTCCAAGGTGGCCTTCAAGATACACAACAATGCAGGAACTGATAGCCAAGTTTCGTACCCATGAGGACAGCCTCAACCGTGATCTGCAGTTCATATCGTGCTTCATGTAATCCCAATATACTGTTCTATGTAAAATCTTCCTTACTTTGCTGTTTTGTCCCCATCACCTTGATATTTTGTTATTCTCTTTCTACCTTAACTATATTATATTGTTTTGGATTACTTGTTACTTTGGTTGGACCCTCATCACGTAAATCTTACACCTACCATATTTGGTTTGTCTCTAGCACCACCTTATTTTTGATTTCTTGCAATTATTAATTGGTTCATAGATCTTCTCTTCACTTGACACTTTACTCACACTATCTGACACTTTTGATCATCTGCAAAGCTTTGTTATTCAGCCTGTCCACACTCACACTATTTATATTTATCTTTTGACACTCTTAATTACCTGGATTATTTTACCATTATTTCTCTGCATAAAAATTCCGTGCTGGTGTGCTTTCCTCCGCTTCAGCTGATGAAGGAGCAGCACACTGAAAACTCAGATGTAACATGATAGCAGGTTATAGTCTAGCAGGCTTTGATGGACCAAGCTTTGTCCATCCTATTCCAACACTGGCATTTCCATATCATTACTAGCTCTTTGCGAGAAAATTCTAGATGCGTTGTTCTTTCTCTATTGAGTTATAAATCTTTAAAGTTATTTATACAATTTCCCATTGAAAGTGGCTTATGACATTGTTTCCACCATTTTTCAGGCAGCACATTCTAGATCATAACTCTTCACATTAAAACAAAATCCTTAATTCATCTCTGGTTCTTTTCACATCTCTGGTTTACCTTAAATCTGAACCTTTTGGTTACTGACTCTTCCCCAAACTGACTCATCTGCCAGTGGCAAATGTTTGTTCCTTGATTTTCTACTAAACCCTTCAAACTTTTGATAATTCAAATTAAATCTCCCGTTAACTTTTTTTTATCAAAGCAGAATTAACCCAACTTCTTCAAACTCTTCATGGAACTGAATCACCTAGCTTTGGTATCATTACAATAAATCTCCATTGTACTCTCTCCAAGGCCCTCATATCCCTTCCAAAGTGCAGTGCCAAGTTTTAGACTCAGTGCTTAAACAGAAGCTGGATGAATATGCATAAATGTTTAAAACATTTTCCTTGCTTTTGTATTAGCAAAGCTAAAAGTTCCAGCCTTCTCAACTTAGTATTTTAAAAACTGTAAGTTGTAAATCTGCACAGCTCTTCACACTTTGGTAGCATGGTTAGCACTGCTGTCTCACAGTACCAGGGATCTGGATTCAACTCCATCCTCAGGTGTAAAGTTTGCATGTTCTTCCCATATCTACGTAGTAGGTTTTCTCCAGGTGCCCAGTTTCTTCACACAGTCCAAAGATGTGCAAATTAGATGGATTGGCCATGTTAAATTGTGCATAATGTCCAGGGATGTATAAGCTAGTGGATTAGCCATGGGAAATGCAGAGTTATGGGGATAAGGTGGGTTTCTGGGTGAGAGGCTTTTCTGAGGATTGGTGCAGACTCGATGGGCCAAATGGCTCCTTCTGAACTGTAGCGATCCTATGGTTCTATAATTTAAAATTGGCCTAAATATTGTGCATTGTCTCTCCTCATTCCTTCTTCAAGAGTGCTACATGATTTCCTATTTCATCAGGCTAGGTCATCCAGATTTTGTTACTAACCTACTCATTGCTTACTATATTTATGAATCATTTGTAAATTTTGAAATGATGTCCTCAATGATAGAAGAGCTCAGCGTATCAATGCAAAAGATTAGGCTGATCACAGCAATCTTCAGCCATAAGTGCCAAGTGGATGATCCATCTCAGCATCCTCCACTGGTCCCCAGCATCACAGATACCAATCTTTGATTCACTCCAGGTGATACCAAGAAATGGTTGGAGACTGGATACTGGAAAGGCTACGGGCTCTTGCAACATTCTGGCAATAGTACTGACGAGTTGTGCTGCAGAACTTGCCACTCCTGTGGTCGAGCTCTTCCAGTACAGTTGCAATACTGGCATCTAACCAACAATATGGAAAACTGCCCAGGTCCAAACAATATCGCTCTTGATCATCAGTAAAGCAGTAGAAGGTGTCATCAAAAGTGCTATCAAGCAGCATCTGCTCAACAATAATTTGCTCAGTTTGGGTTCTGCAAGGGCACTTGGCTCCTAGCCTCACTGGACATGGACAAAAGAGCTGAATTCCAGAGGTGAGATGAGACTGACAGCTCTTGACATCAAGGCTGCATTTGACCGAGTGTGGCATCAAGGAGCCTTCGCAAAACTGGGATCAATGGGCATCCAAGGGCTTTTTGAAGTCATAGATGGCAAGTAAGAAGATGGTTGTGGTTGTTGAAGGCCAGTCATCTCAAATCTGCAAGAGTTCCTCAGGTTAGTGTCCTAGGCCCAATCATCTTCAGCTGCTTCATCAATGACCTTCTCTCCATCATTATGACAGAAGTGGGGAGGTTCATTGTGCAATCATTAATGTTCAGTCCCATTCACAACTCCTCAGATCAATATCTCCAATCAACTAACAGCACACCTTTGCACTTCAGTGCTGCACTTTGGAGTGCACCAACAACTTTCATTCTGATACTGTAATGTATTTCATTGCAAGACTGTACGGACATTCTGTGTACAAGGCCGGGTGTCTGGCTCGTGACTGGATCAGGATGCATCTCAGGGATCCTTGCTTGCTCTTTCAATGCTTTTTCACTTTGTGCCAGCTGGGATGTTGTGCTATGTCAATCTCACAGCTGCACTGGGTGAAAGAACAAAGAAAAAAGAAATTTACAGCCCAGGAACAGGCCATTTGACCCTCCAAGCCTGAGCTGATCAAAAATACTATCTAAACCTGTTGCTCAATTCCTAAGCATCTGTATCCCTCTGCTCCCCACCTACTCATGCATCTGTCCAGATGCATCTTATATCAATCGACCATGCCTGCCTCTACCACCTCTGCTGGCAATGCGTTCCAGACACTCACCACTCTTTGTGTAAAGTACTTGCCATGCGTATCCCCCTTAAACTTTTCACCTCTCACCTTGAAAATGTACCCTATCATTATTAAGTCCTTTCCTTCCTGGGAAAAAGCTTATCTCTATCTACCCTGTCTATACCCTTCATGATTTTGTAGACCTCAATCAGGTCCACCCAATCTCCTTTTTCCTAATGAAAACAAACATAACCTACTCAACCTCTCTTCATAGCTAGCACCTTCCACACCAGGCAACATTCTCGTAAACCTTCTCTGCACCCTCTCCCAAGCATCCACATCCTTTTGGTAATGTGGCGACCAGAACTGTACACAGTATTCTAAATGCGGCCGAACCAATTTCTTGTACAATTTTAACATGACCTGCCAGTTCTTATACTTAATACCCTGTCCAATGAAGGCAAGCATACCATATGCCTTCTTGACCACTCTATCCATGTACTGCCACCTTCAGGGTAAAATGGACCTGCACTCCCAGATATCTTTGCTCATCAACTTTTCCCAAGACTCTCCTGTTCATTGTATAATTCGCTCTAGAATTAGGCTTACCTCACATTTGTCTGGATTGAACTCCATCTGCCACTTTTCCGCCCAACTCTCCAGTCTATCTATATTCTCCTGTGTTCTTTGACAGTCCCTTATGCTTTCTGCTACTCCACCAATCTTTGTGTCAGCTGCAAACTCGCTGATCATACCAACATGCCCTCTTCCAGATCATTTATGTATATCACAAACAACAGTGGCCCCAACACTGATCCCATTGGAACAAGACTGGTCACCTTTCTCCATTTCGAGAAACCCCCTTTAACTACTACTCTCTGTCTCCTGTTGCTCAACCAGTTCTTTATCCATCTAGCTAGAACACCCTGCACACCATATGACTTCACTTTCTCCATTAGTCTACCATGGGGAACCTTATCAAACGCCTTACTAAAGTCTACATAAACAGCCCTTCCTTCATCTATCAACTTGGTCACTTACTCAAAGAACTCTACTAAGTTGGTAAGGCACAATCTCCCCCGCACAAAACTATGTTGCCTATTACTAGTAAGCCCATTCTTTTCTAAGTATAAATAGATCTTATCCATCAGTACCTTCTCCAGCAACTTTCCCACCACTGACATCAGGCTCACTGGTTTGTAGTTATCCAGAATATCTCTACTACCCTTCTTGTACAGGGAAACAACATGAGCAACCTTCGACTTCCAGCACCTCACCTGTACTTAAGGATGTCACAAAGATATCTGTTAAGGCCCCAGCTTTTTCCTCTCTAGCGTCCCTCAGCAACCTGGGATAGATCCCATCCGGTCCTGGGGATTTGTCCACCTTAATAACCTCTAGCCTTGCCAACATATTTTCCCTACTTTTGTCAACATGATCCAGACTAATTAAACTTCTATCACTAATCTCAACATTCATCATGTTCCTCTCCTCAGTGAACATTGATGCAAAATAATCATTCAGAATCTCACCCATTCGACACACAGCCTTCCTTCATTATCCTTTAGTGGACCAATTCTTTGTCTTGTTACCTGCTTACTTCTTATATAAGAATAAAATGCTTTGGGATTCTCCTTAGTTCTGCTCGCTAAAGTTATTTCATGACCCCTTTTAGCCCGCTTGATTCTTCGTTTAAGACTCTTCCAATATTCCTCCAGAGCCCATTCTGTTCTTTGCTGCC
The DNA here is from genome assembly GCF_020745735.1 of Hemiscyllium ocellatum. Lineage (NCBI taxonomy): Eukaryota > Metazoa > Chordata > Chondrichthyes > Orectolobiformes > Hemiscylliidae > Hemiscyllium > Hemiscyllium ocellatum. Next base: position 10,352,310 of record NC_083432.1, on the reverse strand, counting down.
TAGACCTTATGTACGCTTCCCTTTTCCTCTTAGCTAGTCGTACGATTTCTCCTGCCATCCAAGGTTCACGAATCTTTCTTTTCCTATCCTTTGCCTTCAATGGGCCATGCTTATCCTGTACTACCTTTAACCTATCTTTGAAACCCTCCCACATATCAAATATTGACTTCCCTTCAAATAGCTAGTACGTGAAAAACACACTGGGTTAACTCCAAGCATGTGCCCTTGCCTAGACACCTAAAGGGGGTAGACCTCAATGAAGTTAAGGGAGTCAGTCTTTAGTCAATATGTCCTGCTCAGTAAGTCAAGGGCAGCATCATCTACCATTCCAGAGCCTTGAGCATGGTCAGCCAGCTGTTTGGGGTGGTCACGATGGGGATCCTCTCATTGCAGTTGATGAGAAGTTGGAAGTCCGATGCATCATCAGCACACCTTCAATCCTCATTTGCAAACTGTTGGCATATCTGCACTGCAGGTTGTTGTCTGTTAACTTCATCTTATTGACTAGGTTCTATATTTGAATTAGCCCCCGGAGATTGCTTTACTGGTGAACTCTCTATGCTTCATTTCTCAATTATACTTACAGAGTATTATTCCTTCCTTGAAATGATCCTTGTCACTTGAAAAGTGAAGAAAGGTGAACATTTACATTGACTTGCAGCTTCTCAGCATCTTAGAGTCAAAGAGTCATAAAGTCTTACAGCATGGCGGCAGGTCCTTTGGCCCAAACTAGTCCATACTGACCCAAAATTTCTATCAACACTAACCTCATTTCCCTGTATTTGGCCTACATCCATAAACGGTATTTGTCAAAATGCCTTTTAAATGTTGCCACTTCCGCCAGCAGCTCATTCCATATGTGCACTATCCTTTGTGTAAAAAATGTTGCCCCTCAAGTTCCCTCTTATTCTTTCCCCTCTAATCTTTAACTGATGCCCTCTAGTCCTTGATTCCCCAGAACTGGGAAAAAGACTGACCCTATCCAAGCCACTTCAATAAGATCCACCCCCCCCCCCGCCCCCACCACTTCAGTCTCCTATACTCTAAAGAAAATTTCCTAGCCTGTCCAACCTCTTCCTATAACTGATGAAGGACTTTCACCTGGAACATTGATTTGTCTGCTCCTCAGATTCGCCTGACTTGCTGTGCTTTTCCAGCACCACACTCTCAAGTATAATTCAGACCATTGAGTCCTGGCAACATCCTTGTAAATTTCTTCAGTTTAATAACATCTTTTCTATAACAAGGTGACTAAAACTGACCATGATATTCCAAGTGTGGCCTGACCAAGGTCCTGTACAACTGCAACATAACTTCTCAACTTCTATACTCTCTGTCCTGATTGAAGGCCAGTGTGCCAAAAGTCTTCATCACTGTCCTGTCTACCTGTGACTCCACTTACATCTAAACTCCGAGATTCCTCTGTTCCACTACAATACTTAAGGCCCTCCCACTCACCATGAAACTCCTACCTTGATTTGACTTTCCAACATGCAAGACCTCACATTTATCTACACTAAACTCCACTTGCCATTTCTCCGGTTATTTACCAGTTGATCAAGGTCCTGCTGCAATTACTGATTATCTTCGGCACTGTCCATAATATCTCCTATTTTAGTGTCATCTGCCAACTTACTAATGTACATTTTCATCCAAATCATTGATATAGATAACAAACAACAACATGCCCAGTACCAATCCCTGGGCACTCCACTATTTACATGTCTCCAGTCTGACAATCATCCTTCCACTATTACAGCTTGCTACCTACCATTAAGCCAATTGTTTATCCAATTTGCCAGCTCCCCCAGAGTTCTATGCGATCTAACCTTCCAGAGCAGCATACCATGTCAAACCTTATCAAAGGCCTTACAGAAATCCATATTGACTATGTCCACCACTCTTCCCTCATCAACCTTCCTGGTCACTTCATCAAAGAGCTCTAACAAATTTGCGAGGTATGATCTCCCCTGCACAAAGCCATGCTGACTATTCCTAATCAAATGCATGTATATTGTGATGATGCTGTTTCTTTAACAAGGTTATGGTGTCCTTTTTGCTCAGACAGATCATAAAAGACACAGACTCCAAAATGTTTAAGTTAAAGGGTTTCAGGGTAAGTTTGATTATAGCTAAGAGATACTGCTTCAGGCAACAGACTTTTTTTTTGAAAAAAAAATTACTTGTACAATGAAAAGGGAGCAGCTAGTTCTCTCAGCTCAGCTTTACTCTGGTTTGGTTTGATTTGGTTTTAGCACATTGGCGTTGTAAAAGCTGCTAGACCCAAAGAAGCAGGTCCAGGCAGATCTCCCTCCCTCCCTGACATCTCTCTTGTAAGATCCCATATTTGATTTTTCTTTCTGTTCCAAGTGGTGTTATTGGGGATTGTTGGAAGTGTTGGAAATAGCATCAGTAAATTGGGATAATCATTGTTTTTTCAGATGGTTGAGTTATTCTGTATTCTGCTCTCTTTTGTTTGTGTTTTATTTTGTAAATAAATTATGTTATGTTTAAAACTAAGTGAATTGACTAGCTGCATCCCTCCTGGAATATTCACATTACACCTTCTTAAAAAAACTGACAAAGTTATGACCTTGGGCTACTTTCTTGAAGTATTTTGAGGGGAGGGTAGAGACTACATTAGAGTGGTGCTGGAAGAGCACAGCAGTTCAGGCAGCATCGAGAATCAGTAAAATCTACGATTCGGGCAAAAGCCCTTCATCAGGAATACAGGCAGAGAGCCTGAAGGGTGGAGAGATTCCCACCCCCACCCTCCTCTCATTTATCTCTCCACCCTTCAGGCTGTATTCCTGATGAAGGGTTTTTGCCTGAAATGTCGATTTTACTACTCCTCGGATGCTGCCTGAACTGCTGTGCTTTTCCAGCACCACTCTAATCTAGACTCTGGTTTCCAGCATCTGCAGTCATTGTTTTTACCTAGGTGTTTTGAGGGGGTCTGGCCTTGTCCATAACAATATCTTATCCCTGAGAATCTTCTCAAGTAACTTTCCTACAACAGATGTGAGGCTTACTGGTCTATAATTCCCAGGCTTTTCTTTGCAGCCCTTCTTGAATAAGGGCACAACATTCACTCCCCTTCAGTCTTCAGAACCTTATCCATGGCTAACAATGATGCAAAGATATCAGCCAGGGCCCTCGCAATTTCTTCTCTAGCCTCTTGCAATGTTCTTGTATATAACTGGTCAGGACCAGGAGATTTATCCACCTTCATACATTCTTCTAATATGTCTAACACCTCCTCTATTGTAATATGGACTATCCCCAAGATATCACCACTGATTTGCCCAAGTTCCCAAGTCTTCATGTCTTTCTCCATGATAGACACAGAGGAGAAATATTCACTAGGGACCTCACCCATCGCTGCAGTTCTACACATGCATTCAACTTCAGTCCTTGAGGGGTTCTAATCTGTCTCTAGTTATTGTTTTTCCTTTAACATACTTAAAGAACCTCTTTGCATTCATCCTACCATCTCAGTAAAGGCTTTCTCGTCCCCCTTTTTTACCTTCCTGACTTACCTTTTTAGTAAACTCCTGCATACCTCCAGGGATTTTCTTGATTACCTTTACCTGAGCCATACCTCCTCTTTTTTTTGGTCAAAGAAGCAATATCTCTTGTGATCCAGGGTTCCCTCTCCCTATCAACCTTGCCTCTCACCCTCAGAAGAACATATTAGATCTTGAACTCTAGCTATCTCACTTTTGAAGGCCTCTCAACTGCTGGAGGTCCCTTTTGCCTGCAAACAAACTATTCCAATCAACCCCTGCAAGATCCTGTCTAATTCCATCAAAATTCACCTTGCCCCAATTTAGAACTTGAACCTGTGAACTAGTTTTGTTCCTCTCCATAACTACTTTAAAATTAATAGAGCTATGATTACTGTCAACTCGGTCACCTCTCCTGCCCTAGTTTTCCCAAGATTAGGTCAAGTTTTGCCCTTTCCTAAGTAGGACCATCTTGAGGAAACTGCTTGAGGAAACTTTCCTGAATGCACTGAACAAGTTCCACCACATCTCAGCAGTTAACACTTTGGCAGTCCCAGTCTATGTTGAGAAAAATTTAAATCCCCTACTGTGACAAGCTATTGATCCTGCAAATCTCCCCAATCTCCCTGCATATTTGTTCTTGTAATTCCCGTTGACTATTGCAGGCCTATAATACAACCCCAAAAATGTCATGATTCTCTTCCTATTTCTTAGCTCCACCCACATCACCTCTCTGGATGATTATTCAGTTATTTCATCTCTGATTACTGCTGTGATACTCATCGTAATCAAAAATGCAACTCCCCTCCCTTCTTTCCACCACCTCTGTCTTGCGTAAAGCATCTGTACCCTGGTACAAGTTGCTAAACCTGTCCTTCCTTCAGCCATGTTTCTGTAATGATTATTATAACTCCGTCCCATGTACTTATCCACACCCTGAGTTCATTGGCTTTATGTGTCAGCACTCTTGCATTGAAATAAATGCAATTTAATTCAATGGGTATTCCTTGCTCCCTATCGTGTTCCAGCCTGACCTGTCTCTTCGTTTTACTATTTCTGATTTATTGTATCTCCTTCCAGCCTCACACTTGCCTCCCTGTTGTTGAGGATACCCCCCTCCCCAGCCAACCTAATTTAAACCCTTCCTTGTAGCACTAGCAAACCTGGCCGCCAAAATATCAATGCCTCCTCCAGTTCAGATGTAACACATCCCTCTTGAACAGGTCACCTCTGCCCCAGAAAAAATCTAATGATCTAAAAATCTGAATCCCTGCCCCCTGCACCAATTATTTAGCCATGCATTCATCTACTATATCCTTCTGTTCTTACTCTCACTAGCACATGGGAACTATTTTATCCTAGCTCTCTATACCACTCCACAGGACCTCATCCCTATTTCTACCCTATTTCATTTGTGCAAATGTGCACAATGACTTCTGCATGTTCACCTTTCCCCTTGAGAACGTTGTGCAGCCACTCTAAGGCATCCTGAACCCTAGCAACCGGGAGGCAATACACCATCCTGGATTCCACTTTGCGGCTACAGAATCTCCTGCTTGTTCCCTCAGCTATTGAGTCTTTTGTCACTAAAGTCCTGCTTAACTTCACCCTTTCCTACTGTGCCCCAGAGCCAGTCGTAGCACCACTGACCTGGCTACTGCTGCTTTCTCCGAATGGTCATTCACCCCCACAACAGTATTGCGCGAGTATACTTGTATACTTATGGGTGGCATGGTGGGACTGCTGCCTCACAGCACCAGAGACCCGGGTTCAATTCTCGCTTCGGGCAACTGTCTGTGGAGTTTGCACATTTCTCCCCGTGTCTGCATAGGTTTCCTCCCACAGTCCAAATAATGTGCAGGTTAGGTGAATTGGCCATGCTAAACTGCCCGTAGTTAGGTGAAGAAGTAAATGTAGAGGAATGAGTCTGGGTGGGTTGCTCCCCAGAGGGTCAGTGTGGACGTTTTGGGCTGAAGGGTCTGTTTCCACACTGTAAGTAAAGTAATCTAATGTTATACATGTTATCAAGGGGAATGACTATTGGGGATTCCCACACACTCTCCCTACTCCCTTTGCCTTTCCTGGTGGTCAACCAGCCTGCACATTAGGTATGACCACCTGAGTAAAGCTCTTATCAATGAGGCACTCAGCATCTCCGATGATTCTGAGTGCATCCAGTCCACCTCCGTAACACGGTTTCCAGAATGCTGTAACTGGGTGCACTTCCCACAGGTGTAATCATCAGGGAAAATGGAAGCCTTCTTGAGCTCTTGCAGCCTGCAGGAAGAACAATGACGACCCTAACTACCATCTCGACTGCTGTAAGACTAAAGAAGAAAGTTAAAAGCACTTTAACCTGAGCTTACCTGTACAGTGCACTGAGCCACTGCTCTCCAAAGTCAGAGCCTTACTGTTTATACTGCTGGCAACAAATTGTTATGCTTTACACTCTACTTTTTTTTATTTCAAAAATATACTGTATTCATAAAATAATTTGATGGTCTGTACAGTTGGTCATGCCATACATACATAAACATTTGCATACAGAGATCATAACTTATCATTTGTATATACAGGTCTGTACATTTTTCAATCATATGCCCATATAATTAGCTGAGGCATCAGCAGAGCCCAAATGACTGCATGGGCCCCCTGTTCTTCTTTAGGCAGGCAAACGTTACATGGTGGTCTTTCCCCACTGCGCCTTGGCAGCAGCTGCCCCAAGCTTCAGCGCATCCCTCAACACGTAGTCCTGGACCTTGGAATGTGCCAGTCTGCAACAGTCAGTCGGGGCCAACTCCTTCAGCTGGAAGATCAACAGGTTTTGGACCACCCAGAGAGCGTCCTTCATCGAGATGATGATCCTCCAGGCACAGTTGATGTTCGTCTCGGTGTGCGTCCCGGGGAACAGACTGTAGAGCACGGAGTCCTGCGTCATGGCGCTACTCGGGATGAACCTCGACAAACACCAGTACATTCCTCTCCAGACTTCTTCTGCGTAGGCACATTCCAGAAGGAGGTATGTGACAGTCTCGTCCCCCCTGCAGCCGCTTCAAGGGCAGCGTGCGGTGCGGCTGAGAGACCAGGTGTGCATAAAGGATCTCACAGGCAGAGCCCTTCTCACCATCAGCCAAGCCATGTCTTGGTGCTTGTTGGAAAGTTCTGGTGATGAGGCATTCTGTCAAATGACTTTGACAGTCTGCTCAGGGAACCGCTTGATACGATCTGCCCTCTCCTTTTCCCGAAGGGTCTCAAGGACACTACGTGCTGACCACTTCTTAATGGACTTGTGGTCAAAGGTGTTTTTCTTCATAAATTTCTCCACGAAGGTCAGGTGATACGGAACGGTCCAACTACTCGGAGCTTTCCGCGGTAGCGAGGCCAGGCCCATCCTTAGTACATAGTGACACTTGGTGTTTGCGTACCGGGGATCCATGCACAGCTTGATGCAGCCACGCACAAAGGTGGCCATCAGGGTGAGGGTGGCATTGGTGTATATTTTCCCCCGTTGCCCAGATCTTTATACATCAAATCCCTTCGGACCTGGTCCATCTTTGAATTCCATATAAATTGGAAGATGCCCGGGTGACTGCAGTGGCACAGGTTCTGGGAATAGGCCAGACCTGTGCCATGTATAACACCAATGACAGTGCCCCACACCTGGTGACCAAGTTTTTTCCTGCGATGGAAAGCGACCGTAGCTTTCATCGGCCCAATTTCTGCCTCACTTTGCTGATGTGCTCCTCCCAAGACTTGGCACATGCCCCAGCCCCCTCAAACCAAATACCCAGCACCTTCAGGTGGTCGGTCCTGACTGTGAAGGGGATCGAGGACTGGTCGGCCCAGTTCCCGAAGAGCATGGCCTCACTCTTGCCTCGGTTTACCTTGGCCCCCAAGGCCCGTTCGAACTGATCACATATGCACATGAGTCTGTGAACGGACAGCGGATCCGAGCAGAAAACGGTGACATCATCCATGTACAGGGAGGCCTTGACTTGGAGGCCCCCGCTGCCAGGAATAATCACCCCTCTCAGACTCTCATCCTTCCTGATGGACTCGGAAAATGGCTTTATGCAGCACACAAACAAGGCTGGAGAGGGAGGGCAGCCCTGCCTGACTCCAGATTTGACTGGGAAGCTTTCTGATTCCCACCCATTGATTGAGACTGCACTGACAATGTTGGTGTAGAGCAGTCTGATGCAATTGCAGATTCCCTCCCCAAAGCCCATTTTGGAGAGAACATTTCTCATATACATGTGTGATATCCTGTCAAAGGCTTTCTCCTGGTCCAGGCTGATCAGGCAGGTGCCCAACCCTCTGTCCTGCACGTAGGCGATTGTATCCCTGAGGAGTACGAGACTCTCAGCGATCTTCCTGCCTGGTACAGCACAAGTTTGGTCAGGGCGAATCACCAACTCCAGAGCAGACCCGGTTGGTGGTTACCTTTGACAGAATTTTGTAATCTGCATTCAACAATGAGATTGGTCTCCAATTTTTGAGTTCCTCCCTCTCCCCCTTCTGCTTGTAGATGAGGGTGATGATGCCTTTCCTCATGGATTCACTCATGGTACCTGCCCAAAGCATACTGACATACACCTCCAGCAGGTCCTGGCCAATCAAGACCCACAGAGCAGAATAGAGCTCGACCGGTAAGCTGTTGCTTCTGGGAGTTTTATTCTCTTCGAAGGACTCAAGGGCCTTGGTCAGCTCATCCAGAGATAGTGGCTGGTTCAGCCTCTCTCGTGTTCTGTCGTCTAAGACCTCCGTGATAGAGGACAACAATGACTGGGAGGCCGTGCTGTCGGTTGGCTTCGCGTCATACAGATTGGCAAAGAAAGATTTGCTGATCCTCATGACGTCAGCCTGAGATGACGTTATCGAGCCATCTTCTTCCTTCAGGCTGCTGAGCACGGAGCTCTCTTTGTGCACCTTCTGGAAGAAGAAACATGAGCACGTCTCTTCCTGCTCCACCGAGCGGACCCTGGACCAGAAGATTATCTTGGTGGCCTCCGAGGCAAAGAACGAGGCTTGCTGTCTCTTCACCTCCTTGAGGTCCTCCATGATATCAACCCCCATCATCTGCAGCAGGAGCAGGTTCTGCGTACTTTCCTGGAGCTGGGACAGTTTTCCCCGCCTCTCTCTCACCTCCTGAACACCTTTGAGGATGAAGAACCTCTTGATGTTCCCTTTTACTGTTTCCCACCAGTCCGCTGGGGACTCAAAGAGGGGCTTCACAGTTCTCCAACCTGCGTAGTCCCTCTTGAGCTCCTCAATGCTACCCGGGGTCAACAGCTTTGCATTCAGCTTCCATGTTCCCTTACCAGCCCACTGCTCATCCTGTAGATGACAGTCGGCTACGGTCAGAAAAGAACACCGGCTTGACGTTGGTGGATCTGACCGAGAGCACTCAGGACACAAACAGGTAATCTATCCTTCAGTGGATAGACGCACCTGCAGAGGACAGGAACGACTTTACTCACTCCTTACTCCAAGATGAGGGAAGGGAGGAACCACCGATGCCATGTTTAGGCTATAACTGCTCCTTGATACCCGGTCCATGACAATCTGCTCTTCATTACAGGTGACTGTTTCCAGGCTGTAACTTATGCATCAAAGTGATGCCTCTCCCCCTCAACTGCCTCTGTTGGATGCTCTTCATGCCGCTGATCATGGAGGTTGCTGTTCTTCAGTGCAGATGACTGCTTCCAGACTCTAATGTATGCGCCAAAGTGATGCTTCTATCTCTCAGTCACCTGCTGACAGTGCACTGGAGTCTGCCATCATGATTTGTTCCCCAGGCTGTGTTACCAGTTGAATGACTTCAATTAAAATCTCCTCAAAAGCTCAAATAAGATCATCTACCCTGCCTTACAGCACCAGGGACCTGGGTTCAATTCCAGTCTCATACAGGTCTGTGTGGAGTTTGCACATTCTCTGCCTGGGTTTCCTTGGGGAGCTCCGGTTTCCTCCCAGTCCAAAGATGTGCAGATTAGGTGGATTGGACTTGCTAAATCATCCATATTGTCCAGGCTAGATGGACTATTGATGAAGAGTTTATGCTCAAAGCCTCGATTCTCCTGCTCCTCCAATGCTGCCTGCGTGCTGTGCTTTGCCAGTATCACACTCTTTGACTCTGATCTCCATTATCTGCAGTCCTCACTTTCTTCCAGGCTAAGTGGATTAGCCACGGGAAATACTAGGTTACTCCAGGAGAATGGGCCTGGTCGAGATGATCATTGGAGGGACAGTGTGGACAAATGGCCTGCTTCTATACTGTAGATTAGATTAGATTATTTACAGTGAGGAAACAGGCCCTTCGGGCCAACAAGTCCACACCGACCCGCCAAAATGAAACCCATCCATACGTTTACTACGGACAATTTAGCATGGCCAATTCACCTGACCTGCACATCTTTGTGACTGTGGGAGGAAACTGGAGCACCCGGAGGAAACCCACGCTGACATGGGAAGAATGTGCAAACTCCATACAGTCAGTTGCCTGAGGCGGGAATTGAACCCAGGTCTCTGGCACTGCGAGGCAGCAGTGCTAACCATTGTGCCACGGTGCCACCCACTGTAAGAATTCTATGAAAAAATGATTCATCATCATTTGTGTCACCTGACAAACTTGGTTGGATCTTGATGTCTCAGCTTTTCCACTCCTTAAAAGGAGTGGAAAACATTTTTGTCAATTTTATATAGTCATAGATTTCCATCCAGCTGACACCATGAAATGATTCTTTTACGTCACAATACTAATCCCAGTGGATTCTGCCTTCTTTGGAGTCTGTCCTAATAAATCTTCTACCAGCCCCCTCCTGACTGATCATTCACTCTATGATGCTTCTTTGACCTGCAATTCCATGACCTGGTTTGTTGACCAGTTGTAGGGAAGAAATAAATATGATAACCTTTAGAAATAAATACAAACATCTTTCGGAAAAAAAAAGGACTGGAAGATCTAATGTTGCTAATGACCCATAAGTCCCTTGGACCTGATGGGTTGCATCCTTGAATTTTAAAAGAAGTAGCTTTGGCGAACATGGATGGTAATATTCCAAGGATCTTAAGATTCTGGAAAAGTACCAAGTATTTGAAAAATGATATTTAAAAAGGGGAGTAGACAAAAAAGGTAATTACAGGCCAATTAGTTTACCGCCTGTAATTGGGAAAGTATTAGAATTCACGATAAAGGTAAAATTACTATAGCCCTGCTTTCCCATTTAAGGGATATGATTGGTGGTCACAATACCTCAAGCAAGAAGAAAGGTTGGCAAAGACAATCCTTCATGGTAACCTCTGACAATGCAGGAAATAAACTCATGCTGTTGGCATCACTTTATATTGTGAACTAGCTCTTCAGCCAACTGAGATAATCAACCCCTATTACAAGGAAGGCAATTGCAGGGTGTTTAAAACACATTCTATAATAAAGCTGAGTAAGCATTGCTTCATGAAGGGGAAGTCATTCTTGACAAATTTAGTAGAATTCTTTACGAGATAACAAGTAGGATAGTTAAATGAGAAGCCATGGATGTGGATTTCCAAAAGGCATGAATAAATATTATTCATTAGCCTACTTAATAAGAAGAGGACCTATGATATTTTAGTACAGAGAGAGGATTAGCTAACTAACAGAAGACAGAGAATTGGGAAATGGGTGACATTTTCAAGGTGGCAACCTGTAACTAGTGGAGTGCCACAGGGATCAGTGTTAGGGCTACTACAACTATTTACAGTATATATCAGTGAATTGGATAAGGGAAGCAAATATAGAATCACCAAGTTTGTAGATGATACAGAATCAGTTAAGAAGGCAAGTAAGGGAGCTGACATCTGCAGAGAGATATGGACTAGTTAGAAGGGTGGGCAAGAACTTGGCAGATGGAATATAATGTGGGAAATTGACAGGTTTGCATCTTGGCAGGAAGAATACAGAAGCTTAATATGATTTGAATGGAAAAGGACTGCACAAAGCTACCACACATAGACATTTGGGGGTCATAGAATACACCATGGAGACAGACCTTTTGGTTTAACCTGTCCATACTGACCAAACATCCCAATCTGATGTAGTGCCAGTTGCCAACATTTGGCCCATCTCCCTCTTAACCCTTCCTATTCAAAAACCCACTCTAATGCCTTTTCAATACAGTAATTGTACCAACTTCCACCACTTCATCTGGCAGCTCATTCCATACATTCACCACGCTATGTGAAAAGGTTCCCCTCAGGTCCTTTTTAAATGTTTCCCTTCTCACCTTAAACCTATGCCCTTTAGTTTTCGACTTGTCCATCCTTGAAAAAAAATCTTGGCTGTTCACCCTACGCATGCCTCTCATGATTTCATAAACATCTATAAAGTCATCCTTCAGCTTGCAATGCTCCATGGAAAAAAAGACCCCAGCCTATTCAGCCTCTTCCTAAAACTCAAGCCCTCCAGTTCCAGCAACATCCTTGTAAATCTTTTCTGCATCCTGTCTAGTTTAACAATATCCTTCCAAAAGAAGGGAAACCAGTATTGTATAGCCATAACGTAACGTTGTTGTGGTTCTGCTCGCCGAGCTGGAAGTTTTTGCTGCAAACGTTTCGTTCCCTGGCTAGGGAACATCATCAGTGCTGTTGGAGCCTCGTGTGAAGCGCTGCTTTGATGTTTCTTCCGGTATTTATATTGGTTTGTTCTTGCCGCTTCCGGGTGTCAGTTTCAGCTGCAGTGATTCGTATGTGGGGTCCAGGTCGATGTGTCTGTTGATGGATGTTCTTGCCGTTTCCGGGTGTCAGTTTCAGCTGTAGTGGTTTGTATATGGTGTCCAGGTCAATGTGTCTGTTGATGGAGTTTGGGGATGAATGCCATGCTTCTAGGAATTCTCTGGCTGTTCTCTGTCTGGCTTGTCCTATGATAGTGGTGTTTTCCCAGTCAAATTCATGTTGCTGGTTGTCTGAGTGTATGGCTACTAGAGATAGCTGGTCGTGTCGTTTTGTGGCTAGCTGATGTTCATGGATGCGGATTGTTAGCTGTCTTCCTGTTTGTCCTATATAGTGTTTTGTGCAGTCCTTGCATGGTATTTTGTAAACTACGTTAGTTTGGCTCATGCTGGGTATTGGGTCCTTTGTTCTAGTGAGTTGTTGTCTGAGCGTGGATGTTGGCTTGTGTGCTGTTATGAGTCCTAAGGGTCGCAGTAGTCTGGCTGTCAGTTCTGAGACGCTCCTGACATATGGTAGAGTGGCTAGTCCTTTTGGTTGTGGCATGTCCTCGTTCCTCGGTCTATCTCTTAGGCATCTGGTGATAAAGTTGCGTGGGTATCCGTTTTTGGCGAATACCTTGTATAGATGTTCCTCTTCCTCTTTTCGCAGTTCTGGTGTACTGCAGTGTGTTGTGGCCCTTTTGAATAGTGTCCTGATGCAGCTTCGTTTGTGTGTGTTGGGGTGGTTACTTTCATAGTTTAAGACTTGGTCTGTGTGTGTTGGTTTCCTGTGTACCCTTGTGGTGAATTCTCCGTTGGGTGTTCTCTCTACTAGCACGTCTAGGAATGGGAGTTGGCTATCCTTTTCCTCTTCTCGTGTGAATCGGATTCCTGTGAGTGTGGCGTTGATGATTCGGTGTGTTTTTTCTACATCTGTGTTTTTGATGATTACAAAGGTGTCATCAACATATCTGATCCAGAGTTTGGGTTGGATTTGTGGTATGGCTGTATGTTCTAACCTTTGCATAACTGCCTCTGCTATGAGTCCCGAGATTGGTGATCCCATGGGTGTTCCGTTGATTTGTTCGTATATCTGATTGTTGAATGTAAAGTGTGTGGTGAGGCACAGGTCCAGTAGTTTAAGTATGCCGTCCTTGTTGATAGGTTCGGCCTCCTGTGTTCTGTTATGTATGACCAGTAGGTTGGCTATTGTTTCTCTGGCTAGGGTTTTGTCAATTGAAGTGAACAGTGCCGTCACGTCGAATGATACCATGGTTTCTTCTTTGTCTATGTGTGTATTCCTGATGACATCCAAGAATTCCTGTGTTGATTGTATGGAGTGTTTGGATCCGCTGACTAGGTGTTTCAGTTTTTATTGTAGTTCTTTGGCCAGTTTGTATGCTGGTGTCCCTGGTAGTGATACGATGGGTCTGAGTGGGATGTCTGGTTTGTGTACTTTGGGTAGTCCATAGAATCTGGGGGTGTTGTTGCTTTCAGGTTTCATTCTTTGCTGGTCCGCTTTGGTTATCTGTCTGTTTTTTTGTAGATTCCTTAGTGTGTTGTTTATTCTATTGGTGAGTTGTGGTGTGGGGTCGGAATCCTTCATTTGGTAGGTGTTGGTGTTGCCTTTATCTGCCGACAAACAAAGGGACTCAAATACAACCACAGGGATGCCAACACAGCAGACTTCCTAGCAGCACTAGAAAGCACACTCAGGAACAATGGACTGACAGAAGAGACACAACAAACAGTGAGGCAAACAGTAGTACCCATGATGATAAGAAAACGACAAACACATAACCTCAACACCAAGGAGAGGGAAGCACTGAAAGCACTGAAAAATGACAAGAACATAATCATACTACCGGCAGATAAAGGCAGGATGACGGTCATCCTAGATAAATCAGACTACATCAGTAAAGCACAACAACTACTCGCAGACACCAACACCTACCAAATGAAGGATTCCGACCCCACACCACAACTCACCAATAGAATAAACAACACACTAAGGAATCTACAAAAAAACAGACAACCAAAGCGGACCAGCAAAGAATGAAACCTGAAAGCAACAACACCCCCAGATTCTATGGACTACCCAAAGTACACAAACCAGACATCCCACTCAGACCCATAGTATCACTACCAGGGACACCAGTATACAAACTGGCCAAAGAACTACAACAAAAACTGAAACACCTAGTCAGCGGATCCAAACACTCCATACAATCAACACAGGAATTCTTGGACGTCATCAGGAATACACACATAGACAAAGAAGAAACCATGGTATCATTCGACGTGACGGCACTGTTCACTTCAATTGACAAAACCCTAGCCAGAGAAACAATAGCCAACCTACTGGACATACATAACAGAACACAGGAGGCCGAACCTATCAACAAGGACGGCAAACTTAAACTACTGGACCTGTGCCTCACCACACACTTTACATTCAACAATCAGATATACGAACAAATCAACGGAACACCCATGGGATCACCAATCTCGGGACTCATAGCAGAGGCAGTTATGCAAAGGTTAGAACATACAGCCATACCACAAATCCAACCCAAACTCTGGATCAGATATGTTGATGACACCTTTGTAATCATCAAAAACACAGATGTAGAAAAAACACACCGAATCATCAACGCCACACTCACAGGAATCCGATTCACACGAGAAGAGGAAAAGGATAGCCAACTCCCATTCCTAGACGTGCTAGTAGAGAGAACACCCAACGGAGAATTCACCACAAGGGTACACAGGAAACCAACACACACAGACCAAGTCTTAAACTATGAAAGTAACCACCCCAACACACACAAACGAAGCTGCATCAGGACACTATTCAAAAGGGCCACAACACACTGCAGTACACCAGAACTGCGAAAAGAGGAAGAGGAACATCTATACAAGGTATTCGCCAAAAACGGATACCCACGCAACTTTATCACCAGATGCCTAAGAGATAGACCGAGGAACGAGGACATGCCACAACCAAAAGGACTAGCCACTCTACCATATGTCAGGAGCGTCTCAGAACTGACAGCCAGACTACTGCGACCCTTAGGACTCATAACAGCACACAAGCCAACATCCACGCTCAGACAACAACTCACTAGAACAAAGGACCCAATACCCAGCATGAGCCAAACTAACGTAGTTTACAAAATACCATGCAAGGACTGCACAAAACACTATATAGGACAAACAGGAAGACAGCTAACAATCCGCATCCATGAACATCAGCTAGCCACAAAACGACACGACCAGCTATCTCTAGTAGCCATACACTCAGACAACCAGCAACATGAATTTGACTGGGAAAACACCACTATCATAGGACAAGCCAGACAGAGAACAGCCAGAGAATTCCTAGAAGCATGGCATTCATCCCCAAACTCCATCAACAGACACATTGACCTGGACACCATATACAAACCACTACAGCTGAAACTGACACCCGGAAACGGCAAGAACATCCATCAACAGACACCACAACAACGGATACCCGAGCTACAAATCTTCAATCAGATTTTAAATAACGTAACGTCCCAACTCCTACATTCAATGTTCTGACCAATGAAGGCAGACATACCAAACACCATCTTAACCACCCTGTCTACTTGTGATGCAACTTTCAAGAAACTATGGACCTACACCAATACTCACCAGGACCCTATCGTTAATTGTATATGACCTGCCCTTGTTTGTTTTACCAAAATGCAACACTTCACGTTTATCTAAATTAAACTTCATCTACTACTCCTTGGTCCATTGGCTATTTGATCAAGGTACCAGAGAACTCTGAGATAATCTTCTTCACTGTCCACACCACTTATTTTGGTGTCATTTGCAAACTTATGAACTATGCTTCCTATATTCAAGTCCACATTGTTTATATAATTGACAAAAAGCTGTGGACCCAGCACCGATCTTTATGGCATACCAGTGGTCACAAGCCTCTTGTTCGAAAAGTAACCCTTCACCACCACCCTCTGCCTCATAGCTTCAGGTCAATTTTATTTCCAAATGGCGAGCTCCCGGTGGATCCCATGTGATCTAGTTTTGCTAACTAGTCTACCATGTGGAACCTTGTCAAATGCATATCTCATGCATAAATTGTAAAATGCAATCATATGAGCTCAGAAGGCAAAAGGGAAGGCAAATGGAGTGTCGGCCTTCATTTCAAAGGGAATGGAATCCATGAATAAATATGCATGAAAACACATAGAATACTGTGAACATATTTGGTAACCTAGATTAGATTATCCAAAGGTGCAAACAGGCCCTTTTGGTCCAACAAGTCCCCTCCGAAGAGGAACCCACTCCCCTACCCTATTTTTACCCCCGACTAACGTACTGTGGGCAATTTAGCTTGGCTAATTCACCTGATCTGTACATCTTTGGATTGTGGGAGGAAACCGGAGCACCCAGAGAAAACCCACGCAGACACGATGAAATGTGCAAACTCCACACAGACAGGCGGGAATTGAACCCAGGGCCCTGGTGCTGTGAGACAGCAGTGCTAATCACTGAGCCACCACACTGCCCCAAGCTTATCTCAGGAAAGTTGTACTCGCAACAGAGTTCAGAAAAATGAGAGGTGAGTTTACTCTAACATGTAAGATTCTTAGGGGGATTAACAGGGTAGATGTGGAGCGGTTGTTCCACCTCGTGGGAGAGTCTAGGAGCAGAAGGTATAGCCTCAAAGTAATGGGAGGGGGGGATCACCCATTTAAAAAGAAAACAGGAAGCTTTTCTACTCACAGAGATTAGTGTGCCTACATATTTCTTTACTGCAGAGGGCTGTTGAGGTTGGTCATTGTGTGTTCAAGATGGTGGTAGACAGACTTTTAATTAGTAAAGGAATTAAGGGTTATAGAGAAAAAGTGGGAAAGTGGAATTGAGGATAATCAGATCAGCCATGACCTCAATGAACAGCAGAGCAGACTTGATGGGCTGAATGGCCTACTTTTGCTCCAATGCAATGTAGTAAAAATACAGCATGAGCTTTATCCATACAACACTTACAATTGCAAATGGTCTGGTTGACACACACGTGCCCAAGGCTCAGACTAAAACAGCTGATCAGTCTGCTCTATTCCCACCTCCCATTGACAGTGACAACAGCGACATGATAGTGGTTGGATTGTTTGTTTTGGTGACATTGCTTTTGGTCAAGTATTTGGTCATGTTAGCAATGGGAAATCCCTTTGTGTTATTAATAATGCTGTGAGACCTTTTACTCCCAGCTGAGAGACCACAGACGGGGTCTCCATTTAACACCCAATCTTGGTACCATCACCACTGACAGTGTAGCATTCCTACAGTGTTGGTTTGAGAGCCAGTGCAAACGAGACTTTGTGTTAAAGTTTGACTGAATTCGAAGTGAGAGTCTCGGAAAAGGGAAACCAGAGAGCAAATTTACACTGGGATATTTGTGCCTAGTATGATGAGAACAGATATGATAATGAAATATGTTAGTGACAAATTTTCCAGTGTCAGGATTGAGCTGGCAATGGAGGACAGATGGCACATAAATGGGCTGGGCACATCTTGGTCAGTTAAGTGGGTGGGGGTGGAGCGGTGGTGCTGAAAATTATCCAGCAGTAGTGACCAAGAGAGGGACACAATGTTTGGAAAGAGAATATCTTTACAAGCCCCACATCCCACTCACTTTTATGTGTCTGGGTCACCCGGTTCCTAGAACAAGCTCGTAAACTCTCTTATCAGTTTATACTCTCTGTGTCACATGTTCTGCAATGTCATTACTGGGTCCTTTATGACATAAAATTAATAAACACAGAAGAAAGAAAATATTGACTTATGATACCTTTTCATACTGCCAGGCATCCCATAGTACTGTACAGCCAATTAGGTTATTTTTGAAATGTCAGAACAGTTATAGAAAATGCAGCAGTTAGTTTAGATATAGGAAGCTCCCACAAAGGGCAGTGGCCTCTGTATTCCTTCATTCTCAGCATTACATTATTTCTTGAAGGGTCAGCCCTACACCAGCACAGCCTTGGAAAGTCAAAATTGTGTGAATGGACTGACTTTCAGAAGTTGGGAAGACACTGTTGGGAAAATTGTATTTTCTGATCTGAACTGGGGGATGTCCATCTTTGTGAAAATTCCATTCAAATGTCAGCCCCTATGACAGTGCAGTGCTCCTTCAGTGCTGTAGTGGAACATCACCCTGGATTTTTGTGCTCCAATCCCTGGAGTGGGATCCTGGGATGGAGTGATATGATAGAAAGTGCAATCTTCAACGACTTGACTAATGGTTTACCTGGTTTGTCCCCATATGGCAATAGAAGCTTGGGGCAAGGAAGTACCACAGTGGCACCAGTAACTGCAGGTGGCCAACAGGATACATTGTCCCACATGGAGTCACATCCTGAGGAAGGAGACAAAAATGAATGTATTAATAAGCAGCAACACACACACTGCAGAGGAAAAACAGAAGAGAATGTCAAGAGTGTTTATTATATTAATGTACAGTATAAATGCTGAAGTCTCTATTTATTACACATGCCTAGATGCTCTTCAGATGGCGGTACATGATAGGTATGTTCACACGGAGTTCTGGACCCATTAGCCAAAAGGAAACAGTGATACAGACCACATCAGGATGGTGTGTGGCTTGCACTGGAACTCATGCACCTGTTGTCTTTGTTCTTCATGGTGATAGAATGTCAGGTTTGGAAGATACCACCACATTAAATATAATATTACAATGATGCTGATTAATCTCATTTCAGTAAGCCGTCAAGGCACAATTCACCACATCAGTTAAGGCCTTACCTTCATTGACATTTTGTTCAGAGTTTTACTTGGTAGAGATAAGAGATTAATTGTGACTTTATTGTAACAGGAAGGCTGTTTGCAGCTTTTTGACAATTTGACCAGATTTTATGAAACCGTTAAGAATATAAATTGGAGAAATGTAAAATGGGTTGACCAATCATTGTTCGCAATTCAAACTATTGAAGAAAATCAGGATCAAGTCCATGATGTGTCATCATTGAGTGAGTTACTTTGAGAAAGAATGGTATTGTAAACATTTAACATTAATCTATGTGATGGGATGTGTGTGTGTGTGTGTGTGTGTGTGTGTGTGTGTGATCCACATTGTAACTGGCTTCCTTGCCAATGTGAAAGATACTCTCTGGAATCTGACCCCAGCAAGAGTCATGTTCTACCTATAGCTCATGTAGTTAACTCACCAGATTCCCAGTCTGTCTGGACTGTTGCTCGTTCAGACTGGCACATCTCCTCAGCCAGCTGGATCTCCAACATCAGCTCACAATCTGGGTGGATCATCAATGCCTGAGGAACAGATTAAAGGGATTTCCCAAAATGTCTTATCATATCCCACGAGTCAATAACAAAAAATATCATTTTAGAAATTTGGGACTGAACGATAAATTAGACAACAGCTCTCTTTAATGATTACATATTCCTGTAGTAATCAGAAGTATGTTTTGTCACTGATGAGCATCATAGAAAATGCTTCAGAGAAACCCTTTGTAATTGCTAAAAGTAAGAAGACTACCGTGTTATATTCCTTTCCTGACTTGCTCACCACAAAATATGAGAAAGTCGTGGGTTTTATAAATTGGAAATCAGGGAGCTCTTTTGGAAAGTAGTTTAATGGGAGAAGGCAGTCATACATGAGACACAGAACAGCTTGAATCCCAAAGGTTGCAATTTTCCTGAATGCATTTGGGGCATTTCTTTGGAACATGATGTTCTTGTTACAAAAAGAAGACAAGCAATATTAGGTTTAGTGATGAATAATGAGCTAGAATTAGTCAACAATGGCAAGTGAACAGTTATCTAACAGTGACATGATTGCATTTGAAATTTGACATGAGAAGGACAGAGAGCTTAATTTTCAATAAGTCTGATTTCTGAAGAGTTATAGGGTCATAGATTTGCACAGCACAGAAGCAGATCCTTTGGTCCAACTCATCCATGCTGACCACATACCCTAAATTAATCTAGCCCCTTTTGTCAACATTTCACCCATATCCCTCTAAACCTTGTCTATTCATGTACCAATAAAGGTGGCTTTTAACTATTATAATTGTACTAGCCTCCAACATTTCTTCATCCATAAACCCACCAGCCTTAGTGTGAAAAGGTTGTCTCATAGGTTCCTTTTATATCTTTCCACTCTCACCTTAAACCCTATGGTTTTGGACTCTCCCACTCTTGGAAAAAGATGTTGGCTATTCACCCTATCCATGTCCCTTATGATTTTATAAACCTCAATAAGGTCAACCCTTGACTTACAACACTCCAGGGAAAATAACCTCAGCCAATTCAGCCTCTCCCTATAGCTCAAACCCTTCTGTCCTGGCAACATTCTTGTAAACCTTTTCTGAATCCTTTTACATTTAACAATTTCTTTCATATAGCAGGGTTTGACATGGGAACTCACCTTACTAAACTGTGACAAACCGTTGATGGGTAAAACTACAGAAGAACAAATGGAAATAGGCAAAATATAATTAAATAAAAGACTCTACAAATAAAAGAAACAGCAGTGGATGGTAGAAATCTAAAACAAATGAAATCTGTGGAGAGCAAAATGTAGCTAATATTTCAAATCCTGTGACCGACCTACAGAACTGGATGCAGAGGTATACTGGAAGATGTAGAAAGAACAGGAAAGAAATACTGAGAAGGTGGGACAAGTTGCAAAAATGAACATAAGAAATAATGCAAACAATATTAAGGCGAACAGCTTTTTTTCAAAGTACATTAAGAGAGAGAATGGCTGAGGTCCATATTGGTTCCTTTTGTGTATGAAGGTAACATTTTAAGAGTATGCCACATGATTAACTGTTCTTTACGCTGCAACATAATATGAAAATGGTCAGTATTGTTTGTTCTGTCTGGGTTGCAGGGGAGGGTGTGAGGTGTTTTGGTGTGTGAGTTGATAGGTGAGGGTTGTGTTTATTCTTTTTCTTCTTAGTAAGCTGTCTTTGAAGTTGTCTACAGTCTATATTCAGTGTTCTTTTCGGAAAGGCACAAACCCAACATATTGGTAATGAACAGGATTCAAATTAAACAAAAAAAATAAATTAAGTAAAATGCACAGAACAGTGGGTTTGAATCCAGTTCAAATCTGTCAAGATTTAAATTCACTTTTAACAAATAATGATGACAATGAAGAGTCAGATTATTACATAGAACAGTCTGAGTTGTATCTTATCATGGATATCTTCAAAGTGCCATAATTTGCCAATAACAAGCAGGTAGTGGCTATTCTGCGAAATTCAATGGGGGGAATGTGACAAGGGAAGAATGCGAAATTTGAATACACCAGACAAACCCAATGTTAAGTCATATGACAGCTTTAAAGTGGTATAATGAAAACACCTAAAATGAATGAAAGCGACAGTAGCAGAGAGATTAATTCTTACTCACTGAGATCAAAGACAGGCAGATCCCATCTCCATTTTGTTAAATTGTAACTACCACGGAGAAGTTAGATGAAAGTGTGCAAGTCTGTTTTATTAGTGTCCTCGATAGTGAATTTGCATCAGTTAACCAAACAAAGAGTGTAAATATGAGTCTAAGGCTTGATTTTCAAGAGGCAGAGACCAAAATTGACACATGAAGTAACAATGGGGCAATGAGAAACTGACCTACTATGGCCAGGGTGGGGGTGTGAGTTTGTGCGGGGAGGAACAAACTGTACATAGGAAATCATGAAGGAATCTGTGGAACAAGAAGGCAAGCAAAAAAGAATCCCCTGAATTGACATAAATCAGCCTCCACTCGAAAACTGCAAACCATTATGAGAAAATGCAAAAGCCCATTAACAGGCACAACACAACTCCATAAATCATTAAATGCAATCATCAGAAATCAGAGGAAACATAGTACAAATAAAATCATAATTCTCAAATTGGATAATGGGACAAGGGCTGGTGAAGAGTGAGAATGGACACATCTATTTTATGTTGAAATTGTGAGGTGAAATAAATTTGGCAAGGGGTCAATAAGGGTTCCAGTAGGGATAGAAAGGAATATTGTTTCCCTTTAAGTTGGCACTAGGTCTGGTTTAACAATTGTCCACAGCTGTCAGTATTTGAGGATTGAAGGTAAATTGAGTGGTATGTATATCAGTATCCTGTAAAAGTTTACATGGAGGAAATTTAAACTTCTGATCAGCTATTTTAGCTGCATGCACCCTCCATGAAAGCCTCTGATACTGAGTGGAAATTACCTGAATACTCACCATCGAACTGTGTTTTTACAATTCTGGTAAGGGATGTTACATATATCGAAATTAGTGTCATCTCTATATAGCTCTGAAGGGTTTAAAATATAAAACAGCTAGCTTTCATTTTTTTTTAGCCACCACAAGGTGTTGTTGAAGTGAATAACAAAGAATAGATAAGGTCGGAACGGTGGCTCAGTGGTTAGCACTACTGCCTCACAGTGCCAGGGACCCAGATTTGATTCCAGCCTCAGGTGACTGTCTGTATGGAGCTTACGCATTCTCCCCATGTCTGCGTGGGTTTCCTCCGTGTGCTCTGGTTTTCTGCCACAATCCAAAGATTAGGTGAATTGGCCGTGCTAAATTGCCCATAGTATTCAGGGGCGTGTAGCTTAGGTACATTAGTCAGGGATAAAATGTAGAATAGGTTTGGGTAGGTTACTGTACATAGAGATGTACAGCCTGGAAACAGACCCTTTGGTCCATCTTGTCCATGCCGACCAGATATTCTAGCCCCATTTGCCAGCACATCCTTCTAAACCCTTCCTATTCATACATCCATCCAGATGCCTTTAAAATGCTATGACTGTACAATCCTCCACCACTTCCTATGGCAGCTCATTCCATACACACACCACCCTCTGAATGAAAATGTTGCTCCTTAGGTCCCTTTTATACCTTTCCCCACTCACCCTAAACCTATGCCCTCTAGTTCTAGACACCCCCACCCCAGGGTAAAGACCTTGTCTATTCATCCTATCCATGTTCCTCATGATTTTACAGACCTCTATCGGTGTGGACTTGTTGGGCCAAATGGCCTATTCCACACTGTAAGGATTTGATGATTCTAAATAATTAAGGGCAAGCTAGGTATAGAAATGAATGGAAAAATGACAAGTTTTGGTCAATTCAAGTAGGAAGAATCAGAGACACTAGTTTAGGCCAGTTTAACCCAGTAGTTTCTGTCCCGTCAATCCTATACTCAGCCTGACTCTCATCTCTGCATCCTTTAAAGTGAATTGTGTGTGTATCCTTGTTCCTGAGGTCTGTGTACAGTCCTTTATCTCTGCCTCTTCTTTGACTGACCTCTAGACCTCATTGCAGTGAGAAATAATAACACGGGTCTTTCGACTAATTTACTGGGAATTTCTTTCTACCACTTTGAGGGAACAAGTTCTCACACTTCTCATGCATGTGAAATCAGCTCTGGCTCAGTCTAGAGTACTCTGGTCTTTTATTTTCTGTCTACATTATTGTTCGATGAAGCTTTTAACTTACACATTTCCATGATGGGCAGTGGTGGCCAGAAAATGGAGAGGTCAGGATGAATGTTTTTATCTGCGAGCACTGTGGCATTAGGTTTCCATGGTGCTTGTAATAACAGGTTTGGTCATCTGAGTACAATGCTATTGGAGCAGAACTTGCAAAAGCAGGAGCTGCAGAAGGTATTGTTCTGACAGTATTTGTCACTGACAGGAACTGGAGATAAAGTTGAATTGGGTTTCTGGTCTTCTGGAAGTTAACAGAACTGCAAGTTGTAAGAGAGGAGACTAAATGGACTGAGGATTCAAAGGTTATGCCAAGGCAGGGTTCATTGCATTAAATGTCACTACTGCATCAAGAAATTCTTCCCATACGTTGCAGCTTTTGCTATCACTGTTAGATGCCTGGTTATTTTGGGCTGTAACTGCACTGAATGCTGCAACCACTTGGTGACACAGAACAAGGCTGTGGGATGGAATTATGTTGGTTCATTACTCTGTGGCAACATACCATGAGATATGGAAATAATGCAGCTATACTAACTGCTAGCAGGTCTTCCCCACTGTTTCGATATTCAATGCTTCTGTGTGTGAAATAGCCAACATCCTGGGCTAACTACTCTGTTTTTGTGTTTGTGTTTATGCCTACATAGGTTCAAAATAGGTTGGTTGAGAATGAAGCAAGGTCAAGAACAGTCTTCAGGCTTAGATTTCTTTATAACACTGTTTATATGACATATTACTCTAAATACTACAGCACATGGCATTCAGAAGTACACCAAGCTCTGTGCTTACTGTTACTTTATTGAAAGATTACTCCATGAACTCTACAGCTCCAAGTTTCAGGAAATGCTTGATGCCTCTCATTGGGTGTCAAGCTGTCCAATTTGGGCACTGATATTTCAAAATAGCATTGCAAGACCAACATGGTTCAGGTGTGGATTGGGCCTTGGAATTCAGCTGAGACTGATTCCACTTTGAGAAACTGGCCTGGAATGTTGACCATAATGGCAACAAATGGCTGGGAGTGGAAATCCTAAATGTAAAAAGAAAATACTGGAAATTCCAAGAAGGTCAGATAACATCTGGAAGAAATAACTGATTTCTGACTAATCTGTTGAGTGATGTTTTAATTTAGAGACATGCATGGATTTGAGAAGGGCTTAAATGGACTGAAACTGCCGTTGTGGTGGAACACTGGCTCTGACCTGCTGAGTAATGCACAGGTTTCCCTGGATCCCCAGAACTCGCTGGTGAAACTACAGCAAGATGTTGGAGAGGATAAAGAAATAACATGTGAAAGTTCTCATCAATCCTGAAAGTTTCAAGCTGTTTCTTTGACTAATGTATGAAAGCTTTTACTCACACAACATTATCTGAGTGGTTATTGTCTTACAGGTCAATTTCATTGCTTCAAATGTTACATTCACTATTTTGGATATTTATGAACATGTGACTGCACCTAATGCTGCAATTGCTTGGGTAGATTCATGAGTCAGATGTCTATGATGGTAACAAGGCTCCTATATCAGTGGTTGAAATGACATTAAAGAGAGAGCTCTTCGTCATTACACTTGGTAGTATATAAGGTAATGGCTCTGAAAGGGTTAATGTTAGAAACTGCACTAAGCTGCACTCAATCTACTCATGCCATAAGTATTTGAGTGCAGAAAAATAGCAAACTCTTAGGAACCTGTGGAGTGAAGACTTAAACTCACACGCCTCCCAACAGTCTTAGTAACAATAGCTAAGTTCCTCATGTAACATGTCCCTGATTGCCATAGAACATAGAACATAGAAAAATACAGCACAGTACAGGCCCTTTGGCCCTCGATGTTGCACCGATCCAAGCCTACCTAACCTACACTAGCCCACTATCCTCCATATGCCTATCCAATGCCCATTTAAATGCCCATAAAGAGGGAGAGTCCACCACTGCTACTGGCAGGGCATTCCATGAACTCACAACTTGCTGAGTAAAGAATCTACACCTAACGTCTGTCCTATACTTTCCACCCCTTAATTTAAAGCTATGCCCCTCATAATAGCTGACTCCATACGTGGAAAAAGGTTCTCATGGCCAACGCTATCTAAACCCCTAATCATCTTGTACACCTCTATCAAGACACCCCTAAACCTTATTTTCTCCAATGAAAACAGCCCCAAGTGCCTCAGCCTTTCCTCATACGATCTTCCTACCATACCAGGCAACATCCTGGTAAACCTCCTCTGCACCCATTCCAGTGCCTCCACATCCTTCCAATAGTATGGCGACCAAAACTGCACACAATACTCCAGATGCGGCTGCACCAGAGTCTTATACAACTGCAACATGACCTCCAGACTCCGGAACTCAATTCCTCTACCAATAAAAGCCAGTATTCCATATGCCTTCTTCACAGCACTATTTACCTGGGTGGCAACTTTCAGAGATCTTGGGACACCAAGATCCCTCTGCTCATCCACACTACCAAGTATCCGACCATTAGCCCAGTACCCCATCTTCTTGTTACTCTTACCAAAGTGAATCACCTCACACTTACCTACATTGAACTCCAAAACTCCATCATGAGCTGCCCTACTTAAGACAAGAACGTCTTCTGTTAAGATCAATAGTGGCTTTCCTGTATGGTTGTAAACTAAATAGACTCTTACACTAGTCAAGAAAAGAGGCCTATAGCAGGGAACATGCTGATAGCAATTAGTGTCACAGCACATTAAACGCAGGAGCACTGTGCTTAATATCCTTTAACCTATGGATGTTACAGTACATCAGGAGTGCAAGAGCCTTATTTAGAGATAAGGAACAAATTGCCACAGGGACAATGTATGTGCACTGCCCAAAATACAGCCAACTGGGATCTCAAAATGTTGGTTTAAGGGACCAGTGTTGGTTTAAATATTTCAGAGCCAAGGGACAAGCTGGAAAGGAAGGATCTGAAGGCAAAGCATAATATTGCCAAACAGCTGAGAAAGAAGCCGAATGTTTTTAAAGCTAAGCTGCAAGCTATCAATGTTTTGGAGAGTGAAAACACAGAAATAGTAGAAGAAACACAAGTACTCGTCAGGTCAATCAATCACAGTAGTCCATATCAATGCCAGTTGTAGTACAGACCTTAGAACTATCACAGCCACTTGACAATGTAGAAGACGCACAACCAGACTACAAGTAGGAAACCTGGAAGTCACAGTTTCAATATTATAGAACAACTTCACACATAAGAAGCAACACCAAGCTATCACATTTTATGTAATGTGGATCCAAAATATGATGATATTCTGATAAGGCAAGGCATGTATAAAATATTCCAGAATATGATGCACTGATTAAAGGAACTAATGTGTACTGTAGGCTGAATATAAGTGTAGAGCTGGTGCGGGTTAGATTCAATTAGCAATCTCAGTGTTTGAGAGAATCAATGGAAGATTTTTGAACAGATTTATATTGTGCAGCAGGATGAATTCAACAGAAACATATAGAATCATAGAACCCTGATAGTGTTGAAGCAGGCCAGTCTGCGCATCAAATCCATGTTGACCCTACAAACAGCAGCCTACCCAGACCCAGCCCCTGTCACATATTTGGTAGTTGATATGAAGAATAAGCAATTGTCAGACTTCCTTTAATCTAAAGAGGATTTGACATCACGTCAGTCAACACAGTTCACTCCACAGGCAGAAATTAGTGTTCAAAATCATTAAGACTGCAGCAAAACATTGTGGAATCTCCTGGCACGGAAGGCCCCAAGGTGTTGTCATTACCCTGAAGAATGACTGTTGAATGTTCAATGGCAGGAGGGAAGATGGTGATGTTGTTAATTATGAGATTGGCAATAATGTCAATAACGATGGTAATGATTATAAAGACTATGTAAAATGACTGAAATAATGGAGACCGAGTAGAGCAATACTTGTGAGGAAATGGCATGATAGATGTAACTGAAAGTTATGTAACCGATTATGTGACTCTGACATCAATAGATGAGAAGACATCATGTTAGAAGAAACTTCTGAATAGAGAGGTCTTAGATACTATGCTGGAGATCTGTATTTAGTAACCTGTAAAGTGCAGATATAAATAAAGGAATATTACAGTACATCAGAAATGGAAGAGCCTTACATAGAGATAAAGAGCAAACAAACTCACAAACAGTGCATATATGGACATTCATAGCCCAGAGGGACTGAGCACCTAAATGTGCAGCAGCAGTTTTGGATGGAAGTGCAAGCTAAACCAGCTTGGCCGTCAGATGACAATAAAGACGATCAACAACATCAGCAGCACCAGGAATATCAGCAACAAAAAAACTCAGAAAATGTTGGAGAAACTCAGCAGATTTGGCACAACCTGCCGAGAAAGAAGCAGAGTTAGTTTCGTGTGACTGGTATCTTCTGGAAGATCACCAGCTGAAGTCACTGTGGCAGCAGCAAACTGTCACCAGCTGGGACAGTGGCAGCATGAACAAACTGCCACTCTACATGAGAAGTGTAGCTTACAAGAGGCAATTCTGGCAACCCAAGTGTAACATACAGAGGATAAGCTCAGAGAATGTCTGAACATGGGTTTCTCAGTCTGTTGTACCTAATGATCACAGATCTCAGAATTATTACGGAGCAGAATGAGGTCATTCAGTCCATTGAACTCTTCAAATGAGCATCATTACCTAGTGCCAATTCCTTGCTTTTCAGCCATACTCTTGCACACCTTTTCTAGCCAAATAATCATCTCATGCTCTCTTGCAATGATGGTTGGTGTTTACACCCTGCTGTCATGTAGATCTGACCAGGCTTTATCAACGGTTGCTAAAGATTCTACTGCTGTCATCACTCCAGATCCTCCAGTGTTCTCCCAATAACAGTTTCAAGAACTTACAGTTAGAACTGAACATGACAATTGATTGATGGATTATTTGTTAGAGCCGACAATTATGTCAATATTGCTTAAGAATTTCCAATCAAAGTGAGTTGGTTTGTGTCTCTGATTAACTTTGCATAAGTGCAGCACATCTTTGTTTGTTCACTTATGGCAAGGAACATGCCCCTAGATCAGCCACGATCATCCATCATCCTCAAGCTTCCATTCCATTGACATACAACTGATGTACAACCACAAAAATAATGATATGCAGCCTGATGAAAGACTTCTGAGCAGTCCACTGTCACTGATCTCTTTAGGAGTGGAAGCAGTGGTACCAGCTGATGATTTGGAGATGAGTGATATCCATTTAAAATATAGCTGATGAAATCTGTGAGGAACCGACTTAGTGAGGTTGGGAATATTTGATTAATATTAACTTTATGTTTCCCACGATGAAGGTGAGAATTTGCCTTTTCTTTTGTTTCAACATTTTCCTCATCCTTGTCAATGTGCTGATTGATGTATAAGGCACAGTACTGAAAGGTACATCAACTCCACCCAGTATCAGGAAGTTGGATTTGATTTGGTTTGATTATAATTGTCACATTTACCAAGATGCACTGAAAAGTATTGTTCTATATGCTATCCAGGCAAATGGAACTCGGTTGGATTGGCACGTCTGGTTGGCGTGGACAAATTGGACTAAAGGGTCTGTTTCCATGCTGTGTAACTCATTAGTACATCAAAGTAATTGAACAGACTGCAGAATGTGGTGTTACAGCTACAGGGAAGATGCAGAGATCAACTTTAATACATGAAAGGTCAGTTCAAAGTCTGGTAACAGTGGGGAAGAAGCTTTTCTTGAGTCTTTGGGTGGGAGTTCATCATAGGGAGCAGATGTACAACCTTCAGGAGTCCTTTGTAATTATGCCTGACTAGTGATATAATCACACCAGTATTTACTGTCAATATTCATTAGCCACCTTGTTAACTGAGACAATTGGTTTTTATGTAAAAACTCCAAAGTGGTAGAACTAATACTTAGAGCTCAGATATGGTGTAGACAAAGGAGGATTGATGTCAAGAGTGTGGTGATGGAAACGCACAGCATCTGAGGTCTAGCAGCATCGAAGGAACAGGAGAATGGACATTTCAGGCATAAGGCCTTCATTAGGAATGAAGCTTGTGGGCCGGGGGGCTGAGAGATAAATGGGAGTGGGGGGGGGGGGCTGGGGCTGGTGGGAAGGTAGCTGGGAATGCAATGAATAGATGAAGGTGGGGGTGAAGATGATAGGTTGGAGAGGAGGGTAGAGTGGATAGATGGAAAAGATGATGGACAGATCAAGAGGGCGGTGCAAGTTGGAGGCTTGGTGAGATAAGGTGGAGGGAAGGGGAATTGAGGAAACTGCTGAAATCCACATTAATCCCGTGTGGTTGCAGGGTCCCAAGGTGGAAGATGAGGTGTTCTTCCTCCAGGCGTTGGGTGGTTAGGGTTTGGCAATGGAGGATGCCCAGGACTTGCATGTCGCTGGTGGAGTGGGTGGGAGAATTGAAGTGTTTAGCCATGGACGGTAGGGTTGGTTGGTGTGGGTGTCCCAGAGATGTTCTCTGAAACGATCCGCAAGTTGGTGCCCTGTCTCCCCAAAGTACAGGAGATCACATTGGGAGCAATGAATATAGTAAATGACATTTGTGGAGGTATAGCTACATTTCTGTTAGATGTGGAAGGATCCTTTAGGGCCTTTGGGCTCCACTCCCAGCACCTTCCCCTGCCACTGCAGGAAGTGCAAAACCCGCACCCATGTCTACCCCTCAACTCCATCCAAGGTCTCAAAGGAATCTTCCACAATCCCCCCCCACCTTCATTTACTTATTGCATTCCCCGCTATCTTCCCCCCAATCCCATTCCCCCTCCCATTTATCACCCCTGCTACCGGCCCACAAGCCCCACTCCTGATGAAGGCCTCATGCCTAAAAACATCGATTCTTCTGCTCCTTGGATGCTGCCTGAACAGTTGTGCTTTTCCAGCACCATACTTTTGACTCTGATCTCCAGCATTTGCAGTCCTCACTTTCTCAAAGGAGGATTGGTACCTCAAAAGACTCTTCCCCTGTGATACATACTGTCAGAGATGGCAGATATCATCAAGTACTAGGCAGTAGTTATCAGGATCATATTACATGATGGCAGCAGTGTGGATTTGAATTCCTTGTGAAGACATCACTTAATTGGAGAAAATTCCAGAAAAGCCAGGCCAGAAGAAAGATTATTATTTGAAGGAAAGTGAATTGTTGTTTTAAAAAGATACAGCCAGTCACTGGCTGAAATGTGATTACTGACAGAAGAAAGATGGAAACAACTGAGGAAGCAGAAAAGATTAGATTAGATTACTTACAGTGTGGAAACAGGCCCTTCAGCCCAACAAGTCCACACCGACCCTCCGAAGAGCAACTCATCCAGACCCATTCCCCTACATTTACCCCTTCAGCTAACACTACAAGCAATTTAGCATGGCCAATTCACCTTACCTGCATATGTTTGGACTGTGGGAGGAAACCGGA
Source organism: Hemiscyllium ocellatum (assembly GCF_020745735.1). Taxonomy (NCBI): domain Eukaryota; kingdom Metazoa; phylum Chordata; class Chondrichthyes; order Orectolobiformes; family Hemiscylliidae; genus Hemiscyllium; species Hemiscyllium ocellatum. The sequence continues at coordinate 10,321,189 of NC_083432.1, read as the reverse complement.
GCACCCGGAGGAAACACACATAGATGTGGGGAGAATGTGCAAACTCCACACAGACAGTAGTAAGTTCAGTGCTATAAAGACAAACCTTAACTAAGAAGCCAGTAAGAAGTGCAGGAAAAAGACAGAAATATGTCTTTAACACTGAGAAGGAAGATTTCATAAGAAGCAAGAGAAGGTTCCAGGACTAAAGCTAGAAATCCCTAAGATAAAAGGGACTAACTGTATGAGATAAGTACAAAGACCAGAAAAAATAGACTATGCTGTATATAGGAGCAATCTCACCTCTTATAAGGAATTTTGTCACCATTGAGAATAGGCTCCATGAGGCACAGCTGAAAACGATATTGAAAGGCCCAGGGACCAGTGCTCCAACAGACTTCATAGATTCACAGTAAATCTCAAGTGAAAGTGAGAATTCAGTGAGACAACATATATTGGTAAAAAAGAACCATTTCAACTGAAGAAGGGGTCATGCCCGAAACGTCGATTCTCCTGCTCCTTGGATGCTGCCTGACCTGCTGCGCTTTTCCAGCAACACATTTTTAGCTCTGATCTCCAGCATCTGCAGTCCTCACTTTCTCCTAGAAGATACAGAATTGACATGTCTGCTGAAAATGTTCAATCTTCTGTCCACTGTCAATGTCAGTGAAAAAGATATTGATAAATGAGCAACAATCATCAAGTAACATGACCCTGAGTAAAATAAAGCTCCCCAGTTGAACCATCGAAGATGTCCAATCTCACCAACAAATCGAGAGAGATGAAGAGCACAATTTTAAAAAAACCAGCATGTATTGCCCAACCCTAATTGTTTGCTCACATGATTCTGGAGTCTCGGATCAGACCAGGTAAGGGTGGCAGTTTCCTTGCCTAAAGGACATTAGGAAAGCAGATGCATTTTTCTATAATTTGCAATAGCTTCATGATCAACTTTAAACTCTTCATTTCAGAATCTTATTGTAATTCAAACTCCACCATCTGCCATGGTGGGATTTGAACTGGGATCCTCAGAACATTACCCGAGTCTCTGAATTAATAATCTAGTGATAACACCATTGGGTTATCCCATCCTCAACTGACTCCATGGTGGCCAGATCCACATTCTCATTCTTAGGATATGGCCCCCCCAAAAAAAAATGTGGTTTAAGAAACCATAAAAAAAAGTGCTGTTCCAGTTGGAAAGGTATTTGCTAGTCCAAATCTCCAGAAAACTGCAAGGAAGAATGTATTTGTTTCAACAAAGAAGTTGTCTTCCATAATAGATATTCTTGACCTTAAAGGTCTCCTGACAGTATTAATGTGACAACTACCTGAGATAGCAAAGAAAAATTGTGAAGGAAATTAAGAGATTAAGGTAAGGGTATGGTCCAACAAATGTAGTATAGTAATTTGTTGTCACTCGTATTAATGAAAATACAGTGCAAACATATATTCAACAAGGACTACAAGGAATGATGGCCCTGAAAAGGATGTCTGAGAGTTAAGTTATTCTCCAGCGGAAAAATTATGTACGGATCAGAGCAAAAGATAACAGTCCTCCAACAGAAAGCTACCATTCTTCTGAGTTTGAAGAGAGTGCGTTTTGAAAAAACCGTGAAATGTTCAGGACATCTGCTTTTGTGAAGTCAGAAACTTGTGGGGTTAGGTCGTTTAGTGATGAAGGTTTATATATAGTTACATATATTATTATAAAATGAGTTATTTATAGAAAAAAAACCTTGCAGGATGATGTTTCATAAACAAGTTTCTGAAAGACAAAGTGCTGAAACAGCATTAGCTCCACCCAATCTGACCACAGTCTGTGAATGAAAACAGGGAGTTCTACACCAGCATTCACTGGAACATATGTCTACTGTCCAACTCCTGAGCATTCTAAGTAATTATGTTTGATTGATAATATAGGCTGTTCTTGTTGCTGTCATGAAATAAACCATCTTAACTAAGATTAACATACTTTCTGCAAGCCTATTCTGTTGTCAGTTAGCTAGCTAATTTCTGTTTCTGTTTATTATTTACAGAAGTTCCCTTTGAATTTTTCCTTTTGATATTGGCTCATCATCTGCCTCCTCTTTCTCCTGGTCTAGACCAGATCTGCTACTGTTTCCAAACCATCAGCACGTTCACATGTCCATCAGTGTTTTCTCAAACTCTTTATCATTCCTGAAGCCTATGAGATACCTCTTGCTTTCTCATAGTTGCATAATGGAATCACAAATATCAGATAATTTCACCTATTTGCTATTTATATTGATCTCAAACAATATGTCATATAACACAACAAGAGAAACCACAGATATGGAAGTAGAAATGTCTTTCACAAGGGCTTGCACATCGAATCATGAGTCACATGCTCGAGTTAAAGTTAGGTCACCAGAAATTTTAACAATTTGGAGGTGCCAGTGTTGTACTAGGATGTATAAAGTTAAAAATTACACAACACCAAGTTATAGTCCAGCAAGTTTATTTGGAAGCACTAGCTTTCACAGCGCTGCTCCTTCATCAAGTGGTTGTGTACGCCACAACCACCTGATGAAGGAGCAACGTTCCAAAATCTAGTGCTTCCATATCAACCTGTTGGACTATAACCTGGTGTTGTGCGATAAGAAATTTTGATGAGTGCTTCACTGATACCATTTGACTGACAGTAAAGAGATTTTAAGACATTAATTTAGCTTTCCCACCTTGTTTCACTCAATGGTTTCACTGTAAGAGTAGACATAGGGTGCATTAGAACTTCCTAATGAAGCTAATAAATGCATATAAACACAATATGAGGTCAAAGAAAGTCATTGTGTTTAAAAGGCATTTGGCAACATGATTAACAACCAAATTCAAAGAATCTTTATTCTGTGTAACAAACATGTTCTGTAGACTAACATTCAGAATTCTTCTTTTCACACTAATTACTTTCTCTTTCATACTGCCTCAATCCCAGTCTTGTCCAAACAAATTTTAAACAAGCAATGATATCCCCCTCAACTGATGAAGGGCTATGTCTATGGTAGCAACACAAATTGTTTTCTTCAGCAGCACAAACAAATATTCATTTCTGTGTAGAGGCTCATCACGGTCAGTGTTTGAAACTGTCTCCACAATGCAAAGGCTCGTGCCCATACTTAATGTGTCAAATACATTGAAAATTGTCAAGGAATTTGTCATAAAATTGAGGATTAATGCTTTCACACTGACGATTTCACAAGGAATAATTATTGTATTCCATTTCAGTTTGATTAACAGTTACTGTGGCTTTGAACTCCTTGATATGGGCGGTGAATTCTAATGTTTTCGTAATTGCATTGCAATTATTATAAATACTATTATTTATTTTTACAAAGTGAGAGAATTTAAGTGCAGCAAAAACAGAACTTCGTTCAATCGAATTTTACTGTTTTATCCTCTATGCATGAGGAGAAATAGTAGAAGCAACATGTGATAGACAAGGCTGAGTGAATCCACCAACCATGGATCAGATTAAAGCTCTACTGTCTTGCCACATGCAGTGACAAATGTTTGTGGAGAATGAAACAATGAAGGGAAGGAGGTCAATGAACATCCCTATCCTCAGACATTTCTATTTCACCCTCAGAAGGTTTTAATCCAATATGCAAAGGAAATCAACATGGATTTTACAGATAGGTGGGGAATTTTCTTTGTCATTTATTTTTTGTTAATTTATTCTAACCTTGGGGCCAGACATGTCAGAATCTCCTGTTGTAGCCGAGAATATATCAGTAAGACTGACTTGCAGAGCTTAACTGAGGTTTCTGAGGCCTCCAATAGCCCATCATGAAGTTTAATCCCTGATATTTCTGCAGTTCAATATTCACATGTTTTGATTGCTACTTGTCTCTGAGTTCCTCTGATTCACAATATTGTGATCATCAGTGATGTTAGAGTACTCCCCTCTCACAACTTTCACTACAACCACTTGCAAATTCATATATGACCACCAATTTCAACATGGATGCTTGCAAATACATTCAATTCTTCTCTCATACTTTGAATGAAAGAGCTCGCTATTCAACACCATTCTCAATGGCCAGAATAATTTACAAACATCTCACATTCTATGCCACAAGCTGTGCAGTGAATTCTCATTCAGCTTAGCGTAAATCAGCCATTCCTTGTAGCATTGCAGGTTACAAATATGCTATTTATACCATCACAATGCTGTTTGCAGGAGCTTGCAATGTTTCCACCTGCTCCAATGTTACAATGACAACTACACTTGTTGGCTGTAAAGCACTTGAGATTTTCTGAGGTTGTGAAAAGCACTATGCAAAGGCAAGTTTTCGTTTATCTTTCTGTCACCAAATTTAGAGTGAGATGATTCAGCATGGCATTGGGTTTTATGTGTGTCTCATTGTGACTATTTCTCAGCAAAAAGCCAACAGAAATTATCTTTAAAAGAGTCTTGCAGTAAAACGTTAAAACCCACTCTTTAATAAAGCCAAATCAGCAAGACATTTTATTTATATGGCATCCTTCATTGAGGAAAAGGTGCTTCTCAGCGGCATTAGCAAACAAAGCTTGAGTCTGAGCTACAGAAGAAATGTGAGAACAGATGACCAACAGTTTGATCTAGGATGTAAGTTACAACAAGTTGCTTTGAGGCTTCACCAGTGCAGACCTGATGGCCTGAAGGGCATTTTTCTTTACAGAAGGCCTCTATGACTCTATGACTTTGAGAAAAAGAGGGTAGAGCTATGGAGAGATTTAGTGAGGGAATTCCAGAGCTTCTGGCCTGGGCATTTGAAGACATGGCATCATTACAGAGTCAAGAAAATTGCACATGTAACAGAGGCTGAAGCATGGCCTCTGGAGAGTGGTTGGGCTGAAAAAAATTTTGAGTCGGACACTGCTATCTTGTGAGTGCATTGATATTCTGCTCCCAACAAGAGCTGGCTTATTCGACTCATGATTTCAGTGGCACTGTCTATGGCCCTAACAGTAATTCTATGCTCTGGCTGATTGTGGGCAATATTCATATAAGCACCATATTTGGACACCTATCCTGCTAATCTGGTACAATCTCAGAAAAGCAACTTTCTTCTCCATTAAAGGTGAGAGGATTGAGGTACACGCTGGTTTGACTCAGACACAGAGGCTTAATAAATGATGCTTGGTGCAGGTTGGACTCATTTTTAGGTGACAATTGTCCCCTCTGGAGTTACTTATATACTCGGCAGTTAACAGACCCAATTCCCTGCACCCAAATGAGGTATCTGATCTGGAGATCTAGCAAGAATATACTAAATGAAGAAAATGAAAGGATTCAAAGTTTATGAGGCTACAGGAATCTATTTGAAAGGCAGCAGTTTTAATATTTAAGAACAGGAGGGCTACAGCCAGCTTGGATAACACCTTTAAATATATGGAAATTGGATTCACCCATTTACTGTGGAGCAAGTGGTGGAACTGTGAAGGGGGTTATGGCTACAGTTTAAAATCAGCTTTGAAGGTATCCCCAAGACCAATTTGAGTTCACATGCAGAGGCAGCATTGCTAGCTTGATAACAGCCATCTTGAAAGGATGATGCTGAAAGATTTCCAGGAATATGACTTTGAATAGTTTCTTAATGAGTCACTGAATTTGAGCTGAAAAGTACTCAAATAGATTAACCATTCAAATCTATTAAATTGCCAGCTTTGTAACTAATCAACTTGGTGATTTAATTATTGCAGCACATGGTTCTTGTAGTTGTACTTGACTCAACAGAACCCACCAACTCTAAATTGTATTGCATTCAAAAGACATTTGAGTTTGTAACCATTATGGTTGAAAAGAAACCAATTTTAATCAAGTAATTCATGTTCTCTTCATGTTTCTGTCTTATTAATCACACTATCAGAAATCTGATAATAAACTGCTGTGAGCTGGTATGCAGCCACACTTCATTTTGATTTGTTTTGTTGACTGTTGAAAGGAATAGTGCTCCTCAGCAATGGTGAAGCATTTCCAGTGATTCATTTGTGCAACTGATAATACCTCCAATACTGGTCAATGAAGACTATGCAAACACGTTGATCTTTAGGTACTAAATAAACCTTAGTCTAAGGGGATAAATGTTCACTCTATTCCCTGCTGTGGAGTTTAATGTAAACAGTCGCTATGCCCATTATTCTCTGACTCATACTGCCAGCACAATTCACAGATTCCTTTTATGATTCAATCTCAGGATGTAAGTGACAATGGTACACCACACTCATTGCTCATAATTGCCCCAATAACATGGAGAGGGGAGGGTACTTCCACGAATCACCGTAATCAATGTGCAGAATTCTGCTCCCACAATCCTGTTTAGTATGGAAATCCACATCGGGATAGGATGTGCCTTGAGGATGATGGTGTTGTATTGAAATTATGATTCCTGACCTTCTAAGTGATAGAGAACATGGAAATGGAGAACACTGTCACAGAAGCATTGATGAGATCCTGCAATGAATCCTGCGGACAATGCCCATTAACAGCTGGTGGAAATCATGCTGAAACTTGCTCAAAAGAGTCATGGAATCCTACAGTATGGAGACAGGCCCTTTGGCCCAAACTGGTCCATGCTGACCAAAATGTCCATCAATGCTAACCCCATTTCTCTGTACTTTCCCATATCCTTATAAACTTTTGCTATCCATGTATTTGTCCAAATGCCTTTTAAATATTGTTAATGTACCCACCTCAACCACTTTCACTGGCAGCTGCATATCATGCTCTGAGTAAGAAGGTTACCCCTCATGTTTCTTTTAATCTTTCCCCTCTAACCTTAAACTGATGCCCGTTAGTCCCTGATTCCCCAATCCTGGGTCAAATACTGAGTGCATTCACCCTATCCATGCCTCTGGGTGATGTAGCTGAGATAACGTTGGTTTTCTTCAATCTGCAAAATTTACTTCATTGGGAATGGTGACTGATTGATATTCTATCATTTTCTTGATTTGAGCTTTGTAAGAAGTGGAAACGCTTTAAGGGTTTGGGAGGTGCCCAGGGTACCCAGTTTGTAGCGCTAAGTCCATTTGATTGATTGCCCTAGATGGTATTCCGATGAAGGCTAGCAAGGACTCTGTCACTATTGGAGAGGTTTAGAAAGGAGCCGAATCTTATGGAATCATAAATGGGCACTCCCACTCCACAATACATTTGGGGGACTGTTGAAATAGTTGGATTGCAGAAGAAACTCTTGCAGTGATATCCTGGAGATGGCTCAATAACTCCTCAGCTTCATATGTTTCAAGGCTGTCTCTGGCCACTGGCATATTTTATTTTGATTCCAGTTGGCCTTTGAAAACTAGTTCCACTTCATCTGTGACACTCAGCTCCATATTATGTTGGATATTACTAAGCCAGAGAGGGTTCAGAAGAGATTTACCAGGATGCTGCTGGGAATTGAGGGTTTAATTCTATTCGCCGAGCTGGGAGTTTGTGTTGCAAACGTTTCATCCCCTGTCTAGGTGACATCCTCAGTGCTTGGGAGCCTCCTGTGAAGCGCTTCTGTGATGTTTCCTCCGGCATTTATAGTGGCTTGTCTCTGCAGCTTCCGGTTGTCAGTTCTTGCTCATGAGCAAAACCAATGTAGTGTACAAAATTCCATGCAAGGACTACACAAAACACTACATAGGACTAACAGGAACTCAGCTAACGACCCGCATCCATGAACACCAACTAGCCACGAAATGAAACGACCAGCTATCCTTAGTAGCCACACACGCAGATGACAAGCAACATGAATTCGACTGGGACAACACTACTATTATAGGGCAAGCCAAACAGAGAACAGCCAGGGAATTCTTAGAGGCATGGCACTCATCCACAGATTCTATTAACAAACACATCGACCTGGACCCAATATACCGGCCACTGCAGCGGACAGCAAGAACTGACAACCGGAAGCGGCAGAGACAAGCCACTATAAATGCCGGAGGAAGCATCACAGAAGCGCTTCACAGGAGGCTCCCAAGCACTGAGGATGTCACCTAGACAGGGGACGAAACGTTTGCAACACAAACTCCCAGCTTGGCGAACAGAACCACAACAACGAGCACCTGAGCTATAAATCTTCTGTGATGAGACGTAAAATCAAATGGTCTCATTGCAACATAATCTGAATTTTTAGGAGTACATCTTTGCTGATTAGATGTCACTCAATGATGACTCGTTTAAATGTTTAACTAGCAGTTGGGGAGGAGGCTGTATTGGGGTTCTGAACTACATCTTGACTAGTGTCAAATATCATACCTACAACCATAGTTGGTCTGCATATTATTTCTCAACAAGTGGTTAGTTCTGGTATATTGTTCTGCGATGCTACAGCTGGAATGTTGTTGGGATGTCTTTTCAGAGGATTAGATTACTTACAGTGTGGAAACAGGCCCTTCGGCCCAACAAATCCACACCTTCCACCGAAGCGCAACCCACCCATACCCCTACAATTACCCCTTACCTAACACTACGGACAATTTAGCATGGCCAATTCACCTGACCCGCACATCTTTGGACTGTGGGAGGAAACCGGAGCACCCGGAGGAAACCCACGCAGACACGGGGAGAACGTGCAAACTCCACACAGTCAGTCGCCTGAGTCAGGAATTGAACCCGGGTCTCAGGCGCTGTGAGGCAGCAGTGCTAACCACTGTGCCACCGTGCCGCCCACAAAGCTACATCCACTTTATATCAGTTTCCAGACTTCAATTAAAAACTTAGCCATGACTGAGATTAGTCAGCAAGATATAGGCCAGAGTGGCAAAATCAAGTTAATCTGTCAGTACAGTATGAACGAGTTCTCAGAATTAACACCAGGCGCCACAACTCCGTTTTTGTTCAAAAAATCTGAATGACAATTGTAAAGGGACCAGCTTTTCAATAGTGTGTGTAATGCTTTAAAACTTCATTCATAGACAACATTCAGCAATAGATGCATAATGTAACTGTCCTTTCAAACATTATAGCTATCCATATTCCAATTCTAATGACATATTCTGACATCAGTTCAAAAAGACAATGTCAATTACAATAAATAAAAGTCAAGTCATTTATGAATTTAAAGTTATCATGTTGCAGTGTGGGATTAGAGCTGTCCATGTCAGTGGGGAATTAGAGCTCTCAGTACACAGTGTAGGATAGAACTGTCAGTAAACAGTGTGGGCTTAGAGCTGTCTATGTCAGAGTGGGATTAGAGCTGTCAGTGCACGATGTGGGGTTAGAATTGTCAGTAAATAGTGTGGGATTAGTACTGTCCATGTCAGTGTGAGATTAGAGCTGTCAGTGCACATTGTGGGGTTAGAGCTGTCAGTATACAGTGTGACATTGGAGCAGTCCATGGACAGATTGGGATTAGAACTGTCAGTACACAGTGTGGGATTAGAGCTGTCAGTAGACAGTGTAGAATTAGAGCTGTCAGTATATAGTATGAAAGTAGAGCTGTCAGTGCACAGTGCAGGATTAGAACTGTCAGTATACAGTGTTCAGATTCATGTTGTCAATACACTGTTTGGAATTAGAACTGTCAGGATTGTTGTCAATGTGAACCTGATCTGACCAGTGATTGAAGACACTGTTTAATGGTACAGCAGCCTGTGATGGTGATGAAGAGACTGCATGTAAAGTTGCTGATAATATTTATTGCATATTTCTTATTACATATTTCTGCATCTCTTTGTCATTGTGTTTACAAATGCAGTTTCTACCACATTCTGTGAAAAAGATTTGTTTTCATTTGGTTAGATTTTTCAACTTTTGTGGCCCTCTGATTAAGGCTTACGAAGTTTTACTGGTTTGGAGTCTGACTTGCATGTAGTAAATAGCACGAAAGGCTCAGTTGGAACAATATTTGACCAAAAAACTATACTACAAATTTCAATTATTATTGTTGCATAAATGGGACTGCAGCATCAAGCAAGGAGCAGGTACATGTTTAAATGATTCCTCATTATGTTGTGCTGGTCAACTATTGCATTTACAGAAAAGAAAATGCTGTTTCCTTCACCATTCTCATTCACATCGCATTGGATATATCACCTAAATCAACTGCATTTATTTAGAGACTGCATATAAAACAAAGGTACTCCTTTAATGGCATAACTGTGACTTATTGTGGCTAAACAACCTCTCTGACACATTTATAATTCTGTAGTTTCATTCCTTCAGGATGCGAATTCTTCAGAATCTAACAATGTCAAATTTCGAATATCAGTGTTTTTGTCTTTTTCTACTGTTTCTCTTTTCACCCAGTCTTTCTCCCTTCGATTTCTTTACTTTTCTCTTCTTGGCCTGGCATTAAATTCACACTCAAATTTACCTTCCTTATCTACTGGTTATTTGCCAATCATTAAATCAGATTTGTTCTGGAGATATTTAGTTACCCTGTATTCCTCAATCAATTGTTCACTCATAGTTTGAGCAACATTATGGACACAGTTAGTTTGAGCTGAAGTGATCAGGGGCAAATTAAAGCAACGGCATTTGGGTTTAGACGTCCTGTTTATGGCAGAGTCTGCATTGTTCCTACCGATAACATCTCATGTAATAGTACAGTGTTTTTTTACTGAGTCCCATGCTTCTCCACATATGTTGTAATTAAACTTGCCAAAGTGCTAATGAGCAGTTTTATTCAGCATGACCCTGGACAGAAATATAAACTGGTTTCAATCTCTTGATAATATTTATAATGGATCCTCTTACTCTGTGCATATTTTGGTGCCTTTGCAAAAACAGCCCGTCATTCAAAACCTCAAACTGGAGCTACACACCACACATTTAATTAAAGCAAATTCATTTTAAAAGGAACAGGCTTTGAGGTGTACTGTTAAAAATACAACTGCATAAGACATCAATCAAAGAGTGAGGAGAAGCTGTATTCAGAACTGTTATGGTTTGCATAATTGACACACTCCTGTCAAATTGCTCTCCTAGCTGTGCTGTGCTAAATTTCATTCATTATAACCCATTCATTGTAAGACTTGATTGGGATAGACAGATTTTTGTAATTAAAATCTGGTCAAGCTGCTTCTGATGCTTTCACATTTATCCTAGAAATTGGCCTGAATATTCTTTAAGATTTGTCTTTGTCCCAGCACATTTCTCTTACTTCGCTCTCATCTCACCTTATGCCCTCTCAGAACTGAACTTCTCTATGAGTCCCACTCATGCTCTCTTGATCATATTCCCACCAAATAACTAACTGTTACTTCTCTCTGTGGTTCCCATCTTTTCTGACATTGTTAATGATGACCTCTTCTCAGTATTATAACCTCTTTATTAAAATCTGCTATAATCATTGGAAAAAGCCTTGACACTTCTTGTCCTTGCAAACTGCTACTCTTTCTGTTGATTCTCTTTCTTCTCTGAAGTCCCTAAACATTTCCCAATTCTCTACCCATTTGTCCTGCAACTCTATGTTTGCATTTAGGATTTTCCCAAGTATCTATCTTTGATCCTGTCTTATTCCTCATCCTTATGCTCCCCTCTCTAAAACATTCCACTGCCCTTGATGTTGCCTAATTGACATTCAATACTGGATGAAAATAAATGTTCTCTGTTGAAAGAGAAGGCCTATGAGATCGTCTTTGGTACTTCACAAGTGTTCTACTCCTTAGCCAGTGAATCCAACCCTCTTGCAGGATGGAGGTTGAAGCAAACCATTCACAATCTTGGTATTTATTTGACCCTGAGCTAAGCTTCCAGATCCGCATCTCTTCTATCAAAAGTAACATCAACTGCCATGTTATAATACCCCCATTCTGCACCTGCCACAGATATTTGAAACTCGTGTCTATTTTCAAATCCCTCTTTGGTTTCTCATTCCCTAGCATAAGTTCAACACTAGCACAAACTCCTGTGATCTCTGTGCTCTAGCATTACTCCTGATTTTTGTACACCCACCATTGGCATCCATGCCTACAATTAGTTATTGAGGCCTGAAGCTCTGAAATACTTTCCAACTACCATTTATAGTCTTAATTGCTATTTGGTGTAGGAGTTAAAGCAGAGCCAGACAGTAATTGGAATAGGTTTATTCATAGAGAGAAATATTACTTGTTGATATCTCTTTACTTCACTCTACACCTATGTCTGTTAAGTGTCTGTTCACATATGTGTCAATCAATATCCTGTACTTTCACTGTGAAGAAAAGTATGTGATTTATATAGATATATGAGTGTATGAATATCATTGTTAGCATTTAGGCTTAAAACTGTTTTTTTGCTTAATTTTGTGAAGGGTTTTTGAAAAGAACAAGTTTAGAGAATCTTTCCAAAACTGTGACATAATTAGAGTGTATCAGAGAGAAGGTGACTGCAAACCTCCCTGAATGGAATATTGCTTGTTTATACTGTGGGGTTTATGACAAAGAGTAAACATTGGCCTGCTTTTGGTTTAGAATAAGCAATTCTTCATTTTAGCAGAGAGAAAAAAAAACAAGATTGAAAGCTTTTAGGGCCACTGTGAAGGAGACCTGGCTGGAAGCAATTATAGTTCCTCTTCTAGAAATACAGGATAATTTAGCAGAGCTCAATTACCTTGGTGTAAAAATTTAACTTCTAAAACTGTCATATTAGGATTGTTTGGTTAGAAATTGGCAGATTATTAAATGATTGGAAAGGTCTGAGCTTTCATTTTATTGAGTATTCATGTTAGAAAACTTTATATCTAATAAGAATTGTAAAGAAGTCAAAAGAGAAAAATACATTAGAGTACAAGAGTCAGCTAGAGCAAAGCTTGGAGTAAAGGAAGGAATAATATGTAATAGTTTGGAGAATGATTCCAATTCCAATGAGGGATTTGATTTCAATAAAATCTGTTTTGGACCAAATTTACTGGCAATGATGTTGAAAAGATATTTCTTCATTTGAAAAGGTAGCTGAATAGATCAAATAGAACATGTTTGACTGTTAATATTACGAAGTAATTTCACAGTAATTCTCTGGATTTGAAACACTGTGAAGTTTGGCATTGGGAAATATATGAACATTTGTTTACTCTGTTTTGAAATAGTTCAAACTGAGTTCTATATTTAGGTAGCATGGTTTTTTTGTATGTTTTCTTTTCTGTAATACCATTTGCTTTATCATTGATAAGAAAATCTGCAGCTTTGTATGCCTATATGTCAGTGAAGGGCTACCATGATAGATAAGGAAAAAAGATACATGATCTATCAAACCAGATAGAGTTCTGGGAACTGGCTTGTACACAAGTGACACTAATTATATTGACTTCATTTCAATGAATACAAATAAAATACCTTACAGTGATCCTGACCTCACCCTGATCCTGACCCTCATCCTCAGCATTGAGACTAACTCCAAATCCTTTACCCCCAAGACTGACACTGAACTCTAACCTTTCGCTTCCAGAGGAGACACTGACCCCTAACCCCTTACCTGCAGGACTGACACTGATCCCCAACACCATCACCCAAATGACAGACATTGAACCCCTACTTCTCACCACCAAGGACTGACCCTAATGTCTTAATTCCCAGGACTGACCCATGCTTAACCAATTCTCCCAAGTACTGGATGAAAATAAATGTTCTCTGCTGAAAGAGAAGGCCAATGAGATCATCTTTGGTACTTCACAACAGTTCTACTCCTTATCCACTGAATCCACCCCTCTTGCAAGATGAAGGTTGAAGCAAACCATTCACAATTTATTTGACCCTGAGCTAAGCTTCCAGAACCGCATCTCTTCTATCAAAAGTAACACTAATTGCCATGTTATAACTGCCATGTGGAATATTCATTGCTTGATGACATTGCTGTGAGCAAATTACATCACTTTACTGAAGATGGTGGGGTGGTAATTGGTTAGGTTGGATTTCTCCTGCTTTTTGTATACAGGATGTACCTGGGCATTTTTCCAAATTGTTAGGTAGATGCCAGTGTTGTACTGGAACAGCTTGATTACAGGAGCAGCAAGTTCTGGAGCACAAGTCTTTAGTACTATTGCCAGAATGTTGTCAGGACCCATTGCCTTGGCATTGTCCAGAGTCTCCAACATGGAATGAATTTAATTGGCTGAAGACTGGCATCTATGATGCTGGGTGTGTCCAGAAGAAACCAAGATGGATCATGCACTCAACACCTCTAGCTGAAAATTGTTGCGAATGCTTTAACCTTATCTTTTACACTGATGTTGTTGGAAAGTACAGTGCTGGAAAAGCACAGCAGGTCAGTGGACATCCGAGGAGCAGGAGAGTCAATGTTTCGGGCATGCACTGATGTGTTGGGCTCTTCAATTATTGATGATGAGAATATTTGTGAAACCTCCTCTTGCAGTGAGTTGTTTAATTGCCCACCACCATTCACAACTGAATGTGGCAGGATTGCAAATTGATCTGTTGGCTATGGAATCACTTAGCTCTGTCTATCACTTGCTACGTGTGCTGTTTGGCACATAAGGAGTTCTATTTGGTAGCTTCAGCAAGTGGACACAGAACTTTTAGCTACGGCCATTGTGATTCCTGGCATGCCCTCCTGAAGTGTCCATTGAATCAGGGTGGATCCTCTGGTTTGATGGTAATGGAAGATTGGGAGACCATAAAATCATATGACTTTGGAGCAGAAAGTAAACCATTTGGCCCATTGAATCTGCTCCACCATTTAATGATGGCTGACATGGTGGATGGTGGATGAGAGGGCTGAGGGATAAATAGAAAGGTTGGGGTGGAGTTGGGGGGAGAAGGTAGCTGGGAAGGCAATAGGTAGATGCAGGTAGTGGGTGATAGTGATAGGTTGAAGGAGAGGGTGGAACTGATAGGTGGGATGGAAGATTGACAGGTAGGACAGTTCAAGAGGGCAGTGTCAAGTTGGAGGGTTGGATCTGGGATAAGGTGGGGGGAGGGAAGATGAGGAAACAGGTGAAATCGACATTGATGCCGTGTGGTTGGACAATCCCAAGGTGGAAGATGAGTCGTGCTTCCTCCTGGCATCGGGTATCTTGGATTTGGCAGTGGAGGATACAGGGAGGATTTGCATGTCCTTGTCCCCAAGTCCCTTTGTGTGTTGTTAATTTCTGAAAATAGCACTGTGATATTAAAATCGTCTTTTCCTGATTTCCTTTCCCTTTAAAAACTAAGTGACAGTGTATTCATCAAATCCTGTCTGTGAAGTTCAATTTACAAATGGCCTGCAGCAAATTTTTTTGCATTAAATTAAAATAGCATTCATTCCCACACGAAGTGGTTTGCATGACAGTCACACACACATCCAAGAAATGAGAAAGAAAAGCAGAGACATCAACAATTACTTAAATTCAAATATATCCAAACTAAACTGTCCATAAAGTTAATGTCAGGGGTTGAATTGTTTGTAAAGGTGCAGCGTTGTTGGGAATTAGTTTACTTTGTGGGCAAAATATAGGATTGTTTGCAGAAAGCAGGCTTTCAAGAGGCTTTGAGATTGGGGAGGTATTAGCTAAGTTTGGATAGTCTCCTGTTAAGAAAGAAATTAAAAATTACTAAAAATGATTCAAACACAAACCAATACTTACTGTCATGTGACAGGGGTTTCCAACTTAACCAGTCAGATAACAAAGTAGGGTTTTATGTCCTGGCCAAAATCTATTGTGTTTTTTTTAAGTAGGTAACTATGAAGTTAATAGCCACCAAGCCAATCAAAAATAGATCTCCATAATGTCTTACATTTCAAGTTGTTGAAGTTGATATCTTGTCTCCTATTCCTTTGTGTAGGCTTGGCTAGAATGTCAATACAACTCAGTCCAAGCAGCTGATCCAAGCTTCTGTCCCCTAGATACTACTGATAAGAAGTTTCCAAATCTTGTGGTTAACTGGCATCATGTTATCAGTAGTAGCCATGCTGTCAACCTAGCAAAGTGTTCATTTTTAAAGAAAAGGAATTTAAAGAAGATATAGTTAAATATATTGTTTTAAAAAAACTATCTTTCACCCTGTCCTCTGGGCATTGTACTATTGTGACAAGTTGATCTACTTTTTATCTACTCATTCACATTTTCTTATTGTAGATGAATTTAGAAGTCATTGATTGTTCCTCCAAATGATTAAAATAAATTGAAATATGCCAGTTCCATCTAACACTTCATCCTTTACCTATTTTTCTGTTAAATACACTCTTTTAATACAGAACATTTCTTATTCTCACTTTAGCAGATATCTCTCCATTTCACAGGATCTTTCCCATCCAATACATAGATTCGCTGGGCTGCAATTTCTCAAAGGCTTTGCTGAAGGTTCAAGGCCTGACATTGCAAGGGTTTAAAACAGAGGTCTAATATTAAGCTTTTTGTCATGGTGGTTCATTGGGCAAAACACTCAAGTTGCGAATGAACTGTTTTGATGAGATTTGCTGGTAACTTCTGATTCAGCTAATCTGGTGTTGACAGTGATAGAGTGGAGGTAGGGTCATCCTTGGGGTCTTAGACATTGGCCAATTAGTTGAGCAAAAAGAAAGTAGTTTCTTTGGTTTTGCAAATTTTTTTGCTCAAATGCATCGTTTTAGCACAATAATACCTCACTCAACTCTCTTTATTGATTATTTGATCTCAACTTCATCTCACAATGGAACACGATTTCCTTAAAGAAAATAATCTGTTCCATTTTATACTCTCTTAGGCTCCAGGGAAAATGGACAATAGACAATAAGTGCAGGAGTAGGTCATTCTGCCCTTCGAGCCTGCACCACTATTCATTATGATCATGGCTGATCATCCTCAATCAGTATCCTGTTCCTGCCTTATCTCCATAACCCTTGATTCCACTATCCTTGACAGCTCTATCCAACTCTTTCTTAAATGAATCCAGAGACTGAGCCTCCACTGCCTTCTGGAGCAGAGCATTCCGCACACCCACCACTCTCTGGGTGAAGAAGTTTCTCCTCATCTCTGTCCCAAATGGCCTACCCCTTATTTTTAAGCTGTGTCCTCTGGTTCGGGACTCACCCATCAGCGGAAACATGTTTCCTGCCTCCAGAGTGTTCAATCCTTTAATAATCTTATATGTCTCAATCAGATCCCCTCTCTCAGTCTTCTAAACTCAAGGGTATACAAGCCCAGTCGCTCTAATCTTTCAACATAAGATAGTCCCGCCTTTCCAGGAATTGACCTTGTGAACCTACGCTGCACTCCCTCAATAGCCAGAATGTCTTTCCTCAAATTTGAAGACCAGAACTGCACACAATATTCCAGGTGCGGTCTCACCAGGGCTCTGTACAGCTGCAGAAGAACCCCTTTGCTTCTATACTCAATCCCGCTTGTTGCGAAGGTCAGCATACTATTAGCTTTCTTCACTACCTGCTGTACCGCATGCTTGCCTTCATTGACTGGTGTACAAGAACACCCAGATCTCTTTGTACTGCCCCTTTACCTAACTTGACTACATTTAGGTAGTCATCTGCCTTTCTTCTTGCCACCAAAGGGGATAACCATACATTTATCCACATTAAACTGCATCTGCCACTCACCTAACCTATCCAGGTCACCCTGTAATCTCCTAACATCCTCCTCATATTTCACTCTGCCACCCAGCTTTGTACCATCAGCAAATTTGCTAATGTTACTATTAATACCATCTTCTATATCATTAATATATATTGCAAAAAGCTTCGGTTCCAGCACTGATCCCTGCAGTACCCCACTGGTCACCGCCTGCCATCCCAAAAGGGAGCCGTTTATCACGAGTCTTTGTTACCTGTCAGCCAACCCATTTTCAATCCAAGTCAGTACTTTGCCCCCAATACCATGAGTCCTAATTTTGCTCACTAACCTCCTATGTGGGACTTTATCAAAGGCTTTCTGAAAGTCCAAGTATGCTACATCCACTGGATCTCCCTTGTCCATCTTCAGAGTTACATCCTCAAAAAATTCCAGAAGGTTAGTCAAGCATGATTTCCCCTTCATAAATCCATGCTGACTCTGACCTATCCTGTTACTGCTATCCAGATGTGTCATAATTTCATCCTTTATACTTGACTCCAGCATCTTTCCCACCACTGAAGTCAGACTAACCGGTCTATAATTTCCTGCTTTCTCTCTTGCTCCTTTCTTAAAAAGTGGTACAACATTAGTCACCCTCCAATCCGCAGGAACTGATCCTGAATCTATCGAACTCTGGAAAATAATCACCAACGCATCCACAATTTCTAGAGCCACCTCCTTCAGTACCCTGGGATGTAGACCATCAGGCCCCAGGGACTTATCAGCCTTCAGACATAACAATCTCTCCAACACCAATTCCTGGCAAATATAAATTCCCTTCAGTCCAGGTCCTTCAGCCACTGTTACCTCTTGGAGATTGCTTGTGTCTTCCCCAGTGAACACAGATCTAAAGTACCAATTCAACTCTCCTGCCATTTCTTTGTTCCGTGTAATATATTCCCCTGTTTCTGTCTTCAAGTGCCCAATTTTAGTCTTAACCATTTTTTTCCCTTTCACATACCTAAAAAAGCTTTTACTATCCTCCTTTACATTTTTGGCCAGTTTACCTTCGTACCTCATTTTTTTCTCCACGTATTTCCTTCTTAGCAATCCTCTGTTATTCTTTAAAAGCTTCCCAGTCCTCCGTTTTCCCACTCATCTTTGCTATGTTATACTTTTTCTCTTCAAAGTTTGGGAGAAGATTTGTAGCTCAGATGCTTCGTTGTTGTGGTTCTGTTCGCCGAGCTGGGAATTTGTGTTGCAGACGTTTTGTCCCTTGTCTGATACCCAGCATGAGCAAAACCAATGTAGTGTACAAAATCCCCTGCAAGGACTGCACAAAACACTACACAGGACAAACAGGAAGACAGCTAACGATCGCATCCATGAACACCAACTAACCATGAAACGACATGACCAAATATTCTTAGTAGCCACACACTCAGATGACAAGCAACATGAGTTCGACCGGGACAACACTACTATTATAGGACAAGCCAAATTCCTACAGGCATGGCACCCATCCACAGATTCAATCAATAAGCACATTGACCTGGACCCAATATACCGGCCACTGCAGCGGACAGCTGGAACTGACAACCGGAAGCGGCAGATACAAACCACTATAAATGACAGAGGAAACATCACAGAAGCGCTTCACAGGAGACTCCCAAGCACTGAGGATGTCACCTAAACAGGGGACGAAACATCTGCAACACAAATTCCCAGCTTGGCGAACAGAACCACAACATACTTTTTCTCTTTTGACTTTATATGTTTCTTAAATTTCCTCATCAGCTACGGCCACCCCTGCCTCCTCATAGAATCTTTCTTCCTTTTTGGAAAGGACTGATCCTGCATCTTCTGCATTTTCCCCAGAAATATCTGCCATTGTTCCTCCACTATCATCCCTGCTAAGGTATTGCTCCATTGAACTTTGGCCAGCTCCTCCCTCATAGCTCCTTTATTCAACTGAAATATTGTCACTCCCAATTGTACCCTCTCCCTTTCAAACTGCAGATTGAAGCTTATTGTATTATGGTCACTACCTCCTAATGGCTCCTTCACTTTGAGGTCCCTGATCAATTCTGGTTCATTGCACAATACCAGATCCAGAATTGCCTTCTCCCTGGTAGGCTTCAGTATCAGCTGTTCTAAGAATCCATCTCGAAGGCACTCCACAAAGTCTCTTTCTTGAGGTGCAATACCATCCTGATTCTCTCAGTCTACCTGCATGTTGAAATCCCCCATAACAACTGTAGTAACATCTTTGCGACAGGCCAATTTCAGCTCCTTATTCAACTTACATCCTATACCCATTCTACTGTTTGGGGACCTATAGATAACTTCCAAGAGGGTCTTTCTACCCTTAGAATTTCGCAATCTATCCATACTGACTCTACATCCCCTGATTCTAGGTCCTCCCGCACAAGGGACAGAATATCATCCCTTACCAATAGGGCCACCCCACCCCCTCTGCCCGTCAATCTGTCCTTATGATAGCACGTATAGCTTTGAATATTCATTTCTCAGGCCCTGTCCACTTGAAGCCACATCTCAGTTATCCCCACAATATCGTAGCTGCCAATTTCCAAAAGAGCCTCAAGCTCATCCATCTTATTTCTAATACTTCATGCATTCATATATAGTATTTTTAATTTGTTACTGCCCTCACCCTTCCTATCAACCCCTATTTCACTCAACTTCATGGCATGATCCCTTTTTGAGTTTTCTGCTTCATCGATACCATTGTCTTTCTTGACTTCCCTTGTTCTAACTTTCCCTTCAATTTCATTCTTAAACTTCCAGTTTGTCCCCTCCCTTCCCCCCCGCTATTTAGTTTAAATGCAGCTGTGTTGCAGTAGCAAACCTACCTGTCAGAATGCTGGTCCAAAACCTATTAAGGTGCAAACTCTCTCTTTTTACAATTTATGCTTACCACAAAACATACCCTAGTGATCCAAGAATTTAAATCCTTGCTTCCTGCACCAGTTCCCAGCCACACATTCAAGTCCATTATCTCTCTGTTTCAGGCCTCTCCAGCCCAAGGAACTGAAAGCAAACGGGAGATAACCACTCTGGATGTCCTGCTTTTTTGCCTTCTTCCTAGTTCTCCGAAGTCCCGCTGTAGTATGTTCCTCCTCTTCTTCCCGACATCATTTGTGCCGACATGTACCACCATCTCTGGCTCTTCACCTTTGCCCTTGAGGATTTCCTGGACTCTGTCTGTGATGTCCAGACTAATGCTGGCACCAGGAAGGCAACACACCATCCTTAAGTCCCACCTGTTGCCACAAAAACCCCGTTCAGTTCCTCTCACTACGGAGTCCCCTATCACCACGGCTCTGTGCGATGTCTGACTCCTCGGCTCTGCCTCCACGCCAACTTTTGATTGACAGACCTGACTGCCTTGTCATCTGTCTCTACTGTTTCCAAAAGATTCAACCTGTTCCTGACAGGTACTTTCCCTGCGGTCTCTTGCACCTGTCTCCTCTCTGCCTTCCTCATCGTCTTCTCTCTTCTGCTCTCTTCTGGTATGGTCGGTGTAATAACCTCGCTGAAGGTCCTATCCAGAAAGATCTCGTTTTCTTGGATGAGCCTAAGGTCCTCGAGTACTTCCTTCAGTGCTGCGATATGCTCTGTCAGTTGCTGAACGTGCACACACTTTCCACAGATATACGAGCCAGATACACCAGAGTCGTTGACCTCCCACATCATGCACGTAGCATACTGAGCCAGCTGGGCAGTCATGTCTTCACCCTCTTCAACTGTAGCGTAATCACTTCATTCAACCGCCTTGTCGAAGACTCCTGAGCTAAAGACTCTCTCTTCTCTCAACAGGAACTTCCCTGGACTCTCTTTTTGGGGCAAGTCTGTGGACTTTAAAGTTAGATTAGAGGAGGACAGAAGAATGCCAAAACTCATCCATAAAATGCTTCAGTCATATTGTATATTAATGTAAATTCACTCATACAATTGCCCTTTCTTTTATACTGATCTCATTAATCCTCTAATATGCATTATTGCCAACAATTAAAAGGGCAAACTGCTCTTGGCAATGCAAACAATCAGCTTTGTGAAGATTATTATTCTGAATGGATGCTTTATATTCTAATTCCTTTCACTCCACTATTTGGAGTATGAACTGTGTGATATTATTTTGGTGGCTAATATGGCATAATTGGATCATGGCCAGTCAGGACAATAGTTTCAAATGTGATACTCAAACTCCATTCCAACCTCTGTACTCTATTCCAGACTTACTGAAATAACTCCACAAAGGCCAATATCCAGTCATGAATTCACTCTTTACTTACACATGGAGAGTCCTTGACACTGATCCAGCTTCCTCAGAGCTGGCTCTTGGAGTGAACAGAACCTCTGATATCCCTGCTTATATCTGTTAGAGCTCCCTAGATGAAATTAACAGCCCCAGTCAGGGAACTCATACTCTATGACATCCACCTGGAACTTTGTTGCAATCGCTACACAATGCTTCAAGAATTCTGCATTCTTTCCATGCTGCACTTTGGAAATCATGCCTTCAATTGCCAAAGCTTAATGTTTTGGAATTTTCTCCTTAGATCTTACAGTCTCCCTAATTCTCTTCTTCTTGTGATAAAAGTTTCCTCTTTGGTTAATCTTGTTTATCCTAATATTTGCTTTTGTGTTTGGGAAAACCTCAACACAATTTTGCCTACTAACATTCCTGCAATGGTCCTTGAAATGTTGCACCATGTTAAGATTGCTATATAAATGCATTCTATTGTCATGGCTGAAACTGCTGAAATAAATGCTGAAATGGACAATTTAGCTACAAAGAAACAAGAATAAAGAGGTTGAAGTACAGATCTGATTTAAGAGAAAAAGAATAAAAGAGAAAGAGAGAATACATTTTTGTCCTGAAAAGATTTTAAAACATTTCAAACAACAATTAAAGCCTGAACTATTTCCATTCTTGTCATAGTTATTTCCAATATCTGTGAAATTCAATTCTTTAAATTAAAAAGCCATTCTTAGAATAAAATTAACAACTCACAATTTTCTGAGTTGAATTTAAAATGTTGTGTCCTGTCCAAATCCAGAAAGTTGATGCTTGGCAACAAATGCTAATGGAGAGGCGATCGATGTGATGGTATTTTTACAAAGTTAATGTCAGAATTCCACTTCTCAAGTAGCAACATCCAGATTTACATATTTAACTACACAGTGCCCTTGCCTGTAGCTTCACTGCAAGTTTTAACTGGATAACATTAAACATCACTAGCCTGCAGTTACTTTGATGGCAAAATCTGAGTAATGCATCACAAGCAAATACTAAAGGTAAACTTAAAGTTGTAATTGTACTCCTGCAATTCACAACATTAAATAAAATGAACATAAGACCATAAAACATAGGAACTGAATTAGGCCAATTAGCCCATTGAGTCTGCTCTGCAATTCAGAGAAATCATGGTTGATTTGATAATCCTCTACTCTAATTCCCACTTTTTTCCCATAACCTTTGATTTCCTTCTGATTAAAAATTTGTCGATGTCAGACTTGAATATGCTCAATGGCCCAGTCTCAACAGGCCTCTATGGCAAAGAATTTCACATATTCCCTACCCTCTGAGAGAAGAAATTCCTCCTCATCACTCCTGAAGAAGGGCTTATGCCTGAAATATCAATTCTCCTGCTCCTCGGATGCTGCCTGGCCTGCTGTGTTTTTCCAGCATCACATTTTTCAACTCCTCATCACTGTCTTAAATTTGCCCCCCCTTAATCTGACGTGATGCCCTCTGGTTATAGATTTTCCTACAAGGAGAAACAACCTTTCCTATCTACCACACCAAGTCCTCTAAGCATCATGCATATTTCAATACGGTATTCTCACATTCTTCCATTATCTAATAAGTACAGGCCTAATCCACTTAACCTGTCCTCATCAGATAGTCCCTCATACCTGGTATCAGCCTCATGAATGTTCTTTGAAATGCCTCCAATAACGGTATATCTTTCCCACTTATCTATCCTGCTTATTACCACCTCAAAGAATTCTATTAAGTTTGTCAGTCATGATGTCCATTTCATGGAACCTGCTGACCTTGCTTGATGAGACTGTATATTTCTAAATGCTCTATTACATCCTTTATGATAGACACATTTACACTTCACATGAAAGAAAAGAAAAAGTTACATCTGAGGAGAGGTACAGCCTGAGTGAGTGTTTATTTTGGGAACTTTGGAGCAATGTGGGAATTGGGTAGAGAGTAGAAGAGGTTCTTTTTGCTTTTTCTTAAGAATCATAGAGTGTTAGAGTCATACAGCATGGAAACACACCCTTCCATCCAGCTTGCCCCTGCCTATATTTCAATCTCACCTCATTCCATTTGCCATCATTTGGCCCATTCCCTCAAACCTTCCTATTCAAATATCCATCCAGATGCCTTTTAAATGTTGTAATTGTACCAGCCTCCACCATTTCCTCTGGTAGCTCATTATTTCCACACACCATTATCTGCTGAAAGAGTTGCCCCTTACAGCCCTTTTAAATCTTTTCACTTTCACCTTAAACCAATGCCCTCACCCTGGTGAGAAGACCTGTCTATATATCCTATCCATGCCCCTCATGACCTTCTATTACGTTTAGTTGGATGGAAAATGATAAAATCAAAGGTAAAGGAGAAGATAGGATTGTAGGTTTGTGGTGGAGCCGATTGTTGCCAGAAAATAAAAGGAAGGGACAGAATGTGCTAAATTGCTCATAGTGCCCAGGGATGTGCAGGCTAGGCATTTTAGGGGTGGGAAATGCAGGGTTATGGGGATAGGATGGGGTCTGAGTCTGGTAGGATGCACTGGAAGGTCAATGCAGAAGCGATGAGCCTAATGGCCTTATTTTGCACTGTAGAAATTCTATGATTCTACGAAAAACAGAAATTGCTGGAAACGCTCAGCAGGTCTGGCAGCACCAGTGGAGAGAATTCACAGTTAATGTTTCGACTCCAGTCATCCTTCTTCAAGGGTAGAAGCAGTGTACAGCCCAGGAGAAAATGAGGTCAGCAGATGCTGGAGATCAGACTCGAGAGTGTGTTGCTGGAAAAGCACAGCAGGTCAGGCAGCATCCGAGAAGCAGAAGAATTGATGTCTTGGGCCAGAGCCCTTCATCAGGAATGAGCAGATGTCGCTGTAGTAGCGAGTCTTATTGAGGACATTGAGGAAGAGCTTCAGGGTAGAGGAGAGGACTTGGGGAGTATAGGGAGAGAGAGAGAGAGACTCACTCAGATCTTTGTAGAGAGAGGAAGAGACCTTCTTCAATGTAGGCATCCTTGGAAGACCCTTGGCTCTTGCCCAAAAAGTTGATTTTCCTGCTCCTCGGTTGCTGCCTGACCTACTGTGCTTTTCCAGCAACACACTCTCAACAGTGTACATCTCAAGCAATGTCCACTCTAGGAAATGCTATAAATCAACACATAATAGGAGCATGTTACAAAAAAAAAATTTTGATAGATTGATTGGAATAATCAAATTGGGAAGGGTAACTACAACAATAAATTCATACAGTGCATTAGGGACAGTTTTTTAGAGCAATGTTTCATGGAGCTAAGCAGGAATCAGGCTATTCTAGATGTGGCAATACGTAATAAGGCAGGTTAATAAATTACCTCAGAGTAAAAGATCCCTGAGGAAGGAGTGATCCAGCTACAGTGACAGTAATGAAGCAATATCAGACACTTAAGGACGTAACTCATGACTCTCAGCAAAAATACATCCCTATAAGAAGGAAAGATCCTAAGAGAGAGGCAAACCAATCATCGCCAACAAGGAAATAAGGACAATACTAAGCTGAAAGAAAAAGCATATAATGAGGCCAATGTCAGCGATAGTTCCTAAAGACTCAGATAAACTGAGAACCCCACAAAGGAGGACTCAAAATAAGTGAGGACAGAGAAACTATGAAGGCAAACTGGTGAGGAAAATATAAACTGATAATAAGGAGCTTCTTCTAATATATAAAAAGGAAGAGAGAAGTTGAAGTGAAAACATGCCCCTCAGAAAATGAATCTCGGAGTTAGCAAAAGCACCCCACTGGTTCCAGTCCTGCCCACGTGTAGAACACCCAATTTGTATAGTCCTACCTCCCCCAGAACTGGTCCCAATGTCCCAAAAAGCCATGCATTCATCCTGCTATTCTTTCATTTGTACCCTGACCAGCATATGGCACTCGTAGCAATCCTGAGATTACTACCTCTCAGGCCCTATTTTTAACTTGGCTCCAAACTCCCTTGATTCTGTTTGTCAAAGCTCATCCCATATTTTACCTATATCATTGGTGCCTATATGCACCACAACAACCGACTGTTCACCCTCCCCCTTCAGAATGTTCTGCAGCCGACCTGAGACATCCCTGACCCGTGCACCTGGGAGGCAACATACCATTTGGGAGTCTCATTTTTGACGGCAGAACCGCCTATCTACTTCTCTTACAATTGAATCCCTTATAGCCCTTCCACTCTTTTTGCCGCCCTTTGAATTGTGTTTGAAGACAGTATTATAATTATACAAACTCTTGTTAGGTGTCAATTGTGGGTCAGTTGCTTTTTCTCTTGCTTATTACATTGGAAGGCGGTGGATTAAAGCCCTACAATATCCGTAAAATCAATTAAAACCGAAAGAATTAAGGATGCTGGAAATCAGAAACACAAACAGAAATTGCTGAAAAACCTCAGCAGATCTGATAGAATGTGTGGGAAGTTAACATTTCAGGTCCAGTGATCTTTCTTTTCTCCATAGATGCTGGGCTTTTCTAGCATTTCTGTTTTTGCGTCCCTAAAATCATTTAACTGATTGCTATGTTGCTGCTTGCAGGATGTTGCTAGATATTAATTCTCTGTGATATTTCTGGCATTCAAATGTAGTTAACTGGCTATAAGGCTATTTGAGACATTGTTTGAGGTTGTATAAGGCATTATATAAATGATTTTCATCATAGAGTTTGCTCACCGCTAATGTATTTGAGTCTAAGAATTGTTTAACCTGTGCTGAAATTGGTCTGTAGTTTGGCCTTCCTTGCTAAGTATCTCAGGAGCATTTGTCCGAGGGAAATGGTCTGGATGGGTTACCCTTCGGAGGGTCAGTGTGGACTGGTTGGGCCGAAGGGCCTATTTCTACGCTGTAAGGAATCTAATCTAATCTAATCTAATCTAAATGCTGCTCCCTCTTCACTTCACCTCAGCTCTATTAATCTAGTAAATCTCTTTAACCTGCTTCCAACACATTAATGTCAGTGATCAGAGCTGTACCCAATGCTCCAAGTACAGTCTCATCAATGCCCTGTATAACTGAAGTATAATGTTTGTACTCCTACATCCAATTCCCCTCCCCAGTTTCTGCCAAACTGGATAATATCAGTTTTTTGCACATTATACTTCAGATGCCAGATCCTATTTATATCCTTTTGGAGGTTCCATATGTCTTTTCACAACCCACTTTCCTACCTATCTTTGTGTCATCAGCAAATTTAGTTACTATCCCTTCAGTCCCCCATCCACATCATTTGTATAACTTGAAATGAGTTGAGACCCCAATATTGACCTTGTGGCACACTACTCACAACATCCCGCCAGCCTGAAAAAGACTCATTTATTCTTACGCCCCTGCTTTCTGTTAGTCAGCTAATTTTCTATCCATGCCAATATGTTACCTCCTACACTCCAAGCTTTTATTTCTCACAATAGCCTTTGCTGTAGCAGTTGATTAAATGCCTTCTGGAAATATATGTACAATATATCCACTGCTTCTCCTTTATCAACAACACAAGTTACTTCCTCAAAGAACTCCAATAAATAGCTAAACATGACTTCCCTTTGACTAAACCATATTGGCTTTGCCTGATTTTCTTGACATTTTCCAACTGCCATTTGTAACATCTTCATTTATAACTTCTAACATAACACAGTATAGTTTGGTTTGAGCTTGTTGGAACCTGTCCACTCCAGGCTGGCAGCATTGTTTTCTCAATGTAGTTTTTGTCTTTTTTTCTTTTCTTTCTGCCTTCCCTCATAATTTTTAAGGCTGAGGTAGTGTCGGTGGGGCGGTGGCTGCTGCATCAGTGCTGTTGATTGGGACACCTGGAGGCAGTGTTCAGAGCCTGGACTCCTGGTTGTGGTGCACGGAGCCTTGACTCCTGGCAGTCATGCCTGGAGACTGGACTCCTGGTGGTGGTTTCCAGAACCTGGACTCCTGATGGTGGTGCCCGAAGTCTGGACTCCTGATGGTGGTAAGCTTGAAACCTGGACTCCTAGCGTTGGTAGATCCAGAGCCTGGACTCCTGGTGGCAGTAGGCCCAGAGCCTGAACTCTTGGCGTAACTCCAAATGGCACTGGATTGTGGTGACAATATATTTTCACTATATCTTCAAGACACACATGACAATAAAGCCATTCATTCATTCATGTTCCCTATGACAGATGCTAAACTAACCAGCTTTCTGTCTCCCAACCTCTTTGAATAAAGGAGTTACGTTATCTATTTTCCAGTGTAACTTTCCCCAAATCTAATGTGTTTTGGAAAATTAAAACCAAAGCATCAACCTTTTTTTTAGATTAGACTTACAGTGTGGAAACAGGCCCTTCGGCTCAAGTCCACACCGACCCGCCGAAGCGCAACCCACCCATACCCCTACATTTACCCCTTACCTAACACTACGGGCAATTTAGCATGGCCAATTCACCTGACCCGCACATCTTTGGACTGTGGGAGGAAACCGGAGCACCCGGAGGAAACCCACGCAGACACGGGGAGAACGTGCAAACTCCACACAGTCAGTCGCCTGAGTCGGGAACTGAACCCAGGTCTCAGGCGCTGTGAGGCAGCAGTGCTAACCACTGTGCCACCGTGCCGCCCACTGGCTATTTCTTTCATGACCCCTAGGATGAACTCCATCAGGTCTTGGTGACTTGTCAACTCACAGTTCCAACAATATATTTACCACTGCTTCTATGGGAGCTATAATTTTCTTCAGTTGTTTCTTCCCTCTCATCTCCTGATTTATAGCCTTTTCAGGATGCTGCTTGTATCCTCTCAAGTGAGGATTGACACAAGATAACTGTTTAACTTACCTATCGTCTCTTCATCCTCATTACTAAATCTTGTAGATTAATTTTAGACCATAATACCATAAAATATAGAAGCAGAATTAGACCATTTGGCCCATTGAGTCTTCTCTGCCATTCGTTTATGGCTGATATGTTTCTCAACCCAGTTCTTCAGCCTTCTCTTTGAACCTATCTCTCTTTATCTTAAATACACTCAATTATTTGGCCTCCACACACCTCTATAGCAATGAGTTCAACAGATTAACCACACTCTGACTGAAAAATTCCTCCTTATATCAATTGCAATAGGGTCATCCTTTCACTTTGAGACTGTGCCCATGGGTCCTAATCTCGCTTACTAGTGGAAACAGTTTCTCCATGTCCACTCTATCCAGACCTATCAGTATTCTGCAAGTCTCAATTAACCCTGCCCCCATCCTTCTAAACTCCATTGAGTACAGACCTGGAGTCCCCAACTGCTCTTCGTATGACAAGCTGTCCATTGCTGGGATCATTCTTGTAAACCCGCTCTGGACCCTCTCCAACACCAGCACATTCAGGGGTGTTACATTAGCTATTTCCAATTCTTTGGGACCCTCCCTGACTCCATTGATTCCTGAAAGATCACCACCAATGCCTCGACAATGAGAGCTTAGTGCTGTTGTAATCCTGATCTATAATCTCCTCCTTTGTTCTCAAAATTCTATCACTCTCAGAGTTGAACAACGATGTGTTGCTAACAACAGGTTTGTTGTGATTGCATTACAGTCACTGTTGGAACTTACTGTTGTCGGAACAGTTTGTTCTTTAGTCTGATATATCACAGTTATCTTCAAAATTGGCTGTGAATTTTATGTGAATTCTCCACTCCACACATATAATACTGTGCTGATTACTTGACGTGTCTACCATGGGCTACCCAGAGATAGATTCGGTTGTACTCATGGAGCTACACTATGATACATAAAGGAAATTCTAAAACCGTAACCAAATTAACAAATTGTTCAATATTTATAATGTCATCTAATCTCTTGATTGGGATACAAATACATTCCAACTAAACTGATCAGTTTTTTTGGTTTACATTTCATTTGTCTGCTTTAGGTCTGTCCTTCCTTGTCAAACCACTGGCTAATTCACTGCCTGACTATCTCACCTTCTGTTTGGCTAGTTCACTGTCTGACTCACTGTCTGTTACTCTGACTTTCTGTCTAGCTCACTGTTTGTCTGTCTGACTAGTTAACTGTCTATCTGGTTTACTGTCTGTTTGTCTCTGTCTGTCCAGCTAGCTCACTGCCTTTCTGTCTGTCTCCTTGTCTGCCTGGCTAGCTCACTGTCTTGTTTCCCTGTCTGGCTGGCTAGCTCACAGTCTGTCTGTCTCACTGTCTGTCTAGCTCACTGTCTGTCTGTATGTCTCACTGCCTGTCTGGCTAGCTCACTGTCGGTCTGTCCCATTGTTTAGTCAGCTCACTCTCTGTCTGTCTCACTGCCTGTCTGTCTGGCTAGGTTAATGTTGGCCTGTTTCACTGTCTGTCTTGCTAGCTCACTGTCTGTCTGGCTAGCCCATTGTCTGCCTGGCCAGTCTTACCTAACTGTTGCACTATCTTTGCTGGTTGGTGCACCTGCTTTTCCCTGTCTATCACAGACAAAATTTAGACTCCCAATATAGATAGGGGTCTGAGGGTGTGCTGCACTGTCTGCAATGTTCCTTCTTCAATGTCAGGTCAAACTGAGAACTCAGCTGCCCTCTCAGGTGGGTGCAATAACAAAAATTACATTGGCACTATGGTGAGAAAGTTACTTCCAGTGTCAATATTTATCTTAAAACTGACATCACTTGAACAGACATTATGTTTATGATGGCACTGCTGTTTGTGGAATGATGCTATACACACTCTGGCTGCTGTGTTGGGTACATCACATCTGTAACTGCAGGCTAAATGCTTCCTTGCCTTGTAAAGTAGTTTGGGACAAGGCTGAGGTTGACGATGTATAGATGCTTTCTTTTCTCTCTGAGGTTCCCGTCTAAAGCTTGCCCCACTCGCTTTGTTCTCCTTCCCCACCGTCCTCGAGGCCCCCTTTCCCGTCTCCAAGCTGTGACCATGTGCTCGGCTAGGAGTTCTGGCCACCTGCTCAATGCTAGCAGGGTCTGGGGGGTGGGGGGGAGCAGTATTTGAGACAGAGGGTGCCAGAAGCACCTATGGTGAGACTCAGTTCTGGCCAAAGCTGGTCGATCTCAAACCTCTCCACACACCCTGCTACCAGAATCTAGAGTCTCTCTTATTGCCCTGTGTATATTTATTCCAGGACCTGACCAGCACCTGACTTTATTGTAAAATCTAAATTTAGATAGATTCCAAAATCTCCAAGCTGTCAGCGATAAAACAGAATTTAAACAATAACCATTATAGAGACAGGAATATTTTTCCTAGTTGGTATCCTAAAGAATTGAAAACTGATATAAAGGATTATTTATTTTTGTAAAAACTCTATTCTTCCAAACTGCAGTATTCAAAAAAAAACGGTGAGTAACACTATTTCTGGGTTTTCGGCTTTGTTCTTTTCTCAGGTACTCACAGACACGGTGCATAAACTGAATACGAGTAAAGGGCTTGCTGGACACTTCATGTTGTTTCTGATTCTCCAGGAGCGAGCGAGAGAGAGAGAAGAGCTGGTTAGGAGCAGCCTTCGTCCACCGATTGAGTCTTTGGCTGACAGTCCACGTGTAGCGGCTGCCTAGCGAAGTAACGGGCACTGTCAGACACAGCAGCAGCCCCGGACTGTTCTACTCCAACCCTGAACGATGAATGAACAGGCGACGAGTCTCAGAGCACTGACTGAGTCTGCAGCGATCCCCGAGATTGTTCAACACAATGCAAACGTAGCCAGTTCCAATTTTACCCGTGACTGGATTAAAGTGTCCCTATTTCCCTCCCTCTGGTTTGGAACAATCGGAGGGACGGATTGTTACACCATCCCCCGTACAACTTAATTCCAACCACACCTCCCCCCACCTTTCACCTGCCTCTTGCCTCCTGCTCATTGCACATTCAATATCGTCACTCCCTCACGTCGTTCGGTCTTCGCTGATGGGTACGATAAATTCCTGTCCGCGTTAATGACGAAATCAGGGTTTTAGGCATTGATACTGACAAAATACCAAAACATGGGGATGGAATGATCCTCCGGGTGAAGTGAGCCTGGAGTCTTGACTGAGACCATCTCATCACAAGCTGTTCGTAACATTGTCACAACTCCGTTTGTTTTGAAATAAAGCAGACTAACCCTGACAGGAGCATATTCCCTGAAGTCCTCTCTGTCCTTTCCTATGTACTAGGTGATCTGACCCATCACATTTTGCTTCGAACTCAAATAGTAAGGAGGACAGTGCAGAATATTAGAAAGACACATAAATTGGTGGAGTGGGTGGATAGGTGAGAAATAAGATTCAATATTGAGAAGTGTAAGATGATGCATTTTAGTCAGAAGAACATTGGAAAGACAATATAAAATAGTGGGGGTGCAAGAATTGGGTATTTGTGCATAAGTCATCGAAGGTAGCAGCACAAGTCAAGAGAGTAAATAAAACACAGATTTTGTGATTTTGAGAAGTAGCTCCGGTTTGTGGTTCAAGTTGTAGTTTACTCGCTGAGCTGGAAGCGCTGGTGTTCTGTCCCGCTTCCTGTTGTGTTGTGGTCTGTTGTAGTGTTTGACAACACTTCCGGTTCTTTTTCTATGAAGTTGGTAAATTGGTGTGTCTGTTGATGGAGGTCCAGTTTGAATGGCAGGCCTCTAGGAATTCCCGTGTGTATTTTCAGCTTTAATAATTGGGGTATAGAGTAGAAGAGGAAGGAGGTAATGTTAAACTTACATTTGAAACTTGTTAGACCTCAGCTGGACAATTTTGTACAGTTGTGGGTGCCACAACAGAGGATGTGAATGCTTTGGACAGAGTGTAGAAGTGACAAACAAGAATGGTTCCAAAAATGAGAAATTTCAGTTTTGAGGATAGACTGAAGAAGGTGGGACTGTTCTGCTTGGAAAGAAAAGGGCTGAAAGGAGATCTGATAGCGATTTTCAAAATCATGAGTGGGTTGCACAGAATAGATAGAGAGGTTGTTCCTGCTCATTAAAAAAAAGAGGACATAGACTTAAAGTGATGTGCAAGAGAGGAGCAAGTAGTGTATGGAATGCACCACCTGGGTGCGAGGTGGAGACAGTTTCAATGAGGCATTGATGAGGTCTTGGAAAATTATTTTGATAGAAGTAATATGTTATGATATGGGGATAAAGCAGAAGATTGGCATGAAGTTATGATATTAATTTAATGAGGCCAAATTGCCTCCTTATGTGCCTTCTGTGGTACCCAATATTTACACAAACATTAGTTTTTGAGACAGAAGTTTGGGGGCACTTGTCCCTTGCTCGAGAAATGAGCATAAAGTCATGGCTGACAGTTCAGTGCAGTACTGAAATAGTGCTTTCCTATCTGAGGGCCACCTTTTGAATGAAACCTTAAACCGAGGCTTTACCCGGTTGGTCAGTGTATGTTAAAGATCCTACTGCACTGTTTGGAAGAACAAATAAAATTTTCTCCATTTTTATTCTACAAACAGCATCTAAAGTTGTTTGGTTGACCAATTTTAGGAGCTTACGTCCTATAAATTGGCTGCCATATTTCCTAATGCCTTGAAAGCACTCTATTGTCTGTAAAGTACTTGGACCAGCAAGAGGCAAGGAAGTACATCATACAAATGTGAGGCTTTCTTTCATGCAGATATCACCGGCAGCTCCTGCTGATGACAGGGAATGAATTAAATCCAGGATGACACTGGCTTAGAGCTTTCTGCTGGTCTTAGAGCAGCTGAGGACCTCAAGAACCTCAAGGGTAAATATTGGAGGCAGTTTCCTGACCAGACGTAGTCATAAAACCACAGGAAATATGAGCAAGCCACTCATTGCCTCAAGTCTGCAGCACCTGCAACTAAATTATGGCTGATCTTCAACCTCAACGCTATGTTCCCATGATCCTTAATATCTTTAATAACTAAAAATCTATTTATCTTTATCTCAAACATGTTCAGCAACTTTCACAGTTCTCTGGGGTAGAGAATTTCAAACATTCAGCACTCTCTGATAAAATTCAACTTCATCTCAGTGCTTTTATTCTGAGACTGTGTCCTCTGGTTCCAGATCCCAGGGGAAATGTTCTTCCTGCATTGACTCTGTCAGGCCCTGTAAATATTTTATGGATTTCAATGAGATCATCTTTCATTCTTCTTGACTCTAGAGTGTAGAGATCCAGACTCTGAATTTCTCCTCAAAGCACAAATCTTACCATTGGGAGCAAGCATTAGGTGAATCAGTCTTGTATTTTACCCAGGTTTCAGTTTTTTGAGTTTACCACAATATCCTGCTCTGTGCTACAGGAAGCAGAGATCTCTGCTCTGGATTGTTCTTCTAGAATATTAGCACAATGGTCTTCAATTTCTTTTTTCAGGACAATGCATTATTCTAATCACAGAAAGAATTGCATTTATACAATACTTTCCATAGCCTCTGGTCGCTTCAACACTCTTCCAGTACTTTGGAAATATTATCACCATTAAGGACAAGGAAAGGCATGAAGGCATCTGTACAGGGTATATAGCCAGTAAATCCATTTCTGTTGGTGTTGGTTGTGGGATAAACATTGATTATAATATGAGGGTATATTCCTTTAGTTGTCTTCAAATGGTGCAGTAGACTCTTGTACTTTCCCTAAAAGGCCAGATAGGACAATCTGAAAGGCAGCACCTCCAAAAATGCAGCCTTCCCTCAGTTTTTGGACTTCAGACTTTGCCCTTAAATCTCTCGATTGCAACTGAGACCGTATGAATTACTGAATCAAAAATTGGGCTGGACCAACAGTAGAACAAGCGATTGAACAAAGGGAGATCAGAGGAGGAAAGTGTAAATGGGCAAGCTCTGTTATTGCAGACGGCCATGGGTTGTGCTTGGGAGAATCTTTGGCCTTGACCTCTGCTGCATTAGGGTTTTATCTTCTCTGAATAAAGGTCATATTGCTCCAAGTAACATCTGCATGTTTTATTCCAATTCTCATCTGGTTTCAGCCTTCCAGCCACTCCCAATAAACAATGGTGAAGTGGTTCCATGTAGACTCAATGGAAGCTTTACCAATATTTGTTTATCTTTTGATTAGACTCTCTACAGCATTCAGGAGTCAACACTGAGTTCATCAAATTGAGGCCATAAACTTTGCCCCCATTTTGTTTCCTGTTTTAGTTTTTGTCTCTCAGTTAATCTAGAGACTTACTCAGAGGTACATCCTCTTTCTTTGGGAGGATCTTTTAGTCCTGGAGGAAGTGAGAAGAGTTAACAGTTAGTAAACATCAGTAAACATAACTGGGCAACAGTCCAAAGATTGGAGTCTCACTGATGGGAAAACTTCTTCGATTACATTCTGTTAACCTGAAAGGAGGATTGATGCTTCATACTGTTGGTGCTGGGAAGCTTACTAGCATGCATTAGCAACTCATTAAAGCACAACTGCAGGATGATGAGCCAACAGACCACTGCACCATGGTATGGGAAGCCATTCAAGAGAGGGGAGCAGAAAGACAAGTAGTTTTTATAGGGGATTCCATAATTAGGAGAATAAGTAGCATCCTTTGTAAGCAGGATCAAGAATGTTGTCTGCCCAGTGCCAGGGTAAGGGATATCTGGCTGGCTTGAAAGGATATTGGAGGGGGAGGGAGAGGATCCAAATGTTATGATCCATGCTGTATCAGGAGCAAGGAACCAAATTAAAGAATAGGTCCCCAAGAATTATAATCTCCAGATTACTGCCTGTGCCACGTGCAAATTGGAATAGGACACAAGAATAAGGGAAATTAGCACATGGCTAAAAGAGTGGTGCTAGAAAGAGGGGTTCTTTTTCAGGGGGCATTAGTATTGGAACAGGACTTTCCTGCTAGGAAAGTCTCCATCCAAACTGACCTGGGACTAATGCTCTAATAAATAGGCTGACCTCAGGAATTTAAACTAGAAAGTTGGCAGGTGGGGAGGAGGACCTTCCCTACCCATGGGAAACAAGCAGCAGATTAACATCCATTGGGGTGGATTCAATTGCATGAAAAAATATGAAAGAAATGACAGGGAATGAGAACTCAGGAGCACATATTAAAGTCTCCAGCACAAACATAAATAGGACAAAGTGTTTGGAAAGGGTTAGCAATCAAACTCCAAACACATCGAATGACAATGAGAAGAGGTACGGTTAATACAGGACTGAAGATGTTATATCTGAATGCACGCAGTATGAGGAATAAGGTAAATGAGCTTGTGACGCAGATCAAAATTGGCAGTTACGACATGGTGGGCGTCATGGAGACATGACTGCAAGGCAATCAGGTTTGAGAGCTGAATATCCAAGGATACCCATCCTATTGAAAAGATAAGACAGTTGGACAAAGGGAGTGGTGTTATCTTAGTAGTAAGAAATTAAATTAAATTAATAATAATAAACAAAGTAGGGTCAGATGGTGTAGCATCTGTGTGGGTAGAATTGAGGAACCGCAAAGATTAAAAAAATGTTAGAGTTATGTACAGGCCTCCAAATAGGAGTCAGGAGCTGGGATGTAAGATATACCAGGAGATAGAAATGATGTCTAAGAAAGGCAAAGTTATAGTGAACATGGGGGATTCCAATATGCAGGTGGGCTGACTTAATCAGGTTAGTAGTGGCATGCAACGAAAGGCATTTGAGGAATGTTTATGAGATGGCTTTTGGAGCAGCTTGTGATGGGAGCCCATGAGGGAATAGGCAATACTGGATTGAGTGTTGTGCAATGAGGCAGACTCGATAAGGAGGTTTAAGGAGAAGGAACCCCTAGGAGGCAATGATCATAGTATGATTGAATTTAGTTTGCAGAGGGAGAAGCTGGAATAAGTGATAATGGTATTACATCTGAATAAAGGCAACTACAGAGACATGAGGAAGGAGCTGGGCAGAATTGACTAAAAGAGGAGCCTAGCAGGAAAGGCAGTGGAAAAGCAATGACAGGAGTTTCTGGGAGTAATTCTGGAGACATAGCAGAGATTCATCCCAAGGAAGCATGGTACAGGGAGAATGATGCAACCATGGCTGACTAGGTAAATCAGGGAGAGCGTAAAAGCAAAAGAGAAAGCACATAATGTGGCAAAAGCCAATGGGAAACAGAGGATTAGGAAGCTTACCAAGAACAACAGAGGGAACCAAAAAAAATGGAGGGAAAAGATTAAATAATGATAAGTTCTTGGGGAGTGTTGCTGAACAAAAAGACCTTGGAATGCAGGTTCATAAGTGTAGTTCCTTGAAAGTGGAGTTGCAGGTAGGTAGGATAGTGAAGATGGCATTTGGTATGCTCTCCTTT
Organism: Hemiscyllium ocellatum; assembly: GCF_020745735.1. Taxonomy (NCBI): domain Eukaryota; kingdom Metazoa; phylum Chordata; class Chondrichthyes; order Orectolobiformes; family Hemiscylliidae; genus Hemiscyllium; species Hemiscyllium ocellatum. The sequence goes on along the minus strand of NC_083432.1, from coordinate 10,284,323 downwards.
ATTGGTCAGAGCACTTAGTATAGAAGTTGGGAGGTCATGTTGAGGATCTACAGGATATTGGTCAGGCTAATATTGGAATTTTGTAAGATTTACAAGGATGTTGCCAGGATTGGAGGGTTTGAGCTAGAGGGAGAGGCTGAATAGGTTGGGGCTACTTTCCCTGGAGTGTCGGAGGCTGAAGGGGGACCTTTTAGATGTTTATGAAATCATGAGGGGCATAGATAGGGTAAATTGACAAGATCTTTTCCCTGGGATGGGAGAGTCCAGAACTAGAGGGCGTAGGTTTAAGGTGAGAGGGGAAAGATTTAAAAGGGACCTAAATGGCAATTTTTTTTATGTTGGTGGTGTGTGAATGGAATGAGATGCCAGAGGAAGTGGTGGACACTGATAAAATTACAACATTTTAAAGACAACTGGATGGGTGTATGAAAAGGAAGTGTTTAGAGGGATTTGGGCCAAATGCTGGAAAATGGGACTAGGTTAAGTTGGGATATCAGGTTGGCATAGATTTGTTGGACCTAAGGATCTGTTTCTGTCTGGTTACTAGAGTCTGCCACAAGGATCTGTTTTGGGACCACTGCTGTTTGTCATTTTGATAAATGACTTAGACGCAGGCATAGGTAGATGGATTAGTAAATTTGCAGATGACACTAAAGTCGGTGGAGTAGTGGAGAGTTTGGAAGAATGTTACAGGTTGCAGGGAGACTTGGATAACCTGCAGAATTGGGCTGAGAGGTGGCAAATGGAGTTCAATGCAGCTAAATGTGAGGTGATGCACTTTGGGAAGAATAACAGGGATGGCAGAGTACTGGGCCAATGGAAAGATTCTTGGTAGTGTGGATGTGCAGAGGGATCTTGGAGTCCATGTATATAGATCCCTGAAAATTGCCACCCAGGTTGATAGCGCTGTTAAGAAGGCATACAGTGTGTTAGGTTTTATTCGGAAAGGGATTAAGTTCCGGAGCTGTAATATCTTGCAGCAACTATACAAAACGCTGATGTGGCCACACTTGGAATATTGTGTACAGGTCTGGTCGCCATATTTTGGCAAGGATGTGGAAGCATAGGAAAAGGTGCAGAGGAGATTTGCCAGGATGTTGCCTGGTCTGGAGGGAAGGTCTTATGAGGAAAGGCTGAAAGACTTGGGTCTGTTCTCTTTGGAAAGAAAAAAGCTAAGAGGGGATTTGATAGAGACATACAAGATGATCAGAGCATTAATTAGGATAGACAATGAAAGTCTTTTTCCTAGGATGATGATGTTATGTTGTATGAGGGGGCATAACTACAAATTGAGGGGTGATAGATTTAAGACAGATGTCAGAGGCAGGTTCTTTCCTCAGAAAGTGCTAAGGACATGGAATACCCTACCTGCAAATGTAGTTAACTCAGCCACATTAGGGAGATTTAAACTATCTTTGGATAAGTGCATGGATGATGGTGGGTTAGTGTAGGGGGATGAGCTGAGAATAGTTCACAGGTCGGCGCAACATTGAGGACCAAAGGGCCTGTTCTGCGCTGTAATGTTCTAAGTTCTATGTTCTATGAGATATTCATCCTGGTGTTCAGTTACTAGTGGAACGATTTAGTTTGGGTCCACTGTTGTTTGTTATTTTTATAAATGACCTGGATGAGGGCATAGAAAGATGGGTTAGTAAATTTGAGGATGACACTAAGGTCGATACAGTTGTGGATAGTGAAGAAAACTGTTTAGGTTACAGAGAGACGTAGATAAGCTGCAGAGCTGGGCTGAGAGGTGGCAAATAGAGTTTAATGCAGACAAGTGTGAGGTGATTCACTTTGGAAGGAGTAACAGGAATGCTAAGTACTGGGCTAATGGTGAGATTCTTGATAGCGTAGATGAGCAGAAGATCTCACTGTCCAGGTACATAGATCTTTGAAATTTGCCACCCAGGTTGACAGGGTTATTAAGAAGGGGGTACCATGTATTTGATTTTACTGGTAGAAGGATTGAGCTGCAGAGCCATGTGATCATGCTGCAGCTGTACAAATCTCTAGTGCGGCCAAATGTGGAGTATTGCTTACAGTTCTGGTCACAGCATTATTGGAAGGATGTAGAAGCTTTGGAAAGGGTTCAAAGAAGATTTACCAAGATGTTGCATAGTACGTGGGGAAGGTCTTACGAGGAAAGTCTGAGGGACTTGAGACTGTTTTCAGTAGAGAGAAGAAGGTTGGGAGATGACTTAATTGGGACATATAAGATAATCAGAGGATTAGATAGTGAGGACAGTGAGACCATTTTCCTTGGATGGCAATGGCTGGCATGAGAGAACACAGCTTTAAATTAAGCGGTTATAGATATATGACAGTTGCCATAGGGAGTTTCTTAAGGAGGTAACATTAAGGAGGTAATCTAACATGTTTGGCAGGCCAAGAGAAGTATGTGAAACCAGGATGTGATTATGTTTGCTCAGTGCTAAAGATGTCCAGCATACCCAATAAAAAGCTTGCCAAGTCTAGGCAAAAGGCAGGAACCACTATTTTGAAATGTACATATTATGGTACAATATGGCAACACAAGTAATAAGTTAGTTCAGCAGAGTGTGTTTGAGGCTCTCATTGTCGCAGATTTGGTCTTTTTGAAGAATTTTGAAAAGCGAGATCCTCTCTTAAGTATATATTAAATAAATCAACAGAACAGCAAAGGAGAATATATTCAAGAGAGACACAGTTAAACATTTAGGTGTTAAAAGCATTAAGGAATATGTAGAGAATGGAGGAATATGACATTGAGATAGAGGCTCAGTCATGATCATATCAAATGTTGGAGCAGGCTCAAAGGACCGAATTGCCTACTCATGCTCCTAGTTTCTATGTTTAGATGAGAATCCAACAAATTAAACAAGAACATGACATGCGATTTTTGCTCTTTCTTGGTCCAGATGGAAGTTGTTAGCTCAAGCTGATGATGCAGGCCAGAATTACTGGTCAATCAACTTAAATATCAAGAATTTTATGCCAATTTTTATTTTTTTGAGTCTGGACTAACTATTTCTGTGCTGCCTGATACTTTGGAATGGCTTCACATTCAACCCTCAAAGTCCAGGTGCAGGGTCTGGGAAACCATATTTTTTCTGCCGCAGATCACTTTAAATTAACACTGACCTTCAGTGGCAAAGTTATTAATGGTCTGATTTACATCATGCTCTATCAGAAAAAGTCCTTGTTAAGTTGGCACACATATATCCAACTGGGTTTTCTACAGTGACTATCAGACACTTCAGCCCATGTAAAAACACCCCATGCCAAGGCAATGATGCCATCCCATTGTATAATGATGATTACATTCTGTTTTATGAAGACTTACCTCAATCCTCTTCAGGAACATGCACTTTCACCCACAAGAGCTTGGATGACAATTTGTAAAACAAAATCCACTACTTTCTCCAGCTTCTGAATTCTCATGACAATAAAGGAAGGTGACCTTTTGTGAAGAAGGTTCTCTGCTTTGAACCACTTGGAGTCATAGAGTCCATAAAACCATAAGTCATAGGAGTAGAAATTAAGCCATTCAGCCCATTGAGTCTGCTCCACCATTCAATCATGGCTGATAAGTTTCTTAACCCCATTCTCCTACTTTGTCCCTGTAACCCTTGATTGTCAAGTGCCTATCTATCTCTGTCTTCAATATACTCAATAAGCTCGACCCCATAGCCTTCTGTAGCAGTGAATTCAATAGATTCACCACTGGCTGGTTGAAGATGTTTCTTCTTATCTCTGTTCTAAAAGGTCTTCCTTTTCCTTTAAGGCTGTGCCCTCAGGTCCTAGACTCTCTTACCAATGGATGCATCTTCCCAACATCCAGTCTGTCCAGGACATTCAGTATTCTATAAGTTCAATTAGTTTCCCCCTTATCCTTCTAAACTCCATAGAATACAAACCCAAGGTCCACAAATATTCTTCACATGTTAAGCTTTTCATTCCTGGGTCCATTCTCGTGAATTGTCTCTGATCTCATTCTAGGACTAGCGTATCTTTCCTGAGATATGGGGCCCAAAACTGCTCACAATGTTCCAAGTATGGTCTGACCAGAGCCTAACAGAACCTCTAAGTACATTCCTGTTTTTATATTGAAACCATCTCAAAATAAATGCCATTATCGCATTTGCCTTCCTTACTACTGATTCAACCTGCAAGTTCACCTTGAGAGAATTCGGGACTAGAACTCCCAAGTCTCTATGCACTTCAAAATTTTGAATTTTATCCCCATTTAGATAATAGTCCATACTAGTATTCTTCTTTCCAATGTGCATGAGCTCACACTTTCCCAAGTCATATTCCATCTGCCACTTCTTTGCCCACTCTCATAACCTGTCCAAATCCTTTTGCAGCCTCCCCACATCCTCAAAGCTACCTGTGCCTCTACCTATCTTTGCATCTTCTGAAAACTTAGCCACAATGCTCCTAGTTCCTTTGTCTAGATCATTAAAGTTTAAAATGAAAAGTTGTGGCCCCAACACTGACCATTGCAGAATGCTACTTGCCATCCTGAGAAGGACCCTCTTATCCCCACATAGAATTGTAAAGCATGGAAGCAGACCATTTGGTCCAACTTGTCCATGCTGAATAGACACTCTAAGTTAATCCAGTCCCGTTAGCCAGCTATATCACGTTAACTCCTTTCTGTTCATATGTCCATCCAGATGTCTTTTCAATGTTGTAATTTTACCAGCCTCCACCAGCTCCTCTGACAGCTCATTCTGTACATGCACAACTCTGTGTGAAAATGTTGCCCCTCAGGTCCTTTTAAATCTTTCCCCTCTCACATTAAAACTTTGTCCACTAGTTTTGGATTCCCCTACCTTGGGAAAAAGACCTTGGATATTCATCCTATGTATGCACTTCATGATTTTATAAACCTCTATAACGTCAACCCTCAGCCTCCAACTCTCTAGGGAAAGTAGCCCAAGCCTATTCAGCCTCTCCCTATAGCTCAAACTCTGACAACATTCTTGAAAGTCTTTTCTGAACTCTTTCAATTTTAACATATTTCCGATATCAGGGAGATCAAACTGGAACACAGTAACCAATATCCTGTACTCTTGATGATCCTTCAATTGCGAACCTCATCTTTTACAGATTCCTGACCAGGAGACATACTCAGAGGGTGAGCCTGATATGCTGGTACTAACAGATCCAATCTCAACACTTCAGGATGAAAATCATGCAGTACCCAACTCCACTGTCCTGAATATACATCTCCTCTCATAATCTCCACGGGGAGCTGAATTCCTCTCCTCCTCCTGTGGCAATGCCAGTTTTTATGACTGGCAATGTTAATGATGAAGTATGTGGTGATTGAAGATATGATGGAGATTGAAAATGTTATAGAGATTCCTGCTTCACAGTGACTTCTCAGCCAGCAACAACCTAAGTGTGCTACTTGTGATTGTCCAAGATTACAGAGGCTCTGCAGAGCAGGCAAATCATTCAACACTACTGACACATGAGAATGACTTTCTACTTCTGTATGAGAGCACACAAAATCCTTTATCTTCATCTCGTGTTCCAGATGTACTGTCAGGAGTGGCAGCAGGCAATGTAGATGATTCTTTCATCTTGTCTTTTAATTCCAGAAAGTTTCACCTTTGAAAAGCTGCAATCTCAACAATCCCAATTTCAAATTTTCAAGCAATCTTTGAAGAGGCATAAACAGAAATTGCTGGAGAACTACAGCAGATCTGGCAGCATCTATCGAGAGAGAAAAACAGAGTTAATATTTTGAGTCCAGAGCTCTTTTCTCTCCACAGATGCTGCCAGATCTGTGGAATTTCTCCAGAAATTTTGGTTTTTGTTTGTTTAATATCTCCACCATCCATGCCTCTTAGTTTTATTTTAGTCTCTGAGGAGAGTTTTGTTCACAATCGTTGTGCAAGCGTTTTGAAGACGTGAAATTATGCACTGTGATTTTCCTAACCATTCAAAGGTTTCTTTGAACTAAGGTTAAGACGATAGCACAAGAAGCAGGGATATCATTGTACAGCCACAGCAGCTGAAGGGTGATACTCCTCAGCTGTCCTTCAGTGAAATTTTGTCTTGTTGTTACAGCCTCTCTTTAACAGAAGGTATTGTGAAAAAAAAATCAAGGTCCGGTCAAGTGGACGTGATGTTTTTATCATGTCTTCATCTTGTTACAGCAGCCACTGGCTACTAATTCTTTCAGTGAGATGAGTTTAAGGATACTCTTTCAAACTGTTAATTGAGTAATCTGTTATTAATTCACAACAGCTGTTCAAAATGATTTCAGGCCATTGCTTTCACTCACCTATACCATTTCGAATGGATAAGTCAGGGAGAGCCGCATTTACATCTGTGAGCAATAAACTATGGAGAGAGGTATTGGAGCTGGACATATGTTTGGTTAAAAGGGATTTTTTTCATGTTTGGCCAGTAATGCTGAGAAAATGTATTAACGGTGAAAACTGAGAAAGTACTTGGAGCGAAGACATAACGATAAGGTTTAATTAAAAGGGAAATGAGCCTCTGAGGCATTCTGGGATGCAACTATAACCTCAGTAGTCACATGCTAATACTCTGCTCAATTTGAACTATGCCAACTCAGACTATGCTGGTCTGTAGTCATGGGAATACACAAAAAAGGAACAAAAAAGGCCATTCAACCCTTTAAGCCTGCTCTATCATTCAGTAAGATCACGGCTGATCTGCTTTTAGCTTCATCTCTATATTCCTGCTTGTCCCCAATAATCTTTCAGCTCCTTGATAATCAAGCATCAATTTACCTCTGCCTTAAAAATATTTGCAGATTCTGCTTCCACTGCCTCTTGAGTAAGACAATTCTAAAGACTAACAACTCTGACAGTTTCTTTTCTCTGCTTTGAATGGTGTTCCCTTATTTTTAAACTCTGACCCGTAGTTCTCCTACAAGAGCAAACTTCCTTTCAACATCCACCCAGTCAAGTCTCCCTCCACATCTTATATGTTTCAATTAAGTTACCTCCTGACTCTTCAAAATACCAGAAAATACAGGCCCAGCCTGTCTAGCCTTTCTTGATAAGGCAATCTGCTCATTCTCAGTACCAATTTAGTAAACTTTCTCTGAATTGCTTCCAGTGTATTCACATCCTTCTGTAAGCATAGTGACCAGTGCTGTACACAGTGTTCCATATGCGGTCTCACCAATGCCCTGTGTAACTGATGCAGAACCTCTCAATTCTTTCATTCAATTCCCCCACAATAAACATAACATTCTACTAGCTTGCCTGATTATTTGCTGTTCCTGCAAACCAACTTTTTGTAATTTATGCACTAGCACACTCAGATCTCTCTGCATGTCAGAACTCTGCAATCTCTCACCTGTTAGATAATATGCTTCATCTTTATTCTTTCTGCCAAAGTAGACAAGTTCATACTTTCCTACAAATTACTCCATTTGCTAAATTTTTGCCTAGTCACTTAGTAGACTCCTCATGTCCACTTTGCAATGCACTTTGCAATCTACTCTTTGTGTCAACAGCAAATGTAGGTATCATATCTTTAGTTCCTTCATCAACCCTTTCCCGGTTCCTTGTCCTTTCTAAATGTCTAGGTCCCAATCCAGGTTATCTTGCAGCCACCTTTCAGTAATAAAGAGCAATTTTTAATGCTACTGAAACAATCCAGTATGATTTGCTTTTGTCCTAAATAACAGTCAGTCGGGTAAATTGATTGTTTTATGGTCTCAATGGGATTTTGTACATTTATATAGTTTTATGACAGCTTTGGAACAATAAGGAATGATTGCCAATTATCTCTTCCAAGTCTGTCTTACTTCTGTGGTGGGCAAAGTATTGGAGATTCTGAGACAGGATTTATAATTACTTGGGAAACCAAAGTTTGATTAGAAATAGTCAGCATGGCTTTGTGAGGGGCAGGTCAAGCCTCACAAACCTTATTGAATTCTTTGAGGATGTGACAAAATACGTTGATGAAGCTAGAGCAATGGATGTGATGTACATCGATTTTAGCAAGGCATTTGAGACGGTTCACTGAGAAAATAAGGAGGAATGGGATACAAGGAAACCTGTCTGTCTGGATACATAATTGGCTGGCCCATTGAAAACAGGGTGTTGGTAGATGGACAATATTCAGCTTGGAGCTCGGTGACCAGTTGTGTTCCACAAGGATTGGCTCTGGGACCTCTACTCTTTATGATTTTTTTCTAAATAACTTGGATAAGGAACTGGAAGGGTGAGTCAGTAAGTTTGCCGATGGCACGAAGGTTGGTGGAGTTGTAGATAGTGTGGAGGGCTGTTGCAGGTTACAATGAGATAATGATAGGATGCAGAACTGGTCTGATAAGTGGCAGATGGAGTTCAACCTGGAAAAGTATGACGTGATTCATTTTGGAAGGTCAAATTCAAATACAGAATATAGGGTTAAAGGCAGGATTCTTGACAGTGTGGAGGAACAGAGGGATCCCGGGGTCCACTTCCAAAGATCTCTCACATTTGTCACCCAGGTCAATAGGTTTATTAAGAAGGCATACCATGTGATGGTTTTCATTAGCGGGGGGATTGAGTTTAAGACCACACTTGGAATATTGCGTTCAATTCTGGTCACCTCATTATAGGAAAGATGTGGAAGCTTTAGAGAGGGAGCAAAGGAGATCTACCAGGATGCTGCCAAGACTGGAGGGCATGACTTATGAAGAAAGGTTGAGGGAGCTAGGCCTTTTCTCATTGGGGTGGAAAAGGATGACAGATTACTAGATAGAGGTGTACAAGATGTTGCAGAGTGGATAGCCAGAGACCTTTCCCCATGGCGATAATGTCTTATCATGAGGGGGCATAAGTTTAAAAGTAATTGGAGGAAGGTTTAAGGAAGAATGTCAGAGGTGGGTTCATTTCTCAGAGAATGCACTGCCAGCAGTAGTAGTAGTCAGATACATTCGGGACATTTAAGCGACTTTTGGATAGGCACATGGAAGTTAGTACAATGAAGGGTATGTAGGTTAGTATGATCTTAGAATGGGATAGAAGGCTGGCATAACATTGAGGATTGATGGGCCTGTCCTATTCTATGTTCTTAAGTTGCTTAAAAAGGTTTGGCAGTTCACTTGCATCTTCTGAACAAGGACAATGCAAGATTGAACAAAGAGTCAATAGAAAGGGTTGAAGGGTTATAGGACAGATTCCAGGTTTCAAATTTTAACACACTGGAAAAAGCCAAAACCATATGGCAGTTAAATGAATTATTCATTGCAAATGTACAAGACCTGACAAAAGCTACTTCAATGGAATTCATAAATAAATTACAGGTGGAATTGCCTGTCAGAACCAAAGCAGCAGAGGTAATTGAAATATTGAAACATAATTTGAGATTGCTCAAAATATATGATGGACAAGGTACACCAAGTGGTGGGTCACTTGTGTTAGCAACGACTCAGTCACAGTGGAAGAGGTTTGACCATGAAAATGACAGCTCAAAATTAAAAAGGGAACTAGAATTAAAATGCTTGAACCTCAACAAGAGGAGGAAGAGAATAAAATTTGAGACTTGAGATTCTGGAGAGTTAAAAGAATAAAGAAAGTGCAAAAATGGAGTGAAGTAGAGAATTTAAATTGCACAGTTAACGAAAGGACTTTAGGTGTTGCTGATAGCTCTGATGGAGAAAACCCTAGTCATAATCTAAACTCCAATCAGAATATGATTATGTTTGTAGGAGCAAATTACTGCAGAGGCTGAATGACTTGAAACATTATCTTGCTCTCTCTCTCCAGATGCTGCCTGACCTGCTGTGATTTCCAGCATTTTTTTGTTTTCAATATGCTTCAGGCCCTCCCAAATTATGGAAAAGGGTTGTGCAGGCACTTTTGTGTTATTTGATAACAGAAAAACAAATGAAGTTGCTGAAGGAAAGCTTCCAGGTAGAACACATGAAATTTATATACCACGGTCAGAGGTTTCTATGTATCATGACTCTCTACAAAAAACTATTTTTGATGCATATGAGTTAATTCCTGAGGCATGCAGTTAAAAGTTTCAAACTTTTCAAACTGGGAAAAAAAAATATTGAATTTGAAAAGATAAAGTAAATCTGGCGGGTGGGTATAGGTATTAGGAGTAAAAGTTATGCATGGAGCTCTCAGAGAAATCATTCTCTTGGAAAACGTTGAAAACTCACAACCTTTCATTTCTCTGTTGAAGACCTGAGGTTGGTAACTGCTAACCAGGAAGCTGTAATGACTGATAATTATGAGCTGATATTGAAAGTAAACCCATTTTCCATTATCCCCATAAAGAATAGAGGATGGGAGACTGAAAGAAAGGCAATAATCCAGGGTAACAAAAGGACTGCTTGCTTGCCTCCTACTCCCAAGGTCCCCTCCTCAGATCAAACCGAAAGATGCTGAGGGCAGTGGTAATAATCCAAGTGTTTCCATTGTAATAATGTGGGACATTTTTGTTCCAAACAACGGAGTTGTAAGGGAAGTCCATGACACTTATGTCCTTCATTACCAAGATTACAGAGTCATCTCCTGCTGGGAGCTCAGCAGGTGCCTGCAGGTCCTCCGACCGTCAGTGCCAGTGACTCAAAGCATTCTTCACCCACCTGCAGCTGAACTCACCAACGTGTAATCCCACATTGTGCATGCTTATGGACTCCATGGGATGTGTCTACATCATTGCTGCTAGAGAATGCAAGAGGCATGCATGCTGAGCAACCCTCCAATGACTTCACACTCTTATCTGAGACATGTCCTGATTTTTTTTATCTAACTTCTTTGTTAACTCATGGTATATGTGCTAGACTGTTTGTCTGTCTCAATCACAATAGAGTGAATGTGTACTTTAGGAGTTTGAAGGTTTAAGTTGCATTAAATAGAGATCCTTTCTTTTCACTGTTCTTGTCAAAGTTAGGTGTGTTACAATAAATAGAGATATTTCACTTTCACTGAAGAACACCAGTGCGGATTGCTTTTTTCCCTTGATTGGCAGTGAATCAGGTAAATTGGTAATTTTGATATTTTGGTATTTTATACATGTATGGGATGGCTTGTGGATCACTGAGACATGACTCTTAATGCAAACATCCCAGGTAAAACACGACACTGTATAAAGAGCCTTAAGATCATTAGATATAGGGGCTTTAAATCAATGGAGTCAGGGAAGGTCCCAGAAAACTGGAAAATAGCTAATGTAACATTCCTGTTTAGGAAAGGAGAGAGGCAGAAGACAAGAAAAATTGGGCCAGTTAGCCTGACCTTAGTCGTTGATAAGATCTAGATGCCATTATTAAAAATGAGATTGTGGAGTGCTTGGAAGTACATGGCAAAATAGGGCTTTGTCAAGCGGATGTCATGTCTGTCAAAATCTGTTAGAATTCTTTGAGGAGGTAATGAGCAAGTTATGCATTAGAAGCCAATGGACCTGATCCATTTGGATTTCCAGAATAACTAACATGTTGTGCATATGGGGACAGGTAGGGGAATACAAAGCAGTGATGCTAGAGGCCCACATTAAACTGGAACAAAAAATGAAGGAGACCATTCAAATTTTGTCAAGTACCATGGCGATCACCATGGAAACAGTGACAACTACGGAGAAGTCCCAAGTCCTGTAGAATGCTCTGTAGCTAATGAATACGTATTGATAACATCACTGTATCGCTGTAGACTTGGGTGTTCAAGAGGAGAAAAAGGGGCACAGCATTTCAGTTCCACTCTTAGAGACCCTTCCTCTTGAGGAGATAGGTTGATGCCAGCAGACACTCATATTGAGGAAAAGACCAAACATCTCAGCACAGTCCAAAAGTGCCCTGCCTCTTCACCCTGCATTTTTGCCCACTCACTTAACCTAGTGAGCTAGTAATACCTCAGTTTTCTCAAATCACCCTTGATTCAATCCTCGTTAGATTGGAACATGGTAAATAAAATTCCTTTACTCAAAAAAGGAGATAGACAGTAAGCAGTAAACTGCCGAAACATTAGCTTAAACCCTCTGTTAGGGAAAATGCAAGAACCAATTATTAAAAATGGTCAAAGTTAACTGACAGGATGTTATAGTCCAACAGTTATATTTGAAAACATATGCTTTTGGACCCTCATTCCTTCTTCAGGTACTAGCACCTAAAGAAGGATCAAGGCTGTGAAAGCTTATGTTTTCATGTGATCATTGTGTCTCTCCTCAGTGTCAGCCTGAGGATTCCTGGCAGATAACATTAGTCAAGTCTTCAGGGAGTAGCCCAATAGTCAGCTTTCCTTCAGGAAAATGCAGAAGAACGTTCTAATCCAGCTTTGATGCAATAAACCTATAGACACCACACAAAACCTCACTCCATTTCTCTCTAACCCTTCCCCTTCACTGGTAGCAGCTTCCAGTCAGTATTCCAGTGCTTGCAACAGCTACAACTAACTTATCTAAGGGGTGACTAATTTATCTCAGTTCCTCCATGGCTACAACCATATATCTCAGATAGCACAAGATGGCACTCAGGTCACAATCTGCTGTGGCTTCATGGCTCCAGTTAAGTTCTGGAGATATAATCAATGGTTGGGTAAGTAACCCAGCAGATCATGATTGTTCACCCACTATGCACTTATGCATCGACTTATGGTCAATGGAGTCTTCCTTCAGTCAATCAATAATGCTAAGCTTAAAATGCATCAACCCAAAAATAAAATCTCATCCTACTTTGGGCATACCCTTTTCAAAATGATAAGACAATATGATGGACCATCAGAAGATGATGAGATCTATATCCATTGCCTAAATGAGTGAATTCAGCTCACCCAATGTCACCCAGAAAGCTCCCCCTATTCTTTAACTCCCTAAATGCGTCATAATCCATGTCACCCTGGAACCAGCCCAGATCTTGTCCATCAATTTGTTAGTATCCACAATTTCCAGCTGAACCCATTATGATCCAGACCCCAAAGGCTCTCCTGACCTCCATCCTCCCATCATTGAGACCAGGTGCATAATATTCCTGGACAATTCCCCACCACTCCCCTTGACAATATCATTCCCAGCCCTGAGCTTCTAACAAGCAGCCTTCCAGATCCATTATGCCCTTTGACTGTGCACATATCCTTCAAGATGCAATGGCATCTTTGTACATGACCCTTTCACAGCAAGGACCAAATTCTGGACAGCCTTTTTTTCCCCTGGCTCTCCTTGGATGGATATCTCCTCCCAACTCTCTCTGGAAAAACATTGCCAATGACTTTCCCTGGAGAAACACCTCCCTCTGTCTGTTCCTGGACAGACACTGCTGCACACACCACACCTCCCCCGACTCTTCTTAGACAGAGACCTCTCCCTTACTCTTCCAGGACTGATACCTCCCTTGTCTCTCCCTGGGCAGACACTTCCCCCGAATCTCCCTGGATAAACAGTAATCCATTCCTGGACAAAGAGTAACCCACTCCTGAGCAAAGAATAACACAGGATTAATGACAGGATGTTCATGATTTGATTAGATTAGCTTCAACGTGGAAACAGGCTTTTCGGTCCAACAAGTCCACACCGACCCGCCAAAGCGCAACCTACCCAGACCCCATTCTCCTACATTTACCCCTTTACCTAACACTACGGACAATTTAGCTCGGCCAATTCACCTAACCTGCACATTTTTGGACTGTTGGAGGAAACCGGAGCACCCGAAGGAAACCCACGCAGACACGGGGAGAATGTGCAAACTCCACACAGTCAGTTGCCTGAGGCGGGAATTGAACCCGGATCTCTGGTGCTGTGAGGCAGCAGTGCTAACCACTGTGCCAACGTGCTGCCCACCGGTGAGAAGATTTGTAGCTTGAGTGCTCGTTGTTGTGGTTCTGTTCGCAGAGCTGGGAATTTGTGTTGCAGACGTTTCGTCCCCTGTCTAGGTGACATCCTCAGTGCTTGGGAGCCTCCTGTGAAGCACTTCTGTGATGGGGACGACCCCTAGACAGGGGATGAAATGTCTGCAACACAAATTCCCAGCTCAGTGAACAGAACCACAACAACGAGCACTCGAGCTACAAATCTTCTCACAAACCTTGTCTATTTATCCTATCCATGCCCCTCATGATTTTATAAACCTCTATATTGTCACTCCTCAGCCTCCAATGCTCCTGGGAATACAGCCCTAGACTATTCAACCTCTCCCTATGGCTCAAATCTTCCAACCCTTGCAACATCCTTGTAGATCTTTCCTGAACCCTTTCAAGTTTCACAACACCCTTCTGATAGAAAGGAGACCAGAATTGCGCGCAATATTCCAAAAGTGGCCTAACCAATAACAGTGCCACACCAACCCCTCTTTTATCATTTTCTCTGTTTTTACTGAAACATCTAAATCCTAGAACCTGCAATAACCATCCTGTCCTTGCTCTACCCATGTCTCTGAAATGGCTACAACCCCGAAATCCCAGGTACCAACCCATGCTGCAAGTTCATCCACCTTATTCCGGATGCTCCTGGCATTGAAGAAGACACAATTCAAACAAGTTCTTGCTTGCTGGTGCATTCTTGCAATCTTGAAATCCTAGTTCTGTCTTCACTCCTCTCAACCTCCCGTGTACCCAAATTACAATTTAGATTCCCATCCCCCTGCTAAATTAGTTTAAACTCACCCGAAGAGCATGAGCAAACTTCCCCCAGGATATTGGTACCCCTTTGCTGCAGGTGATAACCATCCTGTTTGCAAAGGTCCCACCTACCCCAGAAAGAGCTACAATTTTCCAGGAATCCAAGACCCTCCCTCCTGTATCATGCCTGTAGACATATGTTCAACTCCTCTCTCCCTATTCCTTATCTCGCTAGCACATGGCATGGCCAACAAACCAGACACAACAACTCTGTTTGTTCTAGCTCTAAGCTTTCACCAAGCTCCCTGAATTTCTGCCTTAAATCCCCATCTCTTTTCTTACCTACGTCGTTGGTGCCTATGTGGACTATGACTTGGGTCTGCGGTCCCTCTCCCTCTAGGATCCTGAAAATACGACTACAGACATCATGAAACCTGGCATCTGGGAGGCAATACACCAACCATGAGTATCACTCGTTCCCACAGAACCTCCTATCTATCCCCCTAACTATGGACTCCCATATAACTAATGCTCTACTCCTCTTCCCCCTTCCCTTTTGAGCACAGGGACAGACTCTGTGCCAGAGACCTCTGCCCCATTGCTTGCTCCCCCCCAACAGTATCCAAAACAGTATACTTATTGTTGAAGGGAATGGCCGCAGGGGATCCCTGTGCTGCCTGCTAGTTCCCTTTCTATCCCCTGATGGTAGCTCATCAACCTTCTTGCTTTACCTGAGGTGCGACTACCTCCCTGTAACTCTTCTCAATAACTCCCCTCCACCTCCTGAATGACCCGAAGTTCTTCCAGCTCCAGCTCCAGCTCCAGTTCCTTAACGCAGTTTTCAAGAAGCTGGAGTTGGGTGCACTTATTGATCAAGAAAATTGCCTGTTCCTTTAACTGCTGGCTCCACTGGCTAAAATGGGTGCCCTGGACAATTAAGCTTTACTTAAGACTAAAACAAAAGTCAAATGCTATAAGGACTGACTGAAAACTCTGCTGAAGCTTCAGCAGCCACCTGACCACAGAAGGATCTCATTGGTGACGGGGTCCACGATGTGTTAAAAAGTACTGAGTTGGAGCTGTTGTTGCTTCAAGTGGAGCTTGGAAATACATCTTACAAGTGCATCTTCTGTAACTCCTGTCCATGTGCTTGCATTAGCTATTTAGAAACATTGAAGGGGAGTGAAGAGGTAACAAAACTATATTTAAAAGCCCACACTTTTCGTTTAATTTTTATTTGTTATCTATGCTCCAAAAAATGTACACCCCATTGATGAATCGCTCCCCATGTTTATACACCCTATTCAAATTCAACTGACTCTTATTCCCTTATTCCATTAGATCTCAAGCATTCCTTCATCCAGATTAGATGATAACAGTTGGGATTGCATGGTTGGCACCAATACTCTGTCACTTTCCCTTTGTCAGATAAGTCTTCAACCAGATTACCTCACTTCATGTTCATGTTCAGTTTACTAAGGAGGGAGGAAGTGTTCATTACTCTGAAAGGCATTCAGGTGAACACGTCCCCAGGTCCAGATGGGATCTATCCTCAGTTACTGAAAGAAGCAAGAGAAGAAGTAACGGAGGCTTAACAGATATCTTTTCAGCATCCATGAACAAGGATGAGGTCCTGGAGGACTGGAAAATTGCTAATATTGTCCCCTTGTTTAAGAAGAGTAGCAGTGATAATCTAGGTAATTATAGATGACTGAGCCTGATGTCAGTGTTAAGGAAGCTGCTGGAGAAGATACTGAGGGAATAGGATCTATTTACATTTGGAGGAATATGGGCTTATCAGAGGCAGACAACATAGTTTTGTGCTGGCATTGTCATGTCTTACTAACTTAACAGAACTGTTTGAGGAAGTGACAAAGTTGATTCATGAGGGAGGGGCTGTAGATGTCATAGACATGGACTTCAGTAAGGTATCTGATAAGGTTCCACATGGTAGGCTGATGGAGAAAGTGAAGTCACATGGGGTGCAGGGTGTAGCTGGATAGAGAACTGGCTGGGCAACATGAGACAGAGAATAGAAGTGGAAGGGAGTTTTTCAAAATGGAGAACTGTAACCAGTTGTGTTCCACAGTGATCAGTGTTGTGACCACTGTTGTTTGTGATATTCATAAATGATCTAGAGGTCTGATTAGCAAGTTTGCTGATGACACTAAGATTGGTGGAGGAGCAGTTAGAAAAGAAGACTGTCAGAGAAAGCAAAAGAATATAGATAGATTTGGCAGAGAAATGGAGTTAGATTAAGATTCCCAACAGTGTGGAATCAGGCCCTTCAGCCCAACTAGTCCACACCGACCCTCCGAAGAGTAACCCATCCAGACCCATTTCTCTCTGAATGATGCACCTAGCATTATGGAAAATTTAGCATGGCCAATTCACCTGACCTGCACATCTTTGGAATGTGGGAGGAAACCGGAGCACCTAGAGGAAACCCACACAGACACGATAGAGTATGCACAGTCACCCCAGGCTGAAATCAAACCTGGGACCCTGGTGCTTTGAGGCAACAGTGCTAAGCGTTAAACCACCGTTAATCCAAGCAAATGTGAGATGATGCATTTTGGAAGATCCAATTTAAGAACAAACTATATGGTAAATGGAAAGCCCCATTGATGTTCAGAGAGATCTTGGTGTTCAGGTCCTTTGTATCCTGAAGATGGCAATGCAGATCGATACAGTGGTCAAGAAGGCACATGGCATTGCCTTCATTTGAAAAAGTTATTGAGTACAAGAGTTGGTAGGTCATGTTGCAGTTGTTTGGCCACATTTGGAATACTGTGTACAGTTCTGGTCACCACATTACTAAAAGGATGTGGATGCTTTGAAGTGGGTACAGAGAAGGCTCACCAAGTTGTTGCCTGGTCTGGAGGGTGCTAGCTATAAAGAGACATTGAATAGGTTAAGATTATTTTCATTAGAAAGACTGAAGTCAAGGGGAGACCTGATTGAGGTCTACGAAACCATGAGAGTTATAGACAGGGTGGATAGCAAAAAGCTTTATTCCAGTGGGGGACTCAATTCCTAGGGGTCACAAGTTCAAGGTGAGAGGGGAAATGTTTAAGGGAGATATGCATGAAATGTTCTTTATACAGAGGGTAGTGGGAATCTTGAACGTGTTGCTAATGGGGGTGGTAGAGTTCGGCACAATAGTGTAACTTAAGACATATCTAGGCAGATACATGAATTGGCAGGGAGCAGATCCTTAGATAAAGATAAAGAATGTGGATAGACATGGGCTTGTAGGAGGTTTTCTTAGGATTTCTACTCCTGGTTCCTCAGCCTGACTTCATTGTCCAGATACCCCTGAGAATAGTAATTGTCTCCACTCTTAGTGCCATTCTCTAATACTAGATTAGAGTGGTACTGGAAAAGCACAGAAGGTAAGGCAGCATCCAAGGAGCAGGAAAATCAATGTTTTGGACATCAGGAAACATTGATTTTCCTGCTTCTCGGATGTTGCCTGATCTGCTGTGCTTTTCTAACCTAGGCTCTGATTTCCAGCATCTGCAGTCCTCACTTTTGCCATTCTCTAATACACCTTACTTGATACATTGGGTCTTCATTTAAGGTCAATTTGCAAAATGACTAATGTGGAGGGAAGTCACTAGCTGGCCAGATAGTTGTTATTCCAGTGTAGATGGGAGTTAAGCATGGGGATCTCTATTGTAGTAAACCCCAAAGGAATAATTTGTAACCCTCCATAATCTACATTTAAATTGTAAACTTCAGGGGGTTCTGACAAGATGATGTAAAATAGTTACCCAGGGTATGTTAGACTATTAAATACATAGTTTACCTCCTCAGTCACTGTTAAACTGATTTATACTTAACTCAGGCCTATCATCTTCTTTTACAGATCTCATCTTGAAATCCAGCCCCACTCCACACCAACTTACTCCCCACTATTTGGCCCCATCATCACCATCCTACCCCTACCCCAAACCCCCATTACTCCCCAAGTGGTTCCGAACTGGACAGCACCAATATCCCTTCTTGCTGGAACTGACCTTATGCTTCTGAGTCCCTCTGCTATTGGACCCGAGCCAACTCCACCTACCCCCTCCTCCCACCCTGCATCAGACCCAAATCCTACCACCAAGCCTGTGTCATTTACCTTGCCCACTTGTGTCCTGGCACCCTCCATCCCACTCAGTCGTCACCCTACCCTCCCAGCACTGTAACGTCACACTTACCTTTTTTTCAAGAAAACATGGATTGATTTGGTTTGTTGTAGTTGCTTGCTTTTACAGTCAGGACCAAGGCATGATAATGGGGAGCACTCTGCCTCAGTGGTTAACACTGCCACCTCACAGTACTAAGGACCCCAGTTCGATTCCACCCTCGGGTGACTGTCCGTGTGAAGTTTGCACTTTCTCCCCATGTTTGCGTGTTTTCTTTGTGTGCTCCCACAGTCCAAAGATGTGTAGATTAGTTAGATTGGCCGTGGGAAATGCAGGGTTGCAGGGATAGAGTTAAGGCATGTGTCTGGGTGGGATGTTCTTTAGGGGGTCAGTATGGGCCAAATAGCTAGCTTCTACATTATAGGGATTCTATGATAAGTAAGCTTTATCAACTTCTGAAGACAATCTAGAATGACTCAAAAGGGGTGCTTCCATGCAATATTGGAATGGATCGTGTCTTGGAGAAAGTGAGATCTGCAGATGCTGGAGATCAGAGCTGAAAATGTGTTGCTGGAAAAGCACAGCAGGTCAGGCAGCATCTGAGGAGCAGGAGAATCGACGTTTCGGGCATGAGCCTTTCCTGAAGAAGGGCTCATGCCCGAAAAGTCGATTCTCCTGCTCTTTGAATGCTGCCTGACCTGCTGCGCTTTTCCAGCAACATATTTTCAGCATGGATCGTGTCTTGGGACAGTTCTGGTACTCTAGCAGATCCTTACATTTCCATCATACTTACCTTATACATTCACTGCTTGATTGAGGCTGGCAGCACCTTTACATATCAGAAGGGCAGCTGCCACCTGTGAAGGAGGCCCTGGTTTCCCTTCCTCTGATACTTCAGCATTATAAAGGGATTATCAAAATAGAAGCACGGTTCTGTGGAATCCTGAGTCCTGAGTGGAATCTGCTCCCAGAACGCTCGCTCCTCATATAAAGGAATGGATTAGCAATCTGGGTGAGATCATTACTCCTCAGAAAATCCATATATAGTGTATTTATATTGTAGGAGAAAAGGCTGCTGATTGGTTGGCCAGTATAGAAAACAGCATCCTGGACAAGCCAGTACTCCTTCAGTCCTGGCTAATCTGAGGCTGACAATCAAATATGAATTCAATAGTTTGGCACTGGTTTTTCAAGCTAGTACAGCAATAATGTCACTCCAAATGCTTCAATTCCTGAATTGCAGTCATATTTTTTCTTTCAGTTTTACACCATCTGGACCAAAAATGTTAGAAATAGTCAAGCTTAACATCTATGGTGAGTAAGTTACTTGAGAGCATTCTGAGGGATAAAGTATACATGCATTTGGAATGCCAGGATTTGACTAGGATGAGCCAGCATTTATGAGCGGAATATCATACGTCACAAATTTGTTGAGAGTTCTTTGAAGTAATCAGGAAGGTTGACAAAAGCAGGGTGGTAGACAGTCTATGTGGATTTCAGTAAGGTCTTCGACAAGGTTCCACATGCTCTGGAAGATTAGATTGCATGGAATCCAGGGGGAGCTGGCAAATTGGATTCACAATTGGCTTGATAGTGGAAAGCAGAGGGTAATATTGGAAGGACGCATTTTGGAATGGAGGCCTTTGAGTAGTGGAGTACCTCTCAATGTCAGTACTGGGCTCATTACTGTTTGTTGTCTATATGATTTGGATGAGAATGTACAAGGCATGATTAGCAAGTTTGCTGATGACACTAAAATAGGCTACTAGTTACCTGATGAAGGAGCAGTGCTCTGAAAGCTACCAAATAAACCCATTGGACTATAACCTATTGCTATGTGATTTTTAACTTTGTCCACTTCAGTCCAACACTGGCACCTCCATATCACCACTAAATAGGCAGTATAGTGGACAGTGAGGAAATTCTGTTCGCCGAGCTGGAAGTTTTTGCTGCAAACGTTTCGTTCCCTGGCTAGGGAACATCATCAGTGCTATTGGAGCCTCCTGTTTGTACTGCAAACCACTACAGCTGAAACTGACACCCGGAAGCGGCAAGAACATCCATCAACAGACACATCGACCTGGACCCCACATACAAACTACTACAGCTGAAACTGACACCCGGAAGCGGCAAGAACAAACCACTATAAATACCGGAAGAAACATCAAAGCAGCGCTTCACAGGAGGCTCCAATAGCACTGATGATGTTCCCTAGCCAGGGAACGAAACGTTTGCAGCAAAAACTTCCAGCTCGGCGAACAGAACCACAACGGACACCCGAGCTACAAATCTTCAACCAGACTTTAAACAGTGAGGAAAGTTCTCAGAAATTACCACATGATTTTGATCAGCTATGGAAATGGGTCGAGAAACGGTAACTGGAGTTTAATATAGCAAAGTGTGAGGTCTTGCATTTTTGGAAAGTTAAATTAAGTTAGGAGTTTCATGGTGACTGGTAGGGCCTTAAAGAGTATAGTGGAACTGAGGGATCTCAGAGTTCAGGTTCACAGTGCTCTGAAAGTAGAGTCACAGGTAGACAGGGCAGTGATGAAAGCTTTTGTCCCACTGGCATCAGTCAGGGCATTGAGTATAGCAGTTGGGAAGTTATGTTGCAGTTGTACAGGTGAGAATGCACTTGGAATATTGTGTTCAGTTTTAGAACATAGAACTTAGAGTAATACAGGGCAGAATAGGCCCTTCGGCCCTCGATGTTGCGCCGAACCGTTAACTATTCTAAGCTCGTCCCCTTACACTATCCCACCATCATCCATGTGCACATCCAAAGATTGTTTAAATCTCCCTTGGTTACCTTGTTACAGAAGGGATGTTATTAAACTGGGAAGAGTGCAGAAGGAATTGAAAGAGATGTTGTCTGGACTCAATGGTCTGAGTTATAGGGAGTGGTTGGACAAGTTAGGACATTTTTCTTTAGAGTGTAGGAGACTGAGGGGAACCTAATAGAAGTGCATAAGATCATAAGATACATGGATATGGTGGATGCACTCAGTCTGTCTCCCAGGTTTGGGGAATCGAGGACTAGAGTACATCAGGTTAAGGTTAGACGGGAAACAATAAAATGGAACCTGAAGGGCAATCTTTTTACATAGAGGGTGGTTTGCATGTGGAATGAGCTGCCAGTGGAAGTGGTTGAGGCCACATTAACAATATTTAAAAAGCATTGGACAAATACAGGGATAGGAAAGGCTGAGAAGGATATGGCTCAAGTGCAGAAGGAAATCGGCCAAATGGGGTTAGCGGGGATGGACATTTTGGTCAGCATGGAACAGTTTGGGCTAAACGACTATATCCATACTGTAGGATTCTATGACTCTGTCTCTATGACTGGAAAAGCACAGCCAGTCAGGCAGCATCCGAGGAGCAGGGAAATCGACATTTCGAGCATAAGCTCTTCACCAGGAAAGCCATTCGATGAAATGCTTATGCTCAAAACGTCAATTCTCGCGGTCCACAGATGCTGCCTGATTGGCTGAGCTTTTTCAGCACTGCACTCTCGACTCTGATCTCTAGCATGTGCAATCCTCATTTTTTCCTCTAAGACTCTATGACAGTATGAGATCAGTAGGCCCAGCTGCTCTGTGATGCTGCCTGCAGTTTCAGAGTTAAAATCTCAACCAACCGTGAAACATTAAATTGATTCAGAATTAATTCTTCATTTCACTGAGCTATTTGTTTAGCAGGGTAGTGGGTATTAAATTTATATTTTTTTTAAACACATTACTAAAGATGCGGATGAAAATATGCCTTTTGTGTTGGATTTTATTATTTGCTTACTAGGAGGCAAGGCTGCCATCCGCTGAGGTGAAGATTTGTTCAGATTATTAACAAAAGGAAGAAAAATTGCATTAGTTCTTTTTACTTGCCTTCATAACTCATTATGCAGTTAAGCTGAACTATAAAAATGTAACTTGGAGAAAATAAATGACTTCAAGCTGACTCCACAGGTTGTCATGAATAGTCATATTATTGGACTATTACTGCCATCAAGCCCATAGGCTCACCTTACCCACTGACTCACCTGATTCACAGACTCACCCCACCCACAGACCACCTGACCCATGGACGTACTCCACCCGCACAATAACCCTACCTGCACATCAACTCCAACCACCCCCAGACTCACCCCATCCACAGACTCACCTAATCCACAGACACACCGCATTCACAAACTCATCAGACCAATAGAAACACCCCACTCAGAGGCTTGACCCACTTCTAGATCCACAATGCACATAGGCTCAACTCATCCACAGACCTCCCCACCCACATATACATACTTTCCACCCAACCAATAGACTCATCTGACCCATGGACCCACAGACTCACCTCAACCCCAGATCCACCCACCCACACATACATGCACCCACCCACAAACTCACCTGATCCATAGACCCACACCACTCACAGACTCACCCCACCCACCAAAAGACTCACCTCACTCTGAGATCCACTACACTCTCAGATCATTTCCACCACAGACCATCCCCACCTGGACACCCATCCCACAAACAACCATCCACCCTACCCATACACTCTCCTCACCTATAGAATGACCTAACCCACAGACTTGCCCATCGGATCACTCGAATCTCACTCACCCCCTGTACCTAGACTACACACCCAACCCTCTCAGTCACCCCTCTAGTTCATCCTTCTGAATTCATTGCCCCGCACTCACATTCCTTTCATTCGCAACACCCCATATTCACCCCCCCAAAACTCACCACAGCCCCACACCCATCCACCCTCACACAATTCCAAAGCCACTTCCACCACCACTCATTCCTCCACCCACTAATCCCCTTACACCTCCCCTCAACTGCCCCCATTTACATCCTCAACCTCCAAAACATCTCCCTCACCCATCATCCACTCATTTCCCTACAATGACTCCCCCACTCACACCCTCTCATCAACCCCCCTGTCACATTCTCTCACCCTATACTCACACATGCTCTTACATCACTTACTCATCTCCCCAATTCACCTCCCCAGAACTCAGCACTCTATTTAACCACCTACACTCACTCTTATGGATCAGACCAAACCCCTTGCAAAGATATCAATGAGGTAACCTTGACCCTAACGTTTATCTTATTTAAAAGCAAGTGTAGGGTACTTTGTTTCAGCTACAATAATATTTGGTCACACTACTTAGCTTTAAGCAAAACACAGTTTATTCTTAACTTACAGTTAAAATGCAAACAAGAAGAATTGGTCTAACTTTAACTCTATTGGAAACAATAGATTATTTAACTACTAAACAGTAACTATTCCAACATAGTAACATTCAATAAAGACACCTTGGTAAAGGCTTTATCAGTAAAGCAGAGTGTTTCATATGTGATTCAGGCAGCAGAAAGAGAACCCAGGCTTTTAGCTGTAACAGTAAGCAATGTAACGGCTTCCTCAGCCAACATCAACACCCTAGCAACGTGTGAAAGCTGTTCAGTCAGGATGTTCCTAATGTTCTAATTTTAAAAAAAACAAGGCCTCACAAACCTTTTTGTCTTGGAACAGACCACTCAAATACCTGTCTCTACCTCTCTTCATATCAAAAAAGGTACAACATATAGTTCTTAAAGCCACAGCATCATCACTCTCAGCGTCCATGTAATCACTACTGCACTCACTCACTGCCCCCAACTTAACCCACTCTTGTACACTCCTCTGCATTCTCTCTCACTCTCCCCTACACTTACCCCTCACCGTCCCTGGACTCAATCTTTCACGCTCCATCATACCCTACACTCCCTCCATCATTCTCTCCTACACTCTCCCTCACATACTCCTGTACTCAATCCCTCACTTTCCCCTGTAGTTACACCCTCACCCTCTCCAACACTCCCCCCTCACCCTCCCTTGCACGCACCCCCTCACCCTCCCTTACACTCACCCCCCACACCCTTCTCCTATACTCACTTCCTCAACCCCTCCCCCTCCTCTGACTCTGTCTTGGACTCTGGTTGAATCTTCCTGTTGTTGACACTGTCACAGCTGTACATCTGTTAAATGTGAAAATCATTTTCTCCAACTCACTATATTTTTAATGTGCATCATTTCACTCCTGGAATGTTAATGCCAGGGCATGGCCACTTCGTGAATGGATAGCCAATAAGCAGGGAGGATGAGCACTTGACTGGGTAGGGAGTAGAGCTTTATAGATTAGTGCAGCAATGAGATTACATTTATAATTGAAGGTGTTAAGCAAGGGACTTGGGTCGATGGTGTAGAGTCAATTCCAAAATCTGACTTCAGGTGGGTACTGTAGCTGAAGTGTGATTGCTTAAATAAGAAATGAAAATGTTTGGTAACAACAAAAAGCTCAGTGGAGCCAGGCAATTAAAGCCTCTCTTACTGAAAACTTCTTGCTATTAATTCTTACTGCTCAAAGTAGCAACACTTGTGGAATAAAATCAAAAAGGCAAACGTATGAATAGCCAGACAAAGGAGTGTGTCACCCCCAACAATGTCAGCATGTAGGCTGACAAATAACCATTAGAGGAACAAACAAAAGATTCCAGCAAACAAGAGAATTTGACAAAAAAGGGTAAATTATTATGCTACTGAGCTTAAACAGATACAGAATGCACCAAAGAGCCAGACAAAAAAAAACGATCCAACTGCAACTGCATAGAACAGCAAGTAATGAGCTATGGAAATGAGATCATGAAAGGGAATTAAACAGAATAACTAATGGAAGAGGCATCCACCCATGCTCCTGAACAGCTGGGGCTCAATTAGGAGTGCTCTTACTTCTCAATCAGAGAATTGTGCGGTTATAAGTTTGCTCACTGAGCTGGTAGATTTGTTCTCAAATGTTTCATCACCATGCTAGGTAATATTGTCAGATAGCCTCCGTTGAGTCTCTGGTGTTCTGCCCCGCTTTCTATTTACGTGTCTTGGTCTATTAAGGTGTATTATATCATTTCTCATTCTTTTTCTCAGAGGTTGGCAAATGTGGTCCAAATCGAGGTGTTTATTGGTTTGAATGCCAGGCCTCAAGGAATTTTCTTGCGTGTTTTTGTTTAGCTTGTCCTAGGATAGATGTGCTGTCCCAGTTGAAGTGGTGTCCTTCATTGTCTGTATATAAGGAAACTAGTGATAGTGGGTCATATCTTTTGGAACAATACATCGGACTGACAGGCAGGAAACTAGCCACCAGGATGCATGAGCACCAACCAGCCACCAAAAGGCATGACCAACTATCACCATATCCTTGCTCATAGATGAAGAAGATCTTTAGCTGGGACATTACATCCATCCTAGGACAGGCTAAACAGAGACACTCATGGTAATTCCAAGAGGCCTGGCAGTCAAACTGGAACTCTGTCAATCAACACATCGACTTGGACCCCATTTGCCAACCTCTGAGAAAAAGAATTGGAAATGATATTACCGACCTGAACAGATCAAGCCACATAAATAGAAAGCAGGACAAAGCACAGTGCTTCACTAGATGCTCACTGGTGATATTACATAGCATGGTGATGAAACATCTGAGTACAAACAGCTCAGCTAGCAAACTTACAACCTGAACCTCAATCTGAGCTACGAATCTTATCAAAAATTGCAGAGGATTCTGAGTTTGATCCCCATTTGTGAAACTTGAGTGTAATATCCAGAGGATATTGGTAGTTTTTTGAATGTGCTCCAATCTATTTCTGATCAAAGAGTTTGTATAAGGATTATAATTGTGCACGGTGTTAGCATGGAGTGCAGCACCATCACAGGGTAAAGCAAAGAAGAGTCAGGCAATAATCATTGCAAGAAACACAGTCATATGTAATTAACAAAGCAAAGCCTTTTCTTGTGGGACATTATCATCTGTACAATAAACAGTGATCATACTTGACAGACTGTAATGTGATTTCTACTGTCCTGAGATATGTTAGAATTAGAATTTAGAATTATTGTCACATGTGTTCAAGTATAAAATACAAGATAACAGTGAAATGTGTACCATGCACCACACATGACACCATCTTAGGCTCAAAGTACCTAGATAAAAATTTTAGAAACTAAGATAGATTAGATACAAAAATAGAGAAATAAAGAGAAAAGCTAAAAGTTGTATATTGCAATTCTTCATAATATAAATTATTATAAATTAAGAAGGTGCCACATAA
Organism: Hemiscyllium ocellatum; assembly: GCF_020745735.1. Taxonomy (NCBI): domain Eukaryota; kingdom Metazoa; phylum Chordata; class Chondrichthyes; order Orectolobiformes; family Hemiscylliidae; genus Hemiscyllium; species Hemiscyllium ocellatum. The sequence goes on along the minus strand of NC_083432.1, from coordinate 10,257,512 downwards.
CAGTCAATCAAGAACATAAATGAAAGAAAAAGGAAACTCAAGAACCTTAACTTTTCTCATTGGCAGTGTTCAGTTATTGAGTGGAATTAATGTGGGTGGAGGAGAAAAATTGACAAACCTTCCATTCTCCTAACTCAATATGGGCCAGGACTGTATTAGATTATGGGAGGGTTACATTGTGGAAAGAGACCATTTGACATATTGCTGCTGTGTTAGATGTCCACTAAGAGCAATGCAGCTAGCCAGGTCTTTATTTGTAATTGCGCAATTTTTCTCTCTTTAGGTATTAATTCAATTCCAATTTCAAAGGCAGACTGAATCCACCTCTGCCACACTCGGAGGCAGTGTGCTCCAGATTCTAATGACTTGCCCTGCCAAATGTTTTCATCATGAGCCTCTTGGTTCCTTTGCTATTCAGCTCACATTGGTGTCTTTCTTCTAGACTTATGCTATTGTAAAAGTTTATTTACTGCCAACTCTGTCTAGATCCTTTATGATTCTAGACACTTCCATTAATCTCCTCTTAACCTTCTTTTCTCTTGGAAGGATAATACCACCTTCTCCAAACTAGGTACTTAAACAAGCTCCCTCCTGTTTCGAATCAGGAATTTTTTCTATACCCTCTCTAAATCTAAAATACAATATGACAGGAATTGGACACAATGCACATGTGACTTCAATTATTCCTCACTCATGTTATAATCATAGAGTCAGAGATGTACAGCATGAAAACAGACCCTTCAGTCCAACTCATCCATGCTGACCTCCTAAGTTAACCTAGTCCCATTTGTAAGCACTTAGCCCATAGCCCTCTAAATCCTTCTTATTCACATTTCTATCCAGATGCCTTTTAATAACAGATGCTGTAAATGTGCCAGCCTCCTTCACTTCCTTGGGCAGCTTATTCCATACATGCACTACCCTCTGCATGAAAAAAATTGCCCCTTAGGTCCTTTTTAAATTTTTCCCCTCTCATCCTAAACCGATGAACACTAGTTCTTGACCCTCCCACCCCACAGAAAAGATTTTGTCTATTTACCCTATCCATGCCTATCATGATTTTATAAACCTCTATCAAGTCACCCCTTAGCAACGCTCCAGGAAAACAGCCCCAGCCTTTTCAGTGTCTCCCTATGGCTCAAATCCTCCAACCATAGCAACATCCTTATAAATAGTAATGGTGATGACTAGCACGAGGGTACATATCTTTAAATTGTGAGGTGATAGATATAGGACAGATGTCAGAGGTAGTTTCTGTACTCAGAGAATAGTAGGGGCATGGAATGGCTTGCGTGCAACAATAGTAGACTTGCCAACTTTAAAGGCATTTAAATGGTCATTGGATACACATATGGATGAAAATGGAATAGTGTAGGTGAGATGGGCTTCAGACTGGTGTCACAGGTCGTCGCAACATCGAGGGCTGAAGAGCTTGTACTGCGCTGTAATGTTCTATGTTCTAAATCTTTTCTGAACTCTTTCAAGTTTCTCAACATCCTTCTGATAGGAGGGAGACCAGAATTATACACAATATTCCAAAAGTGGTCTACCCGACATCCTGTACAGCCGCAACAAGATCTCCCAATTCCTATAATCTAATGCTCTGTCCAATGAAGGAAAACATACTAAATGCCTTCTTCACTATTAAATCAACCTCTGACTCCACTTTCAAGGAACTATGAACCTGCACTCCAAGGTCTCTTTGTTCAGCAACACCTTGCCATTAAGTGTATAAATCCTGTTCTGATTTGCTTTTCCAAAATGCAGCACCTCACATTTATCTAAATTGAACTCCATCTGCCACCTCCTGACCCATTGGACCATCTGATCAAAGTCTTGTTGTACTCTGAGGTAACCTTTTTCGCTGTCCATGACACTTCCAATTTTAGTGTCAACTGCAAACTTACTAACTATACCTCCTATGTTCACATCCAAGTCATTTATATAAATGACAAAAAGCAATGGACCCAGCACCAATCCTTGTGGTCACAGGCCTCCAGTCCTGGAGCAACCCTCTACCTTGATCTTCTACCTTTTGAGCCTGTTCTCCCTGCATTCCATGAGATCTAACCTTGCTAATCAGTCCACCATGAGGAAATGTGTTGAATTGCTTACTGAAGTCCATTTTGATCATGCCCACCACTCTGCTCTCACCAATCCTCTTCATTTCTTAAAAAAACTCAATCAAGTTCGTGAGACATGATTTCCCACTTGCAAAGCCATGTTGACTATTCCTAATAAGTCCTTGCCTTTACAAATATATGTAAATCCCATTTCTCAGGGGTCCCTCCAACAACTTGCCCACCACTGATGTCAAACTTACTGGTCTATAATTCCCTGGCTTTTCCTTACCAGCTTTCTTAAGTAGTGGCACCACATTAGGATTCTGAGGGATAGCATTTATGACCATCTGGAAGAGCATGGCTTGATTAAATGCAGTCAACACGGCTTTGTGAGGGGCAGGTCATGCCTCACAAACCTTATCGAGTTCTTTGAGGATGTGACTAGAAAAGTTGATGAGGGTCGAGCTGTGGATGTGGTATATATGGACTTCAGCAAGGCATTTGATAAGGTTCCCCATGGTAGGCTCATTCAGAAGGTCAGGAGGAATGGGATGCAGGGGAACATAGCTGTCTGGATACAGAATTGGCTGGCCAACAGAAGACAGCGAGTGGTAGTAGAAGGAAAATATTCTGCCTGGAAGTCTGTGGTGAGTGGTGTTCCACAGGGCTCTGTCCTTGGGCCTCTATTGTTTGTAAGTTTTATTAATGACTTGGATGAGAGGATTGAAGGATGGGTCAGCAAGTTTGCAGATGACACAAAGGTTGGAGGTGTCGTTGACAGTATAGAGGACTGTTGTAGGCTGCAGCGGGACATTGACAGGATGCAGAGATGGGCTGAGAAGGTGGCAGATGGAGTTCAACCTGGATAAATGCGAGGTGATGCATTTTGGAAGGTTGAATTTGAAAGCTGAGTACAGGATTAAGGATAGGATTCTTGGCAGTGTGGAGAAACAGAGGGATCTTGGGGTGCAGTTACATAGATCCCTTAAAATGACCATCCAAGTGGACAGGGTTGTTAAGAAAGCATATGGTGTTTTGGCTTTCATTAACAGGGGGATTGAGTTTAAGAGTCGTGAGATCTTGTTGCAGCTCTATAAAACTTTGGTTAGACCGCACTTGGAGTACTGCGTCCAGTTCTGGTCACCCTATTATAAAAAAGATGTGGATGCTTTGGAGCGGGTTCAGAGGAAGTTTACCAGGATGCTGCCTGGACTGGAGGGCTTATCTTATGAGGAGAGGTTGACTGAGCTTGGACTTTTTTCATTGGAGAAAAGGAGGAGAAGAGGGGACCTAATTGAGGTATACAAGATAATGAGAGGCATAGATACAGTCAATAGCCAGAGAGTATTTCCCAGGGCAGAAATGACTAACACAAGGGGTCATAGTTTTAAGTTGGTTGGAGGAAAGTGTAGAGGGGATGTCAGAGGCGGGTTCTTTACACAGAGAGTTGTGAGAGCGTGGAATGCGTTGCCAGCAGCAGTTGTGGAAGCAGGGTCATTGGGGGCATTTAAGAGACTCCTGGACATGCATATGGTCACAGAAATTTGAGGGTGCGTACATGAGAATCAGTGGTCGGCACAACATCGTGGGCTGAAGGGTCTGTTCTGTGCTGTACTGTTCTATGTTCTATGTTCTATTACCAGGCTTCCAGCACCTCATCTGAGACGATGGATGATAGAAATAGCTCAGCAAGGGGCCCATCAATCACTTCCCGAGCTTCGCACAGAGTTCTAGTGTACACCTGACCAGGTCCTGGGGATTTATCTACTTCTATGTGTTTTCAGACATTCAGACATTTCACACTCCTCCTCTGTAATATGAACATTTTTTAAGATGTCACAATCTATTTCCCCACATTCTGTATCTTCCCTGTCCTTCAAAATACTGTCATGTCAGCTTTTTGCCCTCCTTTAAACTCTTTTAAGGATTCACTCGATCTCTGCTGTCTATACTTAACAAATGCTTGATTCCTTTTCTTAACCAAAGCCTCAACTTCTCTACGCATCCAGCAGTCCCTATACCTGCAAGCCTTTCCTTTCACCCTAACAGGAGTATGTTGTCTTTGGAGTCTCGTTATCTCATTTTTGAAGGCGTCCCCATTTTCCAGAGGTCCCTTTATCCATGAACATCTGCCCCTAAACAACATTTGAAAATTCTTGCCTAATAATTGGCCTTTTTCTAATTTAGAACTTCAATTTTTAGATCTGGTCTATCCTTTTCCATCAATGTTTAAAACTAATAGAATTATGGTTGCTGCCCCAAAGTGCTCCCTGACTGATCCCTCATTCACTTGCCCTACCTTCTTTCCTATGAGTAGGTCAAGTTTTGCAACTCCTCTCGTCGGAACATCCTCATACTGAATCAGAAAATTTTCTTGTATACACCCATCAAATTCCTCTCCATCGAAACCCTTAACACAATGGCAGTCCCAGTCTGTTTGGAGCATTAAAATCCCCTGCTATAACCACCCTCTTATTCTTTCAGATAACTGAGATCTCCTTAAATATGTGTTTCTGAATTTCCTGCTGACTATTGGAGGAGTATATAATACAATCCCAATAAGGTGATCTTCCTGTTCCTATTTCTCAGTTCCACTAGAATAGCTTCCCTGGATGTATTCCCAAGAATATTCTACCTAAATACAGCTCTAATGCTGTTCCCGATCAAAAGGGGCTACTACCCCTTCTCTCTTGGGCCTCTTTCTATCCTTGCTATAGCACTTGTATCTTGAAACATTACATTGTCAGTTTTATCTATCATTAAGCCACACCTCTGTAGTTACTATGATATCCTCATCCCACGTTCCTAACCATGTGTTGAGTTCATCAGCCTTCCCTGCTCGGCCTTTTGAATTGAAATGTTTGTTCTTTGCTTTGTTCCTTCCAGCCCTGATAGTTTGACTCACTCCATTTCCCAACTGTACCAGTCTCAGATGGTTAGAATGTTCTCAAAGGGGCATGGGACCAGCAGGAGATCATTGTAGACATTGGAATTAATGACTTTGGAAGGGAAAAGAATAAAATTCTGAAGGAAGAATGCAGGCAGTTGGGCAAGAATTTAAAAAGGAGGATCTCGAGTATAATAATACCTGGTTTACTCCGGGTGCCAAGAGCTATTGAGGGTAGGAATAGGAGGATAGAGCAGATGAATGTGTGGCTGAGGAGCTGATGCAGGGGAGAAGGGTTCACATTTTTCTTTCATTGGAATCTCTTCTGGGAGGGAAATGACCTACACAAGAAGGATGGATTGCACCTGAATTGGAAGGGCTCTAATATACCGGCAAGATTACACTTAAAAACTATGCACTTAACTGTTCCTGCGCTACCACAGAGTTTTCTCCAAGGATAGTTATGAATTTCTCTGATTGTTAATTTTTCTTAAATGTACTCCTACAAGAGATACTTGAACTCCAGCAGCAAAGGCAGTAACTGTGCAGACCCACTGCTGTGTCAGTCAACAGTATAGTTTTTTCTCTCTGATAATGTGGTCAATGCCTTTGTTTTCCTCCTTTTTAAAGTGACGATGTTTTGATCTTTTTTCCACCAAAGTTCCAAAACACTGCAACAGTATAAAACAGTAACTGCTGCTCCTGGAATTCAAGAAAATCACCTCCAACGCCTAAAATACATTTAAAAAGGAGCAGCTCTTACACCACTTTTTCCCATCTTCCATCTTGAATTACCCAGAATCCCTTCCTCTGTTCTGCAAAGATCCATGATAATTTTTTTGCTTTTGTACTGAACGTTTCTATTTATAAGGAACAGGATAAAGACTTCAAGATATGCTTTATAACCATTTCCTCTGCCTACCATGCCACCTTCAATGAACTGATCATACGTATGCACAATCTCCATGTTCCTGTGCCCTCTTTACAATTATACTATATAGTCTCTCCTTATATTTCCTACCAGAATGTTGCACAAAACATGAAATCAACATCTAAGTTTAAAACTTGAGAGGTCTTTTCAGAAGTTTAATAAAGTGAGGAAAAAGCTTTTCTTGAATCTTTTAGTATATGTGCTTAAGCTTTTGTATCTTTTGTCTGACAGAAGAGGATGGAAGAGAATTATGTTGGCTGTCTTATCAAGGAAACAAGAAATGCCGATAGAGTCAACGGATGGAAGGTTGGCTTGTGTGATGGACTGGGCTGTGTTCATAATTCTCTATAGTTTCTTATGGTCCTGAGCAGAGCAGTTGCCATATCAGGCCGTGATGCATTCAGGTAGAATACTTTCCATGGGGTATCCATAAAAATTGGTAATAGTCTTTATGATTAGATTAGATTGCCTAAAGTGTGGAAACAGGCCCTTCAGCCCAACAAGGTCACACCGACCCTTCGAAGAACAACCCACCCAGGCCCATTCCCCTGCATTTACCCCTGCAACCTAACACTACGGGCAATTTAGCATGGCCAATTCACTTAACCTACACATCTTTATGATATGATCTGCTTGTACTGCACCCAAAAGAGAAGGCAGATGAACTCAGGGCATGGTTAGGAACATGGGACTGGGATATCATAGCAATTACTGAAACATGGCTCAGGGATGGGCAGGACTGGCAGCTTAATGTTCCAGGATACAAATGCTACAGGAAGGATAGAAAGGGAGGCAAGAGAGGAGGGGGAGTGGTATTTTTGATAAGGGATAGCATTACAGCTGCGCTGAGGGAGGATATTCCTGGAAGTACATCTAGGGAAGTTATTTGGGAGGAACTGAGAAATAAGAAAGGGATGATTACCTTTTGGGATTGTATTATAGACTCCCTAATAGTCAGAGGGAAATTGAGAAACAAACTTGCATGGAGATCTCAGCTATCTGTTAGAATAATAGGGTGGTTATGGTCGGGGATTTTAACTTTCCAAACATAGACTGGGACTGCCATAGTGTTAAGGGTTTAGATGGAGAGGAATTTGTTAAGTGTGTACAAGACAATTTTCTGATTCAGTATGTGGATGTACCTACTAGAGAAGGTGCAAAACTTGACCTACTCTTGGGAAATAAGTCAGGGCAGATAACTGAGGTGTCAGTGGGGGAGCACTTTGGGGCCATGACCATAATTCTATTCGATTTAAAATAGTGATGGAAAAGAATAAACCAGATCTAAAAGTTGAAGTTCTGAATTGGAGAAAGGCCAATGTCTCTGGAGATGGAAATGGAGAGGTCAAGAAAGGGTAAGGAGGTGTCTGAGATGGACTAAGCAAATTTGACGGTGGGATGGATGTTGCGGGCGAAGTCAATGAACTTCTCCAATTTCAGCCTGGGTGCAGGATGCTGCACTGATGCAGTCATTGTGGACATTGAAATACAAGATGTTTTGCCTCTTAAGCATTTTGAACAACCTTAATGCCAAATGCTAAGTGGCATGGACCATATGGATAAATTGACCTTCTTCTGCATTGTAGCAATTCTGTCAGCAAGACATATCCAATGATCTTGAGCCAACAGCAGCTGTGGAAGCCAGTGAGAGGTGGACGGCAACGGTTTGTGTAAGACATTCCAGATCCTGTAAGATAACTTACCCCTTATCAGAATGAATTTGGAATACCTATAAAAGTCATTGTTAGCAGAAGCTAAGCCATCGTACCAAGGTTTGGGTGATTTGACCCCCTCCAGTTGTTGATTAGGCACACATGGGAACAGATTAAACCAGAAGATTAGCCAGGGCATCCGCATTTTACTTCTTGTCTCCTAGGCCCCAAACACCCTTTACAGATGAATCTGTGATTTATGTGCATTCCTTTTAATCTAATTTGCTATTGCTGCTTGTAGTTTGGTCTCCCCTACATTGGGGACCAAAAGCAGACCGGACAACTGCTCAAACCTGCTCCTAGACCTCCACTAGAACAACTAGACAAGCTTATCATACTCACAGTTCTCCACTTCATTCAATCACTTCCTTCCAATGACCCAGGTTTCCTTGAGACTTTACAGCATCTTTGCATTGGTATGTTTGGTCTGGCCCAGCTTGGGATTCCTTTAAATTACTTCAGCAGTGGCCCAGGACCCTTTTCAGTGGCTGTTTTCATCAGAGTCAGTCTGGGCCTCATGGTAGGTCCAGCCCAGGATTCCATCCTTGAGCCCAGAGCCATGAAATGGACGAAGTGGACTTTGTCTTAAATTTGTTTTGTTTTAAGGAAGGACTGTATTCTGAACTTGTTATTTCTTTATTTTTTTCTAATTTATTACTGTGAGTAAGTGCTTCTAAAAGTCTGTAATGCTGTTTTTTTTTTACTTTTGACTTTTCAGAACACCGTGCTCCTACACGCAAGAATGATCCCAAGCTTCCAGTGGCTTGTCATTTTAATTCTTGCTTTCACATTGGCATCTCTGTCCTCAACCTGCTGCACTGTTCCAGTGAGATTTAGAGTCAGCTTCAGGAACAGCTCCTTATCTTTCAGTTAAGTACCTTACAGCATTGTGGACTCAATACTGAGTTCAGCAATTGTAAACCACAAGCTCTTCCTCGATTTCTCTCCCCTTTCTTTGTTTGTTCTAGCATCTTTCTTAGGTGCTTTGTTGAACCATTGTTGAATAAATGACTGTAAATATTAACTTTACTGGAGTACAATGTGCAGTTCTGTCTGCCTGTTCTAGAAAGGAATATTATTAAACTGTAGAGGGTTCAGAAAAGATTTACCAGAATGTTGCTGGGAATGGGGGGCTTGCAATGTAAAAATATATTGAAAAGAAATACAAGTCCACTGAAGTTTAGGAGTTTGAGGGGTGACTTTATAGAGGTTTATAATATTCTGAGGTGCATAGATAAGGTGAATAACAAGGGTCTTTTCCCTAGAGTAAGGGAGTTCTTGGGGGCATATTTTTAAAGGGAGCGGAGAAAGATTTAACAAGGATATGAGGGGCAACTATTTTACAAAGAGAGTGGTTCGAGTGTGAAATGAACTGCCAGAGGAAGTGGTGGATGCAGGTATAGTTACAACATTTAAAATAAGCACATGAATAGGAAAGATTTGGAAGGATGTGGGCCAAACACAGGCAGGCAGTACTAGTTTAGGTTGGGAACATGGTGGGCACGGACCAGTTGGACTGACGAGTCTGTTCCTGTGCTGTATAACTTTATGACTCTATGACTTCATTCTCTTTGATCCTGGAGTGTGTGTGTTCTCTCACCGCAGAACAATGTATATTGCTACTTGGCAAATGGGAAAGGATGAATCTCCCCTATTGAAATGCTCATCATTCATGATGTGTTGATCCTCATCTGTCATTGAATTTGCAATCTGTCACAAATTTTACTTTTGTCCTTTGTCACCCAGCCCTTGCTCAAAACTGATAACACCCCTAGCTTTTCTCAGTTCTGATGAAAGGTTGCAGGCTGAAACATTATTAGGTTTTTCATGCATTTTTCTTTCTATTTAAGACAGGTGTTATGTTAGCCTGAAATAAGGATGGCATGATGGCATTGCTGCCTCACAATACCAGGATTTGACTCCACCCCTGGGTGACTGACAGCCTTTTGCACATTCTCCCTGTGTTTGCATGGGTTTCCTCTGGATGGTCTAATTTCCTCCCACATTCACAAAAATGTGCAAGTTAGATGGATTGGATGCTAAATGTGCATGTGATGGAGATAGGATAGAATGCTCTTCAGAGGATCAGTATTGACTTGATTGGCCAAATGGCCTCTTTCAGCTTAAGTCTGAGACGATAAGTGAGTCATGATTAACCTTCACGCCTGGCAACCAAAAAGAGCTACTAATGTATCACAAGATACCCACAAATCCATAGGATAGACGGGCACAAATCCACTCCAATGCCCATGAAGATGGTTCCTGGATTGGAATAGATTATTTCTCCTTGTTTCCCGTTTCATAACATGTCATGGACACTTTTAATTCAGTCTTCAGCTTTAGAAGGCACTGCTGAATAGTTCTAGCAGTGGATCTCAATGCACTAGACAATCCTTTAAGTTGTTCTGAAGGAAGGGGACATATCACTTTATGACAATCCAATGGAATGGCAGAGTAAATGATTCGAGCTGCAAAATTTCTAACTGTGAAGTATTGTCAAACAAAACATAATACACACATAACTATGTTGCTTCTTACAGTGATAGTGCTGAGTGTGTGTGTTCTCTCACCGCAGGTGAGAGAACAATGTATATTGCTACTTGGCAAATGGGAAAGGATGAACCTCCCCTATCATTCCTCATCGAAACCCTCATCATTCATGATGTGTTGATGAAGATGAACAATGCCTAGACAGACTTGTGAGTAGCAGATTGCCAAACCAAACATAAGACATGAAGTTCCAATATAATACCCAGGAGCTGATACATGGAATCCAACAGATATTGTCAGCAAATGAACACAGAAGAGAATTTATTAAATACAAATGCTTGTCCAGATAGATACCAAGTCAGAACAATCAGAAACTCAACTTGAACATGGCCCAAGATATAACAAACAAGATGTGGAGATGCTTTTATTTTGCAACATAAAAGCAGCTCTAATCAGGATTTTAAAAATTTTCATCTAACTATATCTAGATGAATAGGCTAAATGCTGATGCCTTTCTGAGGCTTGCAAATATATTGTAGTGAGTCAACATGCAGACATAATGGGGTGATCTTACAGGTACTGGAGTCTTGACATCTTGCTCCAAGCTCTGGTGACTAAAAGCTTTCTCAGTGCCTTTGAACTTTCATAATCAATGCAAGCGCTTAGGGTATTAGAGGTGAAGCCGCTCTGATCAGCTCAACTCATGATCAGACTGTCATAAGAAGTGCAGTTTCTTATTATTGCGTACTTACTGTGCTAGAGGTGAAGCCTGACCAGGTTGACAAGTCTATTGAGGAAATTACTTAGTCTTGTTTGAAGTTTTATTTTTACGTGAATTCATGGTGAGGCTGCCAGTTTCCACTGTCCCACGGCACTCTCTCAAGCTGAACAGTCAGCCTATATTGATATGATGATACAAACAACCTTGCTTATTTTACTTAGATTACATGCAGCACTTAAGTCAAGATAGAGAAAAGATAGAGATAGAAAAGTCATGATAGAGAAAAGCACAGTGTAGCTACTCCCTTTGTTCCCCATGTTGCTGAAGGACAGAAAGACTGACAAGTTTGATATATGCTCTTTATATTTTATCAAACTATAATGACACAACCTCAGTCTTAATCTCCAGCAGTACATTTCCACTACAGCTTGCGAGGCTGACAGTCAGGTCATCTTTAACCTTGGTCAAGTATCCCATCATGCAGCAGAATTTCATGTTCTTACTACTTCCACAAGCCTGTCCAAGTGAGGCAGCTCTACCGACAGACACTAGGAAGTCTGAGCAAAGCCGGCAAATGGAACTGAAGTCAATGTTCTGAGGAAAGGTCACTGGACCTGAAACATTGACTCTGCTTTCTCTTCACAAATGCTGCCACACCTGCTGAATTTTTCCAGCAATTTCTGTTACAGAATTCAATATTGGCTTTAACTCAAAAGGCCATGTTTTGTGGTTGTGTCCTTGCCTGTAAGTGTACTGTCCATTTGTTGTGATAAAAGATTAGCGGGCTGACGGTACAGGAGTGCTGAGTAGTGCTGCTTCGCCCATCTGCCCACCCAAAGGTTTCATACCATTTGGTCAGGGATTTACTCAGTAATGAGAAAGGATCGGCCGAAGTTACATGTCCTTCCTGAAACAGATGCATAGTCTGCGATGGAGGATCGCCCTCCAGGTTCGGTCATGTTCTGACATTCCCCTTCCTTCCCTGGCCTTTCTCCTCACCCTCCACATGGTAACTGCCAGTTTGGTCCCAGTGAGATCAATCCAACTAGCCAGAACTACTCCAGTTGCACATTTCCTGTCAACCCTACTGCAATATCGGTGGTGGTCACCATATCTGGTGGTGCTGCTTGGGGAGAATTGCCAGCCTCTGATTGGCTAACAGGTTTCTGGGGTGGGATCCAGAGTCTGAAGGGTGAAAGCCTTGCATCTACTCAATTAATGACTAATCAGGAATTTTCCTCCCTGTGTGCAGTTGCCTAGGGGACAGCCAGGCTGCCACCCAACTTTCTCATTGAGATGGCAGGGGCTATCAGATCTATGTTGACCAGAGCAGACATGTTGGGCTCAATGACCTTCTTCTGTGCTGTAAATGACAGTGAGTATATGAGATTGCAATATCTTGTTATGTCCAACCATTTGTTCAATTCCCACTTTTAGTTTCTTCTTTACATCTGTCCACATTTGCATTTGAATTAAACCAGTAATTAAGAAATGTTCCTGCAAAATGATAGATTCTATTTTTAATACTTTAAATAGAGGAAAAAGTAATTTAAATGGCAATAATGGCAATACCTATGGAATTCTCTAGCACAGAATACTGCATCATTTCTGGTCTCCCTGCTGTAGGGAAGATGTTAAATTTGAAAGGGTTCAGAAAAGATTTACAAGGATGTTGCCAGCATTGGTGGGTTTAAGCTATAGGAAGAGGCTGAATAGGCTGGGCTATTTGCCCGGGAGTATCGGAGGCTGAGGAGTGACCTTACAGAAAAAAATAAGCACATGGATGATTTTGGGATAGTAGATGGATGAGCTGAGAATAGTTTACAGGTCAGCGCAACATAGAGGGCCGTATTGTTCTGCGCTGTATTGTTCTATGTTCTATGATCTATAAGATCACGACGGACATGGATATGGTGAATAGTCAAGGTCTTTTTCCCAGAGTAGTGGAATCTAAAATTAGAAGGCATAAGTTTAAGGTGAAGGGAAAGATTAAAAAGGAGCACCCTTTTTCATGCAGAGGGTGGACATGTATTGAACGAGCTGTCGAGGACGTGGTGGAGGCAGGCACAATTGCAACATTTAGAAGGCATCTGGATGGGTACATGAATAGGAAGGGTTTAGAGGGATTTGGGCCAAATGCTGGCAAATGGGACTAGGCTAATTTAGGCTAAGGTAGGTTCATTCAGAAAGTAAGGAGGCATGGGATACAGGGAAGCCTGTCTAACTGGACACAGAACTGGCCGGCCCATTGAAGACAGAGGGTGGTGGTAGATGGAATGTATTCAGCCTAGAGCTCGGTGACCAATGGTGTTCTGCAGAGATTGACTCTGGGATGTCTGTTCTTTGTGATTTTAAAAAATGACTTGGACAAAGAAGTGGCAGGGTGGGTTAGTCAGTTTGCTGATGACACAAAGGTTGGTGGAGTTGTGGACAGTTTGAAGGGCTGTTAAAAGTTGCAATGAAACATTGACAGGATGAAAAACTGGGCTGGTAAGTGGCAGATGGAGCTCAACCTGGAAAAGTGTGAAATGATTCACTTTGGAAGGTCGAATTTGAATGTAGAATATAGCGTTAAGAACAGGATTCTTGGCAGTGTGGAGGAACAGAGGGATCTTGGGGTCTATGTCCATAAATCCTTCAAAGTTGCTACCCAAGTTGTTAGGTTTGTTAAGAGGGCATACGATGTGTTGGCTTTTATTAGCAGAGGGATTGAGTTTTAGAGCCATGAGGTTAATCTGCAGCTCTGTAGAGCCCTGAGTAGACCACACTGGAATATTGTGTTCAGTTCTGGTCGCCTCTTTATAGGAAAAATGTGGAAGCTTTAGAGAGGGTGCAGAGGAGATTTATCATGATGCTGCTTGGACTGGAGGATGTGTTTTATGAAGAAAGATTGAGAGGGCTAGGACTTCTCTCATTGGAGCGAAGAAGGATGAGAGGTGACTTGATCGAGGTATACAAGATGATGAGAGGCATTGCCAGAGATTTTTTTCCCATTGTGGAAATGTCAATCATGAGGGGGCATACTTACAAGGTAATTGGAGGAAGATTTAACGGAGTTGTCAGAGGTAAGTTCTTTCCTCAGCGAATGGTGGATACATGGAATGCACTGCCAGCAGTGGTAGTAAGAGGAACATTTAAGCAACTCTTGGATAGACACATGAAAGTTAGTACAATGAGGGGTTGTGTAGGTAGTTTGATCTGAAAGCAGGAGGGCTGGCAAAACATCGATGGCCAAAGGACCTGTACTGTGTTGTACTGCTCTGTGTTCTATGTTCTATGTGCTATGATATCTGGTCGGCATGAATGAGTTGGATCAAAAGGTCTGTTCCTGTGCTGTACAGCTCTATGACTTTATGAGACAGTGGTTGAGGCCAAAACATTGAATGTTTTCAAGAAGAAGTTAGGTATAGTTCTTAGAGATAAAGGGATCAAAGGGGGAGAGCAGGAAGAAGGTAGCGAGTTAGATGTTCAGCCATGATCTATTAAATTGTTGCATCTGGTGTATGGATAAACCCAAACAATTAATAAATTATTATTTAATACCAAATAAGTTATAAAGGTCTGTCTGTCCCCCGTTCTGACTGAGGTTGTAATGAGGTGGGTTTTGAGCCTAACTCTGCCTTCTCAGTTTGGATATTACCAATTCATAATCACCTTCATTCCTGCAGCAGGTGTGTGCTGTACTTTGATCAGTTTTATAATTTCTGTGAAACTCTCCAAGGACAAACCTTTTTCAGAGAAAAGTTAGCCTTTCCTTTTGGGATACAGCTGTTTGTAATGTTATTGATCTTTGTGAGCTCAACAGCATTTAATATTAATTATCTCCCTTTGTTGTTATAGCAACACTGAATGTCATTCCTGACATACTACAATGTTTTAATGACACGAGTACATTAGATGACAGAGAGGCATACACACACTGATGTTGGAATGCACCCAACTAGTTGTAGGCAACTATTCACATCACTGCCATTTCTGGAAGGGGACACTGGTGACATTTGTGACTCAGCACCCAACCCAAAGATCCACTGCTAATCAGTGGGCTATTGTCAGACCTTGAATGTTCTGCCTAAAGAATTGAATCGATCCAACCAATGAAAACAGAGCTGATGCACAAGTAGTTCCAAATATAGAGTAAAAGTTGGGAATTTGGTGAGAGTGGAAATTCGTTGCCGGAGAGTTTTAGCCCCAATTCCCATTCCTCTAGAGTTGTGAATATTAAAATATTTCTCGACAGTTTCAGAGATTAATATAAATGAATCTGAAGAAAACAAAAAGAAACTTGCAAAAATAACAATATAAAAAGTACAGATGAAAATATGGCAGTTACTCTGCGCCTGGAATGTAGAACATGGGCGTTTGTAGGTAATAAAATTGTTCCAAGCAAACATCTGTTGAAAAAAAATGGGGATTTTCATAACTGATCCTATTCAATACATACTTATTATTGTGAGAATTAGAATAATGATTGTGAGCAATATAGAATATAATTAAATATAATATGGGAAAATGTGTGGCTATGTACCTTGGCAGGAAAAATAGAAGAGCTGAATATTATTTAGATGGGGAAAGAATGATGAAGCTACTTTACAGAGGGATTTGGGGTTCCTCATGCACATATCACAAGATAGTAGCATCCAAGTTCAGTGGCTAGGAGAAAGTAAGGATGACAGATGCTGGAGATCAGTCAAAAATATGGCGCTGGAAAAGCACAACATTTCAGGCATAAGCCCTCCTGATGAAATGTCAGCTCTCCTGCTCTTCGGATGCTGCCAGACCCGCTGTGCTTTTCCAGTGCTACCCCTTTTGACTCCAGGTCCAGTTGCTAATAGGAACAACAAGTGGAATGTTAGCTTTTATTTTGAATGCAATAGAATATTAAAAACAGGGAGCTAGTTCCAAAGAACAGTCTTTGGTATTAAAACATTAACTCTGTTTCTCTTTCCACAGATGCTGCCATCTTGCTGACTTTGTGCATCGTTTTGTTTTCATTATAAAAATAGAGAGGCTTTGGTGGAACTGTATATGTCAGAATACTGAAATATCTGGAATACTTTGGCCTACTTATCTAAGGAAAGATATATTGATATTGGAGACAGTCTAGAGAAGGTTCACTAGGTTTACATGAAGGGATTTTCTTATGAGGAGAAGTTGATTAGGTTTGGCTCATAGTGTTGGAATTTAGAAGAATGAGAGGAGACTTTATTGAAGCAAATAAGATTCTTAGGGGTCTTGACAGAGTACATATAAAGAAGCTATTTTCTTTTGTTGGAGAGGCTAGAACCAGAGGGCACAATCAGAAAGTATCTTAAACAGGTTGCCCATTTAAGATAGACATAAGGAGGGACTTTTTTTTATCTCAGAAGTCTGTGAATCTGTGGAATATTTTATCACAGAGGGCTGGCTCATTAAGTGTAATGAGCACCACGGTGGCTCAGTGGTTAGCACTGCTGCTTCACAGCACCAGGGACCAGGGTTTGATTCCAGCCTCGGGCAACTCAGGTGGAGTTTGCACATTCTCCCTGTGTCTGTGTGGGTTTCCGCCCACAGTCCAAAGATGTGCGGGTCAGGCTACTCTAAATTGCCCTTGGTGTTATGTGCATTGTCAGAGGGAAATGGGTCAGGGTGGGTTACTCTTCAAAGGGTTGGTATGGATTTGTTGGGCCAAAGGACCTGTTTCCACACAGTAGAGAATCTAATCATAATCAATGCTAAGAGAAACAGTTTTTCAATCAGGAAGGGTATCAAGGTTTTAAGTGAAAAGGCAGTGGAATTGAGGATTTTCAGAATAACCTATTATTCTCATTGAATGGAGGAGATTTGATGGGCCAAATGGTCTACTTTTGCCCCTATATCTTATTGTTTATAGAATACAGACCAAAGTAAATTGGAAGAGAAAGATCATCTGTCAGTGGGGAAGAGAAGGAGGAGGAGCACAGAAGGAGATAGTTGCAGAGAACTCAATAATTAGGCAGGGAGATTGCACCCATTATAAACAGGGTGGAAAGTTTCGTTTGGTTTATTGCCTATTTGGAGCCAGAGTGAGCAACATTTTAAATGAACTTCAAGAAGGAAGCTCAGGGTTCAACCACTGGGACTGTCTACACAGGGAATATGAGGCAGGAAGTCCTCTCAGAGAGCATCTTGATCTAAGAGTTAAATTAATGAACAGAATTTCAAAGATTGTCATCTCTAGATTGTAAATCGGTATGGGGATAAATAGACTGGGACAATGAGCAAGTGGCTGCAGAACTCATAAATTAGGAATCCATTTCCTGGGTCATTGCCACCACAGGGACCTGTACGGGGCTGTGCTCCTCCTGAATCAGCCTGGCAGGATTGAGAAATAGGGAGTTTGTGGGAACTTTGAACCAGTAGCTGGAGATAGGGTGTGCAGGCAACAATATTATTAATAATAACTGAAATTAAATATCAGTAAAGAGGAGAGCAGCAGTTAGAATTTTAGTTTAGATTTTATTGGCATGTGTACTCAAGTACAGTAATACAATGAAACATGTACAAAGTTGCCAACCTACAGTGCCATCATTGTACACACAACAAAGGGTTAAGAATAAGAAGTAGTGAAATAAACAACCAAAAAGAAAAGGAAACATCCATATATCTTCCTCCTCTCTGCCATTAATTCTCATCACCAGAAAAACAAAGCCAGAAGGTTCATCTTTCAGTCTGTGAATTCTCACCTGCCCCAAGCCCCCCACATAGCTGGGAGGCCACTTTTTCCACCATCGGTTATCCAGGCTTGGCTATTGCCTGGAACTGTGTCGCCTCTGCTGGAACCATGACGCCATTCTTCATAATTTGGAGATGCTGGTGTTGGACTGGGGTGTACAAAGTTACAAATCACACAACACCAGGTTAGTCCAACAGATTTAACTGGAAGCATTAGCTCCTTCTTCAGGTGGTTGTGGAGTGCACAATTGTAAGACACAGAATTTATAACAAAAGTTTACAGTGTGATGTAACTGAAATGATACATTGAAAAATACCTTGATTGTTTGTTAAGTCTCTCATCTGTTAGAAGGACAGATCTTTCATCTTTAAATCACAGAATGTTTTTTAAAAGTTACATTCTCAGGTTAGTTGAGTGCTCAGTGAGACAGGCAAGAAATGGTAAAGTGAAGGAGCCTTGGATGACAAGAGAAGAGGAGCTTCTCTTCAGGAGGAAGAAGGAAGCTTACTTCAGGTTGAGGAAGAAAAGATCTGGCACTCAGATCTGGATTACAGGGTAGCTAGGAAAGAACTCAAAAATGGACTGAGGACAGCTGGGAGGGGGTATGAAAATACCTTAGTGGGAAGGATTAGGCGTTTAAACTTATGTGGGGTATAAGAGAATGATCAGAGAGAGGGTAGGGCCGATCAGAGATAGTGGAGGGTACTTGTGCCTGGCTACTGAAGAGGTTGGTGAAGCCCTAAGTAAGTTTTTTGCTTCAGTATTCACTACAGAGAGGGACCTTGTTGATAGTGAGAAACTTGTGGACCAGATTAATAGACTTCAACTGATTGATATTAAGAAAGTGAATGTGCTGAAATTCTGGGATAGCATCCAGATAGATAAGTCCCCAGGGCCGGACCAAATATATCAAGGTTGCTATGGGAAGTGAGAAATGAGATTTCTGCACCTCTTGCAATGATCTTTGCATTCTCACTCTCCAGGAGAGTAGTACCGGATGTTTGGAGTGATTTGATAAAGTTCCCCATGTAGGGTCATTCAGAAAGTATACAAAATTGGTTGGCCGAAAGAAGACAGTGAGTGGTAGTGGATGGAAAGTATTCTGTCTGGAGATCGGTGACCAGTGGTGTCCCACAGCAATCTGTTCTTGGGCCTCTGCTGTTTGTAGTTTTATAAATGAGTTGGATGAAGAAATGGAAGGGTGGGTTAGTAACTTTGGTGATGTCGCAAAGATCAGTGGTGTTGCAGATAGTGTCAACACTGTTGCACATTACAACAAGACATTGGACGGCATGGTAGCTCAGAGGTTAGCACTATTGCCTCACAGGGTCAGGGACCCTGTTTCAATTCCCACCTCAGTCTACTGTCAGTGTGGAGTTTGTACTTTTTCCCAGTGTCTGTGTGGGTTTCCTCCGGGTGCTTAGGTTGCCTCCCACAATCCAAAGATGTGCAGGTCAGGTGAATTGGTCATGCCAAATTGCCCATAGTGTGAGATACATTAGTCATGGGTAAATGTAGGAGAATGGGTCTGAGTGGGATACTCTTCAGAGGGTCAGTGTGAACTTGTTGGTCCAAATGGCCTGTTTGCACACTGTGAGGAATCTAATCTAATTGACAGGATGCAGAGCTGGGTTGAGAAGTGGCAGATGGAGTTCAACCTGGATAAATATGAAGTGATTCATTTTGGAAGGTCGAATTTGAATGCCGAATATCGGGTTAAAAACAGGATTCTTGGCAGTGTGAAGGAACAGTTGGATCTTGGGTTCGGTGTACATAGGTCCCCCAACGTTTCCATTCAAGTTGATAGGGTTGTTCAGAAGGCCTATGGTGTTTTGGCTTTCATTAACAGGAGGATTGAGTTTAAGAACTGAAGGTTTTGTTACAGCTCTATAAAACCCTGGTTCGACCAACTTGGAATATTGAGTCCAGCTCTGCTTGCCTCATTATAAGAAGGATGTAGATGCTTTAGAGAGGATGCAGAGGAGATTTACCAAGATGCTGCCTGGATTGGAAGCCTTGTCATATGAAAAGAGTTTAAGTGAACTCGGGCTTTTCACACTGGAGTGAAGAAGGAAGAGAAATGACATGACAGAGCTGTACAAGATAATGAGAGGCATAGATAGAGTGCATAGTTAGAGACCTCACTATTAAGAAGGTCCCTCTCTCTCTCATGAATAATGAAGCAAAAAAATTCATTTAGGGACTCCCCTACCTCTTCAGACTCCAGGCACAAGTTTGCTCCACTATTTCTGATTGGCTTTACCCTCTCTCTGATCATTCATCATTCTCTTATTCCTTACATAAGTGTAAAACACTTTTGGGTTTTCCCTAATCCTTCCCACCAAGGCTTTTCGTGCCCCCTCCCAGCTCTCCTCAGTCCACTTTTGTGTTCTTTCCTAGCTACCCTGCAATCCTTTAAAGCTGTGCTAGATCTTTGCTTCCTTAACCTGAAGTAAGCTTCCTTGTTCCTCTTGTCAAGAACTTCCTCTTCTCTTGTCATCCAAGGTTCCTTCACCTTACATTCCTTGTCTGTCTCAGTGGGACAAAGTTATCCAACACTCGCAACAAGTGTTACTGAAACAGCCTCCACATTTCTGTTGTGCACTTCCCGTAGAACAATTGTTCCTAATTTATACTCCATAGTTCCTGTCTAACAACAATATAATTTCTCTTCTCCCAATTAAATACCTTCCATTACTGCTGTTGCTATCCCTCTCCATGGCTGTGACACAGGTGAAACAGTTTTGGTCACTGTCACCAAAATGCTCTCCCACTGAGAGATCGGTCACCTGGCCTGGCTTGTTGCCTCAGCACCAAATCCAATATGGCCTCCTCCCTAGTTGACCTAACTTACCTCTAACTGATCTTCGAGAACTTTCAGATCTTTTGTGATTTTTTTAAAAATGATATTTGATAGCTAGACTATTCTGCAAAATCTTATTTTTGCTGATGGTATGTAAGGCTTTTAGTACATTTTTCTTGGGATCATCCATTACTTGAAAAGTAAAATTGAACAGTTCTATTTGCACAGTTGTAATTCAGCAAAAATATTTTTGGGTGACCAGTCCCCAAGTAAGCTTCTCCCTCTACATATTATTATAGCAAATAAGGAGTAATGACATCACACAAATTTTAGAAATATTTTGGTGCCAGTTTTCAGAAAGAAAATGTGAAAGCCCCTGACAGCTGGACACAGGGAATGGTTATAATATATAATACAATTTTTCTCATTGATTTTAAGCTTCTTTCAGGAAAGCTTTTTAAACTGCTGGGAGGATCATTTATTTGATTTTGCTTTGTTTTAAAAACAAAACAGCAAACTCTCAGTTTATTTCTTTTTACAAAAGAGAAAATCAGAGGCTTTACTGATACAAGTCTGCAGCCTTTAGCCTTACATTTATTTGCAACTTCAACTCTTGTTTTTAAGTATGACTCTGTTAAACATTTCTCTAACTTGAAAGAGCCTAGATTTTAATCAAAAATAAGTTAGCTCTGTCTTGTGGCTGGACAGTTTTTAAACTATCTACAAATCTCTATTGCATTTTGTAGCCAGAGAGGCTGATGCTGCTGTTTATTGAGGTCCAGGGCTTTTGTTCTTTGATCATCAGTTAGGTTTCCAAACATTCACCACCGAGATGTTGGACTCTTATGTTGTGGACAGCTACCAATACTAACTGTGCTGTAGGTTTTCCACCAGCAGAGTGTCTTTCTCTGGTATGACAATACTCATTTATTATAGCTGGCTATCATCTGCAATTATTACATTACAGACACATAAGTGACTGAGCTTGTATCAGGCTATTTGATTATAACAGTAAAGCTTGTTTCTAGTAATGTGTCATGTTTCAAGTGATCCAACCGAGATAGTGTCTTTAATTCGTCAGGTCATATGCTAGGAAACAGTGATGACGTCATGAATATCTTTCTTAAAGGTATGCTGACATACCGACTATGAGAAATAACACAATAAATTCTACTGATGACATGCTTTGCAGTTTGTTTGATCCACCTTTTAACACAGTGTTGCCTGAGAGTCTTAAAATGAAACATCTCTATTGGGAACAGTGATTGTCATTATGTGAATTAATATAAAACATTTATTATGGATTTGGCAGAGCGCCAAATGACGTCTAAATGAACATATGGTTAGCAATTTGAATGAACATCTGAAGTGATGGCTATAAAACTCAAAACATTTGGATTAAAGGCTGGAATTTGTAATGAGCTTTCTTTTGAAACATACAATGTCTGCATTCTTCTGTTGAGAGACTTGAAGGGGGCTGTGATGGTTGAAGAATTGCAATGCACAAGGATAATCACATTTCACAAACAAGTGCTGGGATCATGAAATTGATCAATTTTACTAATAGGTTCTCTCTGTGAATTCAAACACGGAGGTCGGCTTAACTGAATTAATTTACTGCTCAGTGGATTTGGTGTCACACCTTGCTGGGGATAGTGCAATGGAAATTAAACTCGTTACACCCTAAGTCAAAATAAAGTGAAAAATGATAAAAAGTACAAACACCTCTGCAACTTACTTACCTTTAAGACTCAGGTACTTGACAAGAATTACTGTTATTCTAAATAAATAGTCTCTAGCTACAGAAAAACTGTTAGAAACAATGACATACCATTTTACCAGTCACACATTATGTCCTTTATAAACTCCCCCTTACACACACTCATGAAAAATAAATTTTCGGCTTTATAGGCAGAAGACTAAGAAAACAATTTGGTAATTCATATTCACAGGAACTGCTGAGATTATTCTTGTAATGATCAGAACCTTGCTTCACATTTTTTCTCATCTATATACTTTCACTGGTTCACAGGAAGCACGATGTGTTTGGTTCATACTTATAAAAGTTATTAACTAACAGTCACAACTTACAGAATTGCTGAAGGGAGAGTAAACCAGTTTTTACTTAATGTGGTATGCATGGATTTCCAGAAAGTGTTTGATATGTGCTACACAAGAGAAGTGTGAGGAAAGTTATAGCTCATAGAATAAAATGGACAGTAGCAAAATGGATACAAAATTGGCTCTCTGCTTCCTTTTCACTTAATCATAGTCAATGGATATTATTTGGGTTGGAGGAGAGTTTGCATTGGAATTTCCCAGGGCTCAGTATTGGGACTCTTGCTTTTTCTGACATTTATTCATGATCATGGTGTGCAGGGGACAAAAAACAGTGTGAAATTCCAAAAATAAATTGCCAATATGGTGAAGTGGGTTGACAGGTGGAAGGTGAGATTCAACAAGAGAAGAGAGAATTGAAGCTCTTTGGTAGGAAGAACATTGACAAACAATATAAAACAGAGGTTATAATTCTAAAGCAGCTGCAGGAGCAGAGGGACCTGGGTGCACATATGCACAAAATACTGTACCATCATTGAATCACTCGTTTGCAACATCTCTGTGTGTTATCATTAACCAGAAGCTTAACTGGCCACAAGAGCCATAGGTTAAGATTCTGCAGAACGTAAGTTGTCTTGTGACTCCCCCAAGTCTATCCACTATTTATACAAGGCTCAAAACAAGAGTATGAGGGAATACTCTACACTTGTCTGGATGAATGCAGTTCCAACAAAGCTCAAGTAGCTTGACACTGATACAAAGTTGTGTAGAATAATCATGAATTGAAACACAGCATGTAATCCCTTTAAGAGATAAAGATTTTAAGCTTAGAGTTAAACAGAGAAGGGGTCTGTGAGCAGATGGGTAAGTTTGAAATGGAAACATGTAACCTAACCTAATCTAAACAATTGGCTTTGTTATTGGATACCTTAAGCTTGTTTTGACAACGAGTTTGAATTTAGCCAATTGAATTTAAAAATTGATGATGTTGACAGCCTGAAATCAATCACATTATGACAATTTGTTGCATCATTGACAGTATTTAAGAAATTGATTTTTGAAAATTGGGAGAGGGCCAACTGTCATCTGAAGTAAGAGCCACCTGCCATCTGAACAGAAAGCTAATCTGCCATCTGAAAAAGAAATATCAGGCTCTCAGAAGAAATTTCCATGCTCTCTAAGAAAATACTATCTATCATTAAAGTACATGGTATGTTTAACAAATATTCTTGACATCAGAATTTGACAGAGAGAGAGATGTTCAGAACAGAAGAATTACAGAGAGAACATCCCCAGCAGTAGAATCATTAATAGATAATAGGGGCAGGAGTAGGCCATTCTGCCTTTCGAGCCTGCACCACCATTCATTATGATCATGACTGATCATCCTCAATCAGTATCCTGTTCCTGCCTTATCTCTATAACCCTTGATTCCACTATCCTTGAGAGCTCTATCCCAACTCTTACTTAAAGAAATCCAGAGACTGGGCCTCCACTGCCCTCTGGGGCAGAGCATTCCACACACCCACCACTCTCTGGGTGAAGAAATTTGTCCTCATCTCTGTCCTAAATGGCCTACTCCTTATTTTAAAGCTGTGCCCTCTGGTTTGGGACTCACTCATCAGATGAAACATGTTCCCTGCCTCCAGAGTGTCCAATCCTTTAATAATCTTATACGTCTCAATCAGATCCCCTCTCAGTCTTCTAAACTCAAGGGTATACACGCCCAGTCGCTCCAATCTTTCAACATAAGATCTTTTAGATTACATTACAGTGTGGAAACAGGCCCTCGGCCCAACAAGTCCACACCGACCCGCCGAAGCGTAACCCACCCATACCCCTACATTTACCCCTTACCTAACACTATGGGCAATTTAGCATGACCAATTCACCTGACCCGCACATCTTTGGACTGTGGGAGGAAACCGGAGCACCCGGAGGAAACCCACGCAGACACGGGGAGAACATGCAAACTCCACAAAGTCAGTCGCCTGAGTCGGGAATTGAACCCGGGTCTCAGGCGCTGTGAGGCAGCAGTGCTAACCACTGTGCCACCGTGCCGCCTTTCTTCACTACCTGCTGTACCTGCATGCTTGCCTTCATTGACTGGTGTACAAGAACACCCAGATCTCTTTGTACTGCTTCTTTATCTAACTTGACTCCATTTAGGTAGTAATCTGCCTTCCTGTTCTTGCCACCAAAGTGGATAACCATACATTTATCCACATTAAACTGCATCTGTCATGCATCTGTCCACTCACCTAACCTATCCAGGTCACCCTGTAATCTCCTAACATCATCCTCACATTTCACCCTGCTACCCAGCTTTGTACCATCAGCAAATTTGCTAATGTTACTATTAATACAATCTTCTATATCATTAATATATATCGTAAAGAGCTGCGGTCCCAGCACTGATCCCTGCAGTACCCCACTCGTCACCGCCTGCCATTCCGAAAGGGAGCTGTTTATCACTAGTCTTTGTTTCCTGTCAGCCAACTAATTTTCAATCCAAGTCAGTATTTTGCCCCCAATACCATGTGCCCTAATTTTGCTCACTAACCTCCTATGTGGGACTTTATCAAAGGCTTTGATAAAGTCTAGGTACACTGCATCCACTGGATCTCCCTTGTCCATCTTCAGAGTTACATCCTCAAAAAATTCCAGAAGATTAGTCAAGCATGATTTCCCCTTCATAAATCCATGCTGACTCTGACCTATCCTGTTACTGCTATCCAGATGGGTCATAATTTCATCCTTTATAATTGACTCCAGCATCTTTCCCACCACTGAGGTCAGACTAACTGGTCTATAATTTCCTGCATTCTCTCTCACTCCTTTCTTAAAACGTGGTACAACATTAGCCACCCTCCAATCTGCAGGAACTGATCCTGAATCTATCGAACTCTGGAAAAAAAATCACCAACGCATCCATGATTTCTAGAGCCACCCCCTTCAGTACCCTGGGATGTAGACCATCAAGCCCCAGGGACTTATCAGCTTCAGACCTAACAGTCTCTCCAACACCAATTCCTGGCAAATATAAATTCCCTTCAGTTCAGGTCCTTCAGCCACTGTTACCTCTGGGAGATTGCTTGTGTCTTCCCCAGTGAACACAGATCTGAAGAACCAATTCAACTCTTTTGCCATTTCTTTGTTCCCCGTAATATATTCTCCTGATTATGTCTTCAGAGTAAAAGAGGAGCATTCTGGAGGGCACATTCTGAGTGAACTTTGAGAGATTAAGTTTTAATTGATTGTTCTTATTAATTGGATTTATACAAGTGGGACCTGTACTATTGAAACAGTATATCAATAGAATTTAATTCAGTTGGAGACTAGATAGCAGTTAGGGAATAATTGCTCAGTTGGTTAGGAAATCTGCTAATTTGTTCACTGTTGGAGATAGATAAATAAAGTGTTATTTGTTAATTGTAGAGTGAGTGAAAGGTTTTCATTTCATTTCACCATTCCTTTAAGACAGATTAGGGCAGTGAGAGGTAGGTTATATCCCTTCTTTGTCAGATTACGAGGTGAGGTGCTCTCCTCTGGGTATTTCAATTTTTTATTATGAGCGAGATGTCGACCTCCCCTTCATAACAACACCATCCAGCCCACATCTGCTCCCTCCACCACTGATGCTCAGTGGCAGCTGTGTGTGCTATCTTCAAGGTGCACTGCAGAAATTCACCAAAGATCCTTGGACAGCCCCATCCAGACCCACAATCACAGTCTTCGAGAAGGACAAGGGCAGTAGACTCACGAGAACATCACTACCTGCAAACTCCCCTCATCATCCTGATTTGGATATTGCAGTTCCTTCATTGCTGCTGGGTCAAAATGCTGAAATTCGCTACCTAAGGGCATTGGGTGTCAACCTATAGCACATGGACTACAGTGGTTCAAGAAGGCAACTCACTATCACCTTCTCCAGGGCAACTAAGGATAAGCAATAAATGTTGTTCCAACCAGCGATGTCCACATCCCACAAGGGAAAGAAAAGAAATTCATTGAATGTGGCATGACCTGTGAAGAGGGCTATAAACATACTGTGTCTTCAGTTTTACTAATAGAGGCATAGAGTACAGGATCAAGAGGTGACACTGAAATTCTACTAGATATTTGTTTGTCCTCAGCTGGAGTATTGCGTTCAGTTGTGGGCACCACATTATAGGAAAGATGTGAATGCTTTGGAGAGAGAGTGCAGAAATAATTTACAAGAGTGGCTCCAGGGATGCAGTGCTCTCTCTCCCCCCAACCTTAATAAATCTGAAACAAAATAACACTCTTAATAATAGTGATCATGGTGTTATGGAAACCCTTCTAGTTTACTAATGACCTGCAATAGAGGAGATCTGTAATCTTCATCCAGCCTGGCCTGTACATGACTTCACATCCACTATAATATACAGGTAGAAGATCCTTTATCCGAACATCCAAAAACCAAAAAGCTCCGAAATCTGAAGGATTTTTTGTGAAGTTTTTTTCTCATTAACAAGGTTGTTTGGCAAGCAAACAGTTAGCCTAAGTTGACACCCACTCGATGCTGTCACTCAGATGCAGCGTGTGGTTGGCGTGGCCAAGCACCAACAGGTCGGGGGTTTCTCTGAATGGCCCCAATTTGACACCCACCCCATGCATGTCACTCAGCTGCAACATGGGGGGTGGGGGTAGGTGGTCAAGCACATTCTTAGTTAGAAATCTACTCTTCTGGTAAGATTTTTAAAAAAGTTTCACAATTAAACTGTCACATTCTGAAAGCCAAAAAATTCTGAATTCCAGCTGGTCCCAAGATTTCAGATAAAGGATCTTCTACCTGTATTTGGATCTTAACTGGCCTCTGAAAAGGCCTGAGTGCATCTAACTGCTACAAGATCAAGCACTGTGGCTGTACCAGCAATACATAGCTGTCTAAGATGATTGCTCACTTTCACCTTCTCAAGGGCAATTAGGGATAAGCAACTCCATGACAATCTGTTCTTTCATGGAATTGAAAGGAAATCTTCCCTTTGATGTGAAGGGCACTGCTTGTCACAGGCCACTCGGGTGTTTTCCTATTTTTCTGGTGGTGGAAATTAAATAAAGATTTGTACACCTTGTGAAGAAAATAAAGAAAAAAAGAAAAGAAAGAGAAAAAGAAAGAAGAAAGAGAAAAAAAGAAGATCCTTTCTTTTCCATCATTTCCAATCAGCTGTCAGGTCAATTCATTTGGGCTATTGCTTTGAATCTATTTATGTTAATTTAAAAGACTAATTGACCTTTATGTTCTGGTGTAGGTCTTTGACAGTGCTCTTTCCAGGTGTTGCTAATCTTAAATCCCGATCAATTTATTTTGTTTCTTCACTCACCTAGTTACACACCTGTCTTGAATTTGGTTGATTTGACAAGCACATTCTCACAGCTCTCCTCTCAAGATACTTCTAAAACTCTGTTTGACCTCTTGAGCTATTTCTCTTTCATTTAGAAACACAGAACAGGATGAGGCTGTTCATCCCCTCAGACTGACCTATATTCAAATAACTCAGGGCTGTTCTTTATCTTAACAATACTTATTATCTTAGCTCTCTGACTGATGATGATTCCCAGCCTCTGGCAACAATTTCCTACTTCAGATCAAATCCTGGCGTCCAATGACTCCTCGCCTCCTGTAGGAGCTTTCCAGTGTGTCATTGCGATCTCCCAGCCTGACACAGCAACCTCCCGTAATGGCCTCCCAGTATGATATGGCGATCTCCCAGCCTGACGCAGTGGCCCCTCAGTGTGATGTATTGATCTTCTGGCATGGTGCAGCAACCACCTGGCATGGTGTGATGACCTCCCAGCCTGGTGCAGCAGCCTCCTGGCCTACTGTAGCAGCCTCCCAGGGTGTGCTCTCCTCTCCGGAGAGCATCCTTGGCCAGGTGTGGAGGTCTGGAACTACCTGCCAGCCTCATAATCCTCAAGGTGAAGTCTGGAGCCAGAACCCAGTGCTGACTGCAGGCTAGATGCCAGTGTGATCTGAGTTGAATGACCTCTATTCTGAACTTTTATTTCTGCAGCACTGAACATTTTATTTCTCTATTTTCTAAGAGCTTGTAACTAAAGAAGGTACTGTAAGTGGCAAAGCATAAATTTTTCATTGAACTCATTGAGTATATGTGACAATAAAGCTAGTTTATTCATTCATATATAACTGATAATGCCCTCATCCAGAATAGTTCCTTCAAGCTTAGATTTGAAATTTTGATTTGACCTCCAAACATTAATTTTAGGGCAGAGTTTCCAATGTCTTTGTGTTAAGAGGTTCATCCTGGTATCACTTCTAAATGGCTTCATTCAAATATCAAGATTTCATACTCTTAAGTCTAAAGATGTGCAACTTTTAATCTTATACTATAATTGCATAGAACAAAGTTAAATGTCACACAACACCAGTTTATAGTCCAACAGGTTTAATTGAAAACACTAGCTTTTGGAGCGCTGCTCCTTCATCTCCAATTTCTTCTTCTCTTCCTCTCTTCAGCGAAAAAAGCCTCAGTTCCCTCAGCCTTTCCTCATAAGACCTTCCTGCCATACCAGGCAACATCCTAGTAAATCTCCTCTGAATGCTTTCCAAAGCTTCCACATCCTTCCTGTAATGCAGTGACCAGAACTGTTTGCAAAACTCCAGGTGCGGCCTTACAAATATCTTGTACAGCTGAGACATGACCTTGTGTCTCTGAAACCCAAACCCTCTACCAATAAATCCCAACACATCATATGCCTCTTAACAATCCTAATGTTTTACTTTTAATTTTGTTCTTTCTCCCTTATTCTTAAGATTATGTACCTAGGTACTGTGAACCTAAGATGGTGCCTTGTGTGGTGACATTATACGTTTTTCATTGTACTCCTGTACTTTCATACTTGAATACATGTGACAATAAAATCAAAATTAAATCAAATTGTTCAGGATTTCAGAGACAGTAGTTTCTGTATACCTGACTAAGATCTTTTATTTATCTTATTGAAGTCAGATCGATTATCCCTTAATCTTTAAAACTCAAGGGAGTACAAAGCTTTTCAATAACGTATGTTGTTCATAATTTAACATTAACATCAGCCAGAATCTGGTGAACCTACACTGCATTATCAGGCTGTCATTTAATTGTTGTTCCTTTTGACCCACCTCCCACAGTCCAAAGATGTGCACGTAAGGTGAATTGGCCATGCTAAATTGCCCATAGCGTTAGGGGTAAATGTAGGAGAATGTATTTGGGTGGGTTGCTCTTCAGAGGGTCGGTGTGGACTTGTTGGGCCGAAGGGTCTGTTTCCACACTGTAGGGAATCTAATCTAATGTAAAAACCTCTTGCTCAACTTTCATGCTATGTTTTAAATTTTCTCATATTATCAATATTCATATTGAACAAACTCCTTGGTTAAACTGTATATTTTTTAAAAAATCAAGAAGACTTTTTTTTGCAGGGTTTGATCTTAACTTATTTGAGTTCCTCCTTTCCAGGATTGTGAAGATGGAGAAATGCAAATGACAGAGAGACCAGTTTCAGAGCAGATTACCACAATCAATGCTAAAAAATATGAATGCAGTGCAAAAATATTGGTGTTCAAAGGTTAACACTTCATTACATTTGAAAACACTAAAATTTTCATTTCCCTTCTCCTAAGAAAATGGCCTCACTCCATGAATAGGGAGTGTTTAGAGGGATAAAGGCAAAATGCTGGCAAATGTGATTACATTAATTTAGGATATCTTACTGATGTGAATGCGTTGGACTGAAGGGTCTGTTTCTGTGCTGCATATCTCTATGACTTTATGTCATCAGAACAGAAGACGTGTGTGAACTGTTGATTCAGAGTATTTCTGCAGAGCCCAGTAGTGAATCTTCCGTTTTGAGAAATCTGTTGACAATCCAGGAGAGTTGTCTAACCTAACATTTCAACCCCTACCCAAATGGATTGAAGAAGAAGTGAATGTGGAAGGAGAGCGCACAGTTTAAATGTTCTGTCCACGCCCCCTCGCCCTCTCTATCTTCCCACAGACTTGATTGCTAAGCTAGATAAACATACAAAAGCCTCTTTAGACAGTGAGCAGTTTTCAACACACTACAGTTAGGCTGCTAACCCACTCTCACAAGCTATTACTAGAGCTGTCTAAATATTGACAATATGATTCAGGAAGTCAAATGAGATTTAAAGATTCAGGCTCTTGGAATTTTGATGAATGCTTTCAGGAATCCAAATAGGAAATCGTCACCCAGTTTTAAACCAGAGAATGCTCCCCATCGGGCGGTGAGTTTGGCTATTGGCTAATTGACTATTGGTTAATGGTTGATTCTTTCAGGAGATTATTCGTGTGAGAATTCCCTGAAAAATAAGCAGTAACATGTCTAAGTGTCTTTTCGTCAGTAACTACATGTCATTAAGTCATGGAGTGAGTAGTAGCCATTTCAATGATAACAATGCCTATGGCAATGATGTGGGGAATTTGCATTCTGGAAATTCCATGGATGCTGAAAGAGTGAGTCAATTTTTCCTACTGGTGCTTCATGCAGCTTTGATATTTGGCATAATGCCCTGAAAAAGATTTCTGAAGCCTGAGGAAGAAACAATTGAAATGCATATTGGGCACAATGGTGTTCAAGTATAATGTGGATTTCAGGTCACATAGGATACTAGGACCAGGAGGAGGCCATTCAACCCATTGAGCTTATACTCAAGAGTACACAATGAATGTAGGGAGGCTGTGGAGAAGGTAGCACTGACAGCGAATACTTGCGGACACAGATTGGTTCAAGTGTGTATACTTCAATGCAAGGAATATCAGAAATAAGGTGGGTGAACTTAAGGTGTGGATTGGAACTTAGGACTACGATGTTGGGCCATAGAAGAGGGACAGGAATGGTTATTGGAGGTTCCTGGTTACAGATGTTTCAGTAAGATTAGGGAGGGTGGTAAAAAAGGAGGGGGTGTGGCGTTGCTAATTAGAAATGGTAAAATGGCTGCAGAAAGGCAGTTTGAGGGGGATCTGCCTTTGGAGGTAGTATGGGCTGAAGTCAGAAATAGGAAAGGAGCAGTCACCTTGTTAGGTGTTTACTATAGGCCCCCCAATAGCAGCAGAGATGTGGAGAAACAGATTGGGAAACAGTCTTTGGAAAGGTGCAGAAGCCACAGGGTAGTAGTCATGGGTGATTTTAACTTCCCAAATATTGATTGGAAGCTCTTTAGATCAAGTAGATTGGACGGGGCGGTGTTTGTGCAGTGTGTCCGGGAAGCTTTTCTAACTCAGTATGTAGATTGTCTGACCAGAGG
This sequence comes from Hemiscyllium ocellatum, assembly GCF_020745735.1. NCBI lineage: Eukaryota > Metazoa > Chordata > Chondrichthyes > Orectolobiformes > Hemiscylliidae > Hemiscyllium > Hemiscyllium ocellatum. Next base: position 10,225,867 of record NC_083432.1, on the reverse strand, counting down.
GGAGGCCATATTGGATTTGGTACTCAGTAACAAACTGGAACAAGTGATAGGCTTGTCAGTGGGTGAACATTTTGGTGATGGTGACCACAATTCTGTAACTTTCACCTTGGTTATAGAGAGAGATAGATGCATGCAACAGGGTAGGTTTTACAATTGGGGAAGGGTAAATACGATGCTGCAAGACAGGATCTGAGGACCATAAGTTGGGAGCATAGGCTGTCAGGGAAGGATGTCATTGAAATGTGGAACTTCTTCAAGGAACAGATATGACGTGTCCTTGATATGTATGTACCTGTCAGGCAGGAAAGAGATGGTCGTTTGAGGGAACCTTGGTTGATGAGGGAGGTCGAATGTCTAGTAAAGAGGAAGAAGGAGGCTTACATAAGGTTGAGGAAATAAGGTTCAGACAGAGGTTTGGAGCGATACAGGATAGCCAGGAAGGAGCTGAAGAAAGGGATTAGGAGAGTTAAGAGAGGGCATGAAAAATCTTTGGCGGGTAGGATCAAGGATAACCCTAAGGCCTTTTAATGCATATGTGAGAAACATGAGAATGTTGAGAACGAAGGTAGGTCCGATCAAGGACAATAGTGGGAGACTGTATATTGAGTCGGAAGAGATAGGAGAGGTCTTGAATGAGTGCTTTTCTTCAGTATTTACAAATGAGTGGGTCTGTATTGTTGAAGAGGAAATATGAAACGGACTGGTAAGCTAGAGGAGATACTTGTTAGGAAGGAAGATGTGTTGGGCATTTTGAAAAACTTGAGGATAGACAAGTCCCCCAGGCCTGACAGGATATATACTAGGATTATGTGAAAAGCAAAAGAGGAAATTGCAGAGCCGTTGGCAATGATCTTTTCGTCTTCACTGTCAACGGGGGTGGTACAAGGGGATGGAGAGTGCTGAATGTGGTGCCCCTGTTCAAAAAAAGGAATAGGGATAACCCCGGAAATTACAGGACAGTTAGTCTTACTTTGGTGGTAGGCAAAGTAATGGAAAGGGTACTGAGGGATAGGATTTATGAGTATCTGGAAAGACACTGCTTGATTAGGGACAGCCAACATGGATTTGTGAGGGGTAGGTCTTGCCTTACAAGTCTTATTGAATTCTTTGAGGAGGTGACCAAGCATGTGGATGAGGGTAGAGCAGTGGATGTAGTGTACATGGATTTTAGTAAGGCATTTGATAAGGTTCCCCATGGTAGGCTTATGCGGAAAGTCAGGAGGCATGGGATAGTGGGACATTTGGCCAGTTGGATAGAGAACTGGCTAACCAGTCGAAGTCAGAGAGTGATGGCAGATGGTAAATATTCAGCCTGGAACCCAGTTACAAGTGGAGTTCCGCAGGGATCAGTTCTGGGTCCTCTGCTATTTGTAATTTTTATTAATGACTTGGAAGAGGGAGTCAAAGCGTGGGTCAGTAAATTTGCAGACGATACAAAGATTGGTGGAGTTGTGGTTAGTGAGGAGGGCTGTTGTCAGCTGCAAAGGGACTTAGATATGATGCAGAGCTGGGCTGAGGAGTGGCAGATGGAATTCAACCCTGTCAAGTGTGAGGTTGTCCATTTTGGAAGGACAAATAAGAATGTGGAATACAGGGTTAACAGTAGGGTTCTTAGAAAGGTGGAGGAGCAGAGGGATCTTGGGATCTATGTTCATAGCTCTTTGAAAGTTGCCACTCAGGTGGATAGAGTTGTCAGAAGGCCTATGGTGTATTATCGTTCATTAGCAGATGGATTGAATTCAAGAGTCGTGAGGTGATGTTACAGCTGTACAGGACCTTGGTAAGGCCACATTTGGAGTACTGCTTGCAGTTCTGGTCGCCTCACTTTAGGAAAGAGGTGGAAGCTTTGGAGAGGGTGCAGAGTAGATTTACCAGGATGTTGCCTGGAATGGAGAATAGGTCGTTCGAGGATAGGTTGAGAGTGCAAGGCCTTTTCTCATTGGAACGGCGAAGTATGAGGGGTGACTTGATAGAGGTTTATAAGATGATCAGGGGAATAGATAGAGTAGACAGTCAGAGACTTTTTCCCCGGGTACAACAGAGCGTTACAGGGGGACATAAATTTAAGGTGAAGGGTGGAAGGTATGGGGAGATGTCAGGGGTAGGTTCTTTACCCAGAAAGTGGTATGGGCATGGAATGCACTGCCTGTGAGAGTGGCAGAATCAGAATCGTTGGTGACCTTTAAGCGGCAATTGGATAGGTACATGGATAGTTGCTTAAGCTAGGACAAATGTTCGGCACAACATCATGGGCCGAAGGGCCTGTTCTTTGCTTTATTGTTCTATATTCTATGTTCTATTTAAGTTTAGCTGAGGGCCCAGACATCCATTAGACAAGAAGACCATAAGATGTAAGAGCCATTTGGCCCATCAAATTGAACCTACCATTCAATGAAATTATGACTGATCTGATAATCCTCAACTCCTTTTCCCTATACCATCGACACCCCCCTCCCCAATTTCCCTTACTAATTAAAACCTGTGCTTTGAACACTCTTAATAAAATGGCCTCCACAGCAGTAAATAATTCCTCAGTAACCCCTGAGAGAAGAAATTCTTCCTTATCTCTGTCATCAATAGGCTATGATTCTGAGACTATGCCCTCTAGTCCCAGACTCTCTCATAAGGGAAACAATCTCTCCACATCTACACTGTCAAAACCCTGACTTATGTGTTTTAAATTTTCTAAATTCCATTGAGTGAGGCCCAACCTATACGGATTCTTCTCATATGACAGTACTTCCATACATTTGATCAATCTTTGTGACATTTCTCTGGACAGCCTCCAATGTCAGTATCACTGATAAAGTCAGAGGTCACACAACAACAGGAGCCACTTCACCCGATGAATGGGATACTCTCTGACAGCTTGTGATTTCAAATAAACCTATTGGACTATAATCTGGTGTCATGTGATTTTTGACTTTGTCCACCCCTGTCCAATACGACAGAAGGACTTGGACAGGCTAGGAGAGTGGGAAAAGACATGGCAGATGGAATACAGAAAAAAAACCCAAAGAACTACAGAAGCTGGAAATCAGAAACAAAATCAGCAATTATCGGAAAAACTCAGCAGGTCTGGCAGCACCTGTCGAGAGAAAGCAGGGTTAAAATTTTGGGTCTAATGACCCTTCTCCAGAACAGATAGTAGCTGGAAAAAGCTTGGTATATATGGTGAAGGTGGAGTGGATGAGGAGGGGGAAGGGGCAGAGTATAGAATAAAGAGTAGCGAAACTGTGGTATATGGGAAGGAGGTATTTGCCCTAGGAGCTTTTCGTATTGACAACTGTCCCCTTGAAGTCTCGTTTTTTTCATTCCCTACAGTGTGGAAACAGGCCCTTCGGCCCAAACAGTCCACACCGAACCTCTGAAAAGTAACTCACACAGACCCATTTCCCTCTGACTAATGCACCTAATATTATGGGCAATTTAGCATGGCCAATTCACCTGACCTACATATCTTTGGATTGTGGGAGGAAACCGGAGCACCCAGAGGAAACCCACACAGACACAGGGAGAATGTGCAAACTCCGCACAGACAGTTGCCCAAGACTGGAATCGAACCTGGGACCTTGTGAGGCATTGTGCCACCCAATCAGATCAAATATCGGACAAAGAAAGCCCCTGCTGATTATTATGTATCACTCACAATCAAATCAAGGAGGGGGAGGCTCCACAAATATCCCAAACCTCAATAATGGGGGAGTCGAGCGCATCAGTACAAAAGACAAGGGTGAAACTTTTGCAGCAATCTTGCAATCTTGAAATGTGTCTGTGACTGTTGGAAGTCAGTTATCTCAACTCCAGGAATTCCTCAGGGTAGTGCTTTTGACTCAAGCATCTTCATCAATCATCTTCCCTCTACCAGAAGGTCCGAAGTGGGGATTTGCATAACCGCTGAGCAGTAGCAGAAATAAATGACTACTCTTTATGTATTTGAGATACTTTGCATTTCCAGGTTAATTTAGGTTGACCTTTTCAAGTCCAGAAGTGGTTAGTCCAGTTATGACTTTCCAAATGTAGGGCAAACAGTAATATGATTTGGATAATCATTGTCTCAGAAGTTAGTTTGCACTACTCTTTGTCAAGCTTCAAGATGAGCAAATGACTCAGGCCTGATTTGCAGGGTTGCTGATAAGGCTGGTCATATTGTACATGGAGTGATACAAATTCCAATCTGTATACTGATAGCATATTACAGTAAAAACTGGCTTACAGTCTACAGAAATGGAGAAGCCATATGTGCCTATTAATCATTCCTGTTGCTTTTTACTTAGAAACCCCTTGGTCAATGTCAGCTGACTTACACCTTTTCTCCTGTTATATAAATTGATGGGGTATTTGAAATTTGGCATTTTTGCATTTGTCCTGATGAATGTATTTGGAAAGGTTCAGCTACTTGTCTCACATAAATGATGGAATGACTTGAAGGACATCTAAGATTTTTTTAGGTCTAATTATAACCAAGCCCACCAGATAAAAAAGCACTGGGATCGGGTTACATACCCATTTCAAATCTCCATCCTATTTCACTCCACATCGGCTCCATGGGCCAAAGGTGTAAATTAGGCAGCCAACCTGATCCCATCAGCTCCTTTCTGAGAGGATTAGATTTCAAATTAAAGTTACAAAATGATAGTAGGTAAAACTAACCATTGTCTTCATTTCAAATATTAAGTATTCTGCAATTAATTTCTGCTTATTGAGGGAATTATTAGAAACCAGCAAATAAATAGTACACATCTTTACAGTCCAGCTGTTTATGGTCTGTTTATCATTGAAGTGAGTTTGTTTGTAATCTCCCCACACTTCCTCTGTAATGAAGGCCAATTGTCCTTTTTAAGTTTTAAAAGCTAGAAGATGTGACAGATGTTGAATACTTTGTGCTGTGCACAATTTTGCAATAGTCCCATTCAGCCATTATACTAACAGCTTTGTATTGTTTTAATGTAATGCCTGATAATATCCTTTTAGGTTCAAAGCATATTTGGAACAGTGAAGGTAACAGGACTGCAGAGCTAAGTGCAGTGTGTTAAAGATGCTTATTTCGATTTGACTTTGCTGCTGGATTTAACCCATCACCTGGCTGGAACACGTCCATCTGCTGGGCTCCACCAACTGATGCTGAGGTTACCACTCTTGATGAATATTGCTTAGGTGCTAGATGTCCCCCTCCAAGCCACTCATCATCCTGATTTGAAAATATATCGCCACTCCTTTACAATCACTGATTCACAATTTTAAGCACATTTTCGTACCTTTTCCATTTCAGAGTAATCATTGTTCTATAAGTATTCATTTTTATCCCTCACCATCCATGCACCATTCGCTACTTTCAAGTTCCATCATTTCTGACTACAAAATTGTGCACATTAAGTGGAATGGCTGTGGGAATTGTAAGGTTGTAAAGATAGGGTAGGGGATGGGTCTGGGTAGGATGTTCTTTAGAGGGTCTGTGTTGTGCAGAGTGAGGACCAGTTCCAGAAGTAGAGGGCTTTGAGACCTTCGTGATGGGGAATGGAGGTGTATAGGGACTGCATGTCCATGGTGAAGATAAGGCGTTGGGGGCCGGGGAAGCAAAAATCATGGAGGAGTTGGAGGGCGTGGGTGGTGTCCCGAATGAAGGTGGGGACTTGTTGGATTAAGGGGGACAGGACCGAGTCAAGTGGGACAGGTTCCCACTCCAACCTTTCAACCTCGCAACGTGCAGCCCTCCACTCCCTCCGCTCCAACCCCAACCTCACTATCAAAGAGGCAGACAAGGGAGGCGCGTTGGTAGTTTGGCACACCGATCATTACTTTGCTGAGGCTAAATGCTAGCTCACGGACACCTTCTCCTCCTGCCCCCTTGACCATGAGCCCGCCTTCCACCACCAAACCATCATCTCCAAGACCATCCATAACCTCATCACCTCAGGGGATCTCCCATCCACCGCCTCCAACCTCATAGTCCCACAACCCCGCACGGCCCGTTTCTACCTCCTGCCCAAAATCCACAAACCTGACTGCCCCGGCCAACCCATGGTCTCAGCCTGCTCCTGCCCCACCGAACTCATCTCTGCATACCTTGACATTGTCCTGCCCCCTTAGTCCAAGAACTCCCCACCTACGTTCGGGACACCACCCACGCCCTCCACCTCCTCCATGATTTTTGCTTCCCCGGCCCCCAACGCCTTATCTTCACCATGGACATCCAGTCCCTATACACCTCCATCCGCCATCACGAAGGCCTCAAAGCCCTCTGCTTCTTCCTTTGCCGCCGAACCAACCAGTACACTTCCACTGACACCCTCCTTCAACTGACTGAACTGATCCTCACTCTGAACAACTTCTCTTTCCCAATCCTCCCACTTTCTCCAAACCAAAGGTGTAGCCATGGGCACCCGCATGGGCCCCAGCTATGCCTGCCTCTTCGTTGGATATGTGGAACAGTCCATCTTCCGCAGCTACACTGGCAGCACCCCCAACCTTTTCCTCCGCTGCATCGATGACTGTGTCGGCGCTACCTCGTGCTCCCATGAGGAGGTTGAACAGTTCATCCACTTTACTAACACCTTCCACCCCGACCTCAAATTTACCTGGACCGTCTCAGACTCCTCCCTCTCCTTCCTAGACCTCTCCATTTCTATCTCGGATGACCGACTCAACATGGACGTTTACTATAAACCGACTGACTCCCACAGCTACCAGGATTACACCTCCTCCCACCCTGCACCCTGTAAAAATGCCATCCCATATTCCCAATTCTTTCGCCTCCACCACATCTGCTCCCAAGAGGACCAATTCCAATACCTAACAACCCAGATAGTCTCCTTCTTCAAAGACCGCAATTTCCCCTCAGACGTGGTTGACGATGCTCTCCAGCGCATCTCCTCCACTTTCCACTTCTCCGCCCTTAAACCCCGCCCCTCCAATCGCCACCAGGACAGAACCCCACTGGTCCTCATCTACCACCTCACCAACCTCCAGGTACATCATATCATCCTTCGTCTTTTCTGCCACCTCCAAACAGACCCCACCACCAAGGATATATTTCCCTCCCCTCCCCTATCAGCATTCCAGAAAGACCACTTCCTCCGCGTCTTTGTCGTCAGATCCACACCCCCCACCAACACAACCTCCACTCCCGGCACCTTCCCCTGAAACTTGCGCCAACACCTCCCCTCTTACTTCCCTCCAAGGCCCCAAGGGATCCTTCCATATCCGTCACAAATTCACCTGCACCTCCACACACATCATTTACTGCATCCGCTGCACCCGATGTGGCCTCGTATACATTGGGGAGACAGGCTACGTACTTGTGGAACGTTTCAGAGAACACCTCTGCGACACACACACCAACCAACTAACTGTCCCATGGCTGAACACTTTAACTCCCCCTTCCACTCCGCCAAGGACATGCAGGTCCTTGGCCTCCTCCATCGCCAGACCATGGCAACATGACGTCTGGAGGAAGAGTGCCTCATCTTCTGTCTAGGAACCCTCCAACCATAAGGGATGAATGCAAATTTCTCCAGTTTCCTCATTTCCCCTCCCCCCACCTTTTCTCAGTTCCAACTTCGGACTCAGCACCGACTTCTTGACCTGCAATCTTCTTCTCGAACTCTCCGTCCCCACCCCCTCTCTGGCCTATCACCCTTACCTTAACCTCCTTCCACCTATCGCATTCCCAACACCCCTCCCCCAAGTCCCTCCTCCCTACCTTTTATCTTAGCCTGCTTGGCACACCCTCCTCATTCCTGAAGAAGGGCTAATGCCCGAAAAGTCGATTCTCCTGCTCTTTTGATGCTGCCTGACCTGTTGCGCCTTTCCACCAACACATTTTTCAGAATAAAGAGGTACTTTAATATATTAAAGGAAAAAGAATAACAAGAGAGAGAATAGGATCCCTCAAGGACCAAAGAGGTCATGTAAGTGTAGAACCACAGAAGATGGGTGAGGTCCTCAATGAATATTTCTCCACTGTGTTTACCATAAAGAAAAACATGATGACTTGGGAACTTAGCAGTTAAAATTAGAAGTTATATCTTGGAAACAGTCCATATCACAGTAGGGGAGGTGTTGAACATATTAGAAGAATGCATGAAGCTGATAAATCTCCTGGTCCTGACCAGATATATGCAAGAAAACTGCAAGAGGCTAGAGAAGAAATTGTGAGGACCCTGGCTGATATATTTAGAGTCATAGAGTCATAGCGACGTACAGCATGGAAACAGACCCTTCAGTCCAACCCATCCATGCCGATCAGATATCCCAACCCAATCTAGTCCCACCTGCCAGCACCCAGCCCATATCCCTCCAAACTCGTCCTATTCATATACAAATCCAAATGACTCTTAAATGTTACAATTGTACCAACCTCCACCACTTTCTCTGGCAGCTCATTTCATACACGTACCACCCTCTGCATGAAAAAGTTGTCTGTTAGGTCTCTTTTGTATCTTTCCTCTCTCACCATAAACCTATGCCCTCCAGTTCTGGACTCCCCCACCACAGGGAAAAGACTTTGCCTATTTACCCTATCCATGCCCCTCATAATTTTGTAAACCTCTGTAAGGTCACCTCTCAGCCTCCAATGCTCCAGGGAAAAATGCCCCAGCATGTCCAGCCTCTCCCCATAGCTCAAATCCTCCAACCCTGGCAACATCCTTGTAAATCTTTTCTGAACCCTTTCAAGTTTCACAACATCTTTCTGATAGGAAGGAAACCAGAATTGCACGCAACATTCCAACAGTGGCCTAACCAATATCCTGTACAGCCGCAACATGACCTCCCAACTCCTGTACTCAATGCTCTGACCAATAAAGGAAAGTATACCAAACGCCTTCTTCACGATCCTATCTACTTGCGACTCCACTTTCAAGGAGCTATGAACCTGCACTCCAAGGTCTCTTTGCTCAGCAACACTCTCTGGGACCTTACCATTAAGTGTATAAGTCCTGCTAAGGTTTGCTTTCCCAAAATGCACCACCTCGCATTTATCTGAATTAAACTCCATCTGCCACTTCTCAGCCCATTGACCCATCTGGTCAAGATCCTGTTGTAATCTGAGGTAGCCCTTTTTGCTGTCCCCTATACCTCCAGTTTTGGTGTCATCTGCAAACTTACCAACTGTACCTCTTATGCTCCCAACCAAATCATCTATATAAATGATAAAAATTAGAGGACCTAGCACCGATCCTTGTGGCACTCCACTAGTCACAGGCCTCCAGTCTGAAAACAACCCTCCACCACCACTCTCTGTCTTCTACCTTTGAGCCAGTTCTGTATCCAAATGGCTAGCTCCCCCTGTATTCCAAGAGATCTAACGTTGCTAATCAGTCTCCCATGGGGAACCTTGTCGAATGCCTTACTGAAGTCCATGTAGGTCACATCATTTGCCACATCATTAACCAAGAGTGAGGTCCCTAAAGGCTGGAATGTAGTGAATGTTGTGCCCCTATTCATGAAGGGCTGCAAAGAAAAGCCTGGGAATGATAGACCAGTAAAGCTGTAGTAGGTAATGTATTTGAGAAGACTCTGAGATAAGATATACATGCATTTGGAAAGAGGGGATTTGATTACGAGTAGTCAGCATGAGCAAAACCAATGTAGTGTACAAAATCCCATTCAAGGACTGCACAAAACACTACACAGGACAAACAGGAAGACAGCTAACGATCCATATCCATGAACACCAACTAGCCACGAAATGACATGAGTCTGACTGGGACAACACTACTATTATCGGACAAGCCAAATAGAGAACAGCCAGGGAATTCCTAGAGGCATGGCACTCATCCACGGATTCAATCAACAAGCACATTGACCTGGACCCAATATACTGGCCACTGTAGCGGACAGCTAGAACTGACAATCGGAGCAGCAGATACAAATCACTATAAATGCTGGAGGAAACATCGCAGAAGCACTTCACAGGAGGCTCCCAAGCACTGAGGATGTCACCTAGACAGGGGACGAAACGTCTGCAACACAAATTCCCAGCTCGGCGAGTAGAACCACAACAGTGAAGAAGATGTGAAGCACACTAGCCTTTGCCAATCAGGGCACTGAGTTTAGAAGTTGGGAAGTTATGTTGCAGTTGTACAGGACATTGGTGAGGCTGCAATCGGAATATTATGTTCTGATTTGGTCACCTTGCGATAGGAAGGATGTTATTAAACTGGAACGAGTGCAGAAAACATTTACAAGGATGTTGCCAGGACTCAATGGCCTACGTTATAGGGAGAGGTTGGACAAGCTTGGACTTTTTTCTTCAGAGTGTAGGAGACTGAGGTGGTGTTCTTACATAGAAGTGTATAAGATCATGAGAGATATTGATAGGGTGAAAGCTTTTGTCTTTTTCCCAGGATTAGGGAATCAAGCACTAGAGGGCATCAGGCTAAGGTTAGAAGGAAAAGAATAAAAGGGAAACTGAAGGACAACTTTTTTTACACAGAGCATATAGATTGAGCTGCCAGCAGAAGGAATTGAGGTGGGTCCATTAACAACATTTTAAAGTCATTTGGACAAATACATGGAAAGGAAAGATTTAAGTACAGGGAAATAGGTTTAGCATGAATGGACATTTTGATAGGTCCTGGAACAGTTTCATCCAAAGAGCCTGTCTCCATGTGATAGGACTCTATGATTTTAACTGGAACTCTCCCTCTCTCAACCTGTTTGTCACTGCTGGGCCCTGCCATGTGTCACATTTTTGTGCATAGACAGAGAGGGAGCAAATGAATAAGATGCACATAGTTCAGAATCACACAACACCAGGTTATAGATCAATAGGTTTATTTGGAAGCATGAGCTTTCAGAGCACTTCTCCTTCATTAGGTAGCATATAGACAACATGCAAAATTTTGTTTTCTTCTGAGGTTCATGAAAAACGGCAAGTTTGGGAATGCGATTGGTGGTGATGTGTGTGTGTGTGTGTGTGTGTGTGTGTGTGTGTGAATTAGTCGAGTGACTGAGAGTGGATGTTGCATGTAACAGAGGGCTTTCAAGGGAGGTGACAGCCAAGTGGTATTATCACTGGAACACAGAACATAGACCAGTGCACCACAGCATTTGGCCCTCAGTGTTGTGCCCTCCTTTTATCCTTTTATCCTACTATCTTCAATGTACTTGCTTAAATATCCCTAATGTATTTGACTCTACTACAATTGCTGGCAGTATATATCATGCACCCTCCACTCTTTGTGTAAAGAACCTACCTTTGACATCTCCCATAAACCTTCCTCCAACCACATCAAAATTATACCCAGTCCTGATAGACATCTCTGGCATGGGAAAAAAAGTCTCTAGTTTGTGTTATCGGCAAACTTACTAACCCAACCTCCCACTTCCTCATCTGAGTTATTATAAAACTCACAAAAAGAGGTCCGGAGATAATTTCTGTGGAACACCACTGGTCACTGAGCTCCAGTCTGAATAATTTCCATCTACCACCACCCTCTGTCTTCTATGGACAAGTCTATTCTGTATCTAGACAACCAAATTTCTCTGTATTCCATGCCTCCTTACTTTCTGAATGTGCCTACCAAGGGGAACCTTATCAAATGCCTTGCTAAAATCCATGTACACCACATCCACCTTCATCTGTGCGTTTTGTCACATCCTTGAAAAATTCAACATAGTTTGTGAGGCATGACTTGTCCCTCACAAAGTCATACTGACTATCTCTAATCAAACTATGCATTTATGATTCAATCAAAAATCCTGTCTTTCAGAATCCTCTCCAGTATTTTGCCCACCACAGACATAAAACTGACTGGTCTGTAATTCCAATGATTCTTGAACACTGCAGTGGACAGTGAGTATACAAAGACCACCATCTACGGAGCAGCAATCTCTTCCCTTGCTTCCTTTGATAACCTAAAATATATCACACCTGGGCTAAGGGATTTATCTATCCTTACGTTTTTCAAACTTTTAAGCATATCCTCCTTCATAACATCAACCTTTTAGATTAAAACAAAACATAGAACATAGAACAATGCAGCACAGAACAGGCCCTTCAGCCCACGATGTTGTGCCGAACATTTGTCCTAGCTTAAGCACCTATCCAATTGCCGCTTAAAGGCCACCAATGATTCTGACTCTGCCACTCCCACAGGCAGCGCATTCCATGCCCCCACCACTCTCTAGGTAAAGAACCTACCCCTGACATCCCACCATACCTTCCACCCTTCACCTTAAATTTATGTCCCCTTATAACACTCTGTTATACCCAGGGAAAAAAATCTCTGACTGTCTACTCTATCTATTCCCCTGATCATCTTATAAACCTCTATCAAGTCACTCCTCATCCTTCGCCGTTCCAATGAGAAAAGGCCTAGCACTCTCAACCTATCCTCGTACGACCTATTCTCCATTCCAGGCAACATCCTGGTAAATCTACTCTGCACCCTCTGCAAAGCTTCCACCTCTTTCCTAAAGTGAGACGACCAGAACTGCACACAGTACTCCAAATGTGGCCTTACCAAGGTCCTGTACAGCTGCAATATCACCTCACGATTCTTGAATTCAATCCCTCTGCTAATGAACGATAATACACCATAGGCCTTCTTACAAGCTCTATCCAACTGAGTGGCAACTTTCAAAGAGCTATGAACAGAGACCCCAAGATCCCTCTGCTCCTCCACCTTACTTAGAACCCTACCGTTAACCCTGTATTCCGCATTCTTATTTGTTCTTCCAAAAAAAACCTCACACTTGACAGGGTTGAACTCCATCTCCCACTCCTCAGCTCAACTCTGCATCATATCTAAGTCCCTTTGCAGCCGACAACAGCCCTCCTCACTATCCACAACTCCACCAATCTTCCTTACAGTGTGGAAACAGGTCCTTCAGCCCAACCACTCCACACCAACCCTCTGAAGAGTAACCCACCCAGACCAATTGCCCTCTGACTAATGCACCTAGCAGTATGGGCATTTTAGCATGACCAATTCACCTGGTCTGCAGGAGGAAACCAGAGTACCCAGAGGAAACTCATGCAGACACAGGGAGAATGTGCAAACTCCTCACAGACAGTCACCCAAGGCTGGAATCAAATCTGGGATCCTGGTGCTGTGTGGCAGCAGTGCTAACCACTGAGTCACCATGCTACCCCTGTTCTCACATACCAGTCTGTTTCACACTATCTTTAGAAACATCATGGTCCCTCTCAATAATGAGTACTGAAGTAAAATATTCATTAAGGACCTCCCTGACCTTCTCCAACTCCTGGTTCAAGTTCCTTCCACTATCCCTTATCGGCCCTACCCTCACTCTGGCTATTGCCTTGTTCCTCACATAAGCATAGAATACCTTTTCATTTTCCTTAATCGTACCCACTAAAGATGTTTCATGTCCCCTTCTAGCTCTCCTAAGTTCATTCTTCAGTTCCTTCATGGCTACCTTGTAATCTTCTAAAGCCCTGGCTCATCAACCTTAAGTAAGCTTCCTTCTTCCTCTTGACTAGATGTTCTATATTCCTTGTCATCCAAGGTCTTCTCAACCTACCATTCTTTTCTTGCCTCAGTGGGACAAACCTGTCCAGCACTATTAGCAAGTGCTTTCTAAACAACCTTCACGTTTCTGTCACATCTTTTCCCAATTTAGGTGGCCCAGTTAGCATTGTAATTCTCCCTCCCTCAATTAAGTACTTTCCCATACCATCTGCTCCTATTTCTCACCATGACTATAGTAAAGATTACTATATGATTACAGGGAGTTATGATCACTATCACAAAATTCTCTCCCACTGACAGATCTGACATCTGGGCATGGTGTGTTGCCAAGCACCAAATCTTGTATGGTCTCTCCTCTAATTGGCCTATCTACATATCGAGTCAGAAATCCTTCCTGGATAAGCCTGACAAAAACTACTCCATCCAAACTACTTGAACTAAGGAGGTTCCAATCAATATTAGGGAAATTAAGGTCACCCATGACAACAATCCTGTTAGATTATTTAGATTAGATTACTTCACAGCGTGGAAACAGGCCCTTCGGCCCAACACGTCCATACCGACCCGCCGAAGTACAACCCACCCAGACCCATTCTCCTACATTTATGCCTTACCTTAACGCTACGGACAATTTAGCATGGCCAATTCACCTAAGCTGCACATTTTTTGGACTGTGGGAGGAAACCAGAGCAAACCCTCGGAGACACGGGGAGAATGTGCAAACTGCACACAGTCGCCTGAGGCAGGAATTGAACCTGGGTCTCTGGTGCTGTGAGGCAGCAGTGCTAACCACTGTGTCACCATGCCACCCTTCTGCACCTTTCCAAAATCTGCCTCCTAATCTGCTCCTCTGTGTCACTGTTGCTATTGGAAAATCTGTAGAAAACTCCCAATGAAATGACTGCTCCCTTCCTATTTCTAACTTCCATCCATACTAATTTTGTAGACAAACCCTTCTCGCTGCCCCCTTGCTGCAGCTGCGATACTATCCCTAATTAGCAATGCCACTACTCCTCCTCTTTTACCTCTCCCCTCATTCTTTTTGAAAGATCTAAACCCTGGAACGTGCAATAACCATTCCCGCCTCTTTGATATCCAAGTCTCTGTAATAGCCACAACATTACAGTTCCAACTACTGATCAATGTTCTAGGTTCATCACCCTTATTCGTGATTCTTCTTACATTAAAATAGATACACTTCAACCCATCACACTGACAGCACCTTTGCCCTATCAATTGCCTATCCCTCCTTACAGACTCTCTGCACACTGTATCTGACTGTTCAGTACCTACTCCATCATCTGATCCGCTGCTTAGGTTCCCATCCTCCTGCAATCTATTTTAAACCTTCTCAAAGAGCTCTAGCAAACCTCCAGCCCAGGATATTGGTGCCTCTCCAGTTCAGGTGCAAACTGTCCTTCTTTTACAGGTCCCACCTTCCCAAGAAGGAAACCCAATGATCCACGTGTCTGAAGCCCTCCCTCCTCCACTAGCCCTGCAGCCACATCCTCATTTACACTCATTCGTCGTACCTAGCCTCACAAGCCTATGGCACCAGTAGCAATCCTGAGATTCCTACTCTACTTATCCTATCTTTTATCTTCCAACCTATCTCCCCATATTCTCTTTTCAGGTCCTCCTCCCTTTCCCAGCTATGTCATTGGTACCAATGTATACCACAACTACTGGCTGCTCTCCCTCCCCCTTAAGACTCCTGCAGATGCATTCCAAGACATCTCTGGGAGGCAGGGACTGTTAATCCAGAAACCCAAGTAATATTTAGAGACCCAGGTTCAAATCCCACCACTGCAAATGAGGAAATTTAAATTCAATAAAACATAAGGAATTAAGAGTCTAATAGTTACCACAAATCCATTACTGATTATTGGAACAACACATCTGTTTCCTATAGGGAAGGAAACTGCCATCCTTACCTGGTCTGGCCTACATGTGACTCCAGATCCTCAGAGATGTGGTTTTGTTATGGACTCAAAACATTCTTAAGCAGGCAGCCCAGACCGTAACTTTGCAATTTGTTTCAATAAGCGTCCAGTGAAAATTACCCGGAGTAAGTTAGCTCGGTTGATTACCAGGTTTTAAAACAGACAAAAATGTATTTACAAAATTACAGAATGAAATACATACAAAGAACAGAATATACAATACCTACAGAATTCAGTCTATCCAAACTAGATTTAATTATATTGTTCCGAAAATACACAATAGTACCAATAAACAAACCCCTTAAACACAGAGTAAAACTGAACAAAGGCTTACAGGTCAAAGTTAGAAGGGCAGAAGGAGAGAGAGGGATTAGCAGCTTGTTTCCACACAGTCCACTGCTGAACTGACCGACTAAAATTCTGGACTGAACTGCACAGCTAGCGAGCTGGCTTGTAGAGTTGACTTATACAGGTTACTCCTAAAAGATAAAAACTTTGGCATAAAGTCTCATCTTTTTATGTATAAACAAAAAGGCCTCCCAATACCCTTTCATCTCTGTACCAAACCAGAACCTGGAGTGTTTTACAGCTCCTCTGAAAATAGTCAAGGGCACAGTATCCTCGAGAAAAGGAACAGTTTTTTAGAAAAACGGACCAGCTTTGTAACAGTTGACTCTGGTAATAAATGCTGGTCCAGCCAGAATATGTCACTGTCCTTCAATCCACACAGCAGACCAATCCTCCATCTCTGAATATGACGCCAACTCAGATGGCGGTCTAACCAAGCATCATCTGGTGGCACACCCTCCTCTGATGGTCCTCAAGAAAGAGAACACCTCTTCACAACATGACACCATTCACCAGGACCTTCATGGGGAAAGACAGTGCCAACCTTCCCTTCTCCTCCATAATTTTTCACAGGTCCCAGGGCTGAGATGCCAGCACTCCTTAAGGTGACTGGCAAGATTTTGATGGTACAGACAAAATGGACTATGCGTGCCTTAAGCTGAGAGTGCAGTGGGTTTGGCAATATTCAACCTCATGATGAGAATCATTCCACCAAACTGATCACCACTTGCACTTAACCGGAGAACTATAAGATCCAGCCCTATCTTCTCATCTCCTGATCAGCCTCACAGTTGCAACTTTTCTACACTTCCTTTCCCTTCTTTGATTTTCCTATCTCCAATTCTGGGGGTAGGCTGTTGACAAATCATGCATCAACTATGCCTCAATCAAAGCATAGCACCTCTAAAAATACAATTACCATCAATGTTCAGCCGCAGTTAGAGGATCATCGAACCCCTCCAGTACAGAAAGAGGCCAGTCAGCCCATCATGTCTCACTCAGACCCACTCTGCCACCCTAACTCCTAAACTCCCTATTAACCATAGCTAATCCACCTAACTTGCACATCCCTGGATACTTTGGGCAATTTAGCATGGCCAATCCACTTAACCCGCACATCTTTGGATTCTGGGAGTAAATCCACCTCGACATAAGAAGAATGTGCAAACTACACACAGACAGTCGTCTAAGGCTGGAATCCTTGTGCTGCTATGCAGCAGTGCTAACTAGTGAGTCACTTTGCCACCCCTTCAGAGTGCCTTGAAACTTACAGCAACCTTGAAAATGAAAATACTCTCAATTGAGGCAGGCATTAATGTGTGAAAAGCTATGGTAAGCTTTGCTTTCTTGCTGGAACACTCCCATCAATAGATGTGTTTGACTAATCACATTATAATGTGGAATTTGCTGCATTCCTGTTAATAATATAGCATTTTTTTTGAGGAACTGCAAGGCACAGTGGGGGAAGCTTGCAAGGAGCAGATAATATAGAGACTTAGGAGGGTTGTTGCTCAGTCCCAGGATGAATGTTGTGCTGCTGCGTCATGTACAAATGCTACGAGCAAGAAACCTTAGGCACAACGATTCCACCTTCAGCTGGACCTTTATGTTTGGATCAATAGGCAGGTCAGGGAATTGTTATCTCTCTGTCATTCTGGCAATGATATGATTTGTCAAGATTGAGTTTGATATTCTGCTGCAAAATAGTGTGTGATATTTACCTCCTTGCACAGAGCAACAAGCCATTTATGAGGCTACATTCAGTTTCTGCAAATGAAAATTATTGAGCTGCAGCGGAAGATTTGTTTGACTTCATTATTATTCTGGTCTCCACCTTTTGAGAGGACCTATGAGGCCTAGAGAATATTTACCCGCACTATTGGTACATTGAATTGGAATATCACATTCTATGAGGAGAACCAAGGTCAAGTTTGAGCTGCTTCAAAGCCTTTATTATCAGCCTTCTTCCTCAAGTAATTATTTTCTTATTAATTGAAATTGATCTGGAGCTCAAGGACAGAATGTCAGTGGTCAAACACTGTAGAATTCATGAATTCAGTCAGCTTTGAGATGTTATGATCATACTTTATTAAATGGGATAAGGGAGTTGGAGAGGGCTGCCTCGTCAGCAACATGTGAAATACATGGAATACTATTTGGAGAATTCGGTAGAAAGGAGAGATGCACAGGTTACTTTCAAAATGTGGAAAGGCTTCAGAAATCTGAAGCACAAAAAAACTTGGGACTCCTACTTCAAAACTCTCTTAATGTTAATGTGTAGGTTCAGTTGACAGTTTGAAACGCAAATGTAATTTTAGCTTTCATTTCAAGAGCAGGGATGCATTGCTGAGTCCATATAAGATCACTTTGGAATATTGTAAGCAGTTTTAGTCTCTGTATCGAAGGAAGGATATGTTAGCATTGGAAATGTAAATTCCCAACCTTTAGAGAGGACATGTGAAGCTTAGAGAATACTTACTGGCAGTATTGGCACATTGAATTGGCCAAATGGTTTACAGGAGGTTTGCAAAAATGATCCTGAGATAAAGGGTTTGTTATATGATGATTAGTTGAGGCCTCTGGTTGTGAACTCTATGGGGTTTAAAAGGATGAGGGGGAATCTCATTGGAACATACAGAATACTGACAGACCTGGATACAATGGACTTGGGAAAGATATTTCCCCACCAGCTGGAAAACCTAGGCCTCAAACAGGGTAATCTGAGAGGAAAGGGATGCCCCTTTGAAACTGGGATGAAAAGGTAATGACTGTGTGGAACTCATTTTTGCTGAAGACTGTCATTGAGTATGTTAAAGTTAAAAATCACACAACACCAGGTTATAGCCCAACAGGTTTGTTTGGAAGCACTAGCTTTCAGAGCCCTACTCCATCATCAGGTAGTTGTGGAGAATAAGACCTAAGACACAGAATTTATAGCAAAAGATTACAGTGTCTTTTACAGATTTGTTCAATGTATCACTTCAGTTGCATGACACTGTAACTTTTGCTATAAATTCTGTGTCTTGCAGTCTTATTCTCCACAACTACCGGATGAAGGAGCAGCATTCTGAAAGCTAGTGCTTCCCAATTAACCTGTTGGGCTATAACCTCGTGTTGTGTGATTTTTAACTTTATCCACTCAGTCCAACACCAGCTCCTCCACATCATGGATAATATTTAAGACAGAGATAGGTAGGTTTTTAACTGGCAAAGGGATCAACTGTTACAGGAAGAAGGCACAAAGGTTTGAGAAACATTTCAGCCAGGATCAAATGGTGATAGGCTGAATGGCTCAATTTTGTTCCTATATCATATGGTCTAAAGTATGTGCCCAAACAAGTCAGTTTGAGCAGTATCCAAAAGTAGTTTTCAGTATTTATCCCAATAAACAGGTAAACTACTCATTACTTCTCTTGAGATTGGCTGGACATTTCACACTGCTGAATATTGAACCATAGTGAGTGCTTAACAATCTTGGGTGGATGATCATCATTGTAATCCAATTTCAAAAAAAATGTTGTAGCCATATTTGTATATGTTGGAGTACACTCCCCTGTTTTAATGGCCAAATTAGATAGGAGTAAAGGCTCAATCTCACGGGTACCTTTGAAGAATCTTGTGGGACAGTGATAGAGGACTTTCCTCTGACCTAGTGAAATCCCCAGGTTCAGATCCCATTTGCTCCAAGAACAGACTTGAAGGGCTGAATGGCCCAATTTCTGCTTCTATGTCTTATGGTCTTATGTGCAGATTAAGTGGATGCGCCATTCTCTATTTCCCATTGTGTCCATGGATGTACAGAACAGGTGGATTAGCCATGGGAAATTCAGGGTTACAGGAAAAGGTAGGGTGGGTGAGTTTGGGTCAAATGCTCTTAGGAGAGTCAGTGTGGATAAATAGCCTGCTTCCACACTGTAGGAATTCTATAATTTTTAGATATTACTGAGTTTTTTTTTCCTTTGGGCAAACCTCAAATTGACACTGATTGTATCTATTTTCACACCAATGAGGTCTAGTCCCTCCCATGTTGCCTGTAATATTGTTGTTTTGCTTTTCAGATGGATGAGAATACTTTAGAGAATAATTTTCCTGTACTTTCTCTGCTGAATTCCTTCCCCGTAACATTTTGGATGTCCCAACATCACATTACCTTGTGGGATTAGGGGTGAGCAATAAATGCTGGACTAGACAACAATGCCTACATCCTATCAGTGAATCTTTCTGAATTGCAGTTTATGCAATAGAGAGAGCAGCAATTTTGTTTTTGCTTTATTCACTCATGTGCTGTGGGCACATGTGGGGACTAGCTGCACCAGCATTTATTACCTGTCCCTAGTTACTCTTGAGTAGCAGGCGGTAAGCTGCCTCTTTAAAATAGCTGCAGTACATCTTGTGTAGGTACGCCCAACAGTCGAGAAGTGAAAGGTGGGGGTCCTTTTGGCGTAGAGAATACTAGAAAGAATGTCAGGCTTATAAGATTTAACAAAATCGGAAATTATATATGCACTTAATAAAGGCAGATTGGGTACTGAACTGATTACCGCAGCTGAGTTTTGAGATTTCACTCACTATTGCCAGTTGTTTCATTTAATTTCACGGAAGCGCTATTTTAATCGTCATTTCCTTAAAGGGGACAAAGGCCCTATTCAATATATATCTAATAGGTACGTGCTGAGGGGAAAAAAAACTTGTTTGATGCCCTGCAAGCTATTCAAGACCTGGTAGATGGTTCTGAAGGGAGATTAGTATTATAATCTGCTCATAGCTTCGGGTGAAGTGGTGCACTGGGGAGTGGAGAGACCACAATTTTATGAATGAAATGCGGATGTAATAAATATAGAGGCGCTTGTGAGTGCAATGGTAAAATGAAATGACCTTAATACAAAAAGAAAGAAACTTGTAATACAGTATCTCACTGTATGGAATAAGATGTTTGAAATCGACTCTAAAAACGATTCTGCATCAGCAAAGAAACACCACCTCGACGACAGAGGCCTTATTAATTGCTAACAGATATGAGTAAGCGGAACAGAATACAGGGTTCAGCGGCAAAGATTACAAAATATGCAAGTAACCACATCAGCGAAGAGGCAATATGTTTGAATCCAACTAGTAGATACACAATGATCTGATGTAATCAAAATGCCGAGTTAATTGAACTATAAATTTGATATAGTTAATTTACAGACCTGATGTGAATAATTGCCGAATCAACTGATTTACAGACTCGATGTGATCATCGCCCATTTCATTGACTTATGGACTTGATGTTTTGACGTGAGAAAGTATAACAATAGTATTGTGCGGGTGTTTGACAGAGTGAGCTTGGTCGTCCTGCATTACGATCTTGAGGTGCTCACTTTGCTGTAATGCATTATCGCCTAATGTTCCTGCTGATTTCCCGACGTCTTCACACTCTTCTTGCCTCAGAGACAGAGGCCATTCCTGCACACCCATAATACTATTCGGGAGGGAATGGAGGTTGGTGGTGGTGTTCCCACGTGTCTGCTGTCCCTGTCCTTCTTAAGCAATCGATGTCCAAAGTTTGGAAGGTGCTGCTGAAGGGAGCTGCAAGACCCCAGTAAAAGCAATGGGAACATGGCCAGCTAAGTTATTATTCAGGAGAAAATCCCCTGTCGTTCATTTTAGATTGCCATAGGATCCTTCACCTCCTGTTTCACATACCTACACTGCTAACTGACACAGCAGTGAACAGTCACTGCCTTTGCTGTTTGAGTTATCTCTGGACATCAGAGTTATTCAAGGAAAAATTAACAATGAAATTCACAGCTGGCTTTGGTGAAACCTCTGTGGGAGCTCACAACACAGGAACAGATAAGTGCATAGTTTTTAACGTGTAACCTTGTTGTAAATCTGCAGTAGTGAGTAGTGGGTTCTTTACTAATTATATGCTTTATTGAGATCTGCCTCTTGATTAATTTTTTTAAAAATATTAACCGTAAGAACTAAGTTGGCTTGGAGCACTGCTTTTTCGAGCAAAAAGAAGGTACTATTTTCTGGGTCTGTAGATTGTGAAGCAGCAAAGACGGCCTTTAGTAGAGTAATATGCTCTTCCTTTTGGGTGTGGAAGTTTAAGGAAGTTACTGATGATTATGTCTGCAGGAAGTGTCTTTGGTTGCGAATCCTATCAGATCACATGGATCGGTTAGAGTGATAGATGGAAAGAGGAATTTACAAGAGCTGGGGGTGTGATGGATGGCACTTAGGAAGGGAAAAAAAGCCATGGATGCACGCAGGTGAATGGGTAACTCCAGGAAAGGTAGGAAGAGTCAGTATGTAGTGCAGGTGTCTTCTGTGGCTATCCCCATCACAATCAAGTATGCTGTTATGGAAAATGTATGCAGTGATGGAATTTCAGGGGATTGTCGCACAAACAGCCAAGTTTCTGGTATCATGACAAACTCTAATATAATGAGAGATATGTCGAATTCCACATGAATAATTGTAATAGGGGACTTGTAAGGTGAGGTGGAGTGGGGAGGGGGGTGGATATGGGTGGGACCCAGGGAAATAGAAAAGAGATCAATCTAAGACTGGTACAGTCAAGAAAGGGAGTGTGAAACAGTCAGGGCAGGCTGGAACAAAGCAGAGAGCAAGTTAGGACTGATAATCAGAGGGACAAACTTATGTTTCTGTAGCTAGCAGTGAAAAACGATAATGGAGTGTTACCTCCCTGATGTCAATATCAAGGATATTTCAGATATGGTGTAAAATGTTCTCAAAGGGGAGAGGGATCAGCAGGAGGTCATTATACACATTAGAACATTGTACACATAGGAAGGGAAAAGGATGAGATTCTGAAGGGAGAATATAGAAAGTTAGACAGGAGTTTAAAAAGGTAGTTTTAAAACCTTAAAGGTACTAATAACTGGATTAGATTACTTGCAGTGTGGAAACAGGCCCTTCAGCCCAGCAAGTCCACACCAACCCGCCAAAGCGCAGCCCACCCATACATTTACCCCTTGCCTAACACTACGGGCAATTTTGCATGGCCAATTCACCTGACCCGCACATCTTTGGACTGTGGGAGGAAACCGGAGCACACCCACGCAGACACGGGGAGAACGTGCAAACTCCACACAGTCAGTCGCCTGAGGCGGGAATTGAACCTGGCGCTGTGACGCAGCAGGTGTGCTAACCACCGTGCCACCGTGCCACCCACTAGCCCTGGTGTTATAAGACATAGGAGTGGAAGTAAGACCATTCGGCCCATCGAGTCCACTCTGCTTTTTTTTTCCTTTTTTGTAGTACAAAATAGAAAGGGAAAACAATTCAGGTTCAGACAACACACTTTGAATACATGCATGCTAGATAAGGTACTGCAAAAATTAATTGCTTTGTTGAATTGTGAATTTATAAAGCCAATTTAATTTTGTAGGCTTTTTACCGAAGGTGCGGGACTTTAGAAAGGAAGTACTGTTACCTATGCGTTATAAATGATTACCCACAGAAAAAGTATCAACCAATGCAATCTAAGTTCAAAACCTGCAAAAAAAAGTCAGAAACTTAAAACAGAAATGTGTTTGAAAATAAACAAATTATTATTTTCTATTTTCTGCACGAGGAGACAACGACCTTATTTACTGCTTTCCTATTCTAACTCTTCTAACTGTGCTAGGAATGCAATCAGGTACATTAGGAGCTAAGCGTGAAGCTGGGAGAATCTTTCCAAACAGGTTTGATCAGTAAAGTCTTTTGATGATGATGCATATAAATTTAAGATTTTTCATATGATAATATTATGTCATGGAAAAGACTCTAGAGGTTAGGATCCAAATGTTATAGCCCAAAACAGGAAAAAAAGCTACCCAAAATAATTTATTTGCAAATATTATACAGGTGTGGTTGTAGTGCTTCACTTTGTACTCAGACAATGTTTATGTTTAATACAAGAGGATCCTGTGTTCTGTGGCTTTACGGCAAATAGGGCATTCACTCATTCGGTCACCACAAAGCTGACATGCCCCATGACCGCAGAGGAAGATCATGTTCTTTAAACGATCCAAACATACTGGGCACATGGTCTGCTCTATGATATCTTGTAACTGTTGCTGAAGCTTCTGAACATCTGCATTGGCGTTGGCATTGTCTTTGTCTCGCTGAAGAGCAGTAATGTTTCCACTACCTTTCCCACCACAACACATAATAAAAGGCACTGTTCGCTCGACGACAG
The DNA here is from genome assembly GCF_020745735.1 of Hemiscyllium ocellatum. NCBI lineage: Eukaryota > Metazoa > Chordata > Chondrichthyes > Orectolobiformes > Hemiscylliidae > Hemiscyllium > Hemiscyllium ocellatum. The sequence goes on along the minus strand of NC_083432.1, from coordinate 10,201,940 downwards.
CCCGGCATTGTACACACCTTTTCATCAGGCTTGCTCAATTCTCACAGGCGCACATATGACCGCAAGGTTGAAAAAGGACTGCTGCCTTCTTGTCAGAACATACCAAGCACTCCTCAATCTTTGCTCGCGATTGAACCTGGTCCTTGCAGATCAGACACTTTTTAACACGCGGTGAACTGAGAGAACAAGTCGCAATGTGTCCACAAGGTCCAAACAAAGTGTCACGCTTCATGTCTGAACAAACCACACACTCTTCCAAAGTCTCTGTATCATTGTTAATCGTGGAAGGGCTACGTGATCCAACCTGTCCACTGACTTTCTCCTTATGACATTTTGCAAGGACTTTACAGAGGTTTGGATCAGGGCAAAGATCGAATGGCGACTGTCCTTTCTTGTTGCGAATAGCAAGATCTGCTCCATTTGCGGCGAGGAAGCAAGAAATAGAAGCAGCACTCTTCTTATCTGCTCCTTGCGTTCCAAGACCCATGAGGAATGTGTTCTTGGAGGGCTCCCAGCCACTATCAACTTTTCCCACATCCTGCATATCCTGCAGTTGACGGAGCTGACATAAGGTATGATGTCTCAGGGCTCCATCTTTATCCTGGATGTCCAATTTTGTACCAGCACGAACTAGTAGCCGAACAATTTGAGTATGTTGACGCTCAACAGCGAGATGCAATGCAGTTTGCTGGTTTACATTTTGGATATCCAGGTTAGCATTGCCCTGATGTACCAGTAATTCTGCCACTTCAACATGATTGTTAAGTGCTGCTAAATGCAGAGCAGTATATCCATCATCCTTTTCCTCATCCACAATCCATGGCCTTGGGAGCTTGGAAAGTAACACACGTATGGCACTGGGATTGCCTCGCAGTGCAGCATGATGAAGAGCATTGAAACCATTGTTGTTAGTAATTGTCACATCTGCACCAGATTCTAGCAGCACACAGAGCATATCATCACGTTTTTTGCTTATTGCATCGTGAAGGGGTGTGTCACCTTCAGAGTCCTGGAGACTGGGATGGCATCCAAGGTCAAGCAAAGTTTTAACAACTTGCAAATAACCTTTATTTACAGCAATGAGCAATGGAGTCTGCCTTCGCTTATTCCGAGCATTTAGATCAGCTCCTCCTCGATGTAAAACATCGATTACAGCACCTTCATCCCCAAACGAAGCATGGTGAACTGCTCGGTCTCCATCTTTATCCTCAGGTTCTAAGTCAACACTATGCTTGAGAAGTAACTTCAAAACATCCACATGTCCATTCTGGCTGGCTGCCTGCATTGCAGTGTGTCCTGCACACTGACCATTCACATCAATATCGGGTCGTGCCATTATTTCATCCACTTTCGCAACTATGAGCTAGTGAGGGTAGGAATAGGAGGATAGAGCAGAATAACGTATGACTGGGGATCTGGTGCAGGATCATTGGAATCGCTTCTGGGGTATTTGTGACCTGTAGAAGAAGAATGAATTGCAGCTGAATTGGTAGCGAATGAATATACTGGCAAGGAGATTTGTGAGAGCTACTTGGGAGAATTTAAACTTGTAAGGTGGGGGGGGGGGGGGGTGGGACCCAGGGAAATAGAAAAGAGAGCAATCTGAGACTGGTACAGTCGGGAAAGGGAGTGTCAAATAGTCAGGGCAGGCAGGAACAAGCAGAGAGTAAGGTAGGACTGATAAAATGCAATTGCTCCAATGCAAGAGGTCTAATAGGGAAGGCAGATGAACTCAAGGCATGGCTACGAAAATGGGACTGGGATATCATAGCAATGACAGAAACATAACACAGGACTGACAGCGTAATGTTCCAGTATAAACGTGCTATAGGAAGGATAGAAAGGGTGGCAACAGAGATTGCATTTTTGATAAGAGATAGCATTACTGCTATTAGGGAGAAATACATCAAGGGAAGTTATTTGGGTAGAACTGAGAAACAGGAAAAGGATGATCACCTCATTGGGACTATATTATAGACTCCCTAATACTGGCAAATTGAGAAACAAATTTGTTAGGAGATCACAGTTATTTGTAAGCATAATAGGGTGGTTATGGCAGGGAATTTTAACTTTGCAAACATGGACCGTTGAGGGTTTAGATGGAGAGGAATTTGTTAAGTGTATACAAGAAAATTTTCTGATTCAGTATGTGGATGTACCTACTAGAGAAGGTGCAAAACCTGACCTATTCTTGGGAAATAAGGTAGGGCAGATGACTGAGGTTTCAGTGGGGGAGCACTTTGGGTCAGTGACCATAATTCTATTCGTTCTAAAATAGTGATGGAAAAGGATAGACTGGATCTAAAAGTTGAAGTTCTAACTTGGAGGAAGGCTAAGTTTGACAGTATTATGCAAGAACTTTCAAAAGGTCTTTGGTGGCAAATATTTGCAGGTATAGGGACGGCTAGAAAATGAGAAGCCTTCAAAAATGAGATAATGGGAGGCCAGAGACACTATATATTCCTGTTTGAGTGAAAGGAAAAGCTGGTAGGTGTAGGAAATGCTGGATGAGTAGAGAAATTGAGTGAATCCTTAGAAGAGTATAAAGGCAGTAGGTGAATAATTAAGAGGGAAATCAGGGAGTAGAGTAGTGAATAATTAAGAGGGAAATCAGAGAGTAGAGTAGTAAGGGTATGGAATGCTTTGCCTGCAACAGTAGTAGATTCGTCAAGTTTAAGCGCATTTGAGTCGTCATTGAACAGGCAAATGGACGTACTTGGAACAGTGTAGGTGGAATGGGCTTCAGATTAGTATGACAGGGCGGCACAGCTTCGCCTGTACTGCGTTGTAATGTTCTATGTTTGTGTGGACTCGCAGGAGACAGGGGAGATATTAAAAGAGTTCTGCAGCAGTATTTACTATGGAGAAGGATTTGGAAGTTATAGAATGTGAGGAAATAGATGGTGACATCTTTAAAAATGTCCATACTACAGAGGAGGAGTTGCCAGATGATTTGAAACACATAAAAGTGATAATTCCCCAGGTCCTCAACAAGTGTACCCAAGAACTCTGTGGGAAGCTAGGTCCCTTGCAATGATATTTATGTCATTGATAGACACAGGTGAGTTGTCAGAAGACAAATGTTGGCTAACATGATTGAAGGTGGTAAGAACATTTTAAAAAGGTGGTAAGGAAAAGCCAGGGAAATATAAACCGCTGAACTTGACATCAGTGGTGCGCAAGATGTTGGAGGGAACAAAGTTTGTGTGAAGATTTGTAGCTCGGGTGCTTGTTGTAGTGGTTCTGTTCGCCGAGCTGGAAGTTTTTGTTGCAAACGTTTCGTCCCCTGGCTAAGAGACATCATCAGTGCTCTGGAGCCTCCCGTGAAGCGCTTCTTTGATGTTTCTTCTGGTATTTATAGTGGTCTGTCCTTGCCGCTTCCGGGTGTCAGTTTCAGCTGTCCGCTGTAGTGGTTGGTATATTGAGTCCAGGTCGATGTGTTTGTTGATGGAGTTTGTGGATGAATGCCATGCCTCTAGGAATTCCCTGGCTGTTCTCTGTCTGGCTTGCCCTATGATAGTAGTGTTTTCCCAGTCGAATTCATGTTGCTTGCTGTCTGAGTGTGTGGCTACTAGGGATAGCTGGTCGTGTCGTTTCGTGGCTAGTTGGTGTTCATGTATGCGGATTGTTAGCTGTCTTCCTGTTTGTCCTATATAGTGTTTGCACTGATGATGTCTCCTAGCCAGGGGACGAAACGTTTGCAACAAAAACTTCCAGCTCGGCGAACAGAACCACTACATGTTGGAGGGAATCCTGAGGGATAGGATTTACATGTATTTGTGAAGGCAAGGACTGATTAGAGATAGTCAGTCTAGCTTTGTGCATGGGAAATCATGTCGCATGAACTTGATTGACATTTTTGAAGAAGTGACAAAGAGGATTGATGAGGGCAAATCATTGGATGTGATCTATATGGACATCAGTAAGGTGTTCAACAAGATTCCGTATGGTAGACTGGTTGACTAGGTTAGATCTCATGGCATAATTGGAGAACTAGCCATTTGGATACAGAACTGGCTCAAAGTTAGAAGACTTTGGAGGTGGAGAGTTGCTTTTCAGGCTGGAGGCTTATGACTAGTTGTGTGCCACAAGAATCGGTGCTGGGTCCACTACTTTTTTGTCATTTATTTAAATGATTTGTATGTGAACATAGGATGTATAGTTAGTAAATTTGTTGATGATACAAAAATAGGATGTGTAGCGGATAGCGATAAAAGGATCTTGATCAGATGGACCAATGGGCTGAGAAGTGGCAGATGGAATTTAATTTAGATAAATGTGAGGTATTTGCATTTTAGAACATAGAACATAAACAATACAGCACAGACAGGCCCTTCAGCCCACGATGTTGTGCCGAACATTTGTCCTAGCTTAAGCACCTACCCATGTACCTATCTAATTGCCGCTTAAAGGTCACCAATGATTCTGACTCTGCCACTCCCACAGGCAGCGCATTCCATGCACCCACCACTCCCTGGGTAAAGAACCTACCCCTGACATCCCCCCTATGCTTTCCACCCTTCACCTTAAATTTATGTTACCCGGGGAAAAAGTCTCTGACTGTCTACTCTATCTATTCCCCTGATCATCTTATAAACCTCTAGCAAGTCACCCCTCACGTTCCAATGAGAAAAGACCTAGCACTTTCAACCTATCCTCGTATGACCTATTCTCCATTCCAGGCAACATCCTGGTAAATCTCCTCTGCACCCTCGCCAAAGCTTCCACATCTTTCCAAAAGTGAGGCGACCAGAACTGCACACACTACTCCAAATGTGGCCTTTACCAAGGTCTTGTACAGCTGCAACATCATATCACGACTCTTGAATTCAATCCTTCTGCTAATGAACGATAATACATCATAAGCCTTCTTACAAGCTCTATCCACCTGAGTGGCATCTTTCAAAGAGCTATGAACATAGACCCCAAGATCCCTCTGCTCCTCCACCTTAGATTAGAATACTTACAGTGTGGAAACAGGCCCTTCGGCCCAACAAGTCCACACCGACCCGCCAAAGCGCAACCCACCCATACCTAACACTACATTTATCCCTTACCTAACACTACGGGCAATTTAGCATGGCCAATTCACCTGACCCGCACATCTTTGGACTGTGGGAGGAAACCCACGCAGACACGGGGAGAACGTGCAAACTCCATATAGTCAGTCACCTGAGTCGGGAATTGAACCCGGGTCTCAGGCGCTGTGAGACAGCAGTGCTAAGCACTGTGCCACTGTGCCGCCCAAATAAGTTACTAAGAACCCTACCGTTGACCCTGTATTCCTCATTCTTATTTGTCCTTCCAAAATGGACAACCTCACTTTTGACTGGGTTGAATTCCATCTGCCACTCCTCAGCCCAGCTCTGCATCATATTTAAGTCCCTTTGCAGCTGACAACAGCCCTCCACACTATCCACAACTTCACCTATCTTCGTATTGTCTGCAAATTTACTGACCCATCCTTCGACTCCCTCTTCCAAGTCATTAATAAAAATTACAAACAGCAGAGGACCCCGAACTGATCCCTGCAGAACTCCACTTGTAACTGGACTCCAGACTGAATATTTACCATTTACCATCACTCTCTGACTTTGACCGGTTAGCCAGTTCTCCATCCAACTGGCCAAATGTCCCACTATCCCATGCCTCCTGACTTTCCGCATAAGCCTACTATGGGGAACCTTATCAAATGCCTTACTAAAATCCATGTACACTACATCCACTGCTCTACCCTCATCCACATGCTTGGTCACCTCCTCAAATAATTCAATAAGACTTGTAAGGTAAGACCTACCCCTCATAAATCGGTGCTGGCTGTCCCTAATCAAGCAGTGTCTTTCCAGATACTCATAAATCCTATCCCTCAGTACCCTTTCCATTACTTTGCCTACCACCAAAGTAAGACTGTAATGCCCGGGGTTATCCCTATTCCCTTTTTTGAACAGGGGCACAACATTCGCCACTCTCCAGTCCCCTGGTACCACCCCCGTTGACAGTGAAGAAGAAAAGATCATTGCTAACGGCTCTGCAATTTCCTTCTTGCTTTCCATATGATCCTAGTATATATCCCATCAGGCCTGGGGGACTTGTCTCTCCTCAAGTTTTTCAAAATGCCCAACACATCTTCCTTCCTAACATGTATCTCCTCTAGCTTACCAGTCTGTTTCATACTCTCCTCTTCAACAATACGGTCCCTCTCATTTGTAAAACTGAAGAAAAGTACTCATTTAAGACCTCTCCTATCTCTTCCGACTCAATACACAGTCTCCCACTACTGTCCTTGATCGGACCTACACTCGTTCTCGTCATTCTCATGTTTCTCACATACGCATAAAAGGCCTCGGGGTTATCCTTGATCCTACCCGCCAAAGATTTTTCATGCCCTCTCTTAGCTCTCCTAATCCCTTTCTCCAGCTATCCTGTATCCCTCCAACGCTCTGTCTGAACCTTGTTTACTCAACCTTATGCAAGCCTCCTTCTTTCTCTTTACTAGACATTCAACCTCCCTCGTCAACCAAGGTTCCCTCACACGACCATCTCTTTCCTGCCTGACAGGTACATACATATCAAGGGCACGTCGTATCTGTTCCTCGAAAAAGTTCCACATTTCAATGACATCCTTCCCTGACAGCCTATGCTCCCAACTTGTGCTCCTCAGATCCTGTCTTGCAGCATCGTATTTACCCTTCCCCATCTCTCTCCATAACCAAGGTGAAAGTCACAGAATTGTGGTCACCATCACCAAAATGCTCACCCACAAACAAGCCCATCACTTGTCCCAGTTCGTTACCAAGTACCAAATCCAATACGACCTCCCCTCTGGTCGGACAATCTACATACTGAGTTGGAAAAGCTTCCTGGACACACTGCACAAACACTGCCCCATCCAATCTACTTGATCTAAAGAGCTTCCAATCAATATTTGGGAAGTTAAAATCACCCATGACTACTACCCTGTGGCTTCTGCATCTTTCCAAAGACTGTTTCCCAATCTGTTTCTCCACATCTCTGCTGCTATTGGGGGGCCTATAGTAAACACCCAACAAGGTGACTGCTCCTTTCTTATTTCTGACCAGCCCATACTACCTCCAAAGGCAGATCCCCCCCGAATTGCCTTTCTGCAGCCATTTTACCATTTCTAATCAACAACGCCACACCCCTCCTTTTTTACACTCTCCCTAATCTTACTGAAACATCTGTAACCAGGAACCTCCAACAACCATTCCTGTCCCTCTTCTATCCACGTTTCCGTGATGGCCACAACATTGTAGTCCCAAGTACCAATCCACGCCTTCAGTTCACACACCTTATTTTTGATAGTCCTTGCGTTGAAGTATATACACTTGAGCCCATCTCTGTGTCTGCAAGTATTCCCTGTCAGTGATACCTTCTCCACAGCCTCCCTACATTCGTGGACATCCTGAAAAACAGCTAACCTACTTGCTGGATTACAAGTCCGGATCCCACCCCCCTGTCAAATTAGTTTAAACCCCCCTGAAGAGTGCTAGCAAACCTACCTCCCAGGATATTGGTGCCCTTCTGGTTCAGGTGCAACCTGTCCTGCTTGTACAGGTCCCATCTTCCCCAGAATGCAGTCCAATTGTCCAAATACCTGAAGCCGCCTTCCTACACCATCCTTGCAGCCACGTGTTCAACTGCACTCTCTCCCTATTCCTTGCCTCACTGCCATGTGGCACCGGCAACAACCCACAGATGACGACTCTGTCCGTCCTAGCTTTTAGCTTTCAGCCTAACTCCCTGAGCTCCTGAATGACCTCCCCACCCCTCTTCCTACCAATGTGCACCACGACTTCTGGCTGCACTCATGGGCGAGACTCTCAGATGGTTTGTTGCCTCCCGGGCGCCAGGTTCCAAGACGTCTCGTACCATGTCTTCAGAATCCTTAAGGGTTTCCTGACACAGTATGTTGACAGGCCAACATGGGGTGAGGCCCACATTAGATTTGATACTGGCTAATGAACCCAGCCAGGTGTTAGATTTGGAGGTAGGTGAGCACTTTGGTGACAGTGACCAAAATTCAGTTTTGTTTACTCTAGTGATGGAAGGGGATAGGTATATACTGCAGGACAAAAGTTATAGCTAGGGGTAAGGCAATTACAACGTGATTAGGCAATGTTTGGGATACATAGGATGGGGAAAGAAACTGCAGGGATTGGTAGATGAAACATGGAGCTTATTCAAGGACCAGCTTCTGCAGGTCTTTGATAAGTATGTACCTGTCAGACAAGGAGCTGTGGGAGCCGTGGTTTACTAAAGAAGTTAAATCTCTTGTCAAGAAGAAGAAAAAGGCCTATGTTAGGGTGACATGTGATGACTTAGTTAGGGTGCTTGAGAATTACAAGTTAGCCAAGAAAGACCTGAAGAGAGAGCTAAGGAGAGCCAGGAGGGGACATGAGAAGTCATTGGCGGGTCGGATCAAGGTATATCAGGAATAAAAGAATGACTAAAGAAAGATTCGGGGCAATCAAGGATTGTCGTGGGAAGTTGTGCGTGGAGTCAGAGGAAATAGGTGAAGTGCTAAATGAATACTTTTCATCAGTATTCACACTAGAGAAAGACAATGTTGTTGAGGAGAATACTGAGATACAGGCTGCTAGACTAGATGAGATTGAGGTGCATAAGGAGGTCCATTGATTATTTATTTAAATAGTTTGGATGTGAGCATAGGAGGCATGGTAAGTTTGCAGATGACACCAGCATTGAGGGTGTAATGGACAGTGCAGAATGTTACCTCAAGAGTACAACAGGATTTTGATCAAATGGACCAATAGGCCAATGTGAGATGCTGCATTTTGGAAAGGCAAATCAGGTAGAATTTATACACTTAATGATAAGGTCTTGGGAATTTTTGCTCAACAAATAGACCTTGGAATGCAGGTTCATTGTGCCTTGAAAGCGAAGTCACAGGTAGATAATTTAGTGAAGAAGACAATTGATATGCTTTCCCTTACTGGTCATGTTGTAGCTATATGGACCATTGGTTAGGCCACTCTTAGAATACTGTATGCAATTCTCCTATTATAACGATATTGTGAAGCTTGAAAGGGTTCAGAAAAGATTTACAAGGATCTTGCCAGGGTTTGAAGGTTTGATCAAAAGGGAGAGTCTGAATAGACTGAGGCTGTTTTCCCTGCAGCATCAGAGGTTGAAGGTGACCTTATTGAGGTTTATAAAATCATGAGGGGCATGGATAAAGTAAATAGACAAGGTCTTTTTCCTGGCATGGGGCAGACCAGAACTGGAGGACATAGGTTTAGTGTGAGAGGGGAAAACTTTAAAAGGGACTTAAGGAGCAATATTTTCACACAGAGCGCATGTTTGAAATGCACTGCTGGAGGAAGTGCTGGAGGCTGGTACAATTAAAAAATTTGGGTGTATGAATAGGAAGGTTTTAGAGAGAAATGGCCATGTGCTGGCAAATGGAACTTGATTAGTTTAGATGACTCTATGACTCTATGTCCTCTTACATGCAAGAAACATTTTGTTTCCAATGCCATATCACCCGTGATATTTTCTCATCTCTTAACAATCACCATTAAATCACTTGTGTTTCCAAATGAGAATGAAATCAAAATGGAGTTAGAAGCATTCTTCCTTTCCCTTATGGCATCGAGAGTATTGGTGGACACCACGTACTCCCTCTCCAAGTATACCTGGCCTCGAATGCAACCGTAGAAGATGGGCAAGTGGTCAGTAGATATGACCCTCCTCCACAGCCTGCTGTCTTGACATGTTGATAGCCAGCCTGGCCACACTCTGAAACAGACCCACAAGGAGGTCATCCAATCTGCCCATATCGCTCTGCACCAGGTGCTCAAAGAGAAAGAGCATAGGACTGAGGTACAATCAAAAGGGTTTTGCAAATAACTGAAAAGGGAGTGCAAATGTCTACACTCAATACGCACATGACTGATGTACTCTACAATGCTGCAAAACAAACAGTTGGACTAGGAGTCCGTGAATCATTGCAATCTGCAGTTGCACAGGACTGCTACATGCAACAACTTCCACCTCCGAAACCGAGGGAGAGAGTGAGGATTTCCACCTAGACAGCCCCCCACTGAGGATCTCCACTACCTGGCGGTAAATGTGCATGCAAAGTCATGTCCAGGAGTTCTATAAAGGAGAAGATGTGGATGGTGTGCAACAGCGTTCTGAATGTCCTGCTGTTTTGCCTCCTTGAAAGACACACAACACGTTATGGAGGCAGCTCAGGTTGTGGAGCACATGTTCAGTGTGAAGTATGGGATCCTGGACCCATTGTGAAATTTGTCTGAGGAGGCCTACACACTGATGGGATTTCACCGCACCTCTGAGCATCATCCAAGTGGTACATGCTGTCAGATCTGAGCACCGCCGTTTTCAGGTCAGACATCTACCACTGCCCGATGTAGCAAATTCTGCAGCAGCACCCAACCCAGGCTGGGTCACACCTGTGGCCACTCGAACTTTCGATTGTGGAGGTGCAGATTCCTGAGCAATGGCTGTTTGATGATCTCTGCCACTCCTGACAGAGGGTACGCTCAGTGCAGATCGACCATGTCCCAGGCAGTGATCAGGTCCTGGTAAAAGACAGGTAGCATCCTGAGGGTAGCAGGTAAAAGACAGGTAGCAAACCCTCACAGTCAATGAACAGGAGCTATATGCCCTAATTTAAGTTATGCTGAATTTATCCCTGAATTAACAGATAACAATCAGCTGTTCTCTGGTTCTATTTGGTCTTGGGTATCCTGACCAGACTTCACTCGATAACAACTCAACTAATATCTTTATATTTCACCAGTTCAAACCAAATTTGATGTTTATTTCTATGCTATAAATTTAAATACAAGTTAATTAATTTAATTGATTTATTTTCTCCTGTCAAACTCATCACAAAAGGACTCGTTCACAAGACCATAGACAGCTGCTGCAAAAATGATACATTTTGTGAAACCTTTTATCTTTTGCATTCATTCATTCTTACGTACTCAAGATTACAATTTAACGGGAAAAAAAGCAAGTTATACAATATAAAAGGAGGGCTCTATAAGTTCAAATACATAATTCTTTGAGGTTTGCATCACATGTAGATGTAAGAAAGCATTTAGCGTGCTTCCCTTCATTGCTCATCCCTTTGAGTATAGGAGTTGCGATCTTATGTTCAGTTTGTTCAGGACATTGGTGAGGCCTCTTCTGGAGTACTGTGTCCAGTTCTGGTGTCCCTGTTATAAGAAGGACATCATTAAGTTAGAGAGGACTCAGAAGAGATTTACTGAAATATTGCCAGGAATGAAGGGTTTGAGTTATAAGGAGAGGCTGAATAGGCTGGGACTTTTTTCACTGAAGCATGGAGGTTGAGGGGTGATGTTATAAACGTTTTAAAAAATTATCAGGGGTATAAATAAGATGAAGAGCAGGTGCCTTTTCCCTAGGATGAGTGATTTCAAGACTAGGGGGCATTTTTAAAGTGAGAGGAGAAAGATTTAAAAAAACACATGGAGGGGCAATATTTTTAAACAGAGTGGTTCACATGTGGAATGAACTTCCAGGAGAAGTGGTGGATGTGGGTACAGCTACAACATTTAAAAGACATTTGGATAAGTACACGAATAAGAAATATCTGAAACGATATAGGGCAAGCACACACAGGTGGGACTGGTTTAGTTTAGGGTTATGGTTGGTGTGGACTGATTGGACTGAAGAGTCTGTTTCTGTGCTGTATGACTCTATGGTAAAGGTGATTACCATAGATTACTATACTCTGATTAATGTGGGTGTTGCGATGGAGAATGCTGCAGTTAAAGATGATTGACAGTTAACTGCCAGACTTCATTTAAATTTTAAACCATGCATGTTGACTCTGATTAGTCAAAGCATCAGCCTGAGAACTGAACCAGTGAATGGCTGTCACCTATCTTTTTGAATTGTAACAGTGCAGTGAATGGGTGTGTCCTTTTTGTCTGCAAAGAACAGGACCCTGTTATTTATTTATGGAGCTTGGGCACAATATGGTTACACAAGCACCCAACACTGCTATCCTGATTGATGGGTAAGTCCCGAATGAGAGGACACAGTTTAAAAATAAGGGGTAGGCCATTTAGAACCGAGTTGAGGAGAAACTTCTTCACCCAGAGAGTGGTGAGTGTGTGGAATGCTCTGCCCCAGAAGGCTGTGGAGGCCAAGTCTCTGGATACTTTCAAGAAAGAGTTGGATAGAGCTCTTAAGGATAGTGGAATCAAGGGTTATGGGGATAAGGCAGGAACAGGATACTGATTGAGGATGATCAACCATGACCTTAATGAATAGTGGTGCTGGCTCGAAGGACAGAATGGCCTACTCTTGCACCTATTGTCTATTGTCTATAATCCTAAATTAGTTATCAGTCTAGCTCATTGCATATGTCAAGCAAATGTCCAATTGTGGAATCACATTCGAAGTCAGACACTGTGTTAAAAGATTTACAAGAATGGACTGGTTGATTACATACAGTACCTTGCTTTTGTAAACAGCCTGTAGGAATATACTGTTTGATATGATCTGCTTGTCTCTGGGACATACTATTTATATATCCAGCATTACACAAGCGCTGAAATTTATATCCACGTTACTCATTTCTGTAACAGACAGATTGTCTTTGCAGTTTGACAGCAGCTTCCTGTTTGTGGTGCTTCACACGTGCATTGCTACATATTAGCAGTATGAAACAACCATCATCAGGCCCAGTAGTTAAGTGTTTGAGATACATTGAATGCCTCACTTGAACTTGCCTCCACCATATTTCCATGCAGTGCATTCTATATTCTAATGACTCAGTGAGTGAAAAAGACTTTTCTTGCATCCCCGTCGGTTCATTCACACATCATTTTAAATCTATACCCTCTTGCCTTTTTTTTATAAATGGAAGCAGTTCCTCCCTACCTATTCTGAATGCTCATTCATGTTTTTGAAAACCTCTATCACATCTTCTCCAGTCTTTTTCTCTCCAAGGAGAATAGTCCCAACTCTTTTACTCTCCACATAACTGGAACCATTCTTGTAAATCATTTCTATGTTCAAAAATGTCTGTAATGGTCTGGATTATTCATATGCTCTCCCACAATTATGGTAGCAAAATGTTGAAAGAGTTGAAAGAGTTTAAGAAGATGCTATAACTAATGGGATAGGATAATTTGAAGATATTGCAAAGATGATAGTGTATTTTATTTTTCTTCTGATGTCACTTAAACATATTTCTTCTTATTGACAGTATGCACAGAGTGTAAAGATCAAAGCACAAGAAGTGTGAGCCAGAAACAAAAATAGAAATTTCTGGAAAAGCTCAGCAGATCTAGCAGCATATGGGGATGAAATCAGAGTTAATATTTTGAGTCAAGTGACTCTCGCTCAGAACTGATTTCTCTCCATAGATGATACCAGACCTGCTGAGCATGTCCAGCAATTTCTAATTTTGTTTCTGATTTATAGCATCCACAATTATTTTGATTTTTATGAAGTGTTACTCAGATTTGAAGTGCTGGGCTGAGTGGGATTTATGAAGTGTCATGTATATGAACACTCAAAGTACAATCATCAATTGTGATGCACATCTAAGATCCTGTCCTTAGGCACTATCACCAAGTTAGCCTTTATCTATCTGTGGAGAGTCCTTGACATTGATCCAGCTTCCTCAGAGCCAGCTGTCAGAGTGAAGAGAACCTCTGATACTCCTGTTTATATCTGTCAATCAGGGCTCCCTGATTGGACCTGATTAAAAGCCCCAATCAGGGAGCTCATATTCTTTGAAATTCACCTGGCTGACCTCATTACAGTCACTACACCCATATTGTCGAAAGAGGCCAGTTGACCCATTAAAGCCTGCACAAACCGTCCAAAGAGCATCTCACCCAGGCCTTGAAATTATGAAGAACAGCATCTGAAAACAAATCTTGCCCTGTCTTGTAACTGTTGCATGTGAATAAAGTAACAAGATGATTTAGAATGTTCCATTTTCAAATTCTAAAAAGTTGGCGTTCAATCAAAAAACAGAACTAAAAGAGCTCAACAAATAAATGTAGTTACTCATACTAGAGTGCTTCTAGTGCACACAGAGATCCCATTTTTTTCATGGTATCAACTGCCTCCACTAACATTGATCCAAAATCAATAATATTCAGTAATCTCCATTGTAATTCATAAAGTGTTGGTGTTGAATCAGAAATAGCAGAGGAAATGCCTCAAAGACTGAATCAATGATTCTCACACTGGTTTCAGCACGCATAATTGCATGTTGAAATAGTTTCCTTGGCAACACAGTGGATTTAAATTGTCTGCCACTTTCATAATTACCGTTCACAAGCTGAGTAACAAGTATTCTTAATAATCCAATTAATTGTTTACTGCTTTCCTAATAGCTTATAGTCATATTTAAAAATCTAGTCAAAGCGAAGCCATCTGTGAGCTGCAAGCATCAGGTTGTTTCCCACTTAGCAGACAATAATATTTTTCAGGATTCACATATTATGTTTGCAATACATTGACAAGTCATGGTTTCTGTTGCAACCATTTTTGTTTTGCTGCTTTTATCTTCTTGCATTTTATTTTTTTTCTCCTCAGGATGAGGCTGACAATGAACAGAATGTTCTGTTATTTTTCATCCAACTGGTGACAGTATTAAATTTGTTTTGGCTCAGTTTGCAGCCAACCCTAAAGAGAGATATGTGGGAAAATATTCACTGTGCTGAATCTCACAAACTTTATAGATTCACAGAAGGAATATGTGTTTTAGTTCTCTGCCGGGGCTAATCACACCCTCCTGCCATTTCCTTGTTGCCCTGCACATGTACTCTCCATACCATCATCAGACTCAATTTGAAAGCTATGGAGGTAGCGACTGCTGCCATTCTCTCAGGCAGTGCATTCTAGACCCTGTCCACTTGCTGAATAATCATTATTTGCCTTGCATTTGAAATATCTCCACAGAGACCATCACTAATTTACCCTATATCTGCCTTTGGAGAGTCCTTGACACTGATTCAGCTTCCTTAGAGCCAGCTGTCAGAGTGAACAGAGCTTCTGATACTTCTGTTTATATCTGTCAGTCCGGGCTTCATGATTGAATTAGATTACCAGCCCCAATCAAGGAATTCATATTCTATGAGATCCATCTGGCTGACCTCATTACAATCACTACACCTAAAGTCTGGAAAGTGGCCATTGGTCCAACAAAGCCTGTACGAACCATACAAAGACATCCCACCCAGCCCCCTCTCCCCACCCCCCCACCCCATCCTATCCCCATAACTCTTCCTTTCCCGTGGCTAATCCACCTAACCAACACATCCCTGAACAATATTAATTTAGCATTGCCAGCCTGCACATCCCTGTTGGACTGTTGGAGGAAACCAGAGTACCCGAAGGAAACCTACACAGACACAGGGTGAATATGCAAATTTCACACAGACAGTCACCTGAGGATAGAATCAAACCCGGGTCCCTGGCACTGTGAGGCAGGAGTGCTAATGACTGAGCCAACCTGCAACCCTAATAGAGAATGATGTAGGCAAAGGAAGAATATTATGTAACCAAGTTTTAAAGATTCTAGTTTTATGAAGATCTATGTCAAAGAAGGATTAAATTAATCCTTGTGGCAAATTTTCTTTCTTTTCTTCCTAATATTCCTGCCACAATAAGAGGAGTAGAAATGTAACAGTGGCAGAGTGCTGATATCATTGAGCTAGCAATCCCAAACCAAGGCTAATATTCTGGGGACAATAAGTTTAAATCCCATCATAGCAAGTGGTGAATTTTAAATTCAATAACGATTTTGAAATTAATTGTAACCATTTGTTACAATCCATCTGGCTCACCAATTCTCCATCATTCCTGCCATTCTTACCTGGTCTGGCCTATATGTGACTCCATATCCACAACAATATGCTCAACTCTCACATGCCTTCTGGGCAATTAGGAGTAGGCATTGAATGCTGCCCTGCCAGCAATGCCCCACATGAATAAGAATAATTGCTAATTTTTTAAATCATTCATGGAGCGATGGCCTCCCAGAACATTACCTGCGTCTCTAGCCCAGTGATAATTGATTATTGCCTCCCCATTGTCACAATATGCTGATTGAAGTATTGTCCTGAATGTAATTGCAACTAAGCTCCATCATAACCATCCTAAGGTGTTACCACAAACTCAGTGGACCAGCTGTATAAATAGTATCTCAAGAGCAGTGACTAGGAATTCTGTAGCAAGTAACTTAGCTCCTGACTCCCCAAAGCCCCTCGGTTCTAAATACAAGTCAGATATCAGGGTATGATGGAATATTCCCAATTGGCTGTGATGAATGCAACTGCATCAACACTCAACAGACACAACACCTTCTGTGGTACAGCAGTCAGCTTAATTGGCCTCCTATCCACACATTAAACAGTTAGCCCCTTCAGCAGACCTCCAGCATGCTATCATTAGGATGCGCCAGAGCATTTTGCAAAAGTTTCTACAGCTACACCTTTCAAACCCCTGGTCCCCACCATTTAAACAGCACTGGGAACAAAATCCAGTAACTGCAATAAAGTTCATTCATTGTACACCTGCACATGCCTGCAGCAATCAGGAAGGTGGTTCATTATCACTTCCTCAACAAATCTTACCCTTGCCAGAGATGCCCCTATTCCCAGAGAATGAATTGCGTTTACTTCAATATTAGATTAGACTAGATTAGATTAGACTTACAGTGTGGAAACAGGCCCTTCGGCCCAACAAGTCCACACCGACCCGCCGAAGCGAAACCCACCCATACCCCTACATTACCCCTTACCTAACACTACGGGCAATTTTAGCATGGCCAATTCACCTGACCCGCACATCTTTGGACTGTGGGAGGAAACCGGAGAACCCGGAGGAAACCCACGCAGACACGGGGAGAACGTGCAAACTCCACACAGTCAGTCGCCTGAGTCGGGAATTGAACCCGGGTCTTCAGACGCTGTGAGGCAGCAGTGCTAACCACTGTGCCACCGTGCCGCCCACTAATGTACAGCTTGTGCTGAATTCAGTAACACAATTCCAGCTGGAAGTTATCCTTGTCCATTATTCAATGAATTATGTAGATAAATACTCCTTGCTAAATAAACATTGAGATGAATAGTCAGGGTATTGGCAGTTGACTAGAGAAGAAACTTTGTGGTACCAGCTCAGAGATGTCAGGGAGTCATAGTGTCATAGAAACGTACAGTATGAAAATAGACTCTTCAGAAACAGACCCTTCAGTCCAACTCATCCATGCCAACCAGTTATCCCAATCCAATCTAGTCCTACCCGCCAGCACCCGGTCCATATCTCTCCACCCTTCCTATTCAGATGCCTTCTAAATGTTGCAATTGTACTCACCTCCACCACTACCTCTGGCAGCCCATTCCACACATGCACCACCCTCTGCATGAAAATGTTGCCCCTTAGGTCTCTTTTATATTTTCCCCTCTCACCCTAAACCTATGCCCTCTAGTTCTAGATTCTTCCACTCCAGGGAAAAAGTACCCTATCCATGCCCCTCATGATTTTATAAACCTCTCTAAGATCACCCCTCAACCTCTGACGCACCAGGGAAAACAACCCCAGCCTATTCAACTTATCCGGATAGCTCAAATCCTCCAAACTCAGCAACATCCTTGTAAATCTTTTCTGAACACTTTCAAATTTCACAACATCCTTCCGGTAGGAAGGAGACCAGAACTGCATGCAATACTCCAAAAGTGGCCTAACCAATGCCCTTTACGGCCGCAACATTACCTCCCAACTCCATTACTCAATGCTCTGACCAATGCTGACGTCTTACCTGCCCTCAATCTCTTCATAGCCAACTAACCGCCTCAACCTCTCCACCCCTCTCACCCACTCAAAGCTCTCACCCTCGGAACATGCAGCCCTCCACTCCCTCTGCTCCAATCCTCACTATCAAACCAGCAGACAAGGGAGGCACGGTGTTAGTTTGGCGCACCAATTTTTACATCACTGAGGCTAAATGCCAGCTTGCGGACACCTCCTTCTACTGCCCCCTTGACCATGACCCCACCTCCCAAAACCAAACCATCATCTCCCAGACCATCCATAACCTCATCTCTTCAGGGGATCTCCCATCCACCGCCTTCAACCTCATAGTCCCACAAACCCGCACGGCCCATTTCTATCTCCTGCCCCACAAACCTGACTGCCCCGGCTGACCCATTGTCTCAGCCTGCTCCTGCCCCACCAAACGCATCTCTGCATACCTCGACACGGTCCTGTCCCCCTTAATCCAAGAACTCCCCACCTACGTTCGGGACACCACCCACGCCCTCCACCTTCTCCATGATTTTCGCTTCGCTGGTCCCCAACGCCTTATCTTCATCATGGACATCCAGTCCCTGTATACCTCCATCCCCCATCACGAAGGACTCAAAGCCCTCCACTTCTTCCTTTCCCGCCGTACCAACCAGTACCCTTCCTTCGACTGACTGAACTGGTCCTCACTCTGAACAACTTCTCTTTCCAATCCTCTCATTCCCTCCAAACCAAAGGAGTAGCCATGGGCACCCGCATGGGCCCCAGCTATACCTACCTCTTCGTTGGATTTGTGAAACAGTCCATCTTCCGCAGCTTTACTGGCAGCACCACCCACCTTTTCCTCCGCTACATCGATGATTGTATCGGCATTACCTCGTGCTCCAACAGTTCATCCACTTTACTAACATCTTCCTCCCCAACCTCAAATTTACCTGGACCATCTCAGACTCCTCCTTCCCCTTCCTAGACCTCTCCATTTCTATCTCGGATGACCAACTCAACACGGACATTTACTATAAACTGACTGACTCCCACAGCTACCTAGATTACACCTCCTCCCACTCTGTTCCCTGTAAAAATGCCATCCCATATTCCAATTCCTTTGTCTCCACCGCATCTGCTCCCAGGAGGACCAGTTCCAATACAGAACAACCCAGATGGCCTCTTTCTTCAAAGACTTCAATTTCCCCCCTGATGTGATCGACGATGTTCTCCATCGCATCTCCTCCACTTCCCACTCCTCTGCACTTGAGCCCCGTCCCTCCAATCACCACCAGGACAGAACCCCAGTGGTCCTCACCTACCACCCCACCAATCCCCATATACATCGTATCATCTGTTGCCATTTCCGCCACCTCCAAACAGACCCCACCACCAGGGATATATTTCCCTCCCCTCCCCTATCAGCGTTCCGAAAAGACCACTCCCTCCATGACTCCCTCATCAGGTCCATACCCCCCCCACCAACCCAACCTCCACTCCCAGCACCTTCCCCTGCAACGACAAGAAATGCAAAACTTGCGCCCGCACCTCCCCCCTCACTTCCCTCCAAGGCCCCAAGGGATCCTTCCATATCCATCACAAATTCACCTGCACCTCCACACTCATTATTTACTGCATCCACTGCACCCGATGTGGCCTCCTCTATGTTGGGGAGACAGGCCGCCTACTTGCAGAACATTTCAGAGAACACCTCTGGGACACCCAGACCAACCAACCCAACCACCCTGTGGCTCAATACTTCAAGCCCCCTCCCACTCCACCAAAGAAAATGCAGGTCCTTGGACTCCTCCATCGCCAGACCATAGCAACACGACAGCTGGAGGAAGAGCGCCTCTTCTTCCGCCTCGGAACCCTCCAACCACAAGGGATGAACTCAGATTTCTCCAGTTTCCTCATTTTCCCTCTCCCCAACTTGTCTCAGTCCCAACCCTCGAACTCATCACCATCTTCCTAACCTGCAGTCTTCTTCCTGACCTCTCCGCCCCACCCCCACTCTGGCCTATCACCCTCACTTTAGCACCCTCACCTTAACCTCCTTCCATTTACAACGCCCCTCCCCCAAGTCCCTCCTCCCTACCTTTTATCTTAGCCTGCTTGGCACACTTTCCTCATTCCTGAAGAAGGGCTCATGCCCAAAACGTCGATTCTCCTGCTCCTTAGATGCTGCCTGACCTGCTGCACTTTTCCAGCAACACATTTTCAGCTCTGATCTGCAGCATCTGCAGTCCTCACTTTCTGACCAATAAAGGAAAGCAATCCAAAACGCCTCCTTCACTATCCTATCTACCTGCAATTCTACTTTCAAGGAGCTATGAACATAGCGCTCCAAGGTCTCTCTGTTCAGCAACACACCCAAGGACCTTATCGTTAAGTGTATAAGTCCTGCTAAGATTTGCTTTCCCAAAATGCAGCACCTCGCATTTATCTAAATTAAACTCCATCTACCACTCCTCAGCCATTTGCTCATCTGATCAAGATCCCCTTGAACTCAGAGGTAACCTTCTTCACTGCCCACTGTATCTCTACTTTTGGTGTTATCTGCAAACTTAACTAACTATACCTCTTAAGCTCACATCCAAATCATTTATATAAATGACGAAAAGTAGTGAACCCAGCACTGATCCTTATGGCACTCCACTGGTCACAGGCTTCCAATCTGAAAAACAATCCTCCACCACCACCATCTGAATGAAAGTAATCCGAGTAGAATTATATCAGCTTGCATTAATGTAACTGCCATTCCTCCCTAAACTAATCTGATCAAACATCCAAAAATAGTGAATATTTGCTTCTTGATAGATTACTTTCATTGCTGCCTCATTTTGCTATATTTTTCTTCAGGTTTCCTTATCTTGATTTTTAAAACTTCAGTCAAAATTTGGCAAATGCAAAGTTTTGCAGCTGATCATCAGATGCTGAAAACAGGGGGAAGTGACTCCTGTGTTTCCTCTTCCTGGGAATTACTACCCAATTGCATCGTGAGGACATGGAAAACTTTAAGGCTGACACACAACATCAAACTGGCTCCATGCCTGCTGTGTAACAATCTGTTATCCACAAGATGGAGCACTGACAGCTCCCTCCGTGTAAATAAAAACAAGTTATAGTGGATGTTGGAGATCTAAAATAAAAACAGTGCTGGAGAAACTCAACAGGTCTGGCAGCATCCTTGGGAGTGAAACAGAGTTTATGTTTCAAGTATAGTGTGACTAATCTTCAGAATTGAGAACTGGGGCTTGAGGATGAGAAATAGAAGGGAGTTAAGGACCAATCCATGACTAGAAGTGACTCTGCAGAGGATACTAGACAATCAAATGTAGAAAATTATCTGACAATTAACACTCTTCACAATCTGTGGATGGGATATACACAACTGGTCAATATTTAGAAACTCACACTGTGACAGCACAATGGGAAAAGCTTCAGTGCTGAGAAGTTCAATCAGAAACTAGGAAACAACATCTTATAGAATCATAGAATCCATCCAGAGTGGAAACAGGCCATTTGCCCTAACAAGTACAGAACAACACTCTGAACATCATCCCACCCAGACCCATCTGCCTACCATTTCCCTGTAATTCTATATTTCCCATGGCTAACATACTTATCCTATACATCCCTGAACACGAAGGGCAATTTAGCATGGCCAATCCACCTAACCATTTGGACTGTGGGAGGAAACCAAAGCACCTGGCAGAAACCCACACAGAAGTGGGGAGAATGTGCAAACTCCACACAGAGATTTACCTGAGGGTGGAAATGAACTCGGATCCCTGGTGCTAACCATTAAACTACTGTGCTGCCCTTTTATCAAGAATGATTTTTTAAAAACTGGTTCAGCAAATTTGAATCTACTTTACACACCAGGCAGGCAAAAGCTGGAAGTAATATTAAACAAACATAAAAACACAAAATGAAAATGTAACATACGAAAGACAGATTTAATCATTGCTGCTTGTGAGGGAAGGGATCTTGCTTTATGTGACTGAAATGCTGCATAATGCTACAATTCCAACTGATCCAGATATAGACTTGTCAGAAATGCGTGATACACACAGAGTTGTGGGTTCAGAGGTCTTACTGGTAAGAAGCATAGCTGTTTCTGTGAGGTGGCACAGTGGCTCAGTAGTTAGCACTGCTGCCTCAGGGAGCACATTCTCCCTGTATCTCCTTGTGTTTGTGTGTGTTTGCTCCGGTCTATGACCAAAACCTAATGGTGATGTAGAGCCAGAGAAGACATTGGTGGCACTCAGGGAGAATGTATACAGAGAGATAGGGACAATCATGAAGAAGTGATGGCTGAATTCATGGAAAGGTCACAATACCCCACGACAAGATTTGGGAACTACTTGATTGCAAAGATCTAAAATTCCCCCAAAAAGGGAAAAATACTTGAAAGCCCATAGTTGGCAGCATGCAGGAAATAAATCATGAAATTTAGGAAAGATATTCAAGAGCTCTTTTTGAAAATAGCAATTATGTACAGGTTTCACTGCGTACTTGTGGGCTTAAAGATTGTGGTTATACACTCCCCACAGACATAACCACACCTGGTTGCATTTCTTTGCAGTAGTTTGGCTTCTGACATCCATCTAAGAGGTAGTGAGGACTGCAGATGCTGGACACGTCAGAGACACGTCAGTGTGGTGCTGGAAAAAGCGCACCAGATCAGGCAGCATCTGAGGACCAAGAGAGCCGAAGCCTTGGGCCTAAACCTTCATCACAAATTGGGAGGGGGAAATGAGGCTGAGAAATAAATGAGGTTGTGAGGCTAAGGGAGGTGGATTGGTGACAGGTGGGTGAAGGTAGGAGGTGATTGTAATAGGTTGGTAGGAGGTGTAGAGCAGATAGGTGAGAAAGAAGATAGACAGGTATGTGGGCGGCACGGTGGCACAGTGGTTAGCACTGCTGCCTCACACTGCCAGAGACCTGGGTTCAATTCCCACCTCAGGCAGCTGTCTGTGTGGAGTTTGCACATTCTCCCTGTATCTGCGTGGGTTTCCTCCGGGTTTCCTCCCACAACACAAAAATGAACCGGTTAGGTGAATTGGCCTTGCTAAATTGACCGAAGTGTTAGGTGAAGGGGTAAACGTAGGGGAATGAGTCTGGATGGTTTGCTTTTTCAGAGGGTCAGTGTGGATTTGTTGGGCCAAACCACACTGTAAGTAATCCAATCTAAAAAAAGATGTCAAGAGGGCGAGCTGAATCGGAGTGTTGGATTTAGGATGGGGTTGGGGAGGGGAGATTTGGAAACTGGCAAATTCAATGTTGAGGTCATATGGTTATAAGCGCCCGAAGCGGAAGATGAGGTATTCCTCCTCCAGCTTGTCTGTGGCCTAGTTTAAGGTGGTGAAGGAGGTCCAGAATCAGGGGAGTGGGCTGGGGAGTTGAAATGGATGGCCACAGGAAGGTGAGATTGATTGCACATACAAACTAAAGATGTTCCCTGAACCGTTCTTCAAGTTTGCGCTTGGTCTCTCCAATATAGAGGAGACCACATTGAGAGCAATGGTTGCAGTAGATGAAGTTTGAGAATCTTGCACCTCTTACAGTGGCAGGGGAAGATGCCAAATGTGGACATGGGTTGGTGGGGAGTGTGGTCCTAACGAGGGAGTCATGGAGAGAATGGTCCCTATGGAATGCAGATAATAGTGGGGAGGGAAATATATATTTGGTGGTGGGGTCTGACCTTAGATGGCAAAAATGTCATCTGGATTTTGAGGTTAGTGGGGTGGAATGTGAAAACCAGAGGGATTCTATCCGTTTTGTAGTTGGGAGGGTAAGGTTCGAGGGCAGAAGTGCGGGAAATGGAGGAGATACAATTGAGGGAATTGGTAATAACAGAGGAGGGGAAATTATGGTCCTAGAAGTAAGAGGACATGTAGGATATGCTGGAGTTGAATTGTTCATCCTGAGGGCAGATATGGTGGAGGCAGAGGAATTGAGTGTAAGGGATCATGTTTTTACTTGAGGTGGGGTGTAAGGAGGTTTAGTCAAGTCAACTGTGGGAGTCAGTGGGTTTGAAATAGATGTCGATGTTAAGTTGGTCACTGGAAATTGAGAGGTCCAGGAAGGGGAGGAAGGTGTGGGAGATAGTCCAGGTGAAGTTAAGATCAGTGTGGAAGATGCTGGTGTTTTGGATGAACTGTTCAAGCTCCTTATGGGAACATGAGGCAGCACCAATACAGTCATCAATGTAGTGAAAAAGTTGGGGATGGTGCCAGTGTAGCTGTGGAAGAGAACTGTTCCATGTATCTACTTCACTGCCTCCACAAGCCCACCCACAAACTGGAGGAGGAACACCTCATCTTCCACCTCGGCAGCCTACAAACACATAGCCTCAACATTGAATTCACAAGTTTCCAAATCACCCCATCCCATCCCAGAGATATCCCTCTCTCTCGGCTCCACCCCTCTTGACGTGACATACCTGTCCATCTATCTATCTTTTGTCCCACCTATGTACTCCACACTTCCCAACAACCTATCACAATCACCTCCTACCTTCACCCACCTATCATCATCTTATCTATCTCAATCCCTCCCCCTATTTATTTGTCAGCCCGCTTCTCCTTCCCCAGTTGTGATGAACGGTTATACCCAAAACACTCCTCAGATGCAGTCTGTCTGTTGTTGTAATTCTTCTAGTGCCACACTTTATTGAACTGTCACCCATCACGAAGAGTCAAAGAGATCTTGACGAGTAGAACTGATTAGTTCAGATCGAATCCCTACAGTGCAGAAAGAGGCCATTTGGCCCATTCAGTCTGCACTGACCCTCTGAAGAGCATCCCAAACAAATCCAAGCCCCATCCTCGTAATCCCACATGGGATTTTTACAATGCCAAACCCACATAACCTGCATACCATGGGGTAATTTTTAGTTTGGTTAATCCACTCAAACTGCATATCTTTGGACTATAGGAGGAAATCCACACAGACACAGGGAGAATGGGCAAACCTCCACACAAACAAACATCCAAGTCTGCGATTGAACCCAGATCCCTAGTGCTTTCAGTCAGCAGTGCTAACCACTGTGCTGCAAAATGGATGAATGTGTTGCTTATTAACTCCAACAGGTTCAGGCGTACCTAAAAATGAGGTGTCAACCTGGTGAAGCTACCAAACAGGACTACCTGCATGCTAAATGGTATAAGCAGCAAGTGATAGACAGAGCTAAGTGATCCCACAACCTGCAGATCAGATCTAAGCTCTGCAGTCCCTCCATATTCAGTCATGAATGATGGTGGGCAATTAAACAACTCACTGGAGGAGGAAGCTTCAAAAATATTCTCATCCTCAGTGATGGAGGAGCCCAGCACATCAGTGCAAAAGGTAAGGCTGATGCATTCACAGCAACCTTCAGTCTGAGTGGATGATCCATCTTGGACTCATTCCATGGTCCCCAATATCACAGATACCAGCCTCCAGATAATTTGATTCACTCCATGTGATATCAAGAAATGGTTGGAGGCACTGGATAGTGCAAAAGCAATGGGTCCTGATAACACTCCAGCAATCGTACTGAAGACATGAGCTCCAGAACTTGCTGCTCCCATGGCCAAGCTCTTTCAGTACAGTTACAACACTGGCATCTACCCGACAATGTGAAGAGCTGCCCAGGTATGTCCTTTAAACAAAAAAGCAGGACTAATCCAACCCTGCCAATTACCACTGAATCAGTCTACTCTCCATCAACAGTAAAGTGATGGAAGGGGTCAGCAGCAGTGCTATCAAGCAGCATCTGAACAGCAACAACACACTCAGTGACACCAAGTTTGGGTTTTGCCAGGGTCACTCAGCTCCATGGAAAAAACAGCTGAATTCCAGAGGTGAGGTGAGAGTGACTGCCCTTGACATCAAAGCTGCATTTGACTGAATATGGCATTAAGGAGCCATTAAGCTGTAATCAATGGGTTTCAGGGAGCAAAACACTCTGCTGGTTAGAGTCATATTTGGCACAAAGGAAGATGGTTGTGATTGTGGCGGGTCAGTCATCTCAGCTCCAGGACATCTATGCAAGAGTCCCTCAGGATAGACCCAACAATCTTCAGCTGCATCATCAATGACCTTCCCTCTGTCATAGGTCAGAATTGGGGAAGTTCTCTGATGGTTGCATAGTGTTCAGCACCATTTGCAACTCCTCAGATACTGAAGCAGTCCGTGCCCAAATGCAACAAGATCTGAACAATATCCAGGCTTGGGCCAACAAGTGGCAAGGAATGTTCGTGTCACACAAATGCCTGACAATGACCATCACCAATAAGAGACACTCTAACCACAGCCCCTTAACATTCAACGGTATTACCATCACTGTCAACATCCTTAGGGCTACAATTGACCAGAAATTCAGCTGGACTCACCACATAAACACAGTGGCTACAAGAGCAGGTCAGAAACTAGGGGCACTGCTGCGAGTAACACACCTCCTGACACCCCAAGTCTATCCACCGTTTACAAAGCACAGGTCAAAAGTGTGATGGAATACTCCCCACATGCCTGGATGGTTGCAGCTCCAACAACACTCAAGAAGCTTGACATCATCCAGGACAAAGCAACCCGCTTTTTTGGCATCATATCTGCAAGTATGCAATCCCTCCACCACCAGCGCTCAGAAGCAGCAGTGTGTACTATTTACAAGATGCAATGCAGAAATTGGCACTTTCCAAACCCACAACCACTCCCATCTAGAAGGACAAGGGCAGCAGGTACTTGGGAACACCACCACCTGCAAGTTCCCCTGCAAGCCACCACCACTGTGAAATATACCACCATTCCTGTGGTTGTTGGGTCAAAATCCTGGAATTCCCTCCCTAATGGCATTGTGGGTTAACCCACAGCAAGTGGACTGCAGCAATTCAAGAATGCAGGTCACCACCACCTTCTCATTGATGGGTTATCAATGCTGGCCAGCCAGCAATGCCAAGCCCCACAAATGAATTAAAAACATACAATAAAATCATAGCTTATGTAATTGAAACCTCAACTCTGCATTTCTGCCAGCTTCTGATAATCTTTCATTGCTTGCTGAACAAGAATCTCTCTCTCTCTGAGTTAAAAATGTTCAAGGACTCTGCTTCCAACAAGAGAAATTCCAAATCATCACAAGGACTTTGAGAAGAGGAGTTGGAATGATATGTTGAGGTTTACAGGATGTTGGTGAGGCCTCTTCTGGAGTACTGTGTGTAGTTCCAGTCACCCTTTTATAGAAAGGATATTATTAGACTATATGTTCAACTAAGGGGGTCAGAAAAAATTTACCAGGATGTTCCCAGTAATAGAGGGTTTGAGTTACAAAAACAGGAATGGCTGGGACTTTTCTCACTAGAATGTAGGAGGTTTGGGTGGTGACATTACAGAGGTTTTTAAAATCATATGGGGTATAGATAATGTGAATGACAAGGGTCTTGTCGATAAGGTGAGGAATTTCAAAACTATGGGGCATATTTTTATGGCCAAATGAGAAATATTTAAAATGGACTCAAGGAGCAACTTTTTTACACAAAGAGTGATACGGGTGTCGAATGAACTGCCAGAGAAAATGGTGGATGCAAGTACAGTTACAATGTTTAAAAGACATTTGGGTAACCTTTAATTTTTAAACAGTGAGTCTTGTTCTACATTCTCCAATAAGATGATATGTCCTCTCTATATCTACCTTGCCAAGACACCTTAGTATCTTATATGTTTCAATCAACTTGCCTCTAACTCTTTAAACTGCGGTGGATGCAATCCTAGCCTGTTCAACCTTTCCTCATAAGACAACCCCTCATTTCAGTTTTAGTTCAGTAAAACCTCTCTGAACTGCCTCCAACATATTGACACTCTTCCTTCAATAAGATGATCCGTAGTATACACAGTATTCCAAGTGTGGATTCACCAGTCGCTTGTATAATGGAAATCATGGATAATATCATGGAAAGACTGCTAGAGATAGTGATATGAGGAGGACCATGTCAACCTCTTGACAACAAAATGCTCCTCATGAAAAGACAAGTAGAGAGAAACCCTTGGTTGTTTCATTGGATCATTTGACAACAACCCTGAAGATCTTTGTGTCTGGTTCCACTCCTGAGCCTAGAGCAGAAAGTTTAGGTTGATTTCTTCATGCAGTATTGAGAGAGTGGTGCAATATCTGAAGAACTGCTTCTATCTAAAATATTAAAACATGGTCTTGTTCCCTCTCAGTGAGAGATGAACTATCCAATGTGACTATTTCAAACAGGAACTTAAGAATTCTCCCAGATGCCCTGCATGTTTATCCTTCAACCAATACCCGAGGCAGGTGTTTTGGTACTTTAGATCATCCGGGGGTAGTGAAAAATTTTATGTTGATGAAAATATTTTCAACATTTATTCCTATGGCCCATTTTCTGTAGGTTTGCTTCATTCAAGCATTCCATTTACTCCTTACCGCTAATTAAAGAAACTACTTCTTAAAAATGCAATCTTTAATGAGATGTGACATTTTTGGTAAGGTGGCATTTGTTGCTTGATCCTAACTGTCATTGAACTGAATGGCTTGGTGGGCCATTTTGGAAGATTGTTCTGTGTTAGCTGCATTACTGTTGATCTGGAGTCATATAAAGGCCAGGCTAGGTATGGAGAACAGATTTCCTTCTCTCAAGGACATTTGCGAACTGGATGTGTGTTATACCCTAATTTGATGATAGCTGTCTTAGCCACCGTTACTGAGACATGTTTTATAATGCCAGAATGTTGCATTTAACATAAATTCCATTAGTTACTGTGGTGGGATTTGAACCAGTGTAGAATTAGGTTGGGTTCCTGGGTAACATCTTATAACATTGCCAGTATGATGACTTGCTCCTATTAAGGGGATTTGTAAAATCCCTCTTCCATTACTAATCAAGAACCTATCTATCTCTTTCTTAAATACACGCAATGACTTGGCCACAACAAGGTGTCATATTCTTAATGCCCTCTGACCAATGAGGGATGGCATTAAATACCAGAGTAGTTCTGGAAAAGCACAGTCGGTCAGGCAGCATCCAAGGAGCAGGAGAGTTGACGTCTTGAGCATAAGCTCTTCGTTAGGAATGTTGGGGGTGAGGGTGGGGGTGTGTAAGAGGGTGGGACAAGAGGACTGAGAAATAAATGGATGGGAGGTCAGGCTGGGCAGAAGGTAGCTGGGAAGGCAATAGGCAGATGAAGGTGGGGGGGATGATGGTAGTAGGCCTGAGTGGAGGGTGTGGATAGATGGGAGGGAACTGCTATTGCAGATTTTAACCTGTGTCTGTATAGCATTAGCCTTAGCTCTGGAGTAATGGGTCAGTGTATTACTGCAGTGAGATGATTGATATACATAGATAGATACCTGTCTTATTGCTGTTTGGATTTGTTGACTGTAGTTTGCAAAGAATTGAGCTTGCTTTTTCTGGCTGTACCTATTGATTCATGCAGCCATTGTTCTGAAAGTTGTCAGAAACCACGGCAGCAGATACATCTGTGAGCTGAATTTCTTAATTGTGCACTTACCGCATATGATTGGTTCTGGAAAAAAATTTGGATTGCACTTATTTTGATGCTAGTGCATCAGTAAACATCGCAACATCTTATCTCCTCACCCAATTACCAGCTTGTGAGTTTCTAAAATTCATTCATGGGATGAGGGCATCACTAGGCGAGCATTTACTGCCCATCCCTAATTACCCAGAGGGCAGTTAAGAGTCAACCACATTGCTGTGGGTCTGGAGTCACCAGTCCAGGCAGTTTCTGGATGGCAGCTTTCATCCATAAAGGACATTAGTGAACCAGATGGCATTTCACAACAATTAACAATGGATTCATGGCCAGCATTAAACTCTTAATTCCACATTTTGGAGGATTCAAATTCTGCCATTTTCCATAACAACAACAGCAACAAAAACAGAAATTTCTGGAAAAGCTCAGCAAGTTTAGCAGCACCTGTACAGAGAAATTAGAGTTAATAATTCTGAGAACCAATGAAGGGTAACCAGAACTGAAACATTAACTCTGATTTGTCTCCAGAGATGCTGCCAGACTTGTTGATCTTTTCTAGCAATTTTTGTTTTTGATTTACAACATCTACAGTTCTTTTGGCTTTTAATCTAACATCATCTATGGCAGGATTTGAATCCAAGATCCCAGATATTACCTTGGCCTCTGGTTAAACATTCCAGTGATTAATACCACAAGGCTATGGCCTCCCTGTTCCTTAATGCTCCTTACAGTTCCTTCATGCTTTAGTTGAGTTGTCCAGTAATCCATTTTGCTGATGCTGTATTTGAACATACTGCACTGGCAACAGCTGTGAGTTCCTGGATTTTCACAGCACTAACACTTAGCGGCAAACTAAGCTAAGCTCCACATCAGGGTCTACCAATTCTAATTCCAATACTAATCACAAAATCCCTAACACATGTTTGGAATATGGGAAATGCTTAGTAGATTTTATTTTTGCTGTTCTAGTTCCAAAGTTTTGGCTTTCTGGAAGAGCTGTCAATCAATCCTCCACCCATTGTTCTTTCTACAAAGCCCTGCGTGTTTCTCTTTTCTCCTATTTCTCCAATTTCCCTTTTGGTGTGCCTAGTGTTGCAGGACCAGCATATTGTTGGGCATCTGCCCACAATCAGGACTATCCTGTTTGGCACTCCTTTAAACAGAGGTAACTAGAGAATGCAGAGATGCTTCAGTGTGATTTGGGCAAGTTGAGTGAGTGGGCAAATGCATGGCAAATGAAAGATAATTTGGAGCATTCACTTTGGTAGCAAAAACATCAAAGCAGATTATTATCTAGATAATGACAGTTTGGGAAAGCTGACAGTGCAATGAAACTTAGATGACCCTGAACACCATTTGCTGAAAGCAAGCACTTAGGTACAACAGGCAGTGATGAAGGTAAATGGTGTGTTGGCCTTCATAGTAACAGGATTCGAGTACAGGAGTAGGGATAGCTTGCTGCGATTTACAGGGCCTTGGTGAAACTGCACCTGGAGTGTTGTGAGTAAAGATGAGTAGCTTGTAAGAAGTTTGGTCAGAATATAAAGAGTGGCAGAGAAAGACTAAAATGTTAATTGGGCAAAAATACTTACAGTATGAGAGGAAGCTCACTAGAAATGTAAAAGCAGATTGTAAGAGTTTCTGTATCTAAAAAGGAAAAGAGTAAGTAAAATGTTGGGCATCTAGAATATGAGAACGGTGAGTTAATAGTAGACTAAGGTTGAATGGAGAGTGGAACTTAATAAAATAATAATCAATAGGGAAGTGGTATTGAACAACTTAAAGGGGCTATGGGTTGATAAGTGTCAGGGTCCTGATAGCATTTATCTTAGGTTCATAAAAGCAGTCACTAATGAGGCAGATGCATTGGTGTTAAGTTGCTGTTCACTCAGGGATTGGAAGCATAATTCCAAAATTGTGAACAAAACCAAATTTTGGGAGGAGATGCTGGGAGGAGAATCTATTTAATACAGAGGAGGACTAAATACAAGAGGACACTAATGCATTTACAGAATGGACATGCAATTGAAAAATGAGAATCAGCATAGTTAAATGTAACATTGTTGGAAATATAGGAAAGCCATTTCTTCTTCATAAAATGAGTGTTGAAAACTTTGGTGAAGGAACAGATTAATCTATGAATACTGATATGCTACATGTCAAAAGTAACAAGACAGTGCTGTGTCATTACTATTTATTTGCTGGTATCACTGAAAATTTCTACTATCCTGCAGTCTTCCTATAGCCGCATCTTCCTCTGCTTCCTCTGCTTCACAAATTTATCTACCATCATAGATGCATCAACTATTCCCTGTAGAAACCATGATAGAAATACCAATCATCCTCTGCAAAGAGTTTTTTCTAACCACTCTCCTCATTCTCTTGAATCACAATTTTAAATTAATGACTCCTTGTCACAGAGTCCCACACCAGAGATTTTTAAAAATTTATTGACTCTGTTGAAATCTTCCATTATTTTAAAAAAGGGTTTTGTTGTATTCCTTCTTATCTTTCTCAAATCCACTTGAAGCAGTCTCAAGAACCTGAAGTGTTCCCAAACAGTGGCAATATTGCTCTTTGTTTTTA
Organism: Hemiscyllium ocellatum; assembly: GCF_020745735.1. Taxonomy (NCBI): domain Eukaryota; kingdom Metazoa; phylum Chordata; class Chondrichthyes; order Orectolobiformes; family Hemiscylliidae; genus Hemiscyllium; species Hemiscyllium ocellatum. The sequence goes on along the minus strand of NC_083432.1, from coordinate 10,170,056 downwards.
TTATACTTTCTATAACTTGACAAACACAGTTGTGAAAAGTATCCTAACTGTAACTTAGTTGCTGTTTAGCATAAATTCATCATCATTTCTTTATTTTTGTATTCTAATTTCCACAGTATAAACCCCCCAACACAAAGTCTTTATTATGATCTTACATGTCTAAGTTTATTCTCTGCATTCTTTTTAATTTATTCACAAATGGGATGGGCTTGTCACTGGAAATTAGACCAGCATTTTCAGTCTGTAGTGTTTAGGATGAGGTCAGCCAGGAAGAACTCATCGAATATGAGTTTCTTGATTGGGGCTGATAACCTGATCCAGCCAGGGAGCCATGGTCGACTGATATATACAGGGGTGTCAGAGGTTCTGTTCACTCTGAGTGTTGGTTCTGAGGGAGCTGGATCAGTGTCAAGGACTTTCCAAATGTAAATAAAGAATGACTTGGTGATGGGATACCAGCATCCATGAGTTATTTCACTGCCAACTTTTAATTGAACTCAGTTTCTAGCTAGGCCAATGCAGAAGGGAACTAAAATTTACATGTAGCAAAGAACTAAAATTTACACGAAGACTGAAATTGCTGGAATGCAATGTAGAAAAGCAGGAGGCTGGAGGCTGGAAGAACACAGCAGGCCAAGCAGCATCAGGAGGTGGAGAAATCGACATTTCAGGTTTAACCCTTCTTCAGGAAGTCATGTGGATCAGACCAGGTAAAGATGGGAGATTTCCTTCAGGTCAATAGTGATGCAGACAGGTTTTGACAACTATCATTGGCTTTTTTGGGGCATTGGGTATCACCATTACAAAACTAGCTTTTCATTTCAGATTTTATTTATTGTATTTACATTCCACTAGCTGCCAAGTTCCCCTAGGCCTTGGGATTACTAGTCCAGTGGCATTACCACTGCATCACAGTCACCCCCATACGGAGTCATCCATATCCTTCAACATCTTTACTTTGAGTGCCTTCCTCCCTCTACTTCCAGCCTCCAGATTTATTACAGCATATTTGTAACTGTATTCAAGTGTCTGGCCATTCTAGTAAGTTGTAAATGATTTCTTTTCAATTAATTCGCCTAATAACCCTCAATACATTTTTCATAATCTTACCTTTGGCAAATCCACTTTAGTGATGGATTGAAACCAGTATTGGACTGTGCAGTGACTGCCAGGGCGCACCATTTTCCATTCAGTGGTTACTCTGTTCCCTATTCGTCAAGTAACGTTTGGAACATATGGCTGCACTTTTTTTTTAACCACATGCTTGAAGCTTTTTTGTGAAACAACTTACCCAATTATTTGTGAAAGTGTACTGACAGCATATTGACTGAAATCACTTTCATCTAATCAATAACAAACTATTTATAAATGGTAGGTAGTTGGGTGCATTGAGTTTCAATATATTTTTACAAAAAGCCATTAAATCTGAAGGTGTATCTCATTCTGTAGGCTGTAGGGAATTGACGTTTTTGCTAGTTATGAAATCTCCATATGGATACATTTCCTGCCTCATTAACAACAAATTAGATTAGATTCCCAACAGTGCCCTTCGGCCCAACCACTCCACACCAACTGTCTGAAGAGTAACCCACTCAGACCCATTTCCCTCTGACTAATTGACTGAACACAATGGGGCAATTTAACATGGCCAATTCACCTGATCTGCACATCTTTAGACTGTGGGAGGAAACAGGAGCACCCGGAGGAAACTCATGTAGACAAAGGGAGAATGTACAAACTCCACACAGACAGTCACCTAAGGTTGGAATCGAGCCTGGTACTCTGGTGCTGTGAAGCAGTAGTGCTAACCACTGAGCTACTATGCAGCCCCACTTTCAAAAATGCAATTGACTAAAGCATGGAGGACACTGTAAGGTCTTTGTAAATGTAAATTCTTATTTTGTTACAAATGATTCAACAACCTTTTTTTTCACCCATGGGATATCTTGTTGCTGGTTCCACCAGCATTTAGTCTCCTTCTCTAATTGCCCTTTTGAAAGTGGTATCAAGCTGTCTTCTTGAACCACTGCAGCCAGTTAATGCAGGGAGACTGATAGTGATGTTGGGGAGACTGTTCCGGGATTTTGACCCAGTGACTTAAGGGACGGCAACATGTTGGCTCAGTGGTCAGCACAGCTACCCTACAGCACCAGGCACCCGGGTTCACTTTTACCCTTGGGCAGCTGTCTATGTGGAGTTTCACATTCTGCCCATGAATGTGTGGGTTTTCACTGGGTGCTCCAGTTTCATCCCACAATCCAAAGATGTACACGTTAGCTAGATTGGCCACGCTAAATTGCCCACAGTGTTCAGGGATGTATAGGTTTGGTGGATTGACCATGGAAAATGTAAGGTTACTGTGGATGGGTCTGGGTGGAATATTCTTCAGAGGGTTGGTGTGGATTTGTGGGGCAGAATGGTCTGTTTCCACACTGTAGGGATTCTATGGATTTCCAAGACAGGACGATGTGTGGCTTGGAGGGTAACCTGCAAGGGGTTCCCATCTATTTGCTGCACTTTTCCTTCTAGATGGTGGTGGTCATGGTTTTGGAAAGTGCTGTCCAAGGACCTCTGGATGGGGTGCTGAAGTGCATCCTGTAGATGGAACACACCTTTGCTTTGGTAGTTAAGGGAATAAATGTTTATGAATGTTATGTGAATGAAGCAGACTGCTTTGTCCTGGATGGTTTTAAGCTTCTTTCTATTCGAACTGTACCCATCCATGGAAGTGGAGAGTATTTCATACACTTCTGATACTTGCCCTGTAGATATTAGACAGGCTTTGGGGAGTCAGGAGATGAATTACTCACCACAGTATTCCTAGCTTCTAACCTGCTCTTGCAGCTGTTGAAGTACAATGGAAAGGAATATGTCAATGACAATGATGTGTATGATGATGTAACACTGATATTAGTGCTCACATGCTATTGAGGGGATAAAGACAGAGGAATAGAAGAACTGTACTGGAGAGATATAATCAGTCCTTTGTGTTAAAATATAAATAAACACTTTACAAGTGTTTATTTATATTTGGCACTCAGACACATGTTACACTTGGATAAGGTAATGACAGGGGTATGGCAGACTCAGTGTAGGAACAGTCTAACCAAGTAGAGCAGCTTCAAGAGCTTAGTACAGATACCTAAGGCAGATCACATGGCTGGCAGAATCCACTGGGACAGAAGGATGCAGGCATTATAGTTATGATATTATTATAGTCCATGGAAGTAGTATAGTATACCCAAGGTAACAGCAACATTGGCACAAGTCAACCATGGGGTTTGTATAGCTGGCCAAGTTAATTTCTGTTCAAGGGTAACACACAGGATGTTTTTAAAGAGGGTATTTAGTGATGGTAACACCATTAAATGTCAAGAGGATATGGCTTGATTCTCTCTTGTCGGAAGTGATCAATGCTTGGAACTTATGTGGCACCAGAGCAACATTACTTATTAGCCCCAGCCTGAATGTTGGCCAGATCTTGCTAAATGCGAATAGAGACTGTGTTAGTGTCAGAGGGGTTGTGGCTGGTGCTCAGCTCGATGTTCATCAACGTACTCTATTCTGACAATCATCTTCCTCAGATATGACTCCAGCAGTGTAAGGTTTCTCAATAACATCAGTTTTTCTAGGACTGTTTAATACCTAACTCGGTCAGAAACTGTCTTAACATCAAAGACAATGATTCTTACCTTAAATCTTTGGAATTTTTTCCAATGCTTGGATCAAGGCTGTAATTAGATACAAAATTGACTGGGCTTAGCATAATTCAAACTGAGTAGGCTATTGCTGTGTAAATGCTACTTGGTGGCATTGTCAGTGAAATATTCTATCATTTTCCTGTTAATAGAAAGTAGACTTCATCTCTCAAAAGCACTGAAGTTTGAAGAAGACAGCTCGCCACAACCTTCTTGGAGCAACAAGCAACAGGCAAAAAATGCTAATCTATCCAGCAAAGTGCACAATCCATGAACAAATAAATCATTGAAGAAAATGATGGGATGCCAATTGGCCAGGTTGGGTTTGACCTACTCCTTGTGGGAAGAACATATTGCTCCTGAGCAATTTTCCACAATGTGGGATAGGCCCACATTGACAGTATATCCATCACTAAAATTAATAATACAATTTAACAAGATTGTAAATAAACAAACAAAGAGTCACATAACACTGGAACAGACATGTCGGTCCAGCAAGTCCATGCTGACCATAATTCCAAACTAAACTTGTCCCACCTGTCTGACTTGACCTATACCCCTCCAAACATTTCTCTTTCATGTACTTATCTAAATCTCTATTAAATAATGTAACAATATTCATAGAACATTGAACATAGAACAGTTCGGCATAGTACAAGCCCTCGATGTTGCGCCAACTTTTTATCGTACTCTAAATCTCTTCTAACCCTCTCCAGCTTACTAATATTCTTCGTATAAAAGGGTGACCAGAACTGTGCACAGTACTCCAGACGAGTACCAACATCCAGTACAACCTCAGCCTGAACTTCAATATTCAAAGGTCTGGGCAATGATTGCAAGCATGCTAAACATCTTCCTAAGCACTCTGTCTACATGTAATGCAAATTTCAACAAATTATATACCTGAACCCCTAGGTTGCTCTGTTCTTCATTATAAGAGGGATAGGATAAAACACAGTGACACTTTAATAATGCTATGTAGAATCTTCTTCAGACTGCAACTGGGAAGCTCTGAATAGGTCTGGATCTTTATATCATATAACAAGACACAGGGGAATTAGAGGATGTGCAGAAATGATTGACTGGAATGATGCCAGAACAAGCTGAGGCTCTTTCTTCCAGGAAAGGAGAAACGGCAGGTTGAATAATAGAGGTCTTTAAGATCATGAGAGGATTTGAGAGGACAGATGTAGAGTAGATGTTTCAGACCAGAAATAAATGTTAAACATAAATTCAAAAAGTAAGTCAAGAAAATCTTGAATACAGTGTAGAACTCAACCACAAATTGTTTTGAAATGAATGTTATTAGTACAATTAAGGGGAAGCAAGACAAACGTGGGAGCTGAAAATGTGTTGCTGGAAAAGCGCAGCAGGCCAGGCAGCATCCAAGGAGCAGGAGAATCGACGTTTCGAGTATGAGCCCTTCTTCAGGAAACATGTGGGAGTAAGGACTAGAAAGTTAGGGTGGGATGAAGAGGGGTGAATGGAGGCTTGTGTGGCATATGGGCTTGTTGGACCACAGTGCTTGCCTCTGCTTTAAATCATTTGTAATACTTTGTAAATTCCCTTTGTGAGCCTGCAGAAATCTCTTGTTCATTCTCAGTGGGAGCTTTGGTTTCTGCAGTGCCAGTTCAGCTGAAGTGAGGATAAGAGCATTTTTTTTGGAGAAGCTCAGCAGGTTTAACAGCATCTGTGTAGAGAAATCAAAATTAATGTTTCAGGTCGAGTGACACTTCAAGAGTCACTCGACCTGAAATGTTAATTTTGATTTCTCTCCACAGATGCTGAGAGACCTTCTGAGTTTTTCCAGCAACTTCTATTTTTGTTTCTGATTTACAGCATCTGCAGTTCTATTGATTTTTAAATGGGGTTTTTTATTCACTCACAGGATGAGGAGATCACTGGCTAGACCAGCATTTATGACTTATCACTAACTGCACAGTGGTCAATTAAGAGTTGAAAAATGTGGTGCTGGAAAAACACAGCAGGCCAGGCAGCATCCGAGGAGCAGGAGAATCAACGTTTCGGACATAAAGCCTGCTGTGTTTTTCCAGCACCACATTTTTCAACTCTGGTACTCCAGCATCTGCAGTCCTCACTTTCTCCTAGAGGTCAATTAAGAGTCAACCATATTGCTGTGGGTCTGGAGTCACGTGTTGGTCAGTTCAGGTGAAAATGGCAGCTTCCTTCCTTAAATGACATTAGTGAAACAGATGTGGTTTTCCTGACAATCAACAATAGATTTATGGTCATCATTGCAGATTTTTTAAAAAACTGAATTCAAGTCTAACCATCTACGTGGCAGGATTTGAACCAGGGTCCCCAGATTAACAGCCCATCAACCATCAACCCTCGCCTGCCCCCCATCTCACCAAATGGGGCCATTAATCTGGTCTGAAAATGTGTTGCTGGTTAAAGCACAGCAGGTCAGACAGCATCCGAGGAACAGGAGAATCAATATTTTGGGCATAAGCCCTGACTATCTGTCAAGATTCCTCTTAAACTGCACTAATATCTGAATGTACCACACCCTCCGGCATCTCATTCTAGGAACTTGCTGCCTTCTGCTTAAATAACCTGTTTCTCATATTTCCTTTAAAATTACCCCTTTTGCCTGAAACCTATGTCCCCTGTTAAGTGGCATTTCTGCCCTTGGTAAAAGACCATCCATTCTATCCTTACCTCTCATAACTTTGTAAACTTCTATCAGATCATCCCTCATCCTTCAACATTCAAGTGAAAACGAATCAATTTGTCCCATCTTTCCTCATAGTTATTTACCCCCTAAAACAGGTAACAGCCTGGTAAACCCTTCCTGTAATGTCTCCAAAGCCTGCATATATCCTACATGGGGTGAAGTCTAATTGGATCACATTATAGAAATATTTAGATGTGCACTTGCAATGCCAGGCCATACAATACTATGTGCAAAGTGTTATGAATTTGAAGGCGTGTACTGTACCTTTAAGAGAGTGTAAATGCTGTCCTGAACTGAGAGATTACAAGCATTACAAGTTATGTGACTTGATGGCAGTCCCAGAGTGTACTGGAAAATATGTTACACTTGGCTGTGAAATGGATACCTGAGTTTTGATTGCTGTTTTGACAACATTTCAAATTTAACAAATCAGTTTAAATTATGCCCCAGGATTTTAAAACCTAATCGAGTTTGAATTTACTGTTTTGCCACAATTGAACAAATGAGATGATCCAATGTTGGGGATATAAAAATGCAGGTACTTTGAAAATTAGAGAGAGCAACTGCCATTGAGAGAGACCCAAGAAATTAGGAAACCTTCTCTCCAAAAGGTATCTTTTCATATGAAACATATTTGCAGTAAAAAGAAAGAAAACGACCCAGGGAGATCTTTAGTCAGAAAAAGACAGACGCCGAAGATGACAGCGGCTGTGTGGTTTTGAAATTAAGTTGATGTAATTTTAATAAGTGTCTTATTGGAACAGCATATTGTTATTGAGTTGGAAGCAGTTAAGAGGAAGGGGAGCTTATAATTGTGAATAGTTGTTGTTTAATGTTCACTTTTAGAGTTAAAAAATAAATTGATGTTTTATCTTGAAATAGTGGAATTTAGGAGTTCTCTGTTAATCATATTTTAAAAGATTACAAGGTGAATTGAGCTTTTCTGGGTGTTTGGTTTAATTAACAGAGGCGTTCACCGCTGTGTCATAACACAAGTGTTAGAAAATTGGATTAGAATAGTTAGGTGATTGTCTTTACTGGTGCAGACTTGATGGGTTGAAGGGTATTTTACAGTATTGTAGACCTCTATGATTGTCTAGCAGGCAGCCAAGCCTACTATTGCCTCACAAGATTAGGCCCAGACATAGTGTCTGTCTCCTCTCCTGTCAATTTGGGCCTTTTCCTTTTGAGGATCTCTAACTTATTTTTCTAGGCCTTGATGCTGCCTGAAAGGCTTCCACTTAAAGTCTGAAAAAGTCTGGCAGCTGCTGTCTCTCCAGTTTAACCCATGATGCCGCTGATTTCTTCTGATGTATCAAATTGTCAAAAGCCCTGCCATGACACAATCTATGTGAACTTTCAGTCAAAAACTGTGGTTTGGAAAGGGAGCTGCATTAGGGAGCTGACATAAACAGCATGTGGGCACCGCAAAGCTTTGGAGAAGAAGCCATGGCTGGAACCAACATTTCCAGGGAATAAGAAAATGCCAGAATCAGCTCAGCAACTTTACAGCTTTGAGATGAGAGAAAAAAATACTTTGAGATGGGTGGAGCAGAAAAAGTCCATGGAGCTGGGTGGGGTTGGGAAAAATAAAAGAAATCTACTTTCAGGACTGAAGATGTGGCTTTGAGAGAACGATAAAAATATTTGGAGACTACCACTCTGTTATTCTAGTCATCATTTCCTGCCATCCAGCGCAACCAGGAGGATACCAGACTCAACAGGAAATTAATGTGGATATTGTTAATGTTGCTCAAAATTGATGATTTCCCTCAAGAAAGACATGCTGCTCTAATTGACTTATCTCCATCAACACATCAGGCAAGAAATCTATAACTTTCCTTTTCAGGATTCAGGCAGGCCGTGACTACTATCTGTGAACATTTATATTAATGGGGTGTCCAGCATCTGGAAGAGGGGTAATTTTTTCAACGCTATAAATCTGGAGTGCCACACCAGTGAACCTGCGATCAGGGGCTGGGATTTCTTTAACTTGCCCCCCAGATTGTCTTCCTGTGGGTGACAGTGATGCCTTGCTATGCTTGGACAGCATGATAGTTCAGTGATTAACACTGCTATCTCATAGTACCAGGGACCTGGTTCGATTCCACCCTTGGGCAACTCTCTGTATGGAGATTGCACATTCTCGGCATGTCTGTGTGGGTTTCCTCTGGGTGGTGCAATTTCTTCCCACAGTCCAAAGATGTGCAGGTTAAATGGATTTGCCATGCTAAATTGTTCATCGTGTCAAGGGACGTGCAGGTTGCCATAGGAAATACAGGAATGGGGTGTGTTTAGCAAGATGCTCTTCAAAGGGTTGGTGTGGGATGAATGACCTGCTTTCACTCTATTGCAATTCTATATTCCCAGATGGTTGGCCTGTATCACCAAAGTTTTGCCACATACCTGTTCAACCTGAAGGTTCAACCCTTCAGTACTTTCCACAACACACCTGAGCAAACCCATCAAAATGAACCTGATCAGTTGGTGAGCTTCGGTATCCAGCACTCTGGGAAGCTTTACCCTCATGTGTTGGCATTGACTACCTGTTGTTTTGATGATCTACGCATTTGGCTTAAATATAGCCAGTGGGAAGGTGAGGAAAGTGAGTCTGTTGGGGTCCCTAAGAAAGAAGATAACCTTTGCTCACATTTGGTGTCAGATCATTAATGTGGGAGGATGTTGGGGTGGGGTTTCACACCATTTTGGCTCATACTCTTACTGCCTGCTGTGGCTGTATTGGAAATGTTCACAGACTGATGATCAATTGGTTGGTCATGTGATAACAGATCTTTCATGTCCATCTAGTTTGGAGTAGGACGTGATCCCAAAGCTTCCAGTCCAGAGGTAAACACCACGTCAGATGTCTTTAAGTGAATGTACAATGAGTATAGCACTGATCCAAGCTCTGCAACTGTGGACCTTTCCATAAAGCACAAGTACATAAACAAACCTGGACCAGCCCAGTGTTTTAAAAGTAAAGAACTCAGAGACAGTCAAAGAGATGCAGAGATACTACAACACAGCTACAAGCAGAGACAGACACAGAGACAAACAAAGACAAAAAGACACTCATGCACACCCATACACACTGTATATGAGAAAAGCAAACTCACATACATACACTGACTGTAAGAGCAAGGATGTGAACAGCAAATCGGTGATAATGAAAACAATATGGGGATTGGTCCAAATTACTGCAGCCTGAGTTGAGGCAACACAGGGGTAGGCCAAAGCGATCCACAGCCAGAGAATAGGCTCACAGGGTTGTGCAATCTTTGGACTAAATGGAGCAGCATGTGTAAGATGGGACTGACAGATGCAAGACAGCACTTGACTTTGGCTGGACAACCTGGAACTCTGATTACAATGCTCCGGGCTGGTGACTGAACACTTAGCTGCCGCAAGGACTTTGTGGTGCAGGAGTAGTGTCCCTACCTTTCACCCAGAAGACATGATTTCAAATCCCACCTGCCCTCAAGCAGTATTAAACAAGTTCATGATTAAAATACTTGACTCATATTTCTAACCAGCATGAAGCATGTTTCTGGTAATTGAATAGGTTCAGTAATATCTTCTGAAACAAATCTTTCTTGACTCTGGAGAAGCTTTCTTTTGTCAATAATTCATTACAGACTTCAAAGCAATCTTGTAAAACAAAACAGGTTTCAAGAAACATCAATATTTATATTCATCTTGTATCATTGAAATGAAGTTGTGAAAGGAAAACAAATAGAACTTTATTTCTAATTCACTTTCTGAAATGTTATTGCTCCTTGGAAATGAGGCCTTGTAAAAGGTTGAAAGAGCATTTTGATGGCCTGAAGCTGAAATATATCCACCACATCTGCAAGAGGCGGGGTGTCAGCTAGACACTGACAGATGTTTGCTCCGTGACCGGGAAGTACTAGTTATCAGCTGATGGGACTTGAATTCGTGCCAATCCTGCAGATCAAAACAGAATGTTTAGTTTTGTTTATCAGACCTGACTGTTTGAAAAGAAAGGAAGGTAAAAGATCCTCATCACAGTCCTCTTTACTTTGAATGTACTTATTTACAGAGTGAAACTTTATTGGTATTAGTCTCCTGTTTGGACTCCTTTCAGCTTCAGGCCATCAAAATGCTCTTTCAACCTTTTACAAGGTGTTGAAGTAGACACACTTCAAACCAGCTTGCTCTCTGCCAGCACATTCCTGTGACCCTGAAATCCTGTCACTGTGCTCCCTGCTGTCATCCTCCTGTGCACTGCAACAATACCTTAGGTTCCCATCCCCCTGCTGAGCTAGTTTAAACCCACTCAAATAGCACCAGCAAATATCCCACCCAGGATAAAACCCCTTTGGTTCAAGTGAAGACCGTTCTGTTTGTACAGGTCCCGCCTTCCCCAGAATGAGCCCCAATTATCCAAGCACCTGCAACCCTCCGTCCTGCACCATCCTTGCAGCCATGTGTTCAGCTGATATCTCTCCCTATTCCTTGCCTCGTTATCACTTGGCATGGGTAACAAACCAGAGATAATAACTGTTTGTTCTAGTTCTCAGCTTCCACCCTAGCTCTCTGACATCCTGCCTTACATCCCTATCCCTCTTTCTACCTATGTCATTGGTATCTACATGGACCATGACGTGGGGCTGATCACCCTATCTCTTCAGGATCCCAAAGAAATGATCCAAGACATCATCGACGCTGGCACCTGGGAGCCAACACACCAACCGTGAGTCTTGTTCGTTCCCAACAAACTTTCTATCTGGCCCTCAAACCAAAACATCAGCAACCCTTTCAATAAATAAAGCAAACGCTGTCACTTAATACAATCTGGACAGACAGGTAATCTGGACTCCTCACGGTCAGACAACTTACAGTCAAGAATCTCTTTATAAACTGTATTTCCTTTCCCAGAAGAGTATTATCATGCACAACTGAATGAACCTTCCTATCACCAAATTCATCAAAATCATCAGGGCTTCATTTTGCAGTTTTTAAAAAATTAACAACCAAAGGATGTAGATTTAGGGTGAGAGGGGAAAGATTTAAAAGGAATCTAAGGGGCAATTTGTCCTACTTGTGGTTTACAGGATGTACCTGAGCAATTTTCAACATTGTCGAGTAGATGTAACTATGCTGGAACAGGTTGGCTAGACGAGCAACAAATTCTGGAGCACAGGTCTTTGCCAGAATGTTGGTGCATGATTGGAATGAGCTGCCAGAAGAAGTGGTGGAGGCTGGTACAATTACTGCATTTAAAAGGCATCAGGATGGATACATAAATAGGAAGAGTTCAGAGAGATATGGGCCAAGTGCTGGAAAATGGGACTAGATTAGGTTAGGATATCTGGGTGGCATAGACGAGTTGGACCTGTTTCCTTCCTGTGCATCTCTATGACTCTAATAACCACCAGTATTTACATGCAATGCCCATTATGGGCAATGTAAACCATCAAAAGTGAGGGGGCGGTGGGTAGTAGAGAGAGAGGGAGGAGTGTAAACCAAAATAGAGTTGTAGGGGGAAATAAAGCGCTCCACTCCTGTGGTTCCCACTTCTCCCTGAAGACATTAAGAGTGTTAGTGGACAACGTGTACTCCCTCTCCAGGGATATCCAGGCACAAACATAACCATGAAAGAGGGGCAGGCAGTCGGCGGAGATGACCCCCTCCATGGCTAGGATCTGTTTATTGCCAGCTTGGCCAGGCCGAGGAGCAGACCCATGAGGAGATCTCACTGAGTTCACACAGTATTTTACTTCCTTCGACAGTCCATAAATCTCACTTCTTGACCATTATTCTGAACATTCTGTAATGATAGCCATAAAATATGAACTCTTAATTTTAAAATTGCATCACCTGATTATAGTCACTGATCATTCTAGTTTTTTTTGTAAACAAAGCAAGCACTGCCTTAAATTGGCAGCAGTGGTCATCTGACCAGGCTGAGCCAAGCTTATGAAACCAATATAAATTAAACAAGGTGACTCTATGATGTAGTAAAATTTCACTGGAATAATAATCCTCATCCTCGATGATGCAAAAGAAGATGCATCAGTGCAAAAGATAAGGCTTAAAAGATTCACAACAACCTTCAACCAGAAGTGCCGAGTGGTTGATCCAACTTGGCTTCCTCCAATGGTCCCCAACATTACAGATGTCAGTTTTCAGCCAATTTGATTCACTCCACATGATATCAAGAAACAGGTTGAGCCACTGGATATTGCACAGGCTTTAGGCCCTGACAACATTCTGGCAAAGACTTGTGCTCCAGAACTTGCTGCTCCCCTAGCCAAGTTGCTCCAGCACAATTACAACACTGGCATCTACTCGACAATGTCGAAAATTGCTCAGTATGTCCTTTAAACTACAAATAGGACAAATCAAAGCTGACAGATTACTTCCTCATCAGTTTACTCTCAATCATCAGTAAAATGATGGATGGTGTCATAACCTGCTCAGCGATGCCCAGTTTGAGCTTTGTCAGGGCCACTCAGTTCCTGACATCATTACAACCTTAGTTTAAACATGGTAAAAATAACTGAACTGCAGGTGTGAGGTGACTGTGATAGCCCTTGACATCAAGGCTACATTCAACAAGGAGCCTGAGCAAAACTGGAGCCAATGGAAATCTATGCTCCTTGAAGTCATAATTGGCATAAAGCTTTATAAGTGCTGTTTTATCATCAGGTGGTTGAACCACTCCAATCAAATACTAGCTCCTCCAAATCTTGGCATAAAGGAAGATTGTGATTTCTGGGGTCATACTTCACAGCTCCATCTCTGCAGGAGTTCCACAGGGTCGTGTCCTGGGCTTAACCATCCTCAATTGTTTCAACAATGACCTGCACTCCATCATAAGGTCAGAAGTCAAAATATTCACTGATGATTCCACAATATTCAGCACCATTTGCAACTACTCAGATACTGAAATATTCCATGTTCAAATGTAACAAGATTTGGACAATATTCAGGCTTGGGCTGACAAATGGCAAGTAATATTTGAGGAATACAATTACCAGGCAATATCATTGCTAACAACAGAGAATCTAACCAGCAGTCCTTGAAGTTCAATGGCGTTACTATCACTGAATTCTCCACAACTAAATCCTGGAGTTGCCATTAACCAGAAACTGAACTGGAGTCACCATATAAAACAGTGACTACAACAGCAAGTCAGACCCTAGGAATCTTGCACCTCTGACTGCTTGAAGCCTGTCCACTACCTACAAAGCACAAGTCAGGAATGTGAAGGAATATTCCACACTTGCCCCTGGATGCGTGATGCTCTAACAACACTCAAGAAGCTTAGCACCTTTCAGAACAAAGCAGCACATCCACAAGCATCCACTCCCTCCATTACCATCACTTAGTAATAGCAGTGTGCATCATCTACAAGCTGCACTGCAGAACTTCTTCAAGACTTCTTAGATAGTACCTTCCAAATCCATGACCACTTCCATCTAGAAAGACAAGGGGCAGCGGATATAAGGAAACACCACCTCTTGACACCTCCCCTCCAAGCCACTCATCATCCTGACTTAGAAATATATTATTTTTCCTTCACTTTGCTGGGTGAAAATTCTAGAATTCCCTCCCTAATGGCATGATTTGGAGATGCCGGTGTTGGACTGGGTGGTACAAAGTTAAAACTCACACAACACCAGGTTATAGTCCAACAGGTTTAGTTGGAAGCACACTAGCATTCGGAGCGACACTCCTTCATCAGGTGGTAGTGGAGGGCTCAATCCAAACACACAGAATTTATAGCAAAAATTTATAGTGTGATGTAACTGAAACTATACATTGAAAAATTGATTGTCAGTTAAGCCTTTCATCTGTTGGAATACAGTGATAGTTTCAATTCCTTCATGTGTAAATCATAAAACCTTTTTTTTATAAAGTTGCATTCTCGGGTTAGCTGTTAACAATGGTGGTAGCTAGACAATATGTTGAAGGCGTTGGCCCCTAATATTCTCTGTCTATGCCATGATGTTTAGATTGATTCTAATCTAAAAGTGAGATGATGGAGTTCTACATGAATGCATGCAGTTTTTGGGCAAAGTACAGTGTAACCCTGCAAGTACAAATTCACCCACAAAATATATGTGTGCATGTGGGTCTTTGTCTGTCTGTGTGTGTCTGTCTGGGTTAGGGGTTGTGAGTGTGAGAAAGTGTATATGTGTGTGTAGTTAGTGCAGAGTGTCTTGAGTCTGTGAGGGGGTGCATGTGTGAGTGTGGGAGTGTGTGTGTCTGTAAGGGTGTGTGTGGGTGCCTGTGTGCGCGACTGTATGTATGTGTGACCGTGTGTATGTGTGTATAGGAGTGCCCGCGTGTGTATGAGAGTGTGTGTGTGTGTCTGTGTGTGTCTGTGTGTGTAGGAATATCTGTGTGTGTGTATAGTGCAATGGTGGTCACCTGTAAGGTGACATGAACCCAAAGTCCAGGTTGAGGCCCTCCCTATAGGTACTGAACTTAGCTATCAGCCTCTGCTCAGTCACTTTTCTCGGCTGCCTGCCCTGACGTCCACCTTGGAGGATGGCTACCCGAAGGTCCGAGGCTGAATGTCCTGGACCGCTGAAGTGTTCCCCAACTGGGAGGGAACCCTCCTATCTGTTAATTGTTGTGCAGTGCCCATTCATCCGTTGTCGTAGCCTTTGCTCAGTTTCCCCAATGCACCATGCCTCCGGGCATCCTTGCCTGCAACGTATAAGATAGACAACGTTGGCTGAGTCACATGAGTACCTGCCATGTACAAGGTGGGAGGTGTCCCCACGCGTAATGGTGGTTTATATGTCCACATTCTGACATGTCTTGCAGCACTTACTGTGACAGGGTTGTATGGAGTTGTTCTGAGAGCCGGGTAGCTTGCTACGAACAATGCTTGACGTTTGGCAGTTGTTTAAAGGCAAGTAATGGAGGTGTGGGGAAGGTCTTGGTGAGGGGCTCATCCTCATTGATAATGTGTTGCAGGTCACGAAGAACATGGCATACTTATTCAGCTCCTGGGAAATACTGAACAACGAAGGGTACCCTGTCGGTTGCAGCACATGTCTGTCTCCTGAGGAGGTCATTACGGTTCCTTGCTGTGGCACGTCGGAACTGGCGGTCGATGAGTTGGGCATCGTACCCCGTTCTTGTGAGGGCATCCCTGAGTACATCTAGGTGTTCGTCACGTTCCTCCTCATCTGAGCAGATCCGGTGTACACGTAGGGCTTGTCCATAGGGAATTGTTGTTTTAATATGTTTTGGGTGGAAGCTGGAGAAGTGTAGTATTGTGAGATTGTCTGTGGGTTTGCAATAGAGTGCAGTGCTGACGTGTCCATCCTTGATGAAGATGCATGTGTCCAAGAATGAGACAGATAGTCGAGAGTAGTCTATGGTGAGTTTGATGGTGGGATGAAACTTGTTGATGGTACTGTGTAGTTTTATCAGTGACTCCTCACCATGGGTCCAGAGGAAGAAAATGTTGTCAACGTACCTGGTGTACAATGTTGGTTGGAGATCCTGCATAGAGAAGAAGTCTTGTTTGAACCTGTGCATAAACATTGGGGTGCAAATTTGGTCCCCATGCCTGTTCCGTGTGTCTGGATGAAGAACTGGTTGTCAAAGGTGAAGACATTGTGATCAAGGATAAAGTGGATGAGTTGTAGGATGGTGTTTGGAGATTGGCAGTTGTTGGTGTTGAGTACTAAGACTGTTACCGTGATGCCATCATTGTGGGGGATGTTGGTGTTGAGCTCAGAAACGTCCATTGTGACGAGGAATGTTCCTGGTTCGACTGGTCCGTGTGTGTTGAGTTTGTAAGAAATCCGTAGTGTTGTGACAGAAGCTGGAGATCCCCTGTACAATAGGTTTCAAGATGCCTTCCACATAGCCGGAGAGATTCTCACACAGAGTCCCATTGCCCGGCACGGTGGCACGTCCCGGTGTGTTGGCTTTGTGTACCTTTGGAAGGCAGTAGAAGTCGCCTACACGAGAAGTGGGATGAGGGCGCATAGGCAACTCTGAAGGACTGGATCCAAAGTTCTGATCAGTGTCTTTAATTCACGGGTATGTTCTTTGGTTGGATCAGCTAGTAGTTGCCTGTAGTGCTCCTGGTTGTTCACTTGTTGGTACACTTCCTTGCAGTAATCTGTTCTATTCTGAATGACAATGGCTCCTCCTTTATCTGCTGGTTTGATTACAATGTTGTGATTGGTTTTGAGAGCCTGGATGGCATTGCGCTGTGAATGGGTGAGATTTTGCTCTACCTTGTGGGTACAGCTGATGAATCTGGCATTTATATATTTCCTGATGGTATGAGCATAACATGTCAAACCCAGGGCAGCTGCCTTCCAGTGGGGTCCAAGTTGACACCTTCTTTGATCGCTCCTCTACAGCCCTGTGATGACTGTTCCAGTTCATCAGTGGGCTCAGTGGGATCGGTGCTGGCACCTTGAAAGAATTCCGGAATCTCATTCGTCTGATGAACTCCTCCGTGTCTGCTGGCAGAACCAACGGGTCCATTTTGGCGGTGGGGCAGAGGTTGAGACCCCTACTCAGAACTTTAATCTCTTCCAGTCGAAGGGTATGGTCCAATAAGTTGATAATAGACTTACCTACAGTGATGATGTTGTCTACTGTGGTTCCAGTGTGGCCTTTGCTATTACTGGTGAGAATGCCAAGTTTCTCCAGTTTTTTTGTTCTTGGCGTGCATGTTCGTGGTGTAGTTATGTCGCCTTGTCTGTTTGGCAATGTCACATAATTGTACTGGTGTATCCTAAGTGCAGGCTGAGAGTGTGGACTCCATCTGAATTTCAAGGTTGTGGCGCCTGCTGTAGAGTTGGTGCATGGGATGATTGAGGAGTTTACAAGAGGTGCGGTGGCAAAGTCTCTCTGCTTGGTCTGTGTTATAGGTCGACTTAAGTGGGTTTGTGATCCGTCATCCTTTTGGGATCTTTCCTGCTTGCCTGCATTCCTGTAGAAACTTGATGTTTGTGTCAATATGTGCGATCTTCTTGGAGATCCTCTCCACTTTAAGCCGGCGGTTAGTGGTGTCGATAGTAGTTATGATTTGGAGATGCTGTCATTGGACTCGGGTGTACAAACTTAAAAATCACACAACACCAGGTTATAATCCAACTGGTTTAGTTGGAAGCACATGAGCTTTCGGAGCGACGCTCCTTCATCAGGGGTGGTGGAGGGCTCAATCCTAACACAGAATTTACAGCAAAAATTTACAGTGTGATGTAACTGAAATTTTACATTGAAAAATTGATTGTCTGTTAAGCCTTTCATCTGTAGAATACAGTGATAGTTTCACTTCTTTCATGTGTAAATCGCAAAACCTTTTTTTTTAAAAGTTGCGTTCTCAGTTAGCTGTTAACAATGATGATAGCTAGACAATATGTTGAAGGTGTTGGCTCCTGGTATTCTCTGTCTTAGCCATGATGTTTAGATTGATTCTAATCTAAAAAGTGAGATAATGGAGTTTTACATAAATTCATGCAGTTTTGAGCTCTACATGAATGTATGCAGTTTTTGAGCAAAGTACAATGTAACCCTGAAAGTACAAATTCACCCCACAAAATATATGTGTACATGTGGGTCTTTGTCTATCTGTGTGTTTCTGTCTGTCTAGGTTGGGGGTTGTGAGTGTGAGAAAGTGTATGTGTGTGTGTGTGTGTAGTTAGTGCAGAGTGTCTTAAGTCTGTGAGGGGGTGCATGTGTGAATGTGGGAGTGTGTGTGTCTGTAAGGGTGTGTGTGGAGGTCTGTTGTGCGTGTGTGTGTATGTGTGTCCGTGTGTATGTGTGTATAGGAGTGCCTGTGTGTGTGTGTGTGTGTGAGATTGTGTGTGTGAGATTGTGTGTGTGTGTGTAGGAGTATCTGTGTGCGTATAGTGCAATGCTGGTCACCATTGCACTATAGTCCAACACCGGCATCTCCAAATCATGACTCCTATCGACACTGGATTAGTGGCGCTGGAAGAGCACAGCAGTTCAGGCAGCATCCGAGGAGCAGTAAAATACTATTGACACCACTAACCGCCAGCTTAAAGTGGAGAGGATCTCCAAGAAGATTGCACATATCGACACAGACATCAAGTTTCTACAGGAATGCAGGCAAGCAGGAAAGATCCCAAAAGAATTACGGATCACAAACCCACTTA
This sequence comes from Hemiscyllium ocellatum, assembly GCF_020745735.1. Taxonomy (NCBI): domain Eukaryota; kingdom Metazoa; phylum Chordata; class Chondrichthyes; order Orectolobiformes; family Hemiscylliidae; genus Hemiscyllium; species Hemiscyllium ocellatum. The sequence continues at coordinate 10,151,526 of NC_083432.1, read as the reverse complement.
AGTCGACCTATAACACAGACTACGCAGAGAGACTTTGCCACCGCACCTCTTGTAAACTCCTCAATCATCTCATGCACCAACTCTACAGCAAGCGCCACAACCTTGAAATTCAAATGGAGTCCGTACTCTCAGCCTGCACCCAGGATACATCAGTACAATTACACGACATTGACAAACAGACAAGGCGACAAAACTACACCACGAACATGCATGCCAAGAACAAAAAAACTGGAGAAACTTGGCATTCTCACCAGTAATAGCAAAGGCCACCCTGGAACCACAGTAGACAACATTATCACTGCGGGTAAATCTACTATCAACTTATCGGACCACACCCTTCGACCGGAAGAGATTGAAGTCCTGAATAGGGGTCTCAACTTCTGCCCCACCACCAAAATGGACCCGTTGATTCTGGCAGCAGACATGGAGGAGTTCATCAGATGAATGAGACTCCGGGAATTCTTTCAAGGTGCCAGCAGTGACCCCAATGAGCCCACTGATGAACTGGAACAGTCATCACAGGGATCTGTAGAGGAGCGATCAAAGAAGGTGTCAACTTGGACCCCACCGGAGAGCCACTGCCCTGCGCTTGACATGTTATGCTCATACCATCAGGAAATATATAAATGCCAGATTCATCAGCCGTACCTACAAGGTAGAGCAAAACCTCACCCGTTCACAACGCAATGCCATCCAGGCTCTCAAAACCAATCACAACATTGTCATCAAACCAGCAGATAAAGGAGGAACCATTGTCATTCAGAATAGAACAGATTACTGCAAGGAAGCGTACCAACAAGTGAACAACCAGGAGCACTACAGGCAACTACTAGCTGATCCAACCAAAGAACACACCGTGAATTAAACTGATCACTGATCAGGACTTTGGATCCAGTCCTTCAGAGTTCCCTACACGCCCTCATCCCACGTACTTCTTGTGTAGGCGACTTCTACTGCCTTCCAAAGGTACACAAAGCCAACACACCGGGACGTGCCACCGTACTGGGCAATGGGACCCTATGTGAGAATCTCTCCGGCTATGTGGAAGGCATCTTGAAACCTATTGTACAGGGGATCTCCAGCTTCTGTCGCGACACTATGGATTTCTTACAGAAACTCAATACCCACGGACCAGTCGAACCAGGAACATTTCTCTTCACAATGGTCATTTCTGCACTCTGCACCAGCATCCTCCACAATGATGGCATTGCAGCAACAGTCTCAGTACTCAACACCAACAACTGTCAATCTCCAAACACCATCCTACAACTCATCCACTTTATCCTTGATCACAACGTCTTCATCTTTGACAACCAGTTCTTCATCCAGACTCACTGAACAGCCACGGGGACCAAATGTGCTCCCCAATATGCCAACATTTTTAGGCACAGGTTCGAACAAGACTTCTTCTCTATGCAGGATCTCTAACAAGCGTTGTACACCAGGTACATTGACAACATTTTCTTCCTCTGGACCCATGGCAAGGAGTCACTGATAAAACTACACAGTGACATCGACAAGTTTCATCCCACCATCAAACTCACCATGGACTACTCTCGACTATCTGTCTCATTCTTGGACACATGCGTCTCCAACAAGGATGAACACCTCAGCACTGCACTCTACTGCAAACCCACAGACAACCTCACAATGCTACACTTCTCCAGCTTCCACCCAAAACATATTAAAACAGCCATCCCCTATGGATAAGCCCTACATGTACACCAGATCTGCTCAGATGAGGAGGAACGTGGGCGGCACGGTGGCACAGTGGTTAGCACTGCTGCCTCACAGCGCCTGAGACCCGGGTTCAATTCCCGACTCAGGCGACTGACTGTGTGGAGTTTGCACATTCTCCCCGTGTCTGCGTGGGTTTCCTCCGGGTGCTCTGGTTTCCTCCCACAGTCACAAAGATGTGCGGGTCAGGTGAATTGGCCATGCTAAATTGCCCGTAGTGTTAGGTAAGGGGTAAATGTAGGGGTATGGGTGGGTTGCGCTTCGGCAGGTCGGTGTGGACTTGTTGGGCCGAAGGGCCTGTTTCCACACTGTAAGTAATCTAATCTAAACGTAACGGACACCTAGATGTACTCAGGGATGCCCTCGCAAGAACGGGGTATGATGCCCAACTCATCGACCGCCAGTTCCGACGTGCCACAGCCAGGAACCGTAATGAACAGTATTTCCCAGGAGCTGAAAAATTACACCATGTGTAATTACACCTTCGTGACCTGCAACACATTATCAATGAGGGTGAGCCCCACACCTCCACAACTTGCCTTTAAACAAAAGCCAAACCTCAAACAGATCGTTGTTCGTAGCAAGCTGCCCAGCTCCATACACCCTGTCACGATAGGCTCTGCAAGACGTGTCAGAATGTGGACATAGATACCACCATTATGCGTGGGGACACCTCCCACCTTGGACATGGCAGGTACTCATGTGACTCAGCCAACGTTGTCTATCTTATACATTGCAGGATAGGATGCCCGGCGGCATGGTACATTGGGGAAACTGAGCAAAGGCTACAAACAACGGATGAATGGGCACCGCACAACAATCAACAGACAGGAGGATTCCCTCCCAGATGGGAAACACTTCAATGGTCCAGGACATTCAGCCTCAGACTTTCGGGTGACCATCCTCCAAAGTGGACTTCGGGACAGGCAGCAGAGAAAAGTGGCCGAGCAGAGGCTGATATCTAAGTTCAGTACCTATAGGGAGGGCCTCAACCGGGACCTTGGGTTCATGTCACATTACAGGTGACCACCATTGCACTATACTCGCACACAGATACACACACACACACACACACACACACACACACACACACACACACACACACACACACACACACACACACACTTTCTCACACTCACAACCCCCAACCCAGAGAGACACACATAGACAGACCAAGATCCACATGCACACATATGTTTTGTGGGATGAATTTGTACTTTGCTCAAAAACTGCATGCGTTCATGTGGAACTCTAGCTCAAAAACTGCACGAATTTATGTAAAACTCCATTATCTCACTTTTTAGATTAGAATCAATCTAAACATCATGGCATCGACAGCGAACACCGGGGCCAACACCTTCAACATATTGTCTAGCTATCATCATTGTTAACAGCTAACCCGAGAATGCAACTTTATAAAAAAAAAGGTTTTGTGATGAAAGAAGTGAAACTATCACTGTATTCAACAGATGAAAGGCTTAACAGACAATCAATTTTTCAATGTATAATTTCAGTTACATCACACTGTAAATTTTTGCTATAAATTCTGTGTGTTTGGATTGAGCCCTCCACTACCACCTGATGAAGGAGCGTCGCTCCAAAATCTAGTATGCTTCCAATTAAACCTTTTGGACTATAACCTGGTGCTGTGTGATTTTTAACTTTGAACTCCCTAAAGGCATTTGGGTCAATTTACAACAAGTGGACTGCAGCAGCCCAAGGAGACAGCTCCCACCACCTTTGCATGGGCGAGTTGGAATGGGTATTAAATACTGGCCCAGCCAGTGATGCCCACGTCTCATGGATAAATAAAAAAGAAACAACTTGAGCCAAAATTAACAGTTCATCAAGAAACACTGAAGCTTTGTTAACCATGAAGAAACTCATGACTATCAATTTTGATTTACATTTTTCTGGAAGTTTCGCACATTGGGATGAAAACCATCTGCAACTCTCTCTCTGTCTCTCTCTTTCTCTCTCTCTCTCCCCCATAATAAAGTAAATTGGAGTAACATCCATTCTCCCAGAACTCGAGGATATCTACAGATTTTGCCTTTGCTGAGCATAGAAGATGTCTATTAATTAACCATGCTTTCAGGCTCAAGTCTAACACCCCTATAGGGACTTTTAAACTGTACATTCTAGGCCTTCTATTGGTGAGAAGCTTGCCCCTCTTTACCCTTTACACCTGTGTGTTTATCTGTGCTTGATATTAGATTACTTACAGTGTGGAAACAGGCCCTTCGGCCCAACAAGTCCACTCCGACACGCCAAAGCGCAACCCACTCATTCCCCTACATTTACCAACACTATGGGCAATTTAGCATGGCCAATTTACCTGGCCTGCACATCTTTGGACTGTGGGAGGAAACTGGAGCACCCGGAGGAAACCCACGCAGACATGGGGAGAATGTGCAAACTCCACACAGTCAGTTGTCTGAGTCGGGAATTGAACCTTGGTTTCTGGCACTGTGAGGCAGCAGTGCTAACCACTGTGCCACCATGCCACCCCTAATGTGTCACATTGTATTATGTTTTATTGTAGTTAGTAATAAAACTCCATGTTCTTTCTCAAATAAACCTTGTGATTGGCTATTTAATCTTAATTAATCTATCTACATCTTAATTGAAGTCTGATTTAGCTGCATGTTGAGAAGAATTACAAATCTTTGTTGTAATTAGTGAAGGATCAGAAAGAGTGAGCTTATTCACCTTTCCTCATCTGGCTTTACAAATTGATCAATTTTTACACTTGTCAATAGCTTTTCCTGCATAGCCCATAATTGGTGCCTTCACCCACTAACTGAATCTCTCTGGAATGTATGCCAGCCATGATTTTACTTTAAGCATTTGGTCACTGGTTGTTAGAGCCCTGTTCTGTGCATCATAATCATTTATCTTAGCATCATTCAGCACTTATAGAGTCATAGAGATATACACCATGGAACAGACCCTTCAGTCCAATTTATCCATGCTGACCAGATATCCTATATAAATCTAGTCCCATTTACAGAACATTGAACAATACAGTGCAGTACAGGCTCTCCAGCGCCCTATGTTGCGTCAACCTGTGAAACCAATCTGAATCCCATCTAACCTACACTATACCGTTATCATCCATATATTTATCCAATGACCATTTAAATAAAGTTGGCAAGTCTGCTAATGTTGCAGGGAGGGCATTCCATGCCCTTACCTCTGAGTCTGTCCTGTATTTACCACTGAATGTCTTTTAATCATACTAGCCTCCATCACTTCCCCCGGTAACTCATTCCATAGGCACACAACCTTTTGCATGAAAAAGTTGCCCCTTGGGTCCATTTTATATCTTTCCCTTCTCACTTTAGACCTATACCTTCTAGGTTTGAATTCCCCACCTTGGGGAAAAGATCTTGTTTATTTACCATGCCCCTCATGATATTATAAACCACTATAAGCTTACCCCTCAGTCTTTGATGTTCCAGGGAAAACAGCCCCAGCCTATTCAGCCTCGCCCTACAGCTCAATCCTGGAAACATCCTTGTAAATCTTTTCTGAACCCTTTAAAGTTTCATAACACCCTGCCTATAGCAGGGAAATCAGAATTGCACACAATATTCCAAATATGGCCAAACAATGTCCTGTACAATTGCAACATGACTCCCCCCACCCACCCCCAACTCATGTAGTCAATACACTGACCAATAAAAGAAAGCATACCAGATGCCTTCTTCACTATCCTAACTACCTGCAACTCCACTTTCAAGGAACTATGAACCTGCATTCCTAGGTCTCTTTGCTGAGCAACACACTCCAGGACCTTACCATTAAGTGTTTAAGTCCTGCTCTGATTTGCCTTTCTAAAATGCAACACCTTCATTTTTCTAAATTAAACTCCATCTGCCACTCTTCAGCCCACTAGGCCATCTGATCAAGATCCCTTTGTATGATGTAACCTTCTACACTATCCACTGCACATCCAAAGTTGGTGTCATCTGCAAACCTACTAAGCATACCTCAAATGTTCACATCCAAATCGTTTATATAAATGATGACAAACAGTGAACCCAGCACTGAACCTTGTTGCCCATCCCTAGTCACAGGCCTCCAGACTGAAAAGCAACCCTACACTACCACCCTCTGTCTTCTTCCTTCAAGCCAGTTCTGTACCCAAATAGCTAGTTAACCATATAGAACATAGAACATAGAACATAGAACATAGAACATAGAACAATACAGCGCACTACAGGCCCTTTGGCCCTCGATGTTGCGCTATCCTGTGAACTATTCTCAGCTCGTCCCTCTATACTATCCCAAAATCATCCATGTGCTTATCTAAGGATTGTTTAAATCTCTCTCATGTGGCTGAGTTGACTACATTAGCAGGTAATACATTCCACGCCCTTACCACTCTCTGCATTAAGAACCTGCCTCTGACATCTGTCCTAAATCTATCACCCCTCAATTTGTAGTTATGCCTCCTCTTGCACACTGATGTCATCATCCTAGGAAAGACTTTTACTGTCTACCCTATGTTATCCTCTGATCATCTTGTATGTCTCTATCAAATCCCCTCTTCGCCTTCTTCTTGCCAATGAGAACAATCTCTCAGCCTTTCCTCGTAAGACCTTCTCTCCAGATCAGGCAACATCCTGGTAAATATATTCTGTATAACCTAACCTTGCTTGATCTGTTTAGGTCTGTTCCTCAGCACTGTGATAACAGAATGTGTGAGGTACAAAGAAATTCTTCACCTCCTACAATCTACTCAGACAATACTTGTCAGGAATAAATCTTAACATTTTGATGAACATAAGCAATAATGTACCATCAAATCTATTACATTCCTCGGATCTTTCTTTTTTTATGCTGTCTCATTCTGGAATGCATCAAATCTCCCAAGTTAAAGTGTACCTCAAAATGTCCTTATTTAGAGCTCTCTAGTTTTTTTTTCCCTAGACCTCAGTTTTGATTAAATATTTTCTTGCTGCTTGTAAAGTGTTCAAATATGTAGAAAAAATAGAATTATTTGCAGTACTTTCTAATTCAGGATGACTAATACATATTGTAGGGAGTTTGCACAAATTCCAGTTGGTGAGGACAATAATCCTCAAATACCTGAAGCCATATATTTTGTATGAATGTCCATGTCGGTGTTGTTCTCAAATGCAGTTTGGTTAGTCTGCTAAAACTTTACACAGCATTTCATCACTCACTGCATAATTCCTAATACCATGTCCAAGACTGCAACTATAACATGTTTCCCAACACAGTGTGGTTCAGTTATTAGCACTGCTGCCTCACGGCACCAGGAACCTGGTTTTGATTCCACTCTCAGGTGACTGTCTGTGTGGTGTTAGAATGCTCTCCCTTTGTCTGTGCAGGTTTCCTCCAGGTAAACTAGTTTCCTCCCGCAATCCAAAGATGTGCAGGTTTGGTGGATTGGTTATGCTAAATTGTCCATAGTGTGCAGCAGGTGGTTTACCTATGGGAAATGCAGGGTTATAGGGAACGGGTCTGGGTGGCTGTTCTGAATGGCCAGCTTCCACACCATAGGGATTCTATGAATAGTGTATTCTTTGTTCTGTTCTATTACCCAAAGTTAAAAATCACACAGCACCAACAGGTTTATTTAGATGCCCTAGCTTTCAGAGCGCTGCTCCTTCATCAGGTAGCTTGGAGCAGGATCATAAGACACAGAATTTATAGCATAATATCACAGTGTCATAGATGTAATTGATACGATATATTGAAAAAACCTAGATTGCTGTTAAGTCCTTCGTCTTTTAGAATGGGTTGCATGTTTTGGTTCGTTAATATGTAAACTCCAGAACTTCTTTCAAGTCACAATCTCAAGATAACTTAAGGTTTTATTTTTAAAAAGGTGACAACTCAGCTTAGACAATGCACAAAACATTAGAGCCTGCCTGCATCTTAATCTTGAGTCAGACAGGTTCTATTTCTAAAGTTGGAATTCATAAAGGTTACATGAATTGACTGCCTGCAGATTGTGTGCTTTTTGAACAAAATAGAATATATCTGCAATTACAATTCTGCAAATGCAAATTCACCCCATAGACTAATGTGTGTGTGTGTGTGTGTGTGTGTATGTGAGGGGGGTTGGGGGGTTAGAGAGAGAGAGAGAGAGAGAGAGAGGGAGAGACAGAGTATGAGTATGAGTGCATGCGAAAGTGTCTTTGTGTGTGCGCACATCACTGGGGGCGTATGTGTGTGTCTGAGAGAGGGTCTGTGTGAGTGTGTAAGTATGTAGGAGTGTGTGTGTGTATGTGTATGTGTGAGAGTGTATAGTGTCTTGGGGTCACCTGTAGGGTGACATGAGCCCAAGGTCCCGGTTGAGGCCATCCTCATGGGTACCAAACTTGGCTGTCAGCCTCTGTTCAGCCACTCTGCATTGTTGCATATTCTGAAGTCCACCTTGGAGGATGGTCACCTGAAGATCTCAGGCTGAATGTCCCTGACTGCTAAAGTGTTCCCTGACTGGGAGGGACCATCGCTATCTAGCGATTATTACACACTGTCTGTTCATCCACTATAGCTATCCTAGCAGAGTTGTGTGGTGTTGTGGTCGACGTTGTCCTAAAGGCTGGGCAGTTTGCTGTGAACAGTGGTCTGTTTAAGGAATGGAGGTTGTTTAAAGGTGAGAAATGGAGGCGTAGGGAAGGTCTTGGCAAGGTGCTCATCCTCATTGATAATGTGTTGTAGGCTGTGAAGGACATGGCACAGTTTCTCCACTATGGGACAACAAAGGGTATCCTATCAGTCATTTCCCGTGTCTGTCTCACGAGGAAATCATTGCAGTTTCTCGCTGTGGCATGACGGAACTGGCGATTGATGATTTGTGCATCATACCCTTTTCTTATGAGGACATCTGTCAGCACCTTCAAGTGTCCATCGCATTCCTCCTCAACTGAATAGATCCTGTGTATGAACAGGGATTATCCATAAGGGATGGCTGTTTTGATATGTTTAAGGTGGAAGCTAGAGAAGTGCAGCATCATGAGGTTATCCGTGGGCTTACAATAGAGTGAGGTACTGATGTGCCCATCCTTGATGGAGATGCATGTATACAAGAATAAGACAGATACTGAAGAGTAGTACATGGTAAGTCTGATGGTGGATGAAACTTGCTGATATCACTGTGTAAGTTATTTCAGTGATTCTTTGTAATGGGTCTAGAGGAAGAAAATGTCGCCAATATATCTGAGATATAGTGCTAGTTGGAGGTCCTGTGCAGAAAAGAAGTCTTTTTCTAATTTGTACATGAAAATATTGGAGTATTAGGGTTCACATTTGATGCCCATTGCTGTTCCATGTGTCTGGATGAAGAACTAGTTGTCAAAGGTTATGGTCGAGGATGAAGCAGATAAGTTGTAGGCTGGTTCTCGGAGATTGGCAGTTGTTGGTGCTCAGTACTGAGCAGCAATGCTGTCATTATGAAGAATGCTGGTGTAGAGTGCTGAAACATCCGCTGTGATGAGGAATGTTCCTGGTTTGACTAGTTTGTGGGTGCTGAGTTTCTGTAAGAAATCTATAATGTCACAACAGCAGCTGGGGCTCCCCTGTACAAGATGGCCTCGACATAGCCAGAGAGGTTCTCACACAGGGTTCCATTGTCTGACATGATGGGATGACCAGGTGCATTGGCTTTGTGTGTCTTTGGAAGGCAGTAGAACTACACTAATACACTTTGTATGATATGATCTGTGTTTACTGCATGCAAAACCAAACTTATCACTGTACCAGTGATAATAATCAGTCAAATCAAATTGTTAGGACTATCAGCCACAGTATTCATGACCATAATGTTTTCACACACGGCTCAAAACTTGTCTTTAGCTATCACTTCCACTATCAATCAGAAACCTAGTTGGTGTCCCAGGTTCAGTCTCTATCCATTTCTCCATGAGTTGGTCTATAATCACTCTTTAGTCTTTGCTGTGTTTAACCGGAGAGAGACCAAACCTCTCTGCCTATAAAATGGAGAATGAAAATATTTCTTTCATTGTCTCATACATTTGATCTATGACAACTAACTTTATAAAATCAAATACCAATGGAAGTTTTACAATAGAATGGGAGGTGACCTCAAAACCTTTTACTGACTTCAAACTTCGCACTAATCTCTTTGAAGAACCTTGTATTCTCTTCATCTTCTATCCATTATCCATTCTTATCCATTACTTCTCTAACACTGATTAGAGGGAATTGTGTCTTATTTGAATTGCAGATCAGCTGACTTAACGGAAAAGAAAAGTTCTATCATCCTTCATGTCCAGTTTCATTTGTGCTCGTTTCCATGGAAGGCTTGCTTAACAGCACAGAGATTAGTTGATAAAGTTGCTTACTTTAGTAATTTTGCATGGAAACACACTCTTTTTCATGATTTCAATGTATTATCATAACAAATCTGAAAAAAAGCACAGGGCTTTCACAGCAATTGACCCAAGGGAACACTTAACCAATCTGCTTCACATACTATTAAGTGCAATCACTATCCAACACAGCACAGTTGAATGACTAGAACTCTATTTCCCATAGAAATGCAAAACTTGCACCTACACCTCACTTCCCGCCAAGGCCCCAAGGGATCCTTCAATAACCGTCACAACTTCACCTGCACTTCCACACACATCATTTACTGTATCCGCTGCACCCGATGTGGCCTCATATACATTGGGGAGACAGGCCGCCTACTTGCAGAACGTTTCAGAGAACACCTCTGGGACACCTGCACCAACCAACCCAACCGCCCCGTGGCTGAACACTTTAACTCCCCCTCCCACTCCGCCAAGGACATGCAGATCCTTGGCCTCCTCAATCGCCAGACCATGGCAACATGACGTCTGGAGGAAGAGCGCCACATCTTCCGTCTATGAACCCTCCAATCACAAGGGATGAATGCAGATTTCTCCAGCTTCCTCATTTCTCCTCCCCCCACCTTATCTCAGTCCCAACCCTCGGACTCAGCACCACCTTCTTGACCTGCAATCTTCTTCCCGACCTCTCCGCTCTCCCCCTCCCCCACTCCGGCCTATCACCCTCACCTTAACCTCCTTCCACCTATCGCATTCCCAACACCCCTCCCCCAAGTCCCTCCTCCCTACCTTCTATCTTAGCCTGCTTGGCACACCTTCCTCATTCCTGAAGACAAGCTTATGCCCAAAACTTTGATTCTCCTGCTCTTTGGGTGCTACCTGGCCTGCTGCACTTTTCCAGCAACACATTTTTAAGCTCTGATCTCCAGCATCTGCAGTCCTCACTTTCTCCTAATACTTTTCACTATACATGTGACAACATTCCACATTCACTAAGTCTGCTGAAAATGACCTCTTCCCTGGGAATTCTTTTCAAGGCAACATACACTTGATCCAAAAGGGAATCTCATTCTGAGAACTGAACCCCTGTAAAAGCCAGGAGTCTGTCTGAATGTGACACTTGAACACAATGCAGGAATGGCATGTTGGCTTACAAGTTAAGAGTGCTGCCTCACAGTGCCAAGGACTCAAGTATGATTCCCACCTCAGGCTGTGCGGGTTCTCACTGTGTCTGCGTGACTTTCCTCTGGGTGCCCCAGTTTCCTCCCATTGTCTAAAGATGACACGGTGGCACAGTGGTTAGCACTGTTGCCTCACAGCGCCAGAGACCCGGGTTCAATTCCCGCCTCAGGCCACTGACTGTGTGGAGTTTGCACATTCTCCCCGTGTCTGCGTGGGTTTCCTCCGGGTGCTCCGGTTTCCTCCCACAGTCCAAAAAAAATGCGCAGGTTAGGTGAATTGGCCATGCTAAATTGCCCGTAGTGTTAGGTGCAGGGGTAAATGTAGGGGAATGAGTCTGGGTGGGTGCGCTTCGGCGGGTCGGTGTGGACTTATTGGGCCAAAGGGCCTGTTTCCACACTGTAAGTAATCTAATCTAATGAGCAGCCTAGATGCATTGGCTGTGCTAAATTGCTCATAGTGTCCAGGGATATGCAGGCTAGGAGGATTAACCATACAGGGTCACAGGGAGAGGGTAGGGGGTGAGATGCTTTTCAGAGGATCGGTGTGGGGCAAATGGTCTGCTTCCACACTGCAGGGATTTGATAATTCTATGATTGAAAAATCATTTTGCTTACTTTTGTGAGGGATCATCAACACCAAGACTTGGTTCCATCTTGGTAGTGATGCAATTTGTGTCTATTTTTCCACTTTTTCCTTGTATTGGTCACCTGGTTCAGTCATAGAAAACTGTGGAGGGTAATCATGCCCAGAGAATTTAAACTGGCTTGACAATTTCCTCTGGGTCTGACAATTTTCTCTGTGCTTGAGCATCATGGTGGGCTGTTGGGGTGACAGACCAAACCAATCACATCATGAAAAAATATCATGTGACAGATATCATCAGTGTTTCAATCGTAACCGGATTCTCTTAGTCCCCATGTGCACATCTCATTGGGCCTAATCCATAAACTCTGGATGACTGAAAGCATTTTGCAACCAATTACACATATCAATATGTAGCCTTTGTTGTAATGTAGGAAAGGTGGCAACCAATTCACTCACAGCAAAACCCTACAAACAGCATTGAGATAAAAGCCAGATCAGATCATCTGTTTTTTGTGATACAAATAAGGAAAAGTCATTGGCCATTTGTGGCAAGGGGATGGGAACAAAATGAGGAGGTTCGTGGACAGGAAGGCAGAAGTAACTAAAGCCTGTAAGGAACTAGAGAGTGACTAAGGTAAAGAGTAGACAGGGAGCAGAGGATAAATGAAGAGGGACTGGTGGTCTGAGGTGCATTTGTTTTAATGCAAGAAGTATTGTAGGTAAGGCAGATGAACTTAAGGTTTGGATTAATACCTGGGAGTATGATGTTATTGCTATTACTGAGACTTGGTTGAGGGAAGGGCATGATTGGCAACTAAATATCCGAGGATATCAATACTTTAGGGAGGATAGAGAGGGAGGTAAAACGGGTGGAGGAGTTGCATTACTGGTTGAAGAAGATAGCACAGTCTGTTGAAAGAGGGCAATATGGAAGAATTGAGCAGTGAGGCAATATGGGCAGAGCTCAGAAATAGGAAGGATGTGATAAGAATGTTGGGACTGTACTACAGGCCTCCTAACAGTGAGCGTGAGATAGAGGAATAAATGTGTCGAGAGATCATAGAAAGATGTAGGAGCAACAGGCTGGTGGTGATAGGCAATTATAATTTTCCCAACATTGACTGGGATTCACTTAGTGCTAAAGGTTTAGATGGAGCAGAATTTGTAAGGAGCATCCACGAGGGTTTTTGAGAGCAGTATGCAAATAGTCCAACTTGGGAAGAGGACATACTGGACCTGGTGTTGGGAAATGAGTCCAGCCAGGTGGTTGAAGTTTCAGTAGAATATTACTTTAGGAATAATGCTCAGAATTCCATAAGTTTTAGAATACTCATGGACAAAGACGAGTGTGTTCCTAAAGGATGATTGCTAAATTGGGTGAAGACCAACTATACCAAAATTTGGCAGGAACTGGGAAATGTAGATTTGGAGCAATTGTTTGAAGGGAAGTTCACATTCAATTTGTGGGAGGCTTTTAAAGAGAGGTTGATTGGCATTCAGGAGAGATAAGTTCCTATGAAAATGAGGGAGAGAAATGGCAAGATTAGGGAACCTTGGATGACAGGTGAAATTGTGAGACTAGATAAGAGGAAAAAAGATGCATACATAAGGTCTAGGCGTCTGAAGACAGACAAAGTTTTGGAAGAATATCGGGAATGGAGGACAAATCTGAAATGAGGAAGTAAGAGAGTTGAAAAGGGGTCGCGAGATACCCTTAGCGAGCAGGGTTAAGGAAAGACCCAAAGTCTTTTATTCATGTATAAGTTGCAAGAGGGTAACTAGGGAAAAGACAAAGGAAAAAAGATGTACGTGGAGTCTGAGAAAATGGGTGAGATTCTTAATGAGTACTTTGCATCGGTATTCACCAAGGAGAGGAACATGGTGGATGTTGAGGTTAACAGTAGACTTTTGATTACTCTAGGTTAAGTCAACATGAGGAGGGAGGAAGTGTTGGGTATTCTAAAAGGCATTAAGGTAGACAAGTCCCCAGGTCCGGATGGGATCTATCCCAGGTTACCAAGGGAAGCGACAGAGGAAAGAGCTTTGCCTTTAACAGATATCTTTGCAGCATCCCTGAACACAGGGAGGTCCTAGAAGACTGGAGAAATGCTAATGTTGTTCCCTTGTTTAAGAAGAGTAGCAGGGGTAATTTGGGTAATTACTGATGTGTGAGCCTAATGTCAGTGATAGGGAAGCTACTGTAGAAGATGCTAAGGGATAGGATATATACCCTTTTGGAAGAAAATGAGCTTACCAGTGACAGGCAGCATGGTTTTGTGCAGGGAAGGTCATGTCTTACAAACCTAATAGAATTTTTCAAAGAGGTGACAAAGTTGATTGATGAGGGAAGGGATGTAGATGTCATATATATGGACTTCAACAAGCATTAGAAAGGCTGATGAAGAAGGTGAGGTCGCATGTGGTCCAGGGTGTTCTAGTTAGATGGATAGCGAACTGGTTGGGCAACAGGAGACAGAGAGTAGTCGTGGAAGGGAGCTTCTCAAAATGGAGACCTGTGACCAGTGGTGTTCCAGAGGGTGCTGGGACCATTGTTTTTTGTGATATACATAAATGATTTGGAAGAAGGTGTAGATTGCCTCATTAGCAAGTTTTCAGATAACAGTAAAATTGGTGGAGTAGTAGATGGTGAAGAAGACTGTCAGAATACAGCAGAATATATATAGATTGGAAAGTTGGGCAGAGAAATGGCAGATAGAGTTCAATCCAGAAAAATGTGAGGTGTTGAATTTTGAATGATCCAATTGAAGAGTAAATGGAAAAGTCCTGGGGAAAATCGATGAACAGAGAGATCGTGGTGTTCAGGTCCATTGTTCCCTGAAGATGGCAATGTAGGTTTCTGAGAGTGGTCAAGAAGGGATACGGCATGCTTTCCTTCATTGGACAGTATATTGTGTACAAGAGTTGGCGGGACATGTTGCAGTTGTATAAGACTTCGGTTCAGTTACATTTAGAATGCTGCATACAGTTCCAGTCGCCACATTACCAAAACGATGTGGATGCTTTGGCGAGGGTTCAGAGGAGGTTCACTGAGATATTGCTTGGTATAGAGGGTGCTAGCTATGAGGAGAGGATGAGGGCGAAACCTGCCTGTGGCCTACAAAATCACGAGAGGTGCAGACAGGGTGTATAGCAAGGAACTTTTTCCCAGAGGACTCAATTACAAGGGGAGATATGCATGGAAAGTTCTTCATGCAGAAGGTGTCTAGAATTCATTGTTAGCGGTGATGGTAGGGACGGGAAGGATAATGTTATTCAAGACATATCTTGACAGATACATGAATGGGCAGGGAGCAAATGGATATAGCTCCTTAGAAAGTAATTGGCAGGTTTAGATAGAGGATCAGGATTGGTGCAGGCTTGGAGGGCCAAAGAGCCTGTTCCTATGCTGTAATGTTCTTTGTTCTCCATTCTTTGTCCAATTCATGAGAGAGTAACCTGCTGTATATTGAGATAGTGTCATATGATCATTTACATATCCTGAGAAGGCTTGCATTTGCATCGCACCTTAAAAGTATTGGGAACATCCTGAAAAATGTGATCAGCAAAATAATACAATGTTAGGAAGGGTGTCTTGGTCATAGTTGAGAGTGTGGTGCTGGAAAAGCACAGCAGGTTAGGTAGCATCCGAGGAGCTGGAGAGTCAATGTTTCGTGCATAAACCCTTCACCGGGAAGGGTACCTTGATCATCAGGGTATTCTAAGGATGATTTTAAAAGAGTGGTGAGAATGGGAGAGAAAGAAAAAAAAGAGAGAGAGCGCGAAAGAGGAAGAGATAGAGAAAAAACAGAGAGAATGAGAGAGAGGTGATGATGAGGTGGTCAGCACAAGGTCATTCAAGTATTTAACGGGTAAACACTCAGTAATAGAGTCATAGAATGTACAGCATGGAAACAGACCCTTAGGTCCAAACCGTCCACGCCGACGAGATGTCCCAACCCAATCTAGTCTCACCTGCCAGCACCCGGCCCGTATCCCTCCAAACTCTTCCTATTCATATAACCATCCAAATGCCTCTTAAATGTCTCCACCACATCCTCTGGCAGTTTATTCCATACATGTACCACCCTCTGTGTGAAAAAGTTGTCCCTTAGGTCTCTTATATCTTTCCCCTCTCACCCTAAACCTATGCCCTCTAGTTTGGACTCTTAGACTCCCCAACTCCAGGGAAAAGACTTTGTCTATTTATCCTATCCATACCCCTCATAATTTTGTAAACCTCTGTAAGGTCACTCCTCAACCTCAGACGCTCCAGGGAAAACAGCCCCAGCCTGTTCAGCCTTTCCCTGTAGCTCAAATTCTACAACCCTGGCAATATCCTTGTAAATCTTTTTTGAACCCTTTCAGGTTTCACAACATCTTTCCGATAGAAGGAAACCAGAATTGCACACAATATTCCAACAGTGACCTAACCAATGTCCTATACAGCCACAACATGACCTCCCAACTCCTGTACTCAATACTCTGACCAATAAAGGATAACATACCAAACGCCGCCTTCACTATCCGATCTACCTGCGACTCCACTTTCAAGGAGCTATGAACCTGCACTCCAAGGTCTCTTTGTTCAGCAACACTCCCTCGGACCTTACCTTTAAGTGTATAAGTCCTGCTTAGATTTGCTTTCCCAAAATGCAGCACCTCGCATTTATCTGAATTAAACTCCATCTGCCACTTCTCAGCCCATTGACCCATCTGGTCCATTTCCTGTTGTAATCTGAGGCAACCCTCTTCGCTGTCCACTAAACTTCCAATTTTGGTGTCATCTGCAAACTTACTAACTCTACCTCTTATGCTCGCATCCAAATCATTTATGTAAATGACAAAACGTAGAGAGCCCAGCACCGATCCTTGTGGTATTCCACTGGTCACAGGCCTCCAATCTGAAAAACAACCCTCCACCACCACCCTCTGTCTTCTACCTTTGAGCCAGTTCTGTATCCAAATGGCTAGTTCTCCCTGTATTCCATGAGATCTAACCTTGCTAGTTAGTCTCCCATGGGGAACCTTGTTGAACGCCTTATAGAAGTCCATACAGGTCAGATCTGCTGCTCTTCCCTCATTAATCTTCTTTGTTATTTCTTCAAAAATCTCAATCAAGTTTGTGAGACATGATTTCCTATGCACAAAGCCATGTTGACTACCCCAAATCAGTCCTTGCCTTTCCAAATACATGTACATCCTGTTCCTCAGGATTCCCTCCAACAACTTGCCCACCACCGAGGTCAGGCTCACCAGTCTAGAGTTCCCTGGGTTGTCTTTACCGCCCTTCATAAACAGTGGCACCACATTTGCCAACCTCCAGTCTTCCAGCACCTCACCTGTGTCTATCGATAATACAAATATCTCAGCAAGAGGCCCAGCAATCACTTCTCTAGCTTCCCACAGAGTTCTCGGGTATACCTGATCAGGTCCTGGGGGTTTATCCAACTTTAACCATTTCAAGACATTCAGCATTTCCTCCTCTGTAATCTGGACATTTTGCAAGATGTCACCATTTTTTTCCCTACAGTGGGTTTCCTCCGGGTGCTCCGGTTTCCTCCCACAGTCTAAAGATGTGCGGGTCAGGTGAATTGGCCATGCTAAATTGCCCGTAGTGTTAGGTAAGGGGTAAATGTAGGGGTATGGGTGGGTTGCGCTTCGGCGGGTCGGTGTGAACTTGTTGGGCCGAAGGGCCTGTTTCCACACTGTAAGTAATCTAATCTAATCTAATCTAATCTATATCTTCCATATCCTTCGCCACAGTAAATACTGATGCAAAATATTCATTTCATATCTCCCCCATTTTCTGTGGCTCCACACAAAGGCCGCCTTGTTGATCTTTGAGGGGCCCTATTCTCTAAATTCCCCTTCCATAATTCCTGGTATTTGGAATTCTGGGCATGAAGTAACACAATCTCTGGAACATTAGAGTTAATCTAGGTCATATCTAGGAATGATGTGGAGGGGCCAGTGTTAGACTGGAGTGGACAAAGTTAAAAATCACACAGCATCAGGTTTAGAACATAGAACATAGAAAGGTACAGCACAGAACAGGCCCTTTGGCCCACGATGTTGGGCTGAGAGCTAATTCTAATGTAAAATAAAATAACTTAACCTATGCACCCCTCAACTCACTGGTATCCATCTGCATGTCCAGCAGTCGCTTAAATGTCCCTAATAACTCTGCTTCCACCACCACCGCTGGTAACGCATTCTAGGCATTCACAACTCTCTGCATAAAGAACCATCCTCTGACGTCCCCTCTATACCTTTCTCCTAATATCTTAAAACTATGACCGTTCATACCAGTCAATCCTGCCCTGGGGAAAAGTCTCTGGCTATTGACTCTATCCATTCCTCTCATTATCATGTATACCTCGATCAGATCATCTCTCTTCCTCCTTCTCTCCAGAGTGAAAGGTCTGAGCTATTTCAACCTCTCTTCATAAAGCAAGCCCTCTAGTCCAGGCAGCATCCTGGTAAACCTTCTTTGCACCCTCTCCAAAGCTTCTGTATCTTTCCTATAGTAGGGTGACCAGAACTGGAGACAATATTCCAAGCGTGGTCTCACCAGGGACTTGTAGAAATGGAGCAAAACCTCGCGGCTCTTAAACTTGATCCCCCTGTTAATGAAAGCCAAAATACCATATGATTTCTTAACAACCCTATCCACTTGGGTGGCAACTTTGAGAGATCTATGTACTTGCACACCAAGTCCCCTCTGTTCCTCCACACTGCCAAGAATGCTGTCTTTAATCCTATATTCAGCATTTGGGTTTTACCTTCCAAAATGCATAACTTCGCATTTATCCAGGTTAAACTCCATCTACCATTTCTCAGCCCAGCTCTGCATCCTGTTCATGTCATGCTGCAGCCTGCAATAGCCCTCAATACTATCAACGGCACCTTCAACGTTTGTGTCATCTGCCAATTAACTAACCCACCCCTCAACATCTTCATCCAAGTCATTTATAAAAACTACAAAGGACAGGGGCCCAAGAACAGAGCACTGCGGGACTCCACTCAACACTGACCTCCTGGCAGAATACTTTCCATCTACAAACACTCATTGCCTTCTGTCAGCCAACCAATTCTGAATCCAGATAGCCAAATCTCCCTATATCCCATACCTCCTGACTTTATGAATGAGCCTATCATGGGGAACCTCATCAACTGCCTTGCTGAAGTCCATATACACCACATTCACTGCTCAATTGACCTGTCTTGTCACCTCCTCACAGAACTCAATAAGATTTGTGAGGCATGACCTGCCCCTCACAAAGCCATGCTGACTGCCTTTAATCATGCTATGCTTTGCCAAATAGTTTTAAATCCTATCCCTCAAAATTCTTTCCAAAACTTTGCTGACCACAGGTGTAAGACTAATTGGTCTGTAATTGCTCGAGAATTCCCTATTCCCCTTCTTGAAAAGAGGAACAACATTCGCCTCCTTCCAATCCTCCGGTACAACTCTCATGGAGACTGAGGAGGCAAAATCTTCGCCAGTGGCTCAGCAACCTCCTTTCTCACTTCTCGGAGCAGCCTAGGATAAATCTGGTCTGGCCCTGGGGACTTATCAATCTTAACATTTTCCAAAATTTCCAGCATATCAACTTCATCAATCTTGATCTGGTCAAGCCAGTATCCCAGCTCCTCAAAGTTCTCATTCACAACAAGGTCCCTTTCCTTGAAAACCGAAACAAAAAACTAATTTAGGGCTTCCCCTATCTGCTCATATGCCATGCACAAGTTTCCTACCTTATCCCTGTTTAACCCTACCTTCTCCCTGATCATCCTCCAATTCCTCACATATGAGTAAAATGCCTTTGGGTTCTCCCTAATCCTTCTTGCCAAGCCTTATTTGTGCCCCCTCCTGGCTCTCCCCAGTCCATTTCTGAGCTCCTTTCTAGCAAGCCTGTAATCCTCTAAAGCTGTGCTAGATCCTTGCTTTCTCGTTTTGACAAGAAGCTCCTCTGTTCTCATCATCCAAAGTTCCTTAATCTTACCCCTTCTTAGCTGTCTCAGAGGAGCAATGTTCTGCATCACTCGCAACAACTGCTCCTTAAATAGTCTTCACATGTCTGCTGTGGCCCTTACTGTAGAACAATTGCGCCGAGTCTGTACTTCCCAATTCCTGTCTGATAGTGTCATAATTTCAAATTTTCCCCAATTAAATATCTTCCTTTGGTAACTCTCCTTTCCCTCTCCAAGACTATGCTAAATGTGAGGCAGTTGTGATCACTGTCACTGAAGTGTTCTCCCACCATGAGATCTGACACCTATCCTCGCTCATTTCCGAGCACCAAATCCAAAATGGCGTCTCCCCTCATCGGTCTGTCTATATACTGAGTAGGGAAACCCTATTGAACACATCTGACAAAAATAGCTCCAACCAAACCATCTGCACTTGGGAGGTTCCAGTCAACATTGGGAAAGTTGAAATCGCCCATAACGAAAACACTGCTACATCTGCATTTTTTCAGAATCTGCCCGCCACGAGCTTTTCATTTTCTCTGCAGAAAGTGAGGTCTGCAGATGCTGGAGATCAGAGCTGAAAATGTGTTGCTGGTTAAAGCACAGCAGGTCAGGCAGCATCCAAGGAACAGGAAATTCGATGTTTCGGGCCAGAGCCCTTCCTGATGAAGGGCCCTGGCCCGAAACATCGAATTTCCTGTTCCTTGGATGCTGCCTGACCTGCTGTGCTTTAACCAGCAACACACTTTCAGCTATGAAAACCTCTGTCAAATCTCCTTACAGTCTTGTTCTCTCCAAGGAGAACAGTCCCAATTGTTTCAATCTATCCTCATCACTGAAGCTTCTTTTCCTCAAACCCTTCTTTGTCAATCATTACTGCACTCTCTCCAATACATTCACATTGTTCCTATAGTATGGCATCCACAACTATACACATTACTTCAGCTGAGGTCTAACAACTGTCTTATACAGATTCAACATGATCTCTTTGTTCTTGTACTCTATGCCCCATTAATAAAGCTGAGGACCATGCGTGCTTTTTAATTGCCCTCTCCACCTGTCCTGCCATCTCAAATATTCAGTGCTCATATAAGCTCAGGTCTCTCTGCTTCTGCACCCACTTGAGAATTGTAACCCTTACTTTCAATTGTCTATCCATTTTCTTCTGACCAAAATGCATTACCTCTCATATCTCTGCATTGAACTTCATCTGCCACCTAACCTTTAATGTAAAGCAGCCTTCCACTATAACACTATAAATCAAAGTATGACACTGAGCCACGTGAGTTGACTAAGTTAATGGTTCAAATCTGATGTGATTCTTCTTCTCCAGTCCGAAGAAGAGTCTTTCCAGACTCAAAACTTTAGGACCATCTTAAGGGATGAAATTGAGGTTGAGAAATGGAAAGGTGTAGGGTGAGAATTCCAGAAGTAACTGAGGCATAGGTGCCAGTGATCGAACAATTGAAACTGTGAATAATTGTCCAGAAATAGAGACACACATATCTCAGATGGGGTTGGAGGAGATTATAGAAAAAGGGAGAAACAAGACTGTGGATGGTTTGAAATCAAGAATGTGAATCTTAAAGTCAAGACCTTGCTTGGCCTTATGCTGATGTAGATCAAAGAGCAGAACTTGGTGCAAGTTAAGACATGGAGTTTAGGATGATCTCAAGTTTATAGTGGGTAGAATGTGGAAAATCAGTTCGGAATGTGTTGGGAAACCAATGTGGACTTCAGCAGTAAAGTGGGGTGAACTTGGGCAATGTTATTTTGATAGGAATAGTGTGAATATAAATTTAAAAACTCAAATCAAGATTCAACAAGACTGCAAAGGGATTGGTTCAGTCTCAGATTTCTTTTCTGTTCACGTTGTTCTGCGTGTCTGAGCAACGTCGGAAACTGAAACAGTTAGGGTCCAATCTCATTTTAATTTCAGCTCACAGTGAGTATTAGACCAAGGAGAGACCGCAGCGAAAAGCTGCTCATTCCAGGGGAAAAAAGAACTAGATTGGAAAGAGTTAAGTTGCAATAGCTTTGAACATAGAGCTTGTAATAGAAGTATAGAGACACGGTGTGTATCCAATTATCTCAGCAATGTGCCAGTAGCCAGATCATCGATGAGCTGTCGTCTGAAAGCAATGAGACATAAAAGGCAGCAACATTCGCAACCGAGTATCAAACAGTTCTGAGCTGCTTGAGTTAGATTAAAAATAGCATCAGTGAGAGTAAAGACTGGAGCTCGTAGTACAACCCATGACTCGATGCTACACTTTTGACGGAATGCTTCGATTAGTGATTGTATTTCTCCTCATTGATGGTAAGGTTCCTTCTCTCTGTTAGCGAAACAATTTAACATGCTTTCTCACTGTACGCGTTTCATAACTTTCCCCCCAGTTTCAGCGCAATTTTGAAAATTCGGGAAATCATTCCGGACTTAATGCTAAGTAAAAACTATGCATGGTTTGTGCCAGCACTGGAAGAGTGATAAAAAGAAAGATTTGCATGTATACACCATCACTCATGACCTCAGGGCACTACAAAGCAATACTTTAAGCTAACTGAGCACTTTGAAAGTATAGTCACAGCCATAACGTTGGAATAATTTTTACACTCAGAAGCAGAATTTGTGCAAACAATAATCAGCTCAGATGCTCATGAGGGTAAATGCTGCCACAGAAACCAACATAATTTACTGTCATTTTTTAATACATATAGTGTGGAGTCTTTTACTCCAATCTAAGAGGAATATAGAATCCCATCTTGATCCATCTGAACAATGTCACCCCCAACAGGAATTTATTAGCCAGCATTATATCTTGTCCATTATTGACCAGAAATTGACTGGGTTATTGGGTTCTAACTTGCTTGGTCAAACAAAATCTAAGAGGTGTAGATTTTCTGTATAGATTGGCTACACCAGTCCAACAGCCTGTCTTTCAGTCCCAGCTGGCCCTTTTTAATATATTCAGACAATTAATTATAAGTCACTCCTTGTTTCCCTTCTAATCTAAACTACCTTCTGGATTAATAAACTGCACCAGCTACATAACCACAGTGGCTACAAGAGCAGGTCAGAGGTGAGGAATACAGCACTGAGTAAGTCACGTCCTGACTCCCCAAAGCCTCTTCACAATCTACAAGGCACATATCAGGAGAGTGATGGAATACTCCTCACATGCCTGAATGGGTGCAGCTCTTGCACTGAAAAAGATTGTTGCCATCCAGGACAAGGCAACCCACTTTCAGCCAATTTAAGGGCAGGACTTATGGTAAGTCCTGGTAAGGGCCTGGGGAGTGTTGCTGAACAGAGACCTTTGGGTGCAGGTTCATGGTTCCTTAAAGGTGGAGTTGCAGGTAGACATGGTACTGAAACGAAGGCATTTGATATGTTTGCCTTCATTGGTCAATGCATTGAGTATCAGAGTTGGGATGTCATGTTGCAGTTATACAGGATACTGGTTAGGCCACTTTTGGAATACTGCATTCAATTCTGGTCTCCCTGCTATGGGAAAGATGTTGTTAAACTTGAAAAGGTTCACTAAACATTTACAAGGACATTGCCAGGATGAAGGATTGAGCAATGGGAGAGACTTCTCGGCTGGAGCTATTTCCCCTGGAGCGTCAGAGGCTATAGACTAACATTATAGAAGTTTATAAAATCATGAGGGACATGGGTAGAGTGATTGGCAAGGTCGTCTTTCCAGGGAAAAGTGAGTCTAAAACTACATCTTTATGATAAGACGGGGAAGATTTAAAAGGGATCTAAGGGTAACTTTTTCACTCTGAGGGTGGAGCATGTATGGAATGAGCTGCCAGAAGAAGTGGTGGAGGCTGTTACAATTGCAACATTTAAAAGGCATCTAAATGGGTACATAAATAGGAAAGGTTCAGAGGGATATGGGCCAAATGCTGGCAAATGAGACCAGATCAATTTAGAATGTCTGGTTGGTGTGGATGAGTTGACTGAAGAGTCTGTTTCCATGTTGTACAACTATATGATGCTATGACTGTCAAGTATTTATTCACTCCACCATAAACAGAGTGGCAGCTGTGTATACCATCTGCAACAGCTTCCAAACCAACAACCTCGATCACTTACAAGGACAAGGGATGCAGATGTATGGGAACACCACTGTATACATGTTCTCCTCCATCACAACTTGCATTAACCCATGCCCAATACAAACACATATCAGTGAATCATGCTGAATTTATTTTCATTTGCTGATATGTTGTGCGTTTACAGCATTTACTGTTTAACCCTAATTCCTCCAGAGAAGGTGATGGTGAGCTGTTTTCTTGAACTGTTGCAGTGTAAGTAAACCCACAAAACCCTTGGGAATGGAATTCCAGGATTTTGACCCAGTGACACTGAAAATAGCGATAAGTTTCCAAGTCAGGATGATGAGTGGCTTGAAGGGAGAAATTGTGTTCCTATGTATCTGTTGCTCTTCTCCTTCTAGGTACTTACAGTTGCAGGTTTGGGAAGTTCTGTCAAAGGGGCTTTTATGAATTGTCACAATGCATCTTGTTGATAGTAGACCTGTCCTTTTGTGTCAGTGATTGAAGATGGTACCAATCAAGTGGGTTGCTTAGTCCTGGATTGTGTCAAGCTTCTTGAGCATTGTTGAAGCTGCACCCATCCAGGCAAGTGGGGAGTATTCCATCACACTCCACAGTAGTGCCTTGTGCAGGCTTTTGGGAGTCAGGATGTGAGTTGGAGATCAGAGTCAAGATTGTGCTCCTGGGAAAGCACAGCAGGTCAAGCAGGAGAATCAATGTTTTAGGCAGAGGAATGAGGCCTGGGGGCTATGGCTGAGAGATAAAGGGGATGGGGTGGGGTTGGGGATAGGTAGCTGCGAAAGCAATAGGTGGATGCAGGTGAATGAGAAGGTGATAGGTCGGGGGGGGCTGATGGGCAGGTCCTGAGGGCAGTGCAGAGTTGGAAGCTTTGGACAGGCACAATGTGGGAGGGAGGGGAAATGAGGAAGCTGTTGAAATCCACATTTATCGCATGTAGTTGCAGGGTCCCAAGACGGAATATGTGGCATTCCTCCTCCAGGTGTCGGGTAGTAATGGTTTGGTGGTGGAGGAGGTCCAGGACCCACATATCCATAACAAAGTGGGAGGGGGAGTTGAAGTGTTCAGCCTCAGGGCGGTGGGATTGGTGGGTGCGGGTATTCCAGAGATGTTCTCTGAAACATTCAGAGAATGAAATCTCTTTCAATTCTGGTACTTTCACATCCCTATTTTAATCTCTAACTGGCAGCCATTTAGCTGCCAAGACCATTTGGCCCAACAAACGCATACCGACCCTCTGAAGAGTAACCCACCCAGACCCATTTCCCTTTGAATAATGCACCTGGAATAAAGATTAGAATGGTGTTGGAAATGCACAGCAGATCAGGCAGCATTGAGGAGCAGGAAAATTGATGTTTTGGGCATGAGCCTTTCATACTCAGATGCTGCCTGACCTGCTGTGCATTTCCAGCACCACACTAATCTTGACTCTACTCTCCAGCATCTGCAGTCTTCATTTTCACCTAGTAAGTTTAGGAATGCTATCCCTGCCCCTCTCTACCTCTCAGTCATAATCTCTCACTTGAAGACAATTCACAAAACCTCCATGACCAAAGGTCTGGTTTTCTGCCTTAGTACCATTGTTATGTATGGGCGGGATGGTAGCTTGGTGATTAGACTGCAGCCTCACAGCACCAGGGACCTGGGTTTGATTCCAGCATTGGGTGATTGTGTAAACTCCACAGAAGCATTCTTCCCTTTGCGTGGATTTCCTCCGGGTGCTCTGGTTTCCTCCCACAATCCAAAGATGTGCAGGTCAGGTGGATTGGCCATGCTAAATTGCCCATAGTGTTAGGTGCATTAGTCAAAGGGAAATGGGTCTGGGTGGGTTACTCTTCAGAGAGTCGGTGTGCGTTTGTTGGGCCAATTGGTCTGATTCCATACTGTAGGGAAGCTAATCTAATCTATGTATCCTGACATTAGATCCTGTCAATGTTTTATTGTTATACAATGTATTCATATACATTAGCTATAAAAGTGTAGCTGTTCCATTTTTTTTTTATGAATACTGCTTCATTTGAGATTTCTCACCTACTGGAAAGGTTTCAATCAGTTCCTGCACCTTGACTCAATAGCTGGCAGTCTCACTTCAGAATTAGCAAGTTGTGGCCCAATCTTTATTTCTGACCCTTGAATATATCATCAAGCTTGTGTTATGATCTCAGTTTATGTCACCACTGAAAAAGTCAAATGCCAGTCTGAAATCTCTCTTGATAGATCAACCTTTTTTTGATGGTGGTTTTAATGTGATGGTCTTTTACTGAAAGAAAAACACCCAGTGAAGCTGATTTGGGTTTAACAATGAAATGGAAAGTTAATACATAAAAGAAATAAAGAAAAAGTAGAATAAATCAAACTATCTCCATGTAACAAATGTTTAAAGATATCAAAACGCGCAGTGAAAATACAATCGTAATAGTCTCAACAATGAATAAAGAACAAAGAAAACTACAGCAAAGGAACAGGCTCTTCAGTCCTCTAAGCCTGTATTGATTCAGATCTTCAAACTAAACCTGTCAACTCTTTTCTAATGATTTGTATCTCTCTGCTCCCTGCCCATCCACTTATCTCTCTAGATACATTTTAAATTATGCTATCACACCCACCTCTACCACCTTGACTGGCAAAGTGTTCCAGCCACTGTGAAAAGAACTTTCCATGCATTTCTCTCAACTTTTTCCTTCTAACCTTGAACTCATGACCCCTAGCAATAGAGACCCCCACTCTGGGAAAAAGCTTAATGCTATACACCCTGTCTATACCTCCCATGATTTTGTAGGACTCAATCAGGTCTCCGCTCAACTTTCATCTTTCTAATGAAAATAATCTTAATCTACTCAAACTCTCTTCATAGCTAGTGCCTTCCATACCAGGCAATATCCTGGTGAATCTCCGCTGCACCCTCTCCAAAGCATCCACATCCTTTTGGCAATGTGGTGACCAGAACTGTACGCAGTATTCCAAATGTGGCCAAACCAACTCCGATACAAGTGTAACACGACCTGCCAACTCTTGTACTCAATACCTCTTCTGATGAAGGACAGTGTGTCGTATGCCTTCTTGACCACTCTATCGACCTGCGTTGCCACCTTCAGGGTATAATGGACGTGAACACCCAGATCTCTCTGTACATTAATTTTCCCCAGGAATTTCCCATTTACTGTATAGTTTGCTCTTCGAGTCATAGATGTACTGCACGGAAAAAGACCCTTCGGTCCAACTCGTCCAGGCTGACCAGGTATCTCAACCCAATCTAGTCCCACCTGCTAGCACCTGGCCCATATCCCTCCAAACCCTTTCTATTCATATACCCATCTAGATGCCTTTCAAATGTTGCAATTGTAACAGCCTCCATTGCTTCCTCTGGTAGCTCATTCCATACACGTATCACTCTCTGCGTGAAAACATTGTCCCTTAAGTCTCTTCTATATCTTTCCTCTCTCTCACCCAGAACCTATGCCCTATTGTTCTGGACTTCTCCATCACAGGGAAAAAAAACTTTGTCTATTTATCATATCTATGCCCCTCATGATTTTATGAACTTCTATAAGGTCACTCCTCAGCCTTCAATGCTCCAGGGAAAATAGCCCAAGCCTATTCAATCTCTCCCTATAGCTCAAATCCTACAACCCTGACAACGTCCTTGTAAATCTTTTCTAAACCCTTTCAAGTTTCACAACGTCTTTCCGATAGGATAGAGACCAGAATTGCACGCAATATTCCAACAGTGGCCTAACTAATGTCCTGTACAGCTGTAACATGACCTCCCAACTCCAATACTCAATACTCTGAATAATAAAGGAAAGCATACCAAACGTTGCCTTCACTATCCTGTCTACCTGCGACTCTACTTTCAAAGAGCTATTAACCTGCACTCCAAGATCTCTTTGTTCAGCAACACTCCCTAATATCTTACCATGAGGTGTGTAAGGCCTGCTAAGATTTGCTTCCCAAAAATGCAGCACCTCATATTTATCTAAAACGCCATCTGCCACTTCTCAGCCCATTGGCCCATCTGATCAAGATCCTATTATAATCTGAGGTAACCTTCTTTGCTGTCTTCCATAGCTCCAGTTTTGGTGTCATCTGCAAACTTACTAACTATACTTCTTATGCTCCCATCCAAATCATTTATATAAATGATGAAAAGTAGTGGACCCAGCACTGATCTTTGTGGCACCCCATTCACCACAGGTCTCCAGTCTGAAAACAACGCTCTACACCCTTCTCTGTCTTCTACATTTGAGCCAGTTCTATATACAAATGGCTAGTTCTCCCTGTATTTCATGAGATCTAACATTGTTCACCAGTCTACCGTAGGGAACTTGTCAAATGCTTTATTGAAGATCTTATAAATCATATCTACCGCTCTGCCCTCATCAATCCTCTTTGTTACTTCAAAAAATTCAATCAAGTTTGTGAGACATGAATTTCCATGCACAAAGCCATGTTGACTATCTCTAATCAGTCCTTGACTTTCCAAATACATGTACATAATGTCCTTCAGGATTCCCTCCAACAACTTGTCCACCACTGACGTTAGGCTCACTGGTCTATAGTTCCCTGGCTTTCTTAAACTGTGGCCAAGTCTTCCAGTCTTTCAGCACTTCCTCCTCTGTAATATGGACATTTTTCAAGATCTGATCTTCTATTTCCCTAGATTCTATACCTTCCATGTCCTTTTCCACAGTAAATACTCGTTTAGTATTGCCCTCCCCCTTCATCTCTGGTGGCTCCACACAAAGGCCACCTTACTGATCTTTGAGGGCCCTATTCTCTCACTAGTTACCTTTGGGTCCTTAATCACATGTCCCCTTTTTACCCTCCTGAATTCTCTCTTAAGTATACTCCTACTGCCTTTTCATTCTTCTAAGGATTACTGGATCTATCCTGTCCACACGTGGCATATGCTTTCTTCTATTTCTTAACCAAACAATCAATTTCCTTAGTCATCCAGCATTCCCTGTACCTACCAGCCTTTTGTTTTACCATAACAGGACTACATTTTCTCTAGACTCTTGTTATCTCATTTCTGAAGGCTTCTCATTTTCCAGCTGTTCCATTACCTGTGAACATCCGCTCCCAATCAGATTTTGAAAGTTATTGCCTAAAACCATCAAAATTGGCCTTTCTCCAGTTTGGAACTTCAACTTTTAGATCTGGTCAAGTGTCCCTGCCAATTATTAGTCCTCTTCCAATTAAGGTGCATTCTGTCCTTCTTGTACCGGTCACTTTTATCCTAAAAGAGCTTCCAATGATCCGAAAATGTGAATCCTTTTCCCATACATTAACTCCTCAACCATACATTCATCTGCTCTATCCTCCTATTCCTGCCCTCACTAGCTTGTAGCACCAGGAGTAATCTAGATATTACTATTCTCTAGGTAGCTCCCAACCTTGCTGGATCTTCACCATCCCTCCAGACCTCCCCCTCTCTGAGGATGAAAGATCAGTCCTCAGCAGAGGCCTCACCTTCATTCCCCTATGCCCTCGGATCAATGAGTTCAACACGCGGCAAGATATTGAACAATTCTTCCGCCGCCTTCGCCTCCATGCCTACTTTTACAACCAAGACTCCCGCCCACCCTCTGACGACCCCTTCTCCTGCCTCCAACACACCCCATCCACCTGGACACCCCATGCTGGCCTCTTACCCGCCCTTGATCTATTTATAGCCAACTGCCGCCGCGACATCAACCGACTCAACCTGTCTACCCCCTCACCCACTCCAACCTCTCACCCTCAGAACGTGCAGCCCTCCACTCCCTCCGCTCCAACCTCAACCTCACCATCAAACCGGCAGACAAGGGAGGCGCGGTAGTAGTTTGGCGCACCGACCTTTATACCGCTGAAACCAAATGCCAGCTCGCGGACGCCTCCTCTTATCGCCCCTTTGACCATGACCCCACCTCCCACCACCAAACCATCATCTCCCAGACCATCAATAACCTCATCACCTCAGGGGATCTTCCATCCACTGCCTCCAACCTCATAGTCCCACAACCCCGCACCGCCCGTTTCTACCTCCTGCCCAAAATCCACAAACCTGACTGCCCTGGCCGACCCATTGTCTCAGCCTGCTCCTGCCCCACCGAACTCATCTCCACGTACCTCGACACGGTTCTGTCCCCTTTAGTCCAAGAACTCACCACCTACGTTCGGGACACCACCCACGCCCTCCACCTCCTCCATGATTCTCCTTCCCCGGTCCCCAACGCCTTATCTTCACGATGGACATCCAGTCCCTGTACACCTCCATCCCCCATCACGAAGGACTCAAAGCCCTCCGCTTCTTCCTTTCCCGCCGCACCAACCAGTACCCTTCCATTGACACCCTCCTTCGACTGACTGAACTGGTCCTCACCCTGAATAACTTCTCTTTTCAATCCTCCCACTTCCTCCAAACTAAAGGAGTTGCCATGGGCACCCGCATGGGCCCCAGCTATGCCTGTCTCTTCGTAGGATATGTGGAACAGTCCATCTTCCGCAACTACACTGGCACCACCCCCCACCTTTTCCTCCGCTACATCGATGACTGTATCGGCGCTGCCTCGTGCTCCCACAGTTCATCAACTTTACCAACACCTTCCATCCCGACCTCAAATTCACCTGGACTGTCTCAGACTCCTCCCTCCCCTTCCTAGACCTTTCCATTTCTATCTCGGGCGACCGACTCAACACAGACATCTACTATAAACCGACTGACTCCCACAGCTACCTGGACTACACCTCCTCCCACCCTGCACCCTGTAAAAACTCCATCCCATATTCCCAATTCCTTCGTCTCCGCTGCATCTGCTCCCAGGAGGACCCGTTCCAATACCGTACAGCCCAGATGGCCTCCTTCTTCAAGGACCGCAGATTCCCCCCAGGCGTGATCGACGATGCCCTCCACTTCCCGCTCCTCCGCCCTTGAGCCCCGCTCCTCCAACCGCCACCAAGACAGAATCCCACTGGTTCTCACCTACCACCCCACCAACCTCCGCATACAGCGTATCATCCGCCGTCATTTCCGCCACCTCCAAACGGACCCCACCACCAGGGATATATTTCCCTCCCCTCCCCTATCAGCGTTCCGCAAAGACCACTCCCTTCGTGACTCCCTCGTCAGGTCCACACCCCCCACCAACCCAACCTCCACTCCCGGCACCTTCCCCTGCAACCGCAGGAAATGTAAAACTTGCACCCACACCTCCTCCTCACTTCCCTTCAAGGCCCCAAGGGATCCTTCCATATCTACCACAAGTTCACCTGCACCTCCACACACATCATCTATTGCATCCACTGCACCCGATGTGGCCTCCTCTACATTGGGGAGACGGGCCGCCTACTTACGGAACGCTTCAGAGAACACCTCTGGGACGCCCGGACCAACCAACCCAACCACCCCGTGGTTCAACACTTTAACTCTCCCTCCCACTCCACCGAGGACATGCAGGTCCTTGGACTCCTCCATCGGCAGAACATAACAACACGACGGCTGGAGGAGGAGCGCCTCATCTTCCGCCTGGGAACCCTCCAACCACAAGGAATGAACTCTGATTTCTCCAGTTTCCTCATTTCCCCTCCCCTCACCTTGTCTCAGTCGGTTCCCTCAACTCAGCACCCCTCCTAACCTGCAATCTTCTTCCTGACCTCTCCGCCCCCACCCCACTCCAACCTATCACCCTCACCTTGACCTCCTTCCACCTATCACATCTCCATCGCCCCTCCCCCAAATCCCTCCTCCCTACCTTTTATCTTAGCCTGCCTGGCACATTCTCCTCGTTCCTGATGAAGGGCTCTGGCCCGAAACGTCGAATTTCCTGTTCCTTGGATGCTGCCTAACCTGCTGTGCTTTAACCAGCAACACATTTTCAGCTAAAATCCAAAATATCTATGCATATTATGTATGACACAGCTTGCATCATAGTTGACATCATAAAATAAAACAAAAAAATCCAGATACTGGCAATCATAAATTGCTCGAGAAACTCAGCATACCTGGCAGCATCTGTGGACAGAAAGCAGAGTCAATATTTCACGTTCAGTGACTCTTCTTCAGAATACGCAGTTGACACTCCATACTAAAACTGAGAGTAAATTGCACTGTCAGTGTGTCAACTCTGTGGAAATGAGAGGTTACTGCCTAATCAGTGAGGCATTATTGCAATAGTAGGAGAAAGTGAGGACTGCAAATGCTGGAGATCAGAACAGAAAAATGTGTTGCTGGAAAAGCACAGTAGGTCAGGCAGCATCCAAGGAGCAGGAGAATCGACATTCGGGCATGAACCCTTCTTCAGGAATGAGGAGAGTGTGCCAAGCAGGCTAAGATAAAAGGTAGGGAGGAGGGACTTGGGGGAGGGGCATTGGAAATGCGATAGGTGGAAGGAGGTTAGGGTGAGGATGATAGGCCAGAGTCGGGTGGGGGCGGAGAGGTCAGGAAGAAGATTGCAGGTTAGGAAGGTGGTGCTGAGTTCGAGGGTTGGGACTGAGACAAGGTGGGGGGAGGGGAAATGAGGAAACTGGAGAAATCTGAGTTTATCCCTTGTGGTTGGAGGGTTCCTAGGCGGAAGATGAGGCGCTCTTCCTCCAGCCGTTGTGTTGCTATGGTCTGGCGATGGAGGAGTCCAAGGACCTGCATGTCCTCGGTGGAGTGGGAGGGGGAATTGAAGTGTTGAGCCACGAGGTAGTTGGCTTGGTTGGTCCGGGTGTCCCAGAGGTGTTCTTGAAACGTTCCGCAAGTAGGCGGCCTGTCTCCCCAATATAGAGGAGACCACATCGGGTGCAGCGGATGCAGTAAATGATGTGTGTGGAGGTGCAGGTGAATTTGTGGCGGATATGGAAGGATCCCTTGGGGCCTTGAAGGGAAGTAAGGGGGGAGGTGTGGGCACAAGTTTTGCATTTCTTGCTGTTGCAGGAGAAGGTGCCGGGAGTGGAGGTTGGGTTGGTGGTGGGTGTGGACCTGACAAGGGAATCACGGAGGGAGTGGTCTTATTGGAACGCTGATAGGGGAGGGGAGGGAAATATATCCCTGGTGGTGGGGTCCGTTTGGAGGTGGTGGAAATGACGACGGATGATGTGATGTATGTGGAGGTTGGTGGGGTGGTAGGTGAGGACTAGTGGGGTTCTGTCCTGGTGGTGATTGGAGGGGTGGGGCTCAAGGGCGGTGGAGCAGGAAGTAGAGGAGATGCAGTGGCGAGCTTTATCGATCACATCTAGGAGGAATTTGCAGTCTTTGAAGAAGGAGGCCATCTGGGTTGCTCAATATTGGAACTGGTCCTCTGGGAGCAGATGCGACGGAGACAAAGGAATTGGGAATATGGGATGGCGTTCTTACAGGGGCCAGGATGGGAGGGGGTGTAGTCTCGGTAGCTGTGGGAGTCAGTTGGTTTATAGTAAATGTCTGTGTTGATTCGGTCTCCCAAGATAGAAATGGAGAGGTCTAGGAAGGGGAAGGAGGAGTCTGAGATGGACCAGGTAAATTTGAGGTCGGGGTGGAAGGCGTTGGTAAAGTGGATGAACTGTTGAACCTCCTCGTGGGAGCACAAGGCAGTGTCGATACGGTCATTATCGCAATAGTGTTGTACTCGCAGAGGGGTAGTGCAGATGAGATGTTCTGCTGGCAAAAAACAATACTGAAAGAGTGAACACTGACAAAGGGAAAGTACTAAGGGAGCACAGCACTGTTGGCAAGGCAGTATTGAGGGAGCGCCACACTACTAGAAGTTCAGTGTTGGAGTGTGACAGATGTTGTGCTGAGGAAGTACCACGCTGTGAGAATGACTGTAATGTGTGGATACTACACTATCAGATATTGCTGAAAGTATTGGTATAGCACTGCACTGTTGGAGGAGCAGTATAGATTTGTTGCTCCCCTGACGGAGGGACAGTACTGAAGGAGTGGAGAAATAGCATTAAGGTGATGCTATCCTGTTGAAGGAACAGTATTTCTTTAGAGAAATACACTTGTACACAGTAGACATGTTGGATTGTTTTAGTCACATGACTTCTTTCATTTTAGTATCCATGAAAAGATATGACATGAAACATGGTTTCAGAAATGTGAAGCTGACATTGGGTGTCTTTTCAGAGCTGCAAGAGAGCCAACAAACTGTTTTTAAAAAAAGAAGATTGATTAAAACTGCAACTTCAAAATGCTTAGTGAGTCAGAATGGCTGTAGAATTTCCACTCGATTTGCTGTGAAAATGAAAGGAAATATAAGACATGTAGATTTTTTCCAATTTCAGCGGCAAAAATGTGAAATAGCTACAAAATTGATGAAAATGTGATATTCCTGTAATCAATGCTGGAAAAGAATGCTTCATGATATATTGCATCTTCGACCTCACTCTTCTCAGCTAAAGCAAGTCTAACAATTGGATGAGTAACTCAATGAGCGCAAAAGAAAAAACCTACAATGTGGTGAAGATTATTAGATAGCAAGAGAATTATGATGTCTTTGAAAACCAGCAGAGGACAACTAACAGCATGAAGAGGGTAAAAGATGCAATGTGAGACACAGATAGAGAGGTTCTTGATTAAAAACGTTTACAGGGAGAAGATAGGAGAATGGGATTGAGAAACATTTGCCATGATTGAATGGTGGAGCAGACTCAATGGGCTGAATGGTCTTACAATCTAATTTCAGCTGGAATATCCCCAGCAAACTCTTCACAGCCCCAGAAATATAATTTCTGAAGGCGCTTGCCTTTTCTGCTTCCTCCTAAAAATTATGCCCATCCTTTGAACATAATGAGCCATCTTGCACATGTAAGCTAAACCAAACGGTTATACCTGACTTGATCTTTTTGTACCATCAGGCTGTTTGACATTCAGTCTGTTTTAACACTTGGAAAACTGAAGGTATGTTTTTCGATCACACCACAGGTTTAGTCAGTGCACAATCTCAAACTGGATTGCACTGTTTGAAACTCACTGTCCTATTTGATGCTGAGTTGAGTTTCTGATACAATATCCTCTCCATTACAAAAATCATGGCCAAATCTCGTTAATCCCTCGAAGTGCCAGAGACAAAGTTGAGCACAGAGAGTGGTTCTCACAGAGGTACACACACACTTACTAGATAGACATACCCCAATGTTCACCAAACAGGCAGCACAGACACCCATAAGACAGATGAGGCATTGTTTAAAACATTCAATTGCAGGCCAAACCACCTTCAGCTGTTTGACCTCCCCTGCATAATAAGGTCAGAAGTGGGGACGTTCACTGATAATTGCACAATGTTCAGCACCATTCACAATTCCTCATATACTGAGGCAAGTAACATTCGTGCCACACAAATCCCCTGCAATGAGAGACGATCTAATCACTGCTCCTTGACATTCAATAATGTTACTATTACTGAATCCCAACTATCAATATCCTGGAGGTTATCATTGACCAGAAACTCAACTGGACTCACCACATAAATACAGTAGCTACAAGAGCGGGTTAGTGGCTAGGAATATAGCAGTGAGTGACTCACCTCCTGACTCCCCTAAGCCTGTCCACCATCTACAAAGCACAAGTCAGGATTGTGATGGAATACTCTTCGTTTGGCTGGATGGGTGCAATTCCAACAACACTCCAGGAGCTTGACACCTTCCAGGATAAAGCAGTCTCCTTGATTGGCAACACATCCACAAGCATCCACTTCCTCCACCAGTGACACTCAGTAGCAGTAATGTGTACTATCTACACAGTGCACAACAGAAATTCTCCAATGTTCCCTAGCTATCATTTTCCAAATCAATGACCACTTTCATCTCGAAGAATAAGGGCAGCAGCTATATATGGGAATACTATCAGCTGTAAGTTCCCCTGACTTGGAAATATATTCTCACTCTGTCATAGTTGCTGGGTGAAAATCTTGGAAATTCCCCCTTAAGGGCATTGTGAGTCTACCTACAGCCCATGAACTGAAGCAATTCAAAAAGATTGTTCACCACTACCTTCTCAAGGGCAAGTAGGGCCAGGGAATAAATGCTGGCCAGCTAGTGACATTCATGTTCTATATGTGAATATTCAAAGAAATTAATAGAATGTTGGTATCTTTTGCTGAGCCAGCATTTCTTATCCATTCCTAATTACCCACCCAGTTGTTTTCTAGAGCCATTTCAGAGGGCACTTAAGAGTCCATTACTCTTAAGTGGGTTAGGAGTCATATTTGGGCCAGATTAGGTAAGGACAGCAGATTAGTTTCTCTAAAGGATATGAGAGATCCAGATGGGTTTTTACACAACAACCAACATGAGCTGCCATTAGGCTAGTTTTAATTCCAGATTTATTTTATTGAATTCAAATTTCCTCATCTGCCATCAAGAGATCCAGACCATGGCGCCCCAGGCACACAAATGCACAGACCCACAGCACAGACAAGGTCTCACACAGGCATACACACACACACATACCCACACACCCACATTGTTTCTCTCCCAGAAACATGGATGCACTGATTTTTCTCACACACTCTGACTCTCTCATACATAAATACACTGTGACTCTCTGACACACATTGAGTCTCACACACACACACACACTGACTCTCACACACAAACATGCACACATTAACTCTTTCTCACACACACTTATCTTGCACATAAACAAACAAACACTGAATCTCTCACACAAACAGGGACACACTGACTCACTCACAAACACATGCACGCTGACTCTCTCACACACAAGCACACACACTGATCTTTAGACACACAGACATGCACATGTACTCTCTCACAAACAAATGCATACAAACATACACACAGACATAAACACATACACACATGCACCCTCTCACACATAGTCTCACTCACACATCAGAAGTTGCATTTTGATTGTTTTTTGAGGTTTTGGATGAGTTATTGACTGAAATTTCTGTACTTAACTCCAAATCTCTGCCAAACCAATGGAAAATGTTTTCTTGGCAACATATTCCCTGACCTCAGCAGCTTGGGATATAGTTTTTCCGGCAGCATTATTAATTTCTGTTTCCAATTGCCATCCTATTTTTGTCATGCTGACTAATGTCACTGGATGCAAACTGGGTGAATCAGCAGAAATATGCCTGTGATAGGTAGCCCACAGACTGAACCAGTGAATCAAAGAACGAGGACACTTCTAACAGCTAGCTTCACAATGAGGAGGCAGAGAGTGCATTAATTATCAAACTAAATCCCCTTCTTGTGATTTGACAGATAAGCGAAACAACAATTATAAAATTGGTAGTCGTGATATTTGAGATGAAGAGCACATTTCCACTACTCTTGCCATTCCTTATGACTGTAGTCATTACAGACTTACCGATTCACTCCTGATTAAGGTAATGTTTGATTTTTTATTAATCAAAATTCATATGTTGAATTTGGCAGCAAAACCCTTTCTGAACTTTATAAAGATTTTATTGCCAAACAACAGATTAACACAATTATCAGTTTCCACATTTCCCTCCTGGACTTTTTCCTTGTTCTCAAGCTAACTCTCCACTGCAGGAGAACACAGCTCATCTTTTAAGAAGTGATCTTAATACAACTGAATTTTTTTTTTCCCCATCACCAAATCACCATAGCAATTATTTATCTATTAACCAGCTAAATCGACCAGTTTACAATTGTTCAGTTTATATGCTGAGCCCATCCAAGACTATTTGATAGCACCAAAGATGGGGGAGAGATACGGAAAGGGTTATGGAACTGGAAGAACTCAGCCCTGTTCTATGTACAGAGAACCAAATGGCTTACCCACAGAAAGTCACTGTAGCTTTTTGTTTTGTTTTTAACCTTCAACTGCCACCAGTCGACCCATGTAACCAATTGGATATTTACAAGCAAAACCCATTGTGGGCAACACAAACCATCTAAAGTGGGAAAGGGTGAGAGAGAGCAAGACAGAGCTAAATCAAAATGGAGTTAGAGGAAGAAATAAAGCACTCCACCCAACACAGCACCCACCTCTCCTTGAAGGCATCAAGAGTATTGGTGGACATCAGGGCTCAAACATAACTGCGGAAGAAGGTAGGTAGTTGGCAGAGATGACCCACCACCCCCCCCTCCCCTTCCACAGCCCACTGCCTGGACCTGTTTATAGCCAGCCTGGCCAGGTGCAATCACAGAACAAGAGGTTTTTCAAATAACTAAACAGGGAGTAGAAACGTTACAAACAATGTATTCATGGTCCATGCACTCCACAGCACAGCAAAATAAGCAGTTGGACTGGGAGTCTGCCACAATCTGTGGTTACACAGGACTGCTGCATGCAATATTCTTCACCTCAAGTTCCCAAGGGAAAGAGGGAGGACTCAGCTCTTAAATACAAAGTCCACTTAGCATCACTTGCTCTCAATCAACTAGGAGCTATTTTGATCAAACCTGAAAGGGACTTGCATTTCTAGCTTGGTGTAAACACCATGGCAATACAGAAACAGGGAGCAATATTCTAGCTTATATGGTGACACCTTCCCTGGCAGAGAGGCAACCTGAAAGCCTGAGGGCTGAAGCCCCAAAGGTGGTACAGTTTTCAAAATGTAGAATCTTAAAGCCACATTTTGACAATGTTTAAACTGTGACTCAAATCACTTAAAACAGAAGATAAGTGTTACCATGGAATTGTTGCAGCACAGGAGAAGGCCATTGGATCCATAGGCTCCATGTTGGCCTTCCTAAGGAGCAGTTTCCATACTTTGAGTCCTTTGTCCTCCCTCCAAATTCTTTGTTCAGCTGTCACATGGTCATACATTCATGTTTTGTGCCTGCAAATACAGAATCCTGTTTGAGTAAGAGATAAGACACAGGACCTGTGTACTAACCACTTATATTTGATGCTACCATTTTAAACAGGTATTGGAGCATCTGGTGAAAGGATCTCCCACAATGAAGGGCAGCAGCCTGCAGACTTCTCACCAGAAGCTATCTATGAGTCCCTTCAATTCCAGTACATGGCCAACTCTGGGTCCATTGACTATCTCTACTTGGAAGAACCAATTGTTTTTGATGAAAGTCTTCCGTTTGAAACCTTAGCTGTTGACAAATCACAAGCTGGGAACAGAGATGCCATTCTTGACAGGACCAGGGCAAAACCTGACCTTATTCCGCAAGACTCCTTTGAAAATGCCGACAAAGAATATAATGAGATTGAGCATCCTGAAACATGCATATCCAATGACTGTGCTCTTGATGCTACACTGGATTCCAGATTTCCGACCAATTCAAATTCATCGCCTCAGGATAACAAAGACTCAAATCAAAATTCTAGGTTTCCCTCAAATACTTTTCTTGTTCCCATTTTCCGTGAGGTGACAGAGGGAAGTGGTGATATGCATAAACAATTGCCTGATCATAATGACACTGACCTTGAATCCCAAAGGATAACCAGTTTGGAAATTGAAGGAATCACTGAAAGATACGAAAGTCTGGTAATCCCTCCTTCCAAAGAAAATCAACCAGAAAACAGCTTGACTACATTTCACACAGTAAACCCTTGGCCAGCACTGGGCTTTGCCACCCCAACAAAATCTAACATTGGTTTCCAAGAGCCTAAGTCTCCAGTGGATGAGCTGTTGGTAGACAGCAGGAGAGAGAATTACAATAACACAATTCCAGAAAGGACATCAACCAGAACAAGAATTGCATCAAATGACCATTGGCCAAACAAACTAGTGATGGTCCCTGAACTTGATATAGATCAGAGCTCAAATGATTCCAAGATTGTCTGTAATCCAGGATATATCCATGAAAACAATTCCTGTTGGTCAATCTGTGAAGTGATTCCTGATTACTGTTTTAATGGAGGCAAATGTGGAGTCATAGAAAATATTGGCGTGTTCTGCAGGTAGGAAACTCTTTTGTTTCAAAATAAACGTTGTCATGCTCCTGAAGCCATTGACATCGCCGCACCTCAATAATCTGAAACTGATCAGGTCTTTCCTCACCCAGCATACTCTCTCTTATCCCTTCCTTTATTCCTATTTTCACAGACTGGTCTGGAATTTAATGTTTTTTTATTTATTCATGGGTTGTGGATGTAAGCTGGCTAGACCAACATGAGTTGCACATGAATGCTGACCTAGCTAGTGACAAAATCAGAAATTGCTGGAAGAATCAGCAGGCATCTTTGAGGAGAAAGTAGAGTCAACAGTTTGGGTCCAGTGACATTTCTTCAAAACTGTGGCAATTCTGTTGCTGAGTTATTCTAGCAATTTCTGATTTCCAGCATTCAGTTTTTGTTTTGTTCAACCTAGTTAATGATGTTGACACACTGCAAACTAATAATTTTCTAATGTTTCTGACCTCGGTACAAGTAATGTGAAAACCAAGTAAAATGGGAGATATTGGTCTACCCATAAAACCTAACCTAATCCTGCCTAATTTAATCAGATCTACCCTCATATAAATCTTAAAAATCACAAGTTATAGTCCAACAAGTTTATTTGGATGCATAAGCTTCTAGAGCGCTGCTCCTTCGTCAGATAACTAATGGGGCAGGAACATAGGACACAGAGTTTATAGCAAAAGATCAAAGTGTCATACAACTGATGTGATATGTTGAACAAACCTAGATTGCTGTTAAGTCTTTAATCACTTAGAATGGGGATGCAGGTTTGATCCTCAAACATCCTTCAAGTCACATTGCCAAGATGACAAAGTGTTGACGTCAGCTCAGACAATGCAGTAAAAGTGTGAGGTTAAAGTCTGTCTGACTTAAAACCTTAAGTTACCTCAGGAATGTGACTTGAAAGAAGTTCTGTTAAGGAAACACAACCTGAAACCCCATTCTATGTGACTAAAGGCTTAACAGCAATCTAGGTTTGTACAATACATCACATTAGTTGTATGATACTTTGATCTTTTACTATAAATTCTGTCTCGTATGATCCTGCCCCAGTAGCTACCTAATGAAGGAGCAGCATTCCGAAAGTTTGTACTTCCAAATAAACTTGTTGGACTATAACCTGGTATTGTGCGAATTTTTTTTTTAAACTTTGTCAACCACAGTCCAACATCATCCCCAGTCCATGATTGGCACCCCCACATCATGGCTACCATTGACACCACCAACTGCCGGCTCAAAGTGGAGAGGATTACCAAAAAGATTGCACATATCAACATAAACATCAAACTTCTGCAAAAATGCAAGAAAGCAGGAAAGATCCCAAAATGACTACGGGTCACAAACCCACTCAAGTACACTTACATCACAGACTATGCTGAGAGACTTTGCTGTCACACCTCACTCAAACTCCTCAAACATCTCATGCTCCAATTTACAATAGGTGCCATAAACTTGAAATTGAGATAGCGCAAGCAGAGAATATGGACTCTCAAGATACAGCAGTACAGTTATGA
The DNA here is from genome assembly GCF_020745735.1 of Hemiscyllium ocellatum. Classification (NCBI taxonomy): domain Eukaryota; kingdom Metazoa; phylum Chordata; class Chondrichthyes; order Orectolobiformes; family Hemiscylliidae; genus Hemiscyllium; species Hemiscyllium ocellatum. Next base: position 10,110,328 of record NC_083432.1, on the reverse strand, counting down.
GACACTGCCAAGCAGATGAGGCAATGGAATTACACCACCTACATGCACACCAAGAACAAGAAACTGGAGAAACATGGCATTAGCCAAGGCTGTGCTGGCACCAGAGAAACAGGAAATCGATCGTCAACTTATCAGATCACACTCTTCAACCAGAAGAAATGGTACAGCGAAATTGGGAGAGGTATTTGGGAGAGGTCACAACACCGAAACAGATAAGTGCATAATTTTAAGTGTGGCCTTGCTGTAAATCTATAATAGTGAGTAAAGTAGGTTCTTTCTTGATTATATGTTTTGCTGAGATCTGTCTCTTGATTAAATTTTAAAAATATAAGCTGTAAGTATTAAGTTTGTCTGGAGCAGTGTTTTGCAGATGGCTTGTCAGATATAAGGCCAGCAGTAAAAAAACCAGAATGTTGTGTTACCTCCTTGGTGCCAGGATCACGGACGTCTTAGAGAGGGTGCAGAATGTTCTCAAAGGGGACAGGGACCAGCAGGAGGTCATTGTACACATTGGAACCAAAGACCTAGGAATGGTGAAAGTTGAGATTTTGAAGGGAGAATATAGGAAGTTCGGCAGGAATTTAAAAAGAATGTCTTTGAGGGTAGTAATATCTGGATTACTCCCGGTGCTACAAGCTAGTAAGGGTTGGAATAGGAGGATAGAGCAGATGTATGCGTGGCTGAGGAGCTGGTGTATGGGAGAAGGATTCACATTTTTGGACTTTGAATCTTTTCTGGGCTAGAAGTGACCTGTACAAGAAGGATGAATTACACCTAAATTGGAAGGGGACTAACATATTGGCAGGGAGATTTGCAAGAGTTGCTTGGGGGGATTTAAACTAGGAAGATGGGGACAGAGGGTGGGTCCCAGGGAGATAGTGAGGAAAGAAATCAATCTGAGACTGGTACAGTCAGGAAAGGGAGCAAGTCCAACAGTCAGGGCAGGCAGGGACAAAGCAGAGAACAAGGTAGGGCTGATAAATTATGAATTGGAGATGCCAGTGTTGGACCAGGGTGTATAAAGTTAAAAATCACACAACACCAGGTTATAGTCCAACAGGTTTATTTGATAAATTAAACTGCATTTACTTCAATGCAAGAGGCCTAACTGGGAAGGCAGATGAACTCAGGACATGGTTAGGAACATGGGTTGGGGGTGTTGTAGCAATTATGGAAACGTTCAGTTTGGACAGGAGTGGCAGCTTAATATTCCAGGATACAAATGCTACAGGAAGGATAGAAAGGGGGAAAAGAGAGAAGAGGCAGTGGCATTTTTGTTAAGGGATAGTGTTACAGTTGTACTTAGGGAGGATATTCCTGGAAATACATCCAGGGAAGTTATTTGGGTAGAAGTGAGAAATAAGAAAAGGATGATCACCTTATTAGGACCCCCTAATAGTCAGCAGGAAATTGAGGAACACATTTGTAAGGAGATTTCAGTTATCTAGAAGAATAATTGGGTATTAATGGCAGAGGATTTTACCTTTCCAAACATACAGTGGGACTGCCATAGTGTTAGATTGAGAGGAATTTGTTAAGTGTGGATAAGAAAAAGTTCTGATTCAGTATGTGGATGTACCTATTAAGAAGATGCAAAATCTGACCTATTCTTGGGAAATAAGACGGGGTGGAGGGGTGCAGTTTGGGGCTAGTGACCATAGTTCTGTTAGTTTTAAAATAATGATGGAAAAGGATAGACCAGATCTAAAAGTTGAAGTTCTAAATTGAAGGAAGGCTAATTTGGACAAGTATGAAGTACGAACTTTCAAACACTGCTTGGGGACAGATGTTCAAAGGTAAAGGGATGGCTGGAAAATGGAAAGCCTTCAGAAATGAGATAAAGGGAGTCCAGAGACATTATATTCCTGTGGGGTGAAAGGAAAGGCTGGTAGGTAGAGGGAATGCTGGGTGACTGGAGAAATTGAGGGTTTGGTTAAGAAAAAGAAGGAAACATATGTCAGGTATAAGACAGGAGAGATTGAGTGAATCCTGAGAAGAGTATAAAGGCAGTAGGAGTATAATTAAGAGGGAAATCAGGAGAGCAAAAAGGGGACATGCGATAGTTTTGACAAATCTGGTTAAGGAGAATCGAAAGAGTTTTTACAAACTCAGGACAAAAGGGTAACTGGGAAGAGAATAATACGGTCCCTCAAATTTCAGCAAGGCAGCCTTTGGTGTGGAGCCTCAAGAGATAGGGGGATACTAAATGAGTATTTTGCATCAGCGTTTAATGTGGAGAAGGACATGGAAGATATAGACTGGGAAATAGATGGTGACATCTTGAAAAATGCCCATATTACAGAGGAGGAAGTGCAATGTCTTGAAATGCATAAAGGTGGATAAATCCCCAGGATTGATCAGGTGTACCCTAGAATTCTGTGGGAAGCTAAGGAAGTGATTGCTGAGCCCCTTGCTGAGATAGTTGTATCATCGATAGATACAGGTGAAGTGCCAGAAGACTGGAGGTTGGCTAACGTGGTACCACTATTTAAGAAAGGTGGTAAGGACAAGCCAGAGAACTATAGACCAGGGAGCCTGACATCGATGGTGGGCAAATTGTTAGAGGGAATCCTGAGGGACAGGATTTACATGTATTTGGAAAGGCCAAAGACTAATTAGGAATAGTCAGGCGTTGTGCATGGGAAATCATGTCTCACCAACTTGATTGAGTTTTTTTAAGAACTAACAAAATGGATGAATGAGGGCAGAGCGATGGATATGATCTTTATGGACTTCAGTAAGGCGTTCAACAAGTTTCCCCATGGGAGACTGGCTGGCAAGGTTAGATCTCATGGAATACAGGGAGACCTAGCCATTTGGATGCAGAACTGGCTCAAAGGTAGAAGACAGAGAGGTGGAAGGTTGCCGTTCAGACTGGAGACCTATGGCCAGCGGAGTACCACAAGGATTGGTGCTGGGACCACTGCTTTTCGTAATTTATTTAAATGATTTGGATGTGAGCATAAGAGATATGGTTAGTAAGTTTGTAGGTGATACCAAAATTGGAGGTTTAGTGGACAGAGAAGGAGGTTATCTCAGATTACAATGAGATCTTGACCAGATGAACCAGTGGGCCGAGGAGTGGCAGATGGAGTTTAATTTAGGTTAATGAGAGATTGTGCATTTTGGGAAAGCAAATTTTAGCAGGGCTTATATGCTTAATGGTAAGGTACTGGGGAGTGTTGCTAAACAGAGACCTTGGAGTGCAAGTTCATAGTCATTGAAAGTAAATTCGCAGGTAGATAAGATAGTGGAGAAAGGCATTTGTTATGCTTTCTTTACTGGTCAGGGTATTGGGTATAGGAGTGGGGAGGTCATGTTGCAGCATTGTTGAGGCCACTTTTGGAATATTGCATGCAATTCTGGTTCCCTTCCTATCAGAAGGATGGTGTAAAACTTGAAAGGGTTCAGAAAAGATTTACAAGGATATTGCCAGGGTTGGAGGATTTGAAGCTGAATAGCTTGGGGCTACTTTCCCTGGGGATTCAGGGGCTGAGGGGTGACCTTTTAGACATTTATAAAATCATGAGGGGCATGGATGGGATAAATTGGCAAAGCTTTTTCCCTGGGGTGGGGGCGTCCAGAACTAGAGGGCATAGGTTTAGGGTGAGAGGAGAAAGATGGGACCTGAGGGGCCAGATGGTAGTTGTATGGAGAGAGTTGCCAGAGGAAGGACTGGAGACTTGTGCAATTGCAACATTTAAATGGATGAGTATATGAACTGGAAGGGTTTAGAGGGATATGGTCCAAGTGCTGGTAAATATGATTAGATTAAGTTGGGATATCTGGTCGGCATGGATGGGTTGCACCAAAGTCTTTTTCCATGCTGTACGACTCTATGACTCTGAGATTGAAGTTCTCTGCTGAGGGCTCAGTTTCTGCTCCACCACCAAAATGGACCCCATTGGTCTTGCAGCAGACACAGAGGAGTTCATAAGATGCATGAGACTCCTGAAATTCTTCAAAGATGTCAGCAGCGAGTGCAAAGGACAACCAATGAACTGGAACAGTCATCAGAGCGACCTTAGTGTAGCAACCAAAGAAGGCGTTGATTTGGATCCCTCTAGAGAGCCATTTCCCTGGGTTTGACATGCATACTCAAAATGTCAGGAAATGTGTAAATGCCAGATTCATCAGCCACACCCACAAGGTAGAGCAAAATATCATCCAATCATAGTGCAACGCCAATCATGCTTTCAAGACCAATCACAACATTGTCATCAAACCAACAGATAAAGGAGGACATTCAGAATAGCATGGATTACTGCAACAAAGTGTACTGACAACTGAACAACCAGGAACATTACAGGCAGCTACTGGCCAATCTGACCAAAGAACTTAAACAAATTGATCAAGATTTTTGATCCAGTCCTTCAGGACTGTATTCTCATTTCATGTATTTCTCATGTCAGGAACTTTTGCAGCCTTGTGAAGATACACGAAACCTGGATGTCCCACTGTACAAAACCCTATGTGAGAATCTTGACATCCATTGTATAGAGGATCCCTAGCTTCTGTTGTGACACTACAGATTTCTTACATAACTTGGCACACATGGACCAGTCAAACAAGGAACATTCTATGTCACAATGGACATTTCAGTACTCTACACAAGCACACATCACCACAACGGCATTGCTGCAGTAGTCTCAGCACTCAATACCAACAACTGCTAATCTCCAGGCACTATCCTACAAATCATCTGCTTCATCCTTGTCCACAACATCTTCACCTTTGATAACCAAACATGGAGAATAGCCATTGGGTACCAAATGTGCAACCCAATATATCAAAATTTTCATGCACAAGTTTGAACAAGACCTCTTTGCTGCACAGGATCTCCAACCAACACTAAACACCAGATACATTGACATTTTCGTCCTCTGGTCCCACAGCAAGGAGTCACTGAAACAACTGCACAGTGATATCAACAAGTTTCATCCCACCATCCGACTTACCATGGACTACTCTTAGTCTCATTCTTGGATTCAAGCATCTCCATCAAGGACGGGCACCTTCGTGCCTCACTGTACTGCAGATACCATGGATAACCTCACAATGCTGCACTTCTCTAGCTTCCACCACGAACATATCAAAACAACCATTCACTATGGACAAGTCCTGCACACATACAGGATCTGTTCAGATGAGCAAGAACATGATGGACATCTGAAGGTGTTGAAGGACGCCCTCATTAGAACAGGATACGATGCTCAACTCATTAATTACCAGTTCCAATGTGGCATGGCGAGAAACTGATACGACCTCTTCAGGAGAGAGACACGGGATACAACGGATAGGGTACCCTTCGTTATCTAGCACTTCCCAGGAGCGGAGAAACTACACCATGTTCTTGTCAGCCTGCAACACATTATCGATGACAATGACCACCTTACCAAAATCTTCCCTGCACCCCCACTTCTCACCTTTTAAACAGCCCCCAAACCTTAAACAGGCCATTGTTCACAGCAAACTGCCCAGTCTTCAGGACAGCATCGACCACAACCCTGTCATGACAACCATTGCAAGATGTGTCAGTGTCAACACAGATACCACCATTACACGTGGGTTCATCACCCAGCATGTGCGCAGTAGTTTCTCATATGGCTCGGCCAATGTTGTCTATCTCATACACTAGAGAAAAGGATGCTCTGAGACATAGAATATTGGTGAGACCAAGCTGACACTACGACAACGGATGAGAGAACATTGCACAACAATCTCCATGCAGGGATGTTCCCTCCCAGTCAAGGAATACTTCACGACATTCAGCCTCAGACCTTCAGGTGACCATCCTCCAAGGCGGACTTCGGGATACACAAAAATGCAGAGTCGCCGAGTAGAGGCTGATAGCCTAGTTCGGTACCCATGAGAATGGCCTATACTGGGATCTTTGGTTCATGTCACACTACAGGTGACCTACATTTATACACTATACACTCGCTCTCACTCTCTCTCTCCCACAAACGCACACACATATATAAGTTTATGGGGAGAATTTGCATTTACACATTTTTATTTGCAGATACACTTTTTGTTCAAAAAGCTCACAATCTATAGACAGTCAGTCCATGTGACATTCTATCAATCCCTACTTTGGAAATAGAACAGTCTGACTTAAGGTTGGGATACAGACAGACTCTAACCTCACACCTTTAATGCATTGTCTGGGCTGAAATGTCACTTTTTAAAAAATAAAACCTTAAGTTATTTTGGGAATGTGACTTGAAAGAAGTTCTGGGATTTACATATTAATGAATTGAAACCTGCAACCCATTCTAAGTGGCTAAAGACTTAGTAACAATCTGGGTTTGTTCAATATATCACATCATTTGTATGACACTTTGATCTTTTACAAGAAATTCTATGTCCTATGATCCTGCTCCACTAGTTACCTGACAAAGGAACAGCACTCTGGAAGCTTGCACTTCCAAGTAAACCTGTTAGATTATAATCTGGTGTTCTGTGATTTTTAACTTTGTCAACCCCAGTCTAACATCTGCACGTGCATATCATCTAATCTTGCCAGACCCATCCAATCTAATCTACTCCGGCCTAGTTCAGTCTATTTCAATCACCTGGTTCTATCCAATGCAATTCAATCTAATCTAATGAAATCTTTAAACTACACCAGTATTTTTTTTATATGCCTGTCATGCATGCCCATTCTTCTAACTCTTTGCCTTTGTGATTAGGTGCAGTGAGAAGGAACACACTTGGTACAAAGGACAGCGCTGTCAATCAGTACTCACAGAGATTCAGATCACGTGCATATTGATTGGAGCATGCTTAATCACTCTTCTCCTATTCCTCACACTGGTGGTGGCCTTTGTTGTAAAACTACGGTCACTAAAAAACAAACAGCAAACATTTGACTCCAGAAGGTTGGTGACACATTGCATGTACCCTTATCTTCAAATGAACTGTTGAAGGATATCTGCATTAGTAGCCTTACAAGACTATATTGCTGTTCATAGAATGTTTGAATTAGGTCCTATTTGGAAATTTGGGCACCCAAGATCAGATGTGTGTTATTATAACAACTTGAACAGGGAAAACAAAATAATTGGACATTAGCCAGAAAACCAGGAAATCGCCCAGCAGATCCACTGAAATAAAGTAATTGTCATACAGCACGGAAGCAAGTCCTTTGGCCCAGCTCATCCATGCCAACCAGATTTCCCAAACTGAACTAGTTTCATTTGCCTGCATTTGGCCCATATGTCATAGTGTCATAGAGTTCAACAGCACAGAAACAGATCCTTTGCTCCAATCAATGCATTCTGACCATAATCCCAAACTAAACTAGTCCCACCTGCCTGCTCTTGGCCAACATCCCTCCAAACCTTTCCTGTTCATGTATATATCCCTCTAAATCTTTCCTATCCCTGTACCTACCCTTTGGTGTCCAGGAATATATGAATGACTCTGAGTAAATGGCTACATGAGAGTAAGTTAGTATATTCTGCGAAGGGTCAATGCAGACCTGAAGGGCCAAATAACATCTTTCTGGACTGTCGGGATTCAATGAATTTGCATCTACTGTGAAAATGGTTATAATATATTTTGATTTTTACTGATAATATTTCTTCCTGTCGAATAGAGACAAGCTTTTTTTCCCAGGGTGAAGAATTCAATAAGGAGAGGTCACACTTTCAAGGTGAGAGGTGGGAAGTTTAAGGGGGATACACGCAGCAGGTATTTCACACAGAGGGTGGTGAGTGTCTGGAACGCGTTGCTAGCAGAGGTGGTAGAGGCAAGCACAGTAGATTCATTTAAGATGCGTCTGGACAGATGCATGAGTAGATGGGGAGCAGAGGGATACAGATGTTTAGGAACTGGGCGACAGGTTTAGACAGTAGATTTTTATCGGCTCAGACTTGGAGGGTTGAAGGGCCTGTTTCTGGACTGTAAATTTTCTGTTCTTTGTTCTTAATTCCCAAAGAATCCATACTGACTTTTGTTATTCTATTAGTTTTTGAAAACCAAGATCTCTGGGTTCTTTAAAGTCTTGTGGTTTTTGGGATCTTTGTTGAATACGTTACCAGGGTGACATGTGGTATTGTGACTTGCGGGAGATGTCAGAATGTCAGAAATCCCAACAAAAACCATGATTAAATCAGAGATAGAGACTCAGCAAAATTAATCAAATCAAAGTAACACAGATATTGAAAATAATGAGACTCGTTTGATTCAGTTTTGTCCTTTAGAAATAGAAATCTGCCATCCTATTGGTGGTACTTAAACATTCACTCCCTCCATCACCTATGCATAGAGTGTGCCATCTACAGGATATACTGTAGCAAGTCACCAACAGCGCCAGTTAAACCTGTACTCCGTACCACCTGAAAGAACAGGGCAGCAGACACCACTGCATGACAGTTTCCCTCCATCTTGGGTTGTAGATACAGATGGTCTTCTGCTCCTGGATATCCCGGGACTGGAGATGGGAATGACATTTAATTCAACTGGATTGTGGCATAACCAAACCTTCCCCTTCTTGTGTCTACCAGCATTAATTTCTGGTTGGTGACGGCCATAGTCAACTTTGCCATCCTGCTTCCCATTGAGGCCCTTAAGTAGATTAGCCCTGCTGCATCCAGGCCGGTCACCATGCAGTGTACTTCACTGCAAATACATGGGCAGCTTATCTTCATGGGATGGAGGATCCCTCGATTAATGCCAATCAGTCCTTTATCAAGGGGCTGGGCAATAGTCGCTAAAAGTCACACTACTGCCCTTGCTTCCAACACCTGTACATTTCTCTCTGAACATTGGCCAACCCAAGGAACCCACGACGCTGTCCCTTGTTGTCCTGATCTTGGGAGTCCAAGGTCACACTTCATGAAGCAGTCACTGAATCTTCTATGACACTGTTGAACTGACAGATTGGGATATTGTACTTCTGTCCTTGGGGTCTTTCTTCCAGCTGGTGGTCTCGCTTGTTTGGTGTGTGGGTCAGAGGACCTTGCCCAGTAAAGGTGGCATCAAAAAGCAGCCTTCCAGCCAACAGATAGTGCCCTTGATGTCTGCAGAAAATTCTGCTTTGAATCGCCCACTGTCCATAGGTTAAAATCCTGGAACTCCCTTCTTACATGTCCTGCTGCACTATAAGGAGATTCATGTAAAACATGTTTTTTTTATTCCTTTATAGGTTGTGAGGCCACCATTTGTAGCAGATCCCTAACTGCCCTTGAACTAAGTACTGTGTTTGGCCATTTCAGAGTTGATCACATTGCTGTAGGTCTGGTGTCACATATAGGCCATACCATGGACAGATGGCAGACTTCCTTCCCTGAAGGACAATAGTGAACCATATGGGTATTTATACTAATCAACAATGCTGTTCGGCAAGCTTTAAATTCTAGATTCTATTGAATTCAAATTTCACCATCAAAATGGTGGGATTCGAACACTTTTCCAAAAATATTAATTGGGGGCTTTGAATTAGTAACCCAGTGACATTCCAAAAGTGCTTCAGTGGTTAGCACTGCTGCCTTACAGTGCCAGAGACCTGGGTTCAGAGTCACTCTTGGGTGACTTTATGTGGATTTTGCACATTCCCCCCTTGACTGCATGGGTTTGCTCCAATTGCTTTCCACAGTTCAGGGATATGCAGGCTAAGTCAACCAGCCATAGGAAACTCATAGTTACAGGGTTGAGTCTGAATGGGATGTGCTTCAAAAGGTCAGTGTGGATTCATTGAGCCGAATGATCTGCTTCCACATTGTAGGGAATTTGTTATTCTATGACACCACTGCCACAGATCTTACAATGCTACCATCAGTAAGAGAGAAGGTGTCAGTCTCAAATGAGTGGGTGAAGGGACAGACCTCAGACAATGCATCAAGAGCTGTATCTGAGAACTTATATTCAGATCTAATGAAGTGTTACAGTACACCAGGGCTTGAAAAGCCTTCCTGACTAATCAGAGCAAGCAGCTTCAGGGACACTACATGTACCGATGCTCACAACCCAATAATGTTCAGCTCTTGATCGAAAGCACTACCTGCTTCAGCAGCTCAAGGAGGTATGTTATCATCAGCTTTTCAACAGCAATTAGGGATGGCTGACAGATTGAAAATAATGACCCATTCCACGGAAGAATTAAAGAAAAATCTTCAGATCCTTAGTACCACAGAATTTATAGCCAAAAATTTTAAGAAAGGGTAAGAACATTATAGATGCCCCAGCTATAAATTTCCAAAATTATTTTTATTGGTGAATTGTCATTTTGGCTGGAAATTTGTTGGTATTATTCTGTTCTCTAAGAAAGGTCGAAGTGGGAAGCAAGGGAACTTCAGGACCAGTTAGCCCCATAGTACAGAAAAATATGCATATCACATTATGACAATAATTTATAATTGAGGATATGACCTTGAAATACCTTGAAAATACTTAGTTGCTAGATGGTACTGGTAACAGTTACCTTTAAGAAATGTTAGGGCACAAGAGAGAGAGGAGGAGAGTATGTGCTGGTCACTCTTGGTATATTTAGACTAATTGGGAAGAGAGAAATAAAGTAATGGATAAGGGAAAACCTTTAGTTGTGATTTATCTGGAATTCCAGAAGGTATTGCATAAATTCTCTCAACAGAGAATGGTTTAGCTGCAGTTGAAGCTCACAAAAGCCACATTGAAATTTTGTCAATGACACAACGATAGGGAGCATTTCAGACATTTTATGTGGAAACATAAACGTTCAGAGGGATACTTATTAAAAAATGAAGCGAGTAGGTGAAACCTTGGTAAGTAGGCTTCAGTACCTAAAAAGAATTGAATAGGGTACTTTTTAAAATGTTAGTTCAATTATTCATTTAAATCTGAGATATATAATTTTTAAAAATGGGATGACATTTGATCACAGAACAATTGTAATTTCATTCAGTAGTAAAATAGGAGCTATTTTCCCTCTGTTCCTATGTTGTTCAGCAATGCAACAACATCCTGGGTCAAGCTCAAGCTTAATGTTGTGATTCATGCACAACCTCTGAAGTAAGAGGCAAGAGCTCTCTCCAAACTGGTGATTAAGTGGCTTAATAAAGGCATTATATGTTGATAAACTGGAAGGGCATCAGTATCTTGGCAGGGAGGACTGCTTGTACCACTCGGGAGAGTTTAAACTAGTTTGGCAGGAAAGTAGGAACCAGAGCAGTAGGTCAGCATCTGGAGTGTTTGAAGAGAAGAAAAGTTTAGTAGAAAGAAGAAGTAGGGTCACATTACTGAACAGGTAAGGCAAATGAGCTTCAAACATGGATGAGTAGATGGAACTGGGATGTCGCCATTGTAGAAACCTGATTGAGTGAAGGGCAGGACTGGTAGCTTAATGTTTCAGGGTTTACATATTTTAGGTGTGCTGAGAGGCATGTAAAATGGGTAGGAGAGTTGCACTACTAATTAAGGAGAATGTTACAGCTGTATTATGACAGGACATCTTGGAGAGCTCATCCAGTGAGGACTTATGGGTAGAACACAAGAATAAGAAAGGTGCTTTGGCTGTGATGCTTACACTATAGGCCTCCCAATAGCCAACAAGAATTAGTGCAACAGATATGTAAGCAGTTAAGGAAGATGTAGAAACAATGGGTTGTTGTAGTTGGTGATTTTAACTTCAGCAATATTGACTGGAACTCCCTTACTGCCAGGGGCTTCGATGGGGTAGAATTTGTTAGGTGATTCAGGAGGGTTTCTTAAAACTATGCGTAGATGGTCTGAATAGGGAAGGACTCCGGCCTACCCATAATATCAGCATGCTCCTGTCCCACTGAACCCATCGCCTCCTACCGTGACTTCATCTTCTTCCCACTTACTTCAGGTACTTATCATCTACATTCACGAAACCAACCATGCTCTCCATCTCTTCAGCAACTTTCTGTTCTCCGGCCCCCACTACTTTATCTTTATGATGGACGTGCAGCCCTCATACATGTCAGTACCCTACCAGGATGACCTCCAGCCCTCCGCTTCTTCCTCTCCAAAAGACCGATCCAGCAATACCCTCCTCTGCCTCACCGAACAGGCCTTCACTGTCAACAACTTTTCATTTAACTGTTCCCATTTCCTCCAAATCAAGGGGGTGGCCATGGGCACCCGGATGGGCCCCAGCTACATCGCCTCTTTGTTAGCTATATCGAACAATCACTCTTTAGTACCTACACAAGTACTGTGCCCCACCTCTTTTGCTGTTATATCGATGATTGCATTAGTGCAGCATCCTGAACCTGAGCTGAACTGGAACAGTTCATCACCCACAACTTCCACTCTGCCCTCAAATTCACTTGGTCCACCTCAGACACCTCTCTTCCCATTTTGGACCTCAACATCTCCATCTCCGGCAACAGTCTCCAAATGGACGTTTACTACAAACCCACAGACTCTCATAACTTCCTAGACTACTCCTCCTCCCACCCAGTATCCTGCAAGAACTCCATCCCATACCCCCAATTCCTCTGCCTTTGCCACATCTGCTTAGCGAGGAGCCAATCCACTTGTGAGCATCCCAGATGTCCACCTATTTCATATAACGTGCTTTTCCTCCCTCTGTCATCTAGACAGCCCTCTACCGCACAACCTCCACTCCCCATTCCACTGCTCTCACCCCCACAATGCATTAAAGACAGTCGCCCTTGTCCTCAACAATCACCCCACCAGTCTCCATATCCAACGCATCATCCTTAACCACTTCCACAAACTCCAACTATACCCCACCACCAAGAATATCTTCCCTTCCCCACCCCTCTCTGCCTTCAACAGTCTGTGGTTTACACCAATCTCTCCACTGACCCAGTGATTGGCAGCATGATTTTGTGCAGGGAAGGTCATGTCTTACAAACCTAATATAATTCTTCGAAGAGGTGACAAAGTTGATTGATTAGGGAAGGGATGTAGACGTCATATACATGGACTTAAATAAAGTGTTTGCTTAGATTAGATTAGATTCCCTATGGTGTGGAAACAGGCCCTTCGGCCCAACAAGTCCACACCGACCCTCCAAAGGGTAACCCATTCCCCTGCATTTACCTTTGACTAATGCACCTAACACTTTGAGCAACTGAGCATGGCCAATTCACCTGACCTGCACATCTTTGGACCATGGGAGGAAACTGGTGCATCCGAAGGAAGCCCATGCAGACGTGGGGAAAATGTGCAAACTCCACACACAGTCACCTGAGGTTGGAATCGAACCCAGGTCCCTCACACTGTGAGGCTGCAGTGCTCACCACTGAGCCCCGAACCACCCTAAATTTGATAAGTTTCCACGTGGTAGGCTGATGAAGAAGGTGAAGTCGCATGGGGTCCAGGATTTACAAGCTAGGTGAATAGAGAACTGGTTGGGCAACAAGAGACAGGAGGCTGAGAGTAGTAGTGAAAGGGAGCTTCTTAAACTGGATATCTGTGACCAGTGGTGTCCCACAGGAGCACTGTTGTTTGTGATATACACAAATTATTTGGAGGAACATGTAGGTTGCCCCATTAGCAAGCTTGCAGACGACACTAAAATTGGTGAAGTAACAGATCGTGAAGGCACTGTCAGAGAATACAGTAAAATATAGTTAGATTGGAAAGTTGGGCAGAGAAATGGCAGATGGAGTTCAAATCAGACAAATCTGAGTTGATGCATTTTGGAAGATGCAAATCCAGAGCAAACTATATAGTAAATAGAAAATTCCTTGGGAAAATTGCAGTACAGACAGATCTGGGTGTTCGGGTCTATTGTTCCCTGAAGATGGCAACGCAGGTCTGTAGAGTCATCAAGAAAGCATGCTTTTCATCATCGGATGGGATATCGAGTACAAAAGTTGGCAGGTTATGTTACAGTTGTGTGAGACTTTGGTGTAGCAACATTTAGAATACTGCGCACAGTTCTGGTCGCCACATTACCAAAAGGATGTGGATGCTTTGGAGAGGGTGCAGAGAGGTTCAGTGAGATATTGCCTGGTATGGAGGGTGCTAGCTATGAGGAAAGATTGCATAGATTAAGATTAATTTCATTGGAAAGAAGGAGGTTGAGGGGAGAACCTGACTGAGGCCTACAAAATCATGAGAGGTGTAGACAGGGTGTATAGCAAAGGAACTTTTTCCTAGAGTGGAGGACTCAATTACTAGGGGTGAGAGGGGAAAATTTTAGGGGAGATATACATTGGACTTTCTTCATGCAGAGGGTGGTGAGTGCCTGGAATGCATTGCCAGCGGAGTGTAGGGGTGGAATGATCGCATCATTTAAGATGTATGAATTGAACCCAGATTGAACCCGGATCCCTGGTGCTGTGAGGTAACTATGCTAACCACTGAGCCACCGTGCCACCCCGAATGGGCAGGGAGCAAAGGATACAGATCCTTAGAGATTAGGCTGCAGATTTAAATAGAGGATCTGGAGCTGCTCAGGCTTGGAGGCTCCTTGGGCCTGATCCTGTGGCGTAACGTTCTTTGTTCTTTGTACTGTTTGATGTGCAGAGAGATGTTAGCCATGAGAAAAGTAGAGTTATAGGGTAGGTGGTGTGCGTGTGGGTAGAATGCTCTTTGAAAGGTTAGTGTGGACTTGATAGGCCAAATGACCTGCCTTCATACAGGAGGGATTCAATGATGGATGCGGTAAGTTTTTTTTATACAGCGGGTAGTGGGTGTCTGGAACGTGCTGCCAGGGGATGTAATTGAAGCGGGTACAATAACAACTTTTAAGAGATATTTACACAGACTCATGAAGAGGAAAGGAATAGAGGATAGAGACCATGTCCAGGCAGGTGGGATTAATTTAGAATTGAGTCATAGTAAACACTGACACAGTGGGTCAAAGGGCTTGTTTCTGTGCTATACTGCTCTATATTCTATGTTTTGTGTTGGTTACAAAACCATATAAAATCAAAAAGACACCAGCCTGGGTTCCCATTTGTGTTATCCTTGTTGATGCCAGACAAAACAGCAGCTGGGTTTTCCAATATGTCTCTGTGTTGCCTCTATTGGGAGGAGTGGAATTACTGCTTCTGATCTGTATGCAGTGACCCTGCTAGGCACAGCTGGGGACAGGTGTGTACTGAGTTGGAAAACTTCCCAACACCCATCATCTAGATTCAGGTTTAGAAAAACAGAACAGCCCTTTGAGTGAAATGGTCAGCATTCTGGGGATGAGTCAAAATATCGAGTCATAGAGATATACAGCATGGAAACAGACACTTTGGTCCAACTTGTCCATGCTGACCAGATATCCCAACCTATTCTAGTTCCATTTGCCAGCACTTGGCCCAAATCTCTCCAAACCCTATACCCATCCAGATGACTTTTAAATGCTGCAATTATACTTCTCTCCACCACTTTCTCTGGCAACTCATTCCATACATACAACATACTCTGCATGAAAAAGTTGACCCTTAGGTCCCTTTTATATCTTTCCCCTCTGGACTACCCCACCCCAGAGAAAAGACCTTTTCTGTTTATGCTATAAATGCCCATCATGATTTTAGAAACTTCTATAATGTCACCCCTCAGCCTCCGATGCTTCAAGGAAAACAGCCCCAGCAATTCAGTAGTTTGTAGCACAAATCCTGCAACCCTGGCAACATCCTTGTAAATCTTTTCTGAATCCTTTCCAGTTCCATAACATCCTTCTGATAGGAAGGAGACCGGAATTGCACACAATATTCCAAAAGTGGCTTAACCAATGTGCTGTCCAGCCACAACTCATTGCTCTGACCAAATGCCTTCTTCACTATGCTATGTACTTGCGATTCTACTTTCAAGGAACTATGAACCTGCACTCTGAGGGCTCCTTGTTCAGCAACATTCCCTTGAACTTTACCATTAAATGTATAAGTCACAGAGTCATAGAGATATGCATGGGAACAGACCCTTCAGTCCAACTCATCCATGCTGGCCAGATAACCTAGTCCCATTTTCCAGCATTTAGCCCAAATCTCTCTAAATCCCTCTCTATCAACATTGATCCATCAACATTGTATTTCTACTTTTGGACAGAATGTAAGCAATTTGGGTGCACCTAGAGAAAGTAAAGCAGGAATACAGACTGCCCACACTGGTTAGTGCAATGCCCTTATAACACATTTTAAATCAGCTGGTATAAATGCTCTGTCAGTACATCTGGAGCTCTGAGGAAACTCATTTTTTACTTGGTGAGCCCAATCATCAAAAAGAATGCTATAATTGTTGACATTCAGTTGGTCAAGCTGACTAGATCATTGGCTACTGCTGAGATTCTAACATGTTCTCTTATTTATTTAGCAAGCTGTGGATTTCTTCAACACCACTCATCAACTCTTCTTACTTGTTCGAAATATGCCAGCAGGGAAATTGTTCCCCATTGGCTAGCCATACCCCCAATTCTCAATCCACACTGCTTGGTGAGAATCACCTGACTCAGGTAAATCACTCCTTCTCACTATTTGCTTTGTCAATTCTTTAAGTTTTTGTTTGTCTTGAATCATTGCCTATTCCTGGTTTGTTTCTCTTTATTCCCCTTAAATATTGCCTCCCAGATAGCAACACCATCTTAAATTGATTTTAAAATTTTATCAGCACATTTAAATCCCTCCCCATTTCTGGAGGCTTCCCCCATCTTTAAATCCCTTCAAAATATCTGATCTCCTAGTTCTTTCTGGGGAAGGAGGGACCTCTATAAAAAGGATGGTCTACACCTGAACCTGAGGGGCACCAGTATCCTTGGGGGGAGGTTTGCTAGTGCTCTTTGGGAGGGTTTAAACTAACTCTGCCGGGGCATGGGAACCTGGACTGTAGCTTTAGGGTACAGGACCTTGAGTGTAGGGAGGTTATGAACAAGGCAGCAATCTCGAAGGAGGGTGCCTGTAAACAGAAGGGTGGCTTGAAGTGTGTATACTTCAATGCCAGAAGTATAAGAAATAAGGTAGGTGAACTTGCAGCGTGGGTTGGTACCTGGGACTTCGATGTTGTGGCCATTACAGAGACGTGGGTAGAACAGGGGCAAGAATGGCTGTTTCAGGTTCCAGGGTTTAAATGTTTTAGGAGGGTCAGACATGGGGGTAAAAGAGGGGGAGGTGTGGCATTACTTGTCAAGGATAGTATTACAGCGGTGGAAAGGACGATGGAGGAAGACTTGCCATCTGAGGTAGTTTGGGCTGAGGTTAGAAATAGGAAAGGTGAGGTCACCCTGTTAGGTGTTTTCTACAGGCCTCCTAATAGTCCGAGAGAAGTAGAGGATAGTATTGCGAGGATGATTCAGGAGAAGAGTGAAAGTAGCAGGGTGGTTGTTATGGGGGACTTTAACTTCCCAGATATTGACTGGGAAAGCTATAGCTCGAGGTCGTTAGATGGGTTGGTGTTTGTCCAATGTGTGCAGGAGGGTTTCCTGACACAATATGTAGACAGGCCAACAAGAGGTGAGGCTATACTGGATTTGGTTCTAGGTAATGAACCAGGCCAGGTGTTAGACTTGGAGGTAGGTGAGCACTTCGGGGACAGTGACCACAACTCGGTGACTTTTACTTTAGTGATGGAGAGGGATAAGTGTGCACTGCAGGGCAAGAGTTATAGCTGGGGGCAGGGAAATTATGATGCAGTGAGGCATGACTTAGGATGTGTGGATTGGAAAAACAGGCTTCAAGAGAAGAATACTAATGATATGTGGAGATTGTTCAAGGAACAGCTACTGAGTGTCCTTGATAAGTATGTACCAGTCAGGCATGGAGTTAAGGGTCTTGTGAGGGAGCCGTGGTTTAATAAGGAATTGGAATCCCTTGTGAAAGGGAAGAAGGCGGCATATGTAAAGATGAGGCGTGAAGGTTCAGTTGGGGTGATTGAGAGTTATAAGGTAGCCAGGAAGGATCTAAAGAGAGAGCTAAGAGCAGCGAGAAGGGGACATGAAAAGTCCTTAGCTGGTAGGATTAGGGAAAATCCAAAGGCTTTCTATAGGTATGTCAGGAATAAAAGGATGACTAGGGTAGGTATCGGTCCAGTCAAGGATAGTAGTGGGAAGTTGTGCGTGGAGGCGGAGGAGATTGGAGAGACACTAAATCAATACTTTTCGTCAGTATTCACTCAGGAACAGGACACTGTTGCTGGTGTGAATATTGAGTCACAAGTGATCAGAATGGATGGCATTGAAGTATGTAGGGAAGAGGTTTTGGGAATACTGGAAAGGATGAAAATAGATAAGTCTCCTGGGCCTGATGGCATTTATCCTAGGATCCTCTGGGAAGCTAGGGAGGAGATAGCAGAGCCATTGGCCTGGATTTTTATGTTGTCATTGTCAACGGGAATAGTACCAGAAGACTGGAGGATGGCGAATGTGGTCCCATTGTTCAAGAAGGGGAGTAGGGATAGCCCGAGTAACTATAGGCCAGTGAGTCTGACTTCTGTGGTGGGCAAAGTCTTAGAGAGAATTGTAAGGGATAAGATTTATGAACATCTGGATAGGAATAACGTGATCAAGGATAGTCAGCATGGTTTTGTGAAGGGCAGATCGTGCCTCACAAACCTTATTGAGTTCTTTGAGCAGGTGACTAAGGAGGTGGATGAGGGTAAAGCGGTAGATGTTGTGTATATGGATTTTAGTAAGGCGTTCGATAAGGTACCCCATGGTAGGCTAATGCAAAAACTACGGAGGTATGGCATTGAGGGTGCATTAGAGGTTTGGATTAGAAATTGGCTGGCTGGAAGGAGACAGAGGGTAGTAGTTGGTGGTATAGGTTCATCTTGGAGTGCAGTTACTAGCGGTGTACCTCAAGGATCTGTTTTGGGACCATTGCTTTTTGTTATCTTTATAAATGATCTAGAGTAGAGGCTTGAAAGCTGGGTGAGTAAGTTTGCGGATGACACAAAAGTCGGTGGAGTTGTGGATAGTGAGGAAGGATGTGGCAGGTTACAGCGGGATATAGACAAGTTGCAAAGCTGGGCAGAAAGGTGGCAAATGGAATTCAATGTAGCTAAGTGTGAAGTCATTCACTTTGGTAGGAGTAACAAGAAGATGGATTACTGGGCTAATGGTAGGCTACTTGGTAGTGTGGATGAGCAGAGGGATCTTGGTGTCCATGTACACAGATCTCTGAAAGTTGCCATCCAGGTAAATAGTGCTGTGAGGAAGGCATATGGTGTACTGGGCTTTATTGGCAGAGGAATTGAGTTCCGGAGTCCTGAGGTCATGTTGCAGTTGTATAAGACTCTGGTGCGGCCTCATCTGGAGTATTGTGTGCAGTTTTGGTCGCCATACTATAGGAAGGATGTGGAGGCATTGGAACGAGTGCAGAGGAGGTTTACCAGGATGTTGCCTGGTATGGTAGGAAAATCGTATGAGGAAAGACTGAGGCACTTGGGGCTGTTCTCATTGGAGAAAAGAAGGTTTAGGGGAGATTTTATAGAGGTTTACAAGATGATTAGGGGTTTAGATAGGGTAGACACTGAGAACCTTTTACCGCTAATGGAGTCAGCTGTTACAAGGGGACACAGCTTTAAATTAAGGGGTGGAAGGTATAGGACAGATGTTAGGGGTAGATTCTTTGCACAGCGGGTTGTGAGTTCATGGAATGCCCTGCCAGTAGCAGTGGTGAACTCTCCCTCTTTATGGTCATTTAAGCGGGCATTGGATAGGCATTTGGAAGTTATTGGGCTAGTGTAGGTTAAGTAGGATTCGGTCGGCGCAACATTGAGGGCCGAAGGGCCTGTACTGCGCTGTATTTTTCTATGTTCTATGTTCTTTTACTGATGGGTAGACCCCAAACTCCAGAATTCCCTTCCTAAATTGCACCTGTTCTCTTACCCCTCCAACTTTGCCCTCAGAATTATCCTTAAAATCTACCATTTTCCCCAAGGTTTTTGTTGTGTGAATCACAATCTCTTTATGTGGTTTGACTGCATATGTTATTTGCCATTGCCTGCCAAAGACACTATCTAAATCTAGGTTACTGTTTGTTAATTGTCACCATCCCCCAGCAAATACTGTAGATTTCTCAAATTTCATAAAATTTTCAGAAACTATCATTGCCGTTGCTTCATTGAATTTTTTTCCTTATCCCTTCCTTCATCCGATGCAGGCATCCCCCTTCGTGTGCTCATTGTGTTTCAACCTAGACTCATGGTTCCATCTCTCAGTTCAAATCTCTCTATTCATGGGCTGTGGATTCTCTAGCTCCCTCTGCTGTCTTCCTACAATTCACATTATGTAGTTCACAATGAATTTTAAGCCTGTAACCTAATAATAGTGCGGCAAGTGCCGAATATATTTCGCTTTGCAATTTCTAGGAATGTAGCAGTTCCACTGCATATAGTCATATAACATGGAAACAAACTCTTGGGTCTAACCAGTCCATGCCAAACATAATCCCAAACTAAGCTCGTCCCACCTATTTATTCCTGGCCCATTTCCCTCCCATGCCTACATTCATTCAATGGGGATTGGTCTTGCAGATGGTTAATAAAGGAGATACCAACCAAAGGCTATTGTCCACTTGACCATCTGTGCTGCCAGATTTCAGGGCAAAAGATGAAAGACATTGGGGATTGTTTTACTTCAAGCAGAGAAGGTTAAAGAAAAATAAAATAGTGTTAATAATTATAAGGAGTTTCAAAATGGACAGGGAAAGACTGTTTTCAGTACCAGAGGATATAGATTTATGGTAATTGGCAAAACGGACCGGGGGAAGATTAGGAGAGAATTCCCCTAACTTGAGTTACAGTGGTCTGAAATACACTGCCTGAAAGGATAGTCAAAGCAAATATTCTAAAGGGAATTGGACAGATCTTTGTACAAGACAACTTCCAGCCTTCTTCAGAAAGAGGCGTGTGAGACCAAATGGATGGCCTTTCAAAGACTTAGGTCAGATATAATGAGCAGATTGGCCTTCTCTGTTCTCTAAGTGTCAACCTACATAATCAATGCTATATTGTGAAAGATACATAAAACCACTGGGAGGTGGTAGCATAATAGCAATGTCAGCACACTGTAATGTGAACTCTAGGCTCATGTCCTGGGTTCTGAGTGAAAATCCCACTCTGACAGAGAGAAAAAGTTGAATTCAGTAAAATTATGGGATTGTGAAAAAAGTGTTTAATGGTGACCATGTAACCACTGTTGATTGTTGTAAAAACACATCTGGTCCATTACTGAGTGTCCTTTAGGAAAGGAAATCTGCCATCCTTACCTGGTCTGACTTCCATTAGACTTCAAACCCATTGCGTGGTTTACTCTTAAATGTCCATGGTAAAATTAGGAATGGGCAATAAATGGTAACCCTCCAGCAATGCCCTTACCCTATGATCAAATAAATAAAAACTTCCTTTAATTATTCTATAATGGGCGGCACGGTGGCACAGTGGTTAGCGCTGTTGCCTCACAGCGCCTGAGACCCGGGTTCAATTCCCAACTCAGGCGACTGACTGTGTGGAGTTTGCACGTTCTCCCTGTGTCTGCGTGGGTTTCCTCCGGGTGCTCCGGTTTCCTCCCACAGTCCAAAGATGTGCGGGTCAGGTGAATTGGCCATACTAAATTGCCCGTAGTGTTAGGTAGGGGTAAATGTATGGGTATCGGTGGGTTGCGCTTCGGCGGGTCAGTGTGGACTTGTTGGGCCGAAGGGCCTGTTTCCACACTGTATATCTAATCTAATCTAATCATAATATAGAATTTCCAAGACCTGCAAGGCACTGGAAGACTGAACATAAACATCATAAGAAATATAAGGAGGAGTACGCCATTCAGCCCATTGAGCCTACTTTGCAATTCAAAGTTGAGCAAGCTGGCACTATTCTCTTGGAGTTTGAGAATGAAAGGTGATCTTGTTGAAAGACGTAGGGGTCTGATGCAGACATCTATTTTATCAAGTTTCCCAGAATCCTATATCCTTCAAGAAGACCACCTCACTATCTCTGCAGCCATTTCAAGAAAGATCTTATGATGTAAGGCATCATATTCAGGGATTGTCAATATTTTACATTGAAATTTTCTACAATGCTTGAAACGCTTCTGGTTTCAGCTACTATGAAAGCAGGTGCAAAATATTCTTTCAAAGTGTCTGTCATTTCCTGGTTCCCATTATTAATTTGTCAGTCTGACTCTTTAAGTGACTATCATTTATCTTCGCTACTCTTTTCCTTTTTATATGTTTGTGGAAGATTTTAATATCTTTTTTATGTTGTCATGCATTTTCTCTTATATGCTAATTTCTTACTTTTTTTTAAAGTCATCCTTTGTTGGGTTCTAAAACTTTCAATCTTCTAACCTATCACTAAATTTACAGAAATGTACAACTTTTATTTTATGATGACACCTCCCTAACTTTGAGTTAGCCATGGACAATACATTCTTTTTCCTTTTATTTCTTAATGGAATATATGATTGTTGTGAGTTACAAAATATCTCCTTAAATATTTGTTGTTGTTGTCTTTTTTCTGTCTCCTCTTTGGTTTATTTCAGTTAAAGACAATAGTTTTATTCATAGTCCACCAAACTGAATTTCTACCATCTTTTGATAACTCTTACTTAGAAGATCCTTTTCTATGAGCGCATCAATTAATCTGCCTCCTTATACATTATTAACTCTAATATAGGCTGCTGCCTGACAGATTCCAGAATGTTTTGTTTGAAGACACTGTCCTCATTATACTCTAAGAATTAGCCAACTTTGATTAATTGAATTCAACCAATCTAAGTAAAGATTTAAATCACCCATGATTATTGCAGTACTTTTCTTTCAATGTATAATAAAATATAGCTGATGGAACTGCAAATTAGCCCCACCAGTGGCTTTGTTCCTTTGCTATTTATCTCCATCTAACCTGATTCTACATCTTGATCTTCTGAACTAAAATTATTTCTCACTGTACTGATAAGAAATAGGAGCAGTAATAGGCCATCTGGCCCATTGAACCTGCTCCTCCATTCAATAAGATCATCGCTGATCTGTTTGTGGACTCAGCTCCACTTAACTGTCCACTCACCATAACCCTTAATTCCTTTACAGTTTAAAAAAAACTATCAATTTTTATGTTAAAGCATTCAATGAGGCAATATAGTCATTTGACTTGAGGGAGGTCTAACAGACGATTCAAAGAGCTATTTTCTGTCCAGTTAGTGATTGATTCTGTGAAGACCCTGCACTGATTTGAGTATTTGAGATAATTTTGTCCAAAATACATTGTAATTTGTTAGAAATATAGATATATAAGTCTCACTCAAACCTCCAGCCACATTAGTTCACAAGCAGGCCTACAATAAAACATATCCTGTGCCAATTATCAAAGTCCTTTCCCTTCAACTTCATGTTGTAAAACCATATCACATTAAATCCTCTCAATCATTCTTTCTTTTGTAATTTCTCACAATTAATCAATGACCCATTGTCATAAGAAAGAGCCTGTGTTTATATAGCTAGGAGAAAGTGAGGACTGCAGATGCTGGAGATCAGAGCTGAAAATGTGTTGCTGGAAAAGCGCAGCAGGTCAGGCAGCATCCAAGGAGCACAGATAGAAATGAGATGATAACAAGACAATGTGTTTCTGTTTCACTAGGTAGCTGGATAATAATTGAGAAAGGGCACATTTGAAACTTATCAATAGCAAGTTGTTTGTTTGAATTAGAGTTATAGATAGAGTCATAGAGATGTACAACATGGAAATAGACCCTTCGGTCCAACTTGTCCATTCTGACCAAATATCCTAACCTAATCTAGTCCATTTTCCAGCACTTGGCCTATATTCCTCTAAACCCTTTCTTTCCTTATACCCATCCAGATGTTTTATAAATGCTGTAACTGATCAGCCTTCACCACTTCCTCTGGTAGCTCATTCAATATATGCACCACCCTCTGTGTGAACAAGTTGCCCCTTAGATCCCTTTTCTATCTTTCCCCTTTCACCCTTAACCTATGGTCTCTAGTTCTGGACTCCTCCCACCCCAGGGAAAAGACCTTGTCTATTTATCCTATCCATGCCCCTCATTATTTTATAAACGTCTATAATAAGGCCATCCCTCAGCCACCGCTGCTCCAGGGAAAACAGCCCCAGCCTATTCAGCCTCTCCCTATAGCTCAAATCCTCCAACCCTGACAACACCCTTGTAAATCCTTTTTGAATCCTTTCAAGTTTCACAGCATCCTTGAAAGGAGACCAGAATTGCATGCAATACTCTAAAAGTGTCCGAAACCAATGCCCTGTACAGCAGCAACTCCTCGACCCAATGCTCTGACCAATAAAGGAAAACACACCAAATGCCTTCTTCACTACCTTATGTGACTCTACTTTCAAGGAACTATGAACCTGCACTCCATGGTCTCTTTGTTCAGCAACACTCCCCAGGACCTTACTGTTAGGTGCATAAGCCCTGCTAAGATTTGCTTTTCCAAAATTTGCTTTTCCAACCTCACATATATCTAAATTAAGCTCCATCTGCCACTCCTCAGCCCATCTGATCAAGATCCTATTGTATTCTGAAGCAACCTTCTTTGCTGTCCACTACACCTCCAATTTTGGTGTCATCTGCAAACTTACTAACTATTACCTACTATATTCATATCCAAAAGTCATGTGATTCTTGACCTTGTCCAATCCAGCCCAACACTGGCATCTCCACATCAATCTATCAAACTGATCCTTGGCTAAAGTAAATTACTGTTTTGTGGGCAATTTGCTGCCTGCTCAACAGACTCAACTCGTGTGTGAAAATTGCAGTTAAATATCGGCTGATTGGTGCTGGTTGTGTACTATACCCAAGAAACACACAGGGGAGGGAAATAAAAAGTGGAGAAAAATGAATAAATTCCACTCATTGCAGTGATTGCAGAAGAGGTATAGACATGTGAGGCTAAACATAGTGTCCCACAGAGTCTGTCAGTGTTCCAAAGTATGGAGTAGCAGTGATTTTCTGCACCTCCCGATGTGGTCTCCTCTACATTGAGGATACAGTATGCCAACTTGCGGAACATTTCAGAAAACATCTCTAGAACACATGCACTAAACAACCCCATCGCCCTGTGGCTGAATATTTCAACACCCCCTTCCCACTCCACCAAGAACATGCAAGTCCTGGGCCTCCTCCACCGCCAGATTCTAGTCACCCAATGCATGGAGGAAGAATGCTTCATCTTCTGCCTTGTGATGCTTCAACCACACGGGATCAATTTTGATTTCACCAGTTTCCTCATCTCCCCTCCCCTCCCCCCATCTCATCCCAGATCCAACCCTCCAGCTCGGCACCACCCTCTTGAATTGTCCTACCTGTGCATCTTCTTTCCCACCTCTCCACTCCACCATATGCTCCAACCTATCGCCATCACCTCTGTCCTTCATCGGCCTATCGCATTCCCAGCTACCTACCCCCCACCCCCCACCCCAGCCTCATCCCCCCTCCACATATCTCTCAGACCCCTTGGGCCTCCCCCACATTCCTGATGAAAAGCTTATGCGCGAAACTGCTCCTCAGATGCTGCCTAACCAGCTGTGCTTTCCAGTGCCCCACTTTTTGACTCTTATCTCCAGTTCTCACTTTCTCCTCATGGAAGAGGTAACCTGTGTCCTTAAAATGATGATCCCAGTTCCAAGACGAACTGATTGTTGTTAGGTCAATGGAATTACAGGGAAAACCTTGTTAGAATCTTACACACATGAACCACAGAAAGAGGCTGTTCATCCTGTCTGGGTCAACTCTTCAAAAGAACTATACGATTAACCTCATCCCTTTGCTCTTTATCCAGAGTCCTGAAAACCTTCATTTTCTGTTATTGATTCAATTCTTGGCAGAAGCTATGAGCAAAAATATCACAAACACCTTCAATTAGTGCATCCGAAACTGAAGTAACTCAGTATGACTGATCTCTCTGCCATTTACAGTATCAAAACAAATATAGTTTTGAACATTTTATTAAATTTGCCCATAACCTGCTCTGAGAAGAACAACTGTAAATCCCATATCCTGTAGAACATTTTTATATTTTTGCTCTATGTTCCCTCCAAAGCATTGAGATTCTTATAAAGTGTGGTGCCCTGATCTAGGTATAATACTCTAATAGTGGCCTCACAAATGATTTGAAAAGATTTCACACCACTTGCCTGTTTTCAGTTATACTCGTATTCCTCTGGCAATTCCAATCTGTTAGTTTCCAATGCACCCTGACCTTGCCCTGCACATTCAGCAGAATATTTTGGTTAGACCCCTCCTCTCCTGGTTCTTACATTCTTTTTAAAACCTAATATCATTATCTCAACATTGACCACACAGAGGAGTAGGGTGAAAATTCAACAAGGTAACACACATGTCAAACCAAGCACACATTGTGTGTCCATCTGATTCACTCAGTTGCACTGTTATCAAGAGTTTGATAGGCTGTTATTTGAATCCGAATACCAAGAAATAGAGCTCTGACTCTAATGATTCCTGCCTTGCTGATGCTGCCTTTCCTTAGCTGAAGCCTTATCCTACAGAAGATCAGTGGGATGGAAATGATCCCATGTTTCCATTCTTAAGCAGGGCAGAAGGATTAATATTCTTTCCACCATTGCCACCACCCAAAATTACAAGCACTCCCATTTCTTGTCTCACTGTAGCTGATGCAAAAAGACTCTCATTTACCTCAATTACAACAATCCTTGCATGTTCCTATTAATTCACTTTGTTGAACCTATTTGACATGTCGATGTGATTTTGTGCTGTTCAAATATAAGACCTTGCTTTGCCTGGCTTTTGTGAGATGTTTTCCAATTCTTTTCAGGGAAACTTTAAATCACAACAGGATGTGCAGAAAGAGGCTTTGACTAGAAGCCCTGATGAAGATATGGCACTGAACATTCAAAACACTTGGATTTCAAAGTGTAATGAAAATGCTGAGGTAACCTCATTCCAAAAGTTCTCTCACTTCAGCCTTTCCCACCGCAAAATTTACAAACAACTCGATCTCAATCTGTACTTGCTATGAAGGCAGCACAGTGAATTACTCCCAGACTTCAGAAACAACTCTAACAAATGCAGAATGTACTTCAGAACCTCAGCAGGTCTGACAATATCCATGGAGAGAGAAACAAAGTTAAAGTTTTGATTCTAATATGACACTTCTTCAGAACTCACTTCTTCAGGATAACTGAGCTCCAAAGAATAGTCATATTTGACTTAACAAATCAACTCTATTTTTGTCTCCTCAGATACTTCAGACTTGCTGAGTTTCTCCAGCACTTTTTATTTTTCTTTCAGATCTGCAGCATCCACGGTATTTTGCTTTTATTTCTAAAGTGCTCTATTGTCTGTGACTGGCTAGTGCACAAGTTTTACAGTCACAGAATTCTTAGTGTGGAAGTTGCCATTCGACCCATCGAGTCCACACCAGTCTTTCAAATAGCATCCCACCTAAGACGTACTACCCTCCCCCACCACCACCCCCCCGCCCCCCCCCCCCCCCAACCCCAACCCCCATCCTATCCCTGTTTACTCTGTATTTCTCATGGCTAACCTACCTAATCTACACATCCGTAGCCACTATGGGCAATTTAGCATGGCCAATCCACCTAACCTGCACATCCTTAGAATGTGGGAGGAAAACAGAGCATCTGGAGAAAACCGCACAGAAATTGTGCAAACCCCACTCAGCCACCCAAGGGTGGAATTGAACTTGGTCTCTTACGCTGTGAGGCAGCAGAGCGAACCACTGAGCCTCAATTGAGCATCAGGCTCAATCTGTAAAGGAGAAAAAAGCTTCCTGAGAATCTATTTGTCAGGCATAATTTGTACTCCTTTATGCTCGACAATCGTGTTTGATTTGTATGTGCACAAGTCTGATAGGAAGTGCCCTGGGCCACGTTTGTGCATAGCAAGCATGTACACAAAAGAGAGGCAATGATCTAGTGGTATTATCACTGGACTGTTAACCCAGAGACCCAGGTAAAGTCCTGGGGTACTGTGTTTGAGTCCTGCTACAGCAGATGGTAGACTTTGAATTCAGTAAACATTTGGAATTCAGAGTCTAATGATGACCATAAATCCATTGTCAATTGTTGGAAAAACCTTTAGGGAAGGAAACTGCTATCCTTGCCTGGCCTATATGTGTCTCCAGACTCACAGCAACATGGATGACTCTTAACTGCCCTCTGGGTAATTAGGGAAGAGCAATAATGCTGGCCTAGCCAGTGATGCCCTCATCCCATGAATGAATATGTATTAAAAAGTCCTACACAGAATCTGATGTTAATCACCCTGCAAAACATTTCCTGCCAGTGCTGACACTTTCAAACTTAACATCTACCTAACCTCTCACAGCTTAACATCTCTGAACACGTTGATTAGAAAATATCTAAAGTCAGCTTTGGTATTCAAAAATGGTAGCCACCACCAAGGGGTGCAGTGGTTTTTCTCCCTTAGCAACTTCATTTTGTCTCTCCTGCTCCCTCTTCTCCCTTCCGCTCCCCCCCCCCCGTAATAGAAAACACATCAGTTATATGTAAGCACACTTCTGCATTACTTAGAATCCCTACAGTGTGGACACAGGCCATTCAGCCCAGCAAGTCCAAAGAGTTACCCACCCAGAGCCATTCCTTTATTTCTCTACATTTCCTCTGAATGATGCACCTAACACTACAGGCAATTTAGCATGACCAGGCATGACCAATCCACTCAACCTGCACATCTTTACATTGTGGGAGGAAACCAGAGCACCTGGAGAAAACCCACACAGACACAAGGAGAATATGCCAACTCCACACAGACAGTCACCCAAGGCTGGAGTCAAACCCAGGTCTCTGGCATTGCAAGATTACAGTGCTAACCACTGAGCCATCATGCCACTCACCAGATATTTTAAAAAAAGAGAAATTACCCTCAGTGAGATTTCAGGAATAATTCCATATATTTAAAAATCAAACTGATTCCAAGTAAGAATCTATTATGAATGCCACACTTTATTCTTGGGGTTCACATGAACATGCTCAGACTTATCCTTTTAATTTAATTTCAAGCAAAAATCACACGTATGAAGGTAAAAATCATACAACACTAGGTTATAGCCCAACAGGTTTAGCACTCTGAAAGCTAGTGCTTCCAAATAAATCTGTTTGACGATAACCTGGTGTGGTGTGATTTTTAACTTTGTTCACCTCAGTCCAACACCAGCGTCTCCAAATCATGTATGAAGATGAATAACTTCAGCAGTGAATCAACATAATGGGTGGCACAGTGGTTAGCACTGCTGCCTCACAGCGCCCGGAGACCCGGGTTCAATTCCCGACTCAGGCGACTGACTGTGTGGAGTTTGCACGTTCTCCCCGTGTCTGCGTGGGTTTCCTCCGGGTGCTCCGGTTTCCTCCCACAGTCCAAAGATGTGCGGGTCAGGTGAATTGGCCATTCTAAATTGCCCATAGTGGTAAGGGGTAAGGGATAATGTAGGGGTATGTGTGGGTTGCGCTTCGGCGGGTCGGTGTGGACTTGTTGGGCCGAAGGGCCTGTTTCCACACTGTAAGTAATCTAATCTAATTCTCCCCGTGTCTGTGTGGGTTTCCTTTGGGTGCTCCAGTTTCCTCCCACAGTCCAAAAATGTGCAGGTTAGGTGAATTGGCCGTGCTAAATTGCCCGTAGTGTTAGGTGCAGGGGTAAATGTAGGGGAATGGGGGTGGGTCGGTGTGGACTTGTTGAGCCAAAGGGCCTGTTTCCATACTGTAAGTAATCTGATCGAATAATGCTTTAATTGGCATCTGATCAACTGTCGGTCAGCAGCAGCCCCAAATCCTTTCAAGGAATCTTTTAATGTGATTGTGATTTTCTATGTTAGCTCACGTAACACATTCTATAGATAAAAGGGTTCAAATTGAGTTTGATGTCAGGAAGTTTATTAGCAACTAACTGTGCACTAATTTGGCATCTCAGACTCACACTTACAGTCTAAATCATGTATTTATTTTACACTACTCCAGCTGTACAGGGCCCTGGTGAGACTGCACCTGGAATATTGTGTGCAGTTCTGGTCTCCAAATTTGTGGAAAGACATTCTGGCTATTGAGGGAGTGCAGCGTAGGTTCACGAGGTCAATTCCTGGAATGGCGGGACAATCTTATATTCAAAGTTTGGAGCGACTGGGTTTGTATACCCTTGAGTTTAGAAGGTAAAAACAATGACTTCAGATGCTGGAAACCAGATTCTGGATCCATGGTGCTGGAAGAGCACAGCAGTTCAGGCAGCATCCAACAAGCAGCGAAATCGACATTTCAGACAAAAGCCCTTCATCAGGAATAAAGCAATCCTTGAGTTTAGCAGACTGAGAGGGGATCTGATTGAGACGTATAAGATTATTAAAGAATTGGACACTCTGGAGGCAGGAAACATGTTTCCGCTGATGGGTGAGTCCTGAACCAGAGGACACAGCTTAAAAATAAGGGGTAGGCCATTTAGGACAGAGATGAGGAGAAACTTCTTCACCCAGAGAGTGGTGGGTGCGTGGAATGCTCTGCCCTAGAAGGCTGTGGAGGCCCAGTCTCTGGATTCGTTTAAGAAAGAGTTGGATAGAGCTCTCAAGGATAGTAGAATCAAGGGTTATGGAAATAAGGCAGGAACAGGATACTGATTGAGGATGATCAGCCATGATCATAATGAATGGTGGTGCAGGCTTGAAGGGCAAAATGGTCTACTTCTGCACCTATTGTCTATAATTATTACATTGTATGCATCATTGACTAGCTGACTAACAGACTGACTAGCAGACTTGCTAGCTATTTGCTAGTAGACTGGCCAACAGCCTGACAAACTAATTGTCTTTCCAGCAGTCTGACGAGCTGTTCACCAACAGACTGACTATTTGTGAATTGCTATTTGATGACAGATTAACAGGTTGAGTACCAGACTGACAGGCTGTTTGCTAACAGACGAACTGATTGAATGTACAGAGCCAGAAGTCATATAACACCAAGTTTTAGGCCAAAAGGTTTATTTGAAATCACAAACTTTCAGAGTTTGTGAAGACTTCACCTTGATGAAAGGGCAGCACT
Organism: Hemiscyllium ocellatum; assembly: GCF_020745735.1. Classification (NCBI taxonomy): domain Eukaryota; kingdom Metazoa; phylum Chordata; class Chondrichthyes; order Orectolobiformes; family Hemiscylliidae; genus Hemiscyllium; species Hemiscyllium ocellatum. The sequence goes on along the minus strand of NC_083432.1, from coordinate 10,079,401 downwards.
TTGAAAATTTGTGATTTCAAATAAACCTGTTAGACTATAACCTGGTGTTGTATGACTTCTGACCTTATTCACCCTAGTCCAACACCAGCCGTCCACATTATGAATGTACAGAGTGTAGGACCTCTTGTAGGAGAGATTCACATGTCATGTTGTCATTCAGCTTTCTTATACGTCGAGTGCCTTTCTGAGATCTGAGCAATATTATACTACAACACCACTTCTACCTTACTGTGAGGTAGATCTGTGTTGTGTTTACAGGATTTTATTGCCTAACCTTTTAATACAAAATATCCAATAGGATTTTGAGTTCTTTGCTGAAAGCAACATTAACAATTTGCATTTACGTAGCTCCTTTAATGCAATGAAATCTCTCAAGGTGTTTCACAGGAACATTTTTTTAAATAATGTCATGGCAACGAGATACATCTGTGTTTTGGAACAACCTAGTGCTTTCATTCCTGTGCATGGTTTTCCTTATCTCTGAGAAACAGCTTGCAGCATTCTGCACTTTTATTTCTATTTTTAAAAACTTTTCAGCCTTGCAAAGCATTTGGGGAAATGAAATGAATTTCAGCAAACAATGCTGCAGTAATTTTTATTCAAGTGTTGGGGTGAGACTTCCCAAAGTGAAGTTGAATATGGTTACATCTGGAATTCTACTGTCATGAGTTTTGAGGAAATGTTTAGTGTACAGATCCAAGAAGCAATTAGGAAAGTGAACAGAATAATATCATTTATAACAAAGGAAATTGAACATGAAAACAGGGACGCCATGCTTCCATTTATACAGGATCACATCTCAAATACCGTGTACAATTTTGGTCTCCTTATTTAAGGAATGGTTAAATGCATTGCAGGCAGCTCGGTGAAGATCTATTAGATTGAGAACTGGAATAGTGAGGAAATATTGGACAGACTGAGCTGGTTTTCACTTGAATTTAGAAGAGATTTATTTATTTGAGTGTATGAGATCTGATATGGTCTTGATAAGATGGAAATAAGAAGGATGTTTCATCTGTAGGTTAGCCCAGGGGGTACAGCCTAAACGTGAGGGGTCACCCTTTTAGAACAGAGATATAAGGGAATTTCTTCTCATTGTGCAATTTCAGAACTTCCTGCCTCAGAAGTGGAGGCTGAATAAATATTAAGCAGAGGTAGATAGATTCTGAAAAAGGGTCATTGGCCCCAAAATGGTATCTCTGCTTTTGTTCTACAGACCTATTGAGATTTTCCAGTAATTTTTGTTTTTTGTTTCTGACTTCCAGCATCTGCAGTTCTTTATTTTTATTGTTGTAGATTGATTCTTGTAAGCAGGGGAGGAGATAGGAGTGTGAAACTGAAAACAAAAACAGGTCATCTGTAATGTTATTGAATGGTAAAAGCAAGGTCAGTGGGTTTGATGGCCTACCTCTGCTCCTAATTCATGTGTTTATATTCATGTAATTGCCATAGCTTGAACAGCAACCTCAAAAATGGGCAAGGACAACATTGCCTATGGATCACCCGGTGAGCACCTTTCTGAACTGGATTATGTCGCTGTCTCCATCAAGGCTATAAGAGAGATATTAACAGCACCTCAAATGTTTTGGAGGTGCCAGTGGTGGACTGGGGTGGACAAAGTTAAAAGTCACACAACATCAGGTTATAGTCTAATGGAATTTGCGCTCAGAAATCTAGTGCTTCCAAATAAGCCTGTTGGACTGAGTTTTAACCCAAATAAATCTGTGGTGTGAGTTTTAACCTCAGAAATTACAGTACACTAACAACTGTATAAGAATGATCACTTAATCTGGCTATGCAACGAAGGATGCCATTATCTTTTTCCTACAGAGTGAAGCAGGTGATGCCAGCACAGGATTTGCTAGAATTGTAGGCTTTCCCATATCACATAGTGCCATTGACCAAATTGTACATTACCTTTGTTACAATCCCTGTGGAGACAGATAACTTTTGAAAAAAGATACCTGAATTTCTAACAATTGACTCGAAGAATTATACAAGAAGATTTTAGCTGTCACTTTTTTTACTGTAACAAATGAGTTAAAAGCACCATTGTCTAAACAGTATTTCAGTTAGCTTTATTTTATTCATTCATTCATGGGATGAGGGTGTCACTGGCTAGACCAGGACTTATGGCCCATCCTAGAGGGCAGTTAAGAGTCAATCACAGTACTGTGGATCTGGAGACACATGTAGTCCAAGATCAGGTAAAGATGGTAGTTTCCTTCTCTCAAGGACATTACTGAAAATAATTAGATGTGGTTATTTGATATAGGAGCTAGATACAGGTCTTAGGGCGACAGGGACCAAAGCGTTGGCGGGAAAGTGGGAATAGGAAACTGGTTTGAATGATTAGCTGTGATTCTATTGAATGGCAGAGCAGCCTTGAAATGCTGACTGTTCTACTCCTGCTCCTAGTTTGTATGTTTCTAAATATAATAGTAAAAACCATTGGTAAATGCAATTTCCAACTCTCAATTTATAAGTTCACCCATTACAAAGTCTGTGTGAAATTAAGCCAATTTCTCTTGTCCATTCGTTTAGCACATAAGGGACATATTTTTAAGCTGAGAGGAGAAAGATTCAAAAAGGACTTGAGGGGCAACATTTTTACACAGAGAGTTGTTCGTGTTTGGAATGAACTGGCAGAGGAAGTGATGAATGCAGTAACAATGTTTTAAAGACATTTGGATAAGTATGTGAATGGGAAATATTTGGAGGGATATGGGCCGAATGCAGGCAAGTGGGACTAGTTTGGTTTGGGAGCATGGTTGATGGCACTGCAGAATGGCATCAAGTAGCTTTGGGATGAGAAAACCTCAGTTGACCGCCAGGCACCAAGCCAGAGCCCAGGCAGATTGACAGGGTGAGAGCAAGAATGCTGTTGGCCTGACAGTGGATGATAAGTTAGTATGCTTCAGAACCACTAGCATACTTTTGGAGGTGTGCCTCACCAATTTGGCTGCTCCTCTGGTGAATAGGTTGAGGATTAACCCTGAACTGTAGTATATAGAACAATTGTGAGAACACCCTGAACATTCTGAGCTTTGCTTGTACTGCATTGTCACATATTGCATCATGGAAGAGTTTGGAAAGATTTCTGTGTTGGAAAGGGTGGACTCCATGCTTGGGTCAAAGCCTTAAGGAGAGGCAATGCATTGTGTTATTATTGCTAGACCTATTAATCCAGAAACCCAGGGAGTGTTTTGGGGACCATGGCAGATGGTGGAATTTGTAATTCAATTTTTTTTAAATCTAGAATTAAGAATCTACTGATAATCATGAAACCATTGTCATTTGTCAGGAAAAGCCTGTCTGGTTCATTAATGGCCTTTAAGGAAGGAAATCAGCCATCCTTATCTGATCTGGCCAGGCCCACAGCAATGTAGTTGACTCTTAACTGCCCTGTCTGTAATTGGGTATGGACAATAAATGCTGGCCTGGCTAGTGATGCTCTCATCCTGTGAATGAATTTTTAAAACGTGCTCCTTGAGACACGTTCAGGTAGGCTTTCCAATGCACCAAGCATAAGGACTTAGACCTCCACAGCCTCTGTTTCAATTTTAGAACAAGAGGTAGGTCATAAGAGGATAAGTTCTAGGATTTAGTTTTTAGGCAAAATGCAACAAATCTCTGAATTCTCTTCCCCAATGAAAGATTGTGAATGCTAGGGTCCATTTATATAATATAATCAAAAACTGATACATGATTGTTACACAAGAATATCGAGGGAAAATTGAGCAAATGGAGGTAAAATAGAGTTGAGTATGCATCTGCCATGATTCTGTTGAATGATTGAATATATAAAAGGGAATGAAAGCTTCATAATGTTCAGATGATTAGCAATGTGGAGTGTATGGACTTATCTGGAGGTGAGGTAAGTGTAACCAGCCTGAGGAGGTGGCAATGCTTCTTCATTAATTCATTGTCTGGGTACGAAGGTTTCGGGAAGCACAGTGGTTCAGTAGTTACAACTACTGCCTCACAGTGCCAGAGACCCAGATTTGATTCCACCTGCTACTACTGCAAGTTCAAAGTAACCTGCATACCCTTCGATTTACTATCATCAATGTGCCTATCCAAGAGTCACTTAAATATTCCCAATGTATCTGACTTTGCGCCACTCTATTCACCAGCAACTCCCCCCCCCGCCACCCCCAACATGCCACGAACCCCCTAGTACCTACGTCTGCAAATGGAAAAGATGCAACAACCTGCTGGCACAGCACCTTCCTCACCTCCATCCAGGACCCCTTCCAGGTGAGACAGGGGTTCACCTGCCTCTCTTCCAACCTAGTTTGCTGCATCAGGTGCTTCCGCTGTGATCTTCTCTACATCAGAGAGACCGAAAGTAAACTTAGGGAATGGTTTATGAAGCATAGTAGGCTGGCCCACAGAGGTTGACCGGATCTCCAGTCACTGGCCATTTTAATTCTCGTTCCCACTCCTTTTCCAACATGACCATCCTTGACGTCCTCCATTGCCACAATGAATCACACCACAAATTAGAAAAACAACACTTCATCATCCATCTGGGCAGCCTATAGCCTGGAGGACTCAACATTGAGTTCACCAATTTCGAATAACCTCCCTTCTCATCCCTACTCCTTTCCCAGTCCCTCCCTTACCCTTCTACCCATCCCTTCCATCAACCAGATTCATTCCTCCCATTGAACAACCAGGTCGTACCCTCTACCTGTCTTCATCTATCCTCACTTTACCACCCTGACTCCACCACCCCTTTTATCTACAGCTCCCCCTATACTCACCCCCAGTCCTGAAGCAGGGTTCCAAATGAAACATGGACTTCTCCACCTCCTGATGCTGCCTGGCTTGCTGTGTTCTTCCAGCTCCTGTCTGTTTACTTTGGATTCCAGCATCTGCAGTTTCTTTGTCTCTAATCAACTACCACCGCTGGCAGTGTATTCCATGTGCGCTTAAATATTCCCAATGTATCTGACATTGCGCCATTCTACTCCCCCTGCCCCTGCCCCTGCCTCCGTCTCGAACTGCAAGTTGGTTCTTTAATCTCTGTGTAAAGAACCAACCTCTCTCATCTCCCCTGAACTTTCCTCCAATCACCTTGAAATTCGCCCGCTTGTGATAGTCATTTCTGCCCTGGGAAAAAGTCTCTGTCTATTCACTCTATCTATGCCTCTCATCATCTTATCATCCTTTTTTGCATCAATGAGAAAAGTCCTCACTCCCTCAACAGTTCTTCATAAGACCTGCCCTCCAGTCCAAGTAGCATCCTGATAAATCTCCTTTGTACCTTCCCTAAAGCTTCGACATTGCTATAATGAGGCAACCACAACTCGACACGGTATTCCAAGTGTGATCGAACCAGGGCTCTATAGAGCTGCAGCATAACCTCAGGGGCCTTAAACTCCACCCCGCCTGCAAATGAAAACCAACACACTGTACTCCTTCTTAACAGCCCTATTAGCTTGATTGGCAACTTTGAGAGATCTATGGATATAGACCCCAAGATCCCTCTGCTCCTCCACTCTGCCAAGAATCCTGCCTTCAACCCTGTATTCTGCCTTCCAAAATGAATCACTTCGCACTTTTCCAGGTTGAATTCCATCTGCCACTTATCAATCCTGTTCTGCATTCTGTCAATGTCCCCTTGCAACCTTCAACAGCCCTCCACACTAACCACCATTCCACCTACCTTTGTGTCATTGGCAAACTTACTAACCCACCTTCCACTTCCTATATAAAAATCACTAAGAGCAGAGGTCCCAGAACAGATCATTGCAGAATACTACTAGTCACTGACTTCTGGGTTGAATACTATCCATCTACTACCAAACTCAGCCAATTCTGTATCCAGACAGCGAAATTTCCCTATATCCCATGCCTCCTTACTTTCTACCATGGGGAGCGTTAGCAAATGCCTTGCTAAAATTGATGAAAGGCACATCCACTTCTCTACTTTCATCAATGTGTCTCGTCACATCCTTCCACAGTCCAAAAGTTGAGTGGATTGGCCATGCTAAATCACCCATAGTATCCAGGAATGTGCAGGCCAAATGGACTAGCTAGAAGAAATGCAGGATTACAAGGATGGTGTGGGTCTGGAAGGGCTGCACTTCAGAGTATCGGTCTAGACTCAATGGCCAGAATAGCCTGCTTCTACACTGTAGGAATTCTATGATAAGATTCATGAGCTGCCACTGCTACAATAAGAGGTGAATTTCAGGACTATGACCCAATTCTCTTTGCTTCACTCATACAGACTGATCACAATCTTTGCGTTCTTTGGAGAACTGAACGGACAGCAGTTTGATGGCCCTCAGCAGTGTGAGTGAACAAATTGTCATCAAATAAAACTCACATCAACAACCAACATCGAATATAAAGCGCTAAAATGTAAGAACTGATGACAAACCACAGATTGGAAGACGCAAGCTTGGAGAGATTTCTCTGTCAATTTAACCCAATCTTGGGTCTTGGATTTACTTTTTTCTGGAGAGATTTTCAAAGTGGTATTTCCTCCTAAGCTTATCAAAACCATCCACCCATCTCTGGCTGTTAAACTTTTATTTAATATTCAAATCCATAGTTTGAGATAAAATTGCTGTGAAATTAGGGAAAAGGTGAAATTAGGGAAAAGGTGAAATTAGAAATTGGGCCTAACACCATGGATTTATTTAAAATGAGTCATGTTCAAGAAATTCACTAGAGATTTATGAAGAAGTTATTGCTTGGATGAACAAAGAATGCAGCAGGTGTCTTTAAATAGATTTCCTGAAAGCAATTGACCAAGTGTTTTAGAGAAGAAACAAGCGTTTGTCGTAAGAAATTCTGTAGTGGGGATAGGGATTTTGGGAAATGGATTGTTATTTAGGCTGGAGATAGGCAGAAGGACTAAGTCCGAGGTGTCAGTGCTGAATCTACCTTTTTCCTTTATAAATCATTGATGGACTCTTGTAAGCATCTGCTGATGATGGGACTGAAGAGACTGAAAGAGACTGATAGATGCTGGAAAAATGGAGACAGGTGACAGACTGAGTTAGAGATGGCAAAGTGTGGGCTAGTTCATTTTGTGAACAAGTCAAAGATTGGACATAAAATAGAAATAAACTGAAAGGTGACAATAACCAAAAGAATTGCAAGTGTAGCTTGGTAAGATTCTTAATCACTGAATATCATTTCGAGTTTTTTTACATTGGTACAATAAAAATGAAATAAGGATGAATTTCAACACAGTATCAGCACACAATGAGAGATCTATAGAGGCTTTTGATGCCTCATTGGAGAAAGTATGCAAGATTAAAAATAAAAAAAATCACCAGTTTGATGACAGGTATAGAAAGCTGTAAATGTGATTGAGGCTCTAAGATAGTGTGGCCATTGTTACTGATTCAAAGTAGGTTCTGAGGAGATTTAATAAAGATTATCTTAAATTGGGAGGATTGATTGAGTATGTAGTAACTATTTGTCCTGGTTAGTGAGTTAATGTTTGGGATCAAGTGATTGAAATCACATTTACTTTTTATACCAATATAGGTAGGAAAGCAAGTGAGGATGACACACAAGATCGGTGGAAGGATTTTGATCAGTGAGGTGAGTAAGTAGCATTATGCAAGTGTATTATAATGTGAGAAGGTGAGAGATTGTTCATATTGATGTGAAGAGAAATTGCAGAATGCCACAGGATCTGGATAAAGTTGTACCCAGATCACAAGAAGCCAGCATACAATTCCCAGTAATTATAAAGGGAACTGGACTGTCAGCCTTTGTGATAAGGGGGATAGAGTATAAAAGTAGGAAGTCTTGCTCCAACTTTACAGTGTTACCTGGAAAATTGAGCACAATTTTGATACCCTTCTTCCAGGAGGATTGCACTTGCATTGGAAACGGTACAAAGGAAAATGACAAGGCTACATTTTGGGATGAGCGTGGTATCTAATGAGGAAAAGGTGAACAGTTTGGATAAATACCCAGTGGAATATGGAAGACTAAGAGACAAGCTTAGTGGGCGGCACGGTGGCACAGTGGTTAGCACTGCTGCCTCACAGCGCCTGAGACCCGGGTTCAATTCCCGACTCAGGCGACTGACTGTGTGGAGTTTGCACGTTCTCCCCGTGTCAGCGTGGGTTTCCTCCCGGTGCTCCGGTTTCCTCCCACAGTCCAAAGATGTGTGGGTCAGGTGAATTGGCCATGCTAAATTGCCCGTAGTGTTAGGTAAGGGGTAAATGTAGGGGTATGGGTGGGTTTCGCTTCGGCAGGTCGGTGTGGACTTGTTGGGCCGAAGGGCCTGTTTCCACACTGTAAGTCTAATCTTATGAGGACATACAAGTTCTGAGAGGGGGTGGTGGTGGTGCCGAGGTGCTGAGAGGATGTTTCCCCCATAGTAGAATCTAGAATGATGGGCCACAATGAGGGGTGACTCATTGAAGATGGAGGTGAGGAGGAATTTCAGTGAATTTTTTTTAAATTTGCTACCTCACATAGCAATGGAAGCTATGTCATTGAACATATCCAAGGCTGAGTTCAACAGATTTTTGATCTACAAGAGGGTTATGGGGGACACGCAAAAAAATGGAGTTAAGGCTGACATGAAATCCATAATGAGCTGACTGAATGGCAGAGAAGGCTTCAGGGGTCAAATGTTTACTCTTGCTCCTGTTTCCTGAGATGTCATCAAATTAATTTTGGGACAGAGAGATTGAGAAAGAGCTTGGGAGGAATCTGTTTACATGGGGAGTCACGAGAGCAAAATTAACCCAGTGGGGAAAAATTATAGTGTCCAGGGCAGTTGGTCGCAGTGGCACTCAGTATTATCAATGAAAATGTAGGCACACAATTCCCACAGGTCCACGCTGAAGTGGAACTGCACCAAAACGTTTCTGCCACGGTGTTCTTTCACAGAGAAATGGCTGAAGTAGAGACTGTTGCAACTTTTAGGAGAAAATTGAACACATTTTTGGAACTGAAGCAAATGTGGGATTTAGGGAAAGTTTGTAACAGTGGAATTAATTTTAGATTGGTCTCACAAAATCCAGTATCGACCTAGAGAATTGAATGGCCTTTTACTGAGTTGTAACTATCTCGGGATCTGTTTAGCTGCCAGCACTCTGAGCTCATCCCAATTACTGTGAGAATGTGGTTATCTCTCTCCAATGGTTAGCAAGTGTCCCTGCAACATAGAATATAGAACATAGAAAAATACAGCACAGTACAGGCCCGTTGGCCCAAGATTTTGCACCGATACAAGCCCACCTAACCTACACTAGCCCACTATCCTCCATATGCCTATCCAATGCCCGTTTAAATGCCCATAAACAGGGAGAGTCCACCACTGCTACTGGCAGGGAATTCCATGAACTCACGACTCGCTGTGTAAAGAATCTACCCCTAACATCTGTCCTATACCTACCACCCCTTAATTTAAAGCTATGCCCCCTCGTAATAGCTGACTCCACACGTGGAAAAAGGTTCTCATGGTCAACCCTATCTAAACCCCTAATCATCTTGTACACATCTATCAAGTCACCCCTAAACCTTCTTTTCTACAATGAAAACAGCCCCAAGTGCCTCAGCCTTTCCTCATATGATCTTCCTACCATACCAGGCAACATCCTGGTAAACCTCTCTTCCCCCGTTCCAGTGCCTCCACATCCTTCCTATAGTATGGCGACCAAAGCTGCACACAATACTCCAGATGCGGCCGCACCAGAGTCTTATACAACTGCAACATGACCTCAGGACTCTGGAACTCTATTCCTCTACCAATAAAAGCCAGTACGCCATATGCCTTTGTCACAACACTATTTACCTGGGTGGCAACTTTCAGAGATCTGTGTACATGGACACCAAGATCCCTCTGCTCATCCACACTACCAAGTATCCGACCATTAGCCCAGTACCCCATCTTCTTGTTACTCTTACCAAAGTGAATTACTTCACACTTAGCTACATTGAACTCCATTTGTCACCTTTCTGCCCAGCTCTGCAGCTTATCTATATCCCACTATAACCTGCCACATCCTTCCTCACTGTCAACAACTCCACCGACTTTCGTACCATCCGCAAACTTGCTCACCCAACCTTCTAGCCCCTCCTCCAGGTCATTTATAAAAATGACAAACAGCAATGGTCCCAAAACAGATCCTTGCAGAACACCGCTAGTAACTGCACTCCAAGATGAACCCTTACCATCAACTATTACCCTCTGTCTTCTTCCAGCCAGCCAATTCCTAATCCAAACCTCTAACGCACCCTCAATGCCATACCTCTGTATTTTTTGCAGTAGCCTACCATGGGGAACCTTATCAAACGCCTTACTAAAATCCATATACACCACATCTACCGCTTTACCCTCGTCCACCTCCTTAGTCACCTTCTCAAAGAATTCAATAAGGTTTGTGAGCTTCTCTAAAACTTTGCCCACAACAGAACTGAGACTCACCGGCCTATAGTTACTAGGGTTATCCCTACTCCCCTTCTTGAACAAGGGAACCACATTTGCTATCCTGCAGTCTTCTGGCACTATTCCTGTAGACAACAAGGACATAAAAATCAAGGCCAATGGCTCTGCAATCTCTTCCCTTGCTTCCCAGAGAATCCTAGGATAAATGCCATCAGGCCCAGGGGACTTATCTATTTTCACCCTTTCCAGAATTTCCAACACCTCTTCCCTACATACCTCAAAGCCATCCATTGTAATTAATTGTGACTCAATATTCACATCAGCAACAATGTCCTGTTCCTGAGTGAATCCTGATGAAAAGTAACAGAACAGGTTTAGATTCCCTACAATGTGGAAACAGGCCCTTCAGCCCACAAGTCCACACCAATCCTCCAAACAGTAACCCACCCAAACCCCTTTTCCCTCTGACTAATGCACCTAACCTAACCAAAGTCCCTCCACTGACCTTGTGTCATCCTCACTTGCTTTCCTATCTATATTGGTATAAAAAGTAAATGTGACTTCAATCACTTGATCCCAAACATTAACTCACTAACCAGGACAAATAGTTACTATTTGAACAGCAACATATCTGGTGGGACCAACATGAGTGTTTCTATGTTGTGATCTGAGGTATTTATAAATTAAAAACAGAAATTGCAGGAGAAAGTAGACATCAAATTTTTCTCCCCAAACGTGCTGAAATACTCCAGCAATTTTCATTCTTACTTCAGATTTTTAGCATCTTCTTTGCTTTTCTTTATCTCTTTATTTATATCTTTGTTTTGATATAGCAGTGTTACTATGCAGAATTACAGCACATAATACAGCACAGAATTATTTGCAAAAGTGTTTTGTTACAATGCAACATATTGTAATACAACAATCTGCAATTATTGATTGAGTTTTTGATAATTGTGATGTGATATAATCGGGGGTGATTCAATGAATCAGTTAGGTATTAGTATAAATCCTGATGTAGCATTTAGCACTATTCTGAGCTCTGGTGCAATGCAGTATTGTTTTAAATTTGGCAGCCTGTATTACTGATCATTGGATTACTGTTCAGTGTTGTGTTCCTATTTCAGCATGTTCTACTCTTACATGTAAGGTAATGGTTCTGAAAGGGTTAATATGTTAAGTTTTACCCAATCATACAGACTGAGATGGAGATAAAGTAGAACATCTTATCCCATTGATCGCAGATCAATCTCCACTGGTCTCCTCATAGTCTTAGTTACAATGCCAAACTAGCTAGTCAAGCATGCTATCATACAATAAACTACTTCTTGTTAAGATACGAGCCTCTTCTTGTTAAGACTCACTAGTTGTTGACTCTGTATCTCTGTGAACCAATTAAAACCTTTGACTTAGCCAAAAGAAAGAGGATTGATGGCAGCAACCTTCCATCCACAAAGACTACTTTGCCAATGAGAGTGGTTGTTTTGAGAATGTAAGTGAGGTATGTAGGAGAAGACATTATATTTTAAAATCAATATACATGACACTTCTATCTGTGACTGATGTTGCTATTTTATTACAGAGTCCAGACAATATTCTACATCTTTGAGGACTATAGATCACACTGTCATACTCAGACAAACTTAGTAACTCTATGTCTTTTCCATCTATATTAAATCAAACCAGCTAAATAATTGATATTAATCAGTTGGGGCTGAACAAAGAGCAATGTTACAAGGTCTATGTGTTCAATCACAAGGCATCTTGGAGTTAACCTGAACAAAGAGCCTTAATGGATAATTGTGTCCAGTTCTGGTTGAAAATGTATTGCTGGTTAAAGCACAGCAGGTCAGGCAGCATCCAAGGAATAGGAAATTCGACGTTTCGGGCATAAGCCCTTCATCAGGAATCCAGTTCTGGATGCCTAGTTATAGAAAGGATATTATCAAGCTGGAGAAGGTTCAGAAGAGATTTACCAGCATGTTGTCAGATATGGAAGGTTTGAGTTTTTAAAAAAGGCTGACAGGCTAGGACGTTTTTCACAGAAGCGTTGGAGGTTGAGAGGTAGCTTTATAAAGGTTTATAAACTCAAGACAGGTATATAGCGTCTTTTCCCTCGGGATTTCAAGGCTAGACGGCATTTTTTAAGGTGAGAGGAGAGAGATTTAGTAAAGACATGAGGGACAATCTTTTTACTCAGACGGTAGTTTATGTGTGGAAGAAACTTCCTGAGGTTGTGGTGGATTTGGGCACCATTACAATGTTTAAAAGGTTAGTACATGAATAGGAAATGTTTGGAGACATATGGACCAGGACCAGGGAAGAGGGGCCAGTTTAGTTTGGGATTAAGGTCAGTATGGACTGGTTGGACCAAAGAATCTCATTTCGTACTGTATGACTTTATGATCTTCAAAGAAGAAATCCTCCAATCTCCAAAACCTTTATTAGAGTTTATGTTGCCTGGTTTTCGATTCACCAACCAGGGAAACATTTATTTGCATCAATTCTAATACATATTGTAAAAGTTCCAAAGAGATCTCCCATTATTGTTTGAAACTCCAAGAAGTACAGACCCAATCTTTTCAATCTCAGAGGTTATCTAATGAGCCTCAGTTGCACTCCCTCGATGGCAAACAAATACCTTCTTAGATAAAAATAAGAACACTGTACACAATACTCTAGGTGAGGTCTCAATATGATGCTATACAATTGCAAGAAGGCATCTTTACTTAAGTACTCAAATTATCTTGTGATGTAGACCAACAAACTTCCTAATAAATCTGTGTGTGTACTGATCATAGTATATGGACGGCTGGGGGTGGGGAGTGCTGGGGGCAGTGGTGAGGTGGCAAAGTGGTGGGTTGGGGGGAATTGTAGATAGCATGAACTGACATGGGGTGGGTGGAGATATAAGAAGTTGAGGGACATTATTTAAGGGGCTCTTGAAACAGTGTTAGAAATTGAGCTGCTGAAAATGGTCACTCCTACTGGCCCTCCTCAACCATACTCCATATCAACTTTCTCACGGCTCACAAATACAACAACTCTCGCTCCCAGTGAAAACAGCAAAAAAACACAATGGGCCAGGTGTATATTTTGTGACCTGCAGAATTGTGCATGTTTCCTGGGTTCAGATAAAATCACAATCCTAAATGAGCATGTCAAACCTGTTTTCCTGTGACTTGCAATAGGGGTATTGTTATAAAGTCAGCATAGTATTGCGTCCATCTGGCACAATCCAGTCAATCTCATTTCACCATGCCATCTCTTGATTTACATTGAATGCCAGTTTCTTTTTGAATCATTCATTATCTCTGTTTCTATTACACTTACAGGCAGCAAGTTCCAGGTTACTATTCATTGCTGCATGAAAACACTTTTCCACAGATCATACCTGTACCCTTTGCTCTGAACCTTAAAACTGTGCCCCCTAGTCATTGTACCATCAAAAAAAAATCACAACGACTTTTCCCTGTTTTTTCGAAACCCCATATATTTTTCTACACTTCTATTAAATCTGCCCACAATCCCACGAGATCCAAGGAGAACAATGTCAGCTTTTCCACTCCAATATTGTAAATGCAATCTCTCATCCTTGCAACTGTTCAGAGAACTCCCTCGTGTACCCTTTCAAGAACCCTCACAGCTTTCACAGTTCCTAACTGTGGTCTAACAAAAGGTGCATAAAAGTTCAGCGTAACTTCCTGCTTTTACATACGATACCCCAAATCCTTTATTTGTTCTCTGCAAAATTGATCCTGGGCTTCCAGGATTACTAATGCTTCAACACATCATTATGTTCTCTGGCCAACAGCTCCATCTCTTGCCATGAATCTTATTCCAAGCTGGAAGAAGACCACCTCATTTTCTGTTTAGCAACTCTGCAGCCTTCTGGACTCAATATCGAGTTCACCAATTTTGGGGCTTGAGGCATCTTCTACCATGTCCTTACCCGAACCCCACACATCAGGCCTTGTTATCACATGAGCTTCTATTACACACAACTCATTGTCAGCTCCCAATAGTCCCTTTTAACAGCTATTTATTCCCCCAGACTAACCTTCAACCAGTCCTTGTTCTGTCCAACCGGTTTTCTCTCTTTTTGGGCTCAATCTCCGCCTATCATTTACTCCTCCTCCTCCTCCTCCTCTCTCTCTCTCTCTCTCTCTCTCCCCCCCCCCCCCCCCCCCCCCCCCCCCCCCCCCCCATATGTATTAACCTTTTCCTTGCTAGGATCAGTTCTGAATAAGGGTCACCGGAACCAAAAATTTAACTCTGATTTCTCTCCACTATACTGTCGGACTGCTGGGTTTTTTCCAGCAATTTCTCACTTTGTTCCTTAATGTCTATTATTTGTTTGAAGTTTCATCTGATAATTACTATATTTTAATGTAGTCATATTGTAGGTTCCTGACTACTTTCTTTGGTCCACTTTTCCTGACTTCTGTCACCTTTACATCCTACCTATCAATTAACACTAACCTGATTTGCTTTGAGTTTCTAACTCCCAAAGTTTTGGGCCATGTTAAACTCCTGCTGTGATTCCAGCATTGGTGAGGCCCCTTCATGATAATATTAAGACCTTTTGCATGTGTATTGAAATACTCAGACTCTGCTTCTTTTGCTTTGACATAGGCCAGTATGTATTGACAGCCTTACATAAACAATTCCTGTTACTGTCACTACTTTTACTGAATTAAATCCAAAAGAAGTCTCTGATATTGTGAACCTTTCCCTCCTGGTCACTGACCTTTCCCAACTCCTCCCCTTACCCAGTCCAGCAGGCAAATTGAATTATAAACTAATGGTTATTTAATAGTTCAATGTCAATCTCAAAGTCAACTTTTGAGTTCCTCATCCCAATAATGTTCTCAGTAGTCCTGTCTGGCCATCCATTGGCTTCTACAACTGGCAATTTGAAAACATTATGCCTGTACCATGGGTAGACAGGGTGGTTAAGAAGGCGTTTAACATGCTTGCCTTCATTGCTCAGACCTTTTGAGTATAGGAGTTGAGATGACATATTAAAGTTACACAGGAGGTTGGTGAAGCCTCTTCTAGACTATGGTGTCTAGTTCTGGTTGCCCTGTTATAGGAATGGTATTAATAAATCGGAGAGGACTCAGAAAAGATTTACCAGGATGTTGCCGAGACTGGAGGGTTTAAGTTATAAGGAGATGCTGGACAGACTGGCTTGTTTTTCAGGGGAGCGTAAGAGATTGAGGGATGACCTTAGAGAGCTTTATAAAACCATGATGTGTATGGGTAAGGTCAATGTCAAGTGTCTTTTCTCTAGGTTGAGGGATTTCAAAACTAGGAGGCATAGTTTTAAGATGACTGGAGAAAGATTGAAAAAGTTAAGATAAGTATATGAATAAGGTTTGGAGGAATATGGATAAGGAGCAGGCAGGTGGGACTAGTTTAATTTGAGATTATGGTTAGCATGAACTGGTTGGATTGAAGGGGATATTTCCATGCTCTTTGGCTATGACTCTATGGCCCTGTGACTCCATGATAGATCAAGTTGGACCTATGATTTAGCTTAAACTCTCCTTGATTCTTCATACTGGAGTTACTGTCGAAATCCTTTTCTCCTAAAAGTCCAAACATGAAGATAGAGCAAAGTTTCATCCACCTCACAAAGTAGGACTGATCTCGTCATAAGCTCTGGGATTGGTAAATATTTGTGATGGGGTCTGAAGCTTCATGTTACTTAACACATACAACCAACTCTGGAATGGCAGAAACATTCATTCATCATGGCACACCCTTAGAGCATGGGAAGGTGCTTCTCATGGTTAAAGGCCAACGAAGAGTCTGACACCCACTTTGTGGAGGTACTAAGTGCTTCTTGTGCAGAGGAAGTTTAATGACCAGCTACGCCAAAGCAGGTAGAGTCAGCTACTTTCCCTTTCCCTATTGATAATCATTCCTGCTATCAAAATATATGGCATTTATTCATTCTTCACCCTCACAGTACCAGAGCAATGAAAGTTGGAACAAAGAAAATAGTTATGTAGTGGACTGGTAATCCAATGAATCTTGACTAATGATCCAGATATAGGAGTTCAAATCCCACCATGGCAGCTGTGTAATTTAAATTCAGTGCATTAAATAGATCAGAAGCACAAAACTTTGCATTGCTAAAGAAATTATTGGATTTATATTTAAACTCCTATCTGACACACTAATATCATTCAGGGAGGGAAATCTCCCACCCTCATCCAGTCTAGGTATATGTGACTCCATACCAAAAACAATATTGTTGACATTAATCTGCCCTCTGAACTGACCAGCAGTTCATTCGTATTCAACTTTTTTAAAAATTCATTCACTGTCCAGGTCAGAATTTATTGCCCATTCCTAATTGCCCAGAGGGCAGTGCAGTGTCTGGGTGTGCTGGTTTCCTTCCACTGACCAAAGATGTATAAGTTATGTGGATTGGCAATGGGAAATGTAGGGTTACAGGGATAGGACAGGGAAGTGGAGTTGGGTGGGCTGCTTTTTGGAGGGTCGGTGTGGACTTGGTAAACTAAATGGCCTGCTTCCATAGTGTAGGGATTTTGTGAAAAGGAAGTTTCCATATCTCTGTTTTAAATGAGGGTACCCTTATTTTTAAACTATGACTCTTATTGTAGATTCACCCACAAGAAGAAAATGAAAAACTGAAAGGCATGAAGGTGGATAAACCACCTGGACTGGTGGACTAAGACTCAGAGTTCTAAGGGAGATAGCTAAAGAGATAGTAGAGGTATTAGTGGTGATCTTTCAGGAATCACTAGAATCAGGAATCACTAGAATCAGGAAGGCTCCCAGAGGACTGGAAAATCAGTAACATGGCACCCATGTTTAAAAAAGGAGCAAGGCAAAAGTCAGAAAATTCCATACTGATTAGCCTAACCTCGGTTGTGGATAAGACCCTAGAATCCATTGTGAAGGATGAGATTTCTGAATACATGGAAGTATATGGTAAAATAGGGTAAACTCAGCATGGTCTCATCAAGGGGAGGTCAGACCTGTCAAATCTTACAGAATTCTTTGAGGAGTTAATGAGCAAGCTAGACCAAAGAGAGCCAATGGATGTTATCTACTTGGACTTCAAGAAGGCCTTTGACAAGGTGCTGCACAGGAGGCTACTGAGTAACATAAGGGCCCATGGTGTTAGAGGCAAGGTGCTAGCATGGATAGAAGCTTGGCTGTATGGGACAGCTGGTGACAAGTGGTGTTCCCCAAGGACATCCAAATTCAGTGTCGGCACCACAACTTTTCACTTTAACAATCAAAATGAAGGTACTGAGGGCATTGTACCTAAGTTTGCAGACATAGCAAAGATATTTAGAGGGACAGCATTGAGGAGGCGGGGAGGCTGTAGAAGGATTGTGACACGTTAGGAGAGTGGGCAAAGTGGCAGATAGAGTACAACATGAGAAAGTGTGAAGTCATGCATTTTGGTAGGAAGAATAGAGGCATGGACTATTTTTGAAATCGGAAGAAAGTTCAGAAATCTGAAGTGCAAAGGGACTAGGGAGTTCTAGCCCAGGAGTCTCTCAAGGTACACCTACAGTTTGAGTAAGTTGTTAGGAAGGCAAATGCAATTATGGCATTTATTTTGAGAGGACTTGAATATAAAAACAGAGATATACTTCTGAAGCTCTATAAAACTCTGGTCAGACCACATTTGGAGTGCAGTTTTGAGTCTCATATCTGAGGAACTGGCCCTGGTGCATATTCAGAAGAGGTTCATGAGAATGGTCCCAGGGAAGAAAAAGCTTAACATATGAGGAATGTTTGAGGACTCTGGGCCTGTACGTGATGGAGTTTAGAAGGATGAGAGGGGATCTAATTGAATACTGATTGCCCTGGATAAAGTGAATGTTGGGAAGATGCTTCCATTGGTAGGGGAGACTAGGACATGAGAGCACAGCCTTAGAGTAAAGATTTGACCTTTTAGAACTGAGATAAGGAGAAACTTCTTCAGCCACAGACTGGTGAATCTATGGAATTCATTGCCACAGAAGGCTGTAAAGGCCAGGTTATTGAGTACATTTAAGACTGAGATAGATAGGCTCTTGAGTGTCAAGCAGATCAAGGATTACAGGGAAAAAGCGGGAAACTAGGTTTGAGAAACTTATCAACCATGATTGAATGGTAGAGCAGACTTGATGGGCTGAATTGCCTAATTTCTTCTCCTGTGTCTTATGTACTTATGGAAACATCCTTTCCACAACTCAAATGTGGACATCGTTGATGTGTTGTGGACCACCAGCTGCAGCAGAATTATTTTCAATCACAATCTATAGCTTCCTGGCCTAGCATCTCCCTGCCCCCATACTACCATCACAATCAAGACAGAGGATCAACCCTTGTCCACTGAAGATTGCAGAAGAGCAAGCCAATAGCAACATCAGGAATATCTAAACATGAGAGATCAACCTAGTGAATATATGACACAAGACAATGTGGGTGGTAGTCAGCAGAAACAGCAAGTGATAGATAGAGCTGAGTGATTATAGTGGTGCTGGAAAATCACTCCAGGTCAGGCAGCATCCGAGGAGCAGGGAAATCAACGTTTCGGGCAGGAGCCCTTCATCAGGAATGAGGTGATGAAGGCCTCCTGCCCGAAACGTCAATTTTCCTGCTTCTGGGATACTGCTTGACCTGCTGTGCTTTTCCAGCACCATTCCAATCTTGACTCTGATCTCCTGCATCTGCAGTCCTCACTTTCGGAAGCTGACTGATGTCCCAACCAACTGATCAAGTCAATGCTTTGTAGGTTCATTGTAGTCCTGCCACATCCTGTCATGAAAGCAGTGTAAAATGAGATATCTGACAGGAAAAAGAGTCTCAATGAACATTTTCAACTGCAACAATGGTGGGGCCCAACATGTAGAACACAAGACAAGACTTTGCAATCAATTTCTGCCAGCTGATTGAACTCAGCTCTCCTGAGATCCCATCATCACAGAGGCTATTTGTCACTCAAGTGGATTAATTCAATGTGGTATGGGATACAGCACAGACCATTGATCTTAACAACATTCTGACTCCATATCAAAGACCCTAATCATGCCCCTCGGCAAACTGGTCCTGCACATCCATATCACAGAACATCACTCAACAATATGGAAAATTACCATAGAATATTGTGACCACTAGACAATTCCAGTCCAGCTAATTGGTTTGCCATCAGTGCAGATTCCTAAGTTGTTATATTTCTATAAATGGCATGGAGACTCCATGAATTGAAAATCAAATTGAAATTGAAAAAGTGAAACAAAGTTGAAAATTACACTGCTGTGTGCAACCCTGGAGAGAAATCATAGGGACATAACAAGATTCTGTTTTTTGTCAGATTCTTTTGATTTTTCTCATTACTCATGTACTTGGTTGTTTTCTACATATTAGCCCATATAATATGTATCTCAAAGAGTCAGGCCTTTGTGAAGACAGAACCTTGAAGTTCACAAACAACATAAAGTTAAATATCAGAGACTTATGGGAAGTTTGGATTTTATACTCACTGATCTTACTATATGACTGATGAACACAATATACTGACTCCATGACACAAACAGAGTGACTCAAGGTGAGGTGTGTACCTTTATACTTGAACGTAACATATCCTGATGCCAGGTAACTGACTTAAAGGCACAGGCTTATTTGGACTAGAATTTATGCCATACTTAATGTGTTAACACAACAGTTACCAGACATACAAAAGCATTTGACAATTGGAGAAAGATGCCCATTTGATTGGCAGTCAAGTTCCATCCAACTGGACAATGAGTCTTTTAACTTTCAGATTGGTGATAGGAGGTAGTGCATCACATGGATGAATATGTTGGCTGATCAATGGACGGAGCAAGGGGCAATCATGTGTTGAAACTTCCAGGATGCATTAAGTCACTTCAATAACCAGTTGTGAAGAAGAGTCATTGGACTGGAAACATTAACTTTGCTTTTTTTCTGCACAGATACCGCCAGACCTGCTGAGTTTCTTTGATATATTCGATCCTAGTTGACAACCCACTGGAGTCCAGAGAGACACTGTTATAGTTTCACAGTTTAATCATTTGTTCAACTGTTGTTGTTTTGCTTGTGACGCTAAAAGTTTGGCAACTTTAGAGTGTGCACTTTGCATTTCAGACAGGAACACTTTGCTGCTGCCCTCTACTGGTCTAACAGAGGGATTAGGAGAAAGTGAGGACTGCAGATGCTGGAGATCAGAGCTGAAAAATGTGTTGCTGGAAAAGCACAGCAGTTCAGGCAGCATCCAAGGAGCAGGAGAATCGATGTTTCGGGCATAAGCCTTTTGATTCTCCTGCTCCTTGGATGCTGCCTGACCTGCTGCGCTTTTCCAGCAACACATTTTTCAGCATTAACAGAGGGATTACTCAAATTACCCAACAGCGACTGAAAAAATGAAAGTGTTAGAAATTAACGTTGCATGTATGTCTGTCCATAATGTTATGTCATCAAACAAGTCTTCAGTATACTTTAAGATTTTGACACAAGCTGTTCATAGATTGAGACAGAGATCATTTTTCTGAAGAGGGCAAGAGGAAAGAATGCAAAGAAGATTTGCAAGGATGTTGCCATGACTAGTAAGCTTGAGTTATAGGGAGAGGTTAGCCAGGGTAGGAATTTATTCCTTGGAACGGAGGAGAATGAGGGGTGATCTTATTGAAGCATATAAAATTATGAGGGGCATAAATGGAATGAATGTATATAAGTCGTTTCCCCTGGAATGGGGAATTGAAAGCTAGAGGGCATGAGTTTAAGGTGAGAGGGGAAAGATTTAAGAAGGACCTGAACAACAACTTTTTCATGCAGAGAGTAGTGCGTATATGGAAAGGGCTGCCAGAGAAAGTGCAGTTACAGTAGCAACATTTAGAAACATTTGGAAAGTACACAAATGTGAAAGATTTAGAGGTATGATGATCTAAAGATTTAGATGTGGGCAATTGAACAAGCTGAGTAGATACCATGGTCAGCATGGACCAGTTTGTACCCGAAGGACTTGTTTCCATGTTGTATTACTCTATGACTCTATGAGGGAAAGAATTTAAGGCTCTGTTGAGGAAACAAAGTCAGATCAAATAAAAACAGAAATTTCTGCAGAAACTCAACAGATTTGGCAACATCTGTGCAGAGAGAAACAGAGTTAACATTTCAAGTCTGGTGTAACGTTTCTTTGGAACTGAACATTTCCAACATCTGCAGTATTTTACTTTTATTTAAATCTTTTTACCATCACTGAAAGAGATTGTAGTGAATCTGATTATCCTGGTTGTCTGGTTTCCAAACTAGGGAGGTTTATGAATCCCACAAAAGCAAGAGACACAAAAGCAGGATGAGTTCAGCAAGATGTGAAATCCTGATTTCCTGACCAGTGGGATGACATGAGTCAGCAACCTGTTTGGAACAAGTCTGAGCTCAGCCAGAAAATATCCATTAGTGTGAGCCATTTATAAAATCACACATTTTAAGAAAATGTCAGCACTGTGTGAGAATTCTGTGGCACTGGTAGTGGTGTGTTTAAGGGTGAGGCAGGAATGTCCCAGTCGGTGCCAGTCGATGCCAATGCAATTCTCTCTGGGATCTATGGATTTCCATGTTTCACTCTATAGCTCAAGGTGGGACAGAAGAGTGACAGAAGAGTCTCAGGATGGCAAGGGGCTGTAGTGGTGGGAGATGGGCATGGAATGGTGTTAGGGGCAAATAGAAGAGGAAGGACTCCAGAGTGGACAGAGGTTGGGAAATGGGTCATGTCGGGGTGATGTTGGAAGGGCCTGAAGTCCTGGATGGGGTGAGGATAAAGAGTGTTGGGATAATCAGTCCCAGAAAAACATGATGGTCCTAAACAATGGTGGCAAAACTGTTGAGCTGTGTGTCCATCTCAGGGCATTGACTGGCAAGATACTTGCAAGGCTTTGAGTTCACTTACAACATTTCCAATACCTCTTTTCTCAGACAATACAGTCTATAGAAGAGAGGATCAGCTGAGCCTGCAGGTTCACTCATGGTCCATAGAATGGTGAGCACAACATTGAAAGTATCATGAACATTCAATGAAGAGTGAATGCAAAATCACAGCATCAGTCTCAGACTAGGGCAAACTGAGATCTCCTCAAAACCTACTGCAGACTCAACAAAGGGGAAGCATGAAAACAGAACATGGGGCAGCTGAAATTGGCACCACCTTCCACAGAGAGAGTTTTTGCAGGATCACTGTGGCCTGCTGCTCCCGACACAAGCTCAGACAGGAAGGGGGGGAAGAACTTTCCATCAGGGAAGTGGGGGAGCACAGTATCTCCTCAGAAAAAGAGGAAAAAGATGATGTTTCTAAGCAAGCTGATACCAGCAACAGATGATAAACCACATACTTCTTACATCCAGATTCTAGCAGTGGGACTCCTAGCAGAACCAGAACAAATTATAATCCCAAATTGCTACACTAGATGGAAAAATGTTGCAGTCCTTTGGCACATGGGTGGATTGCTGATGCTTCTCCATGTAGAAAATAGGAGGAGGGATAGGCCATTTAGCCCTTTCAGTAGTGCTGGAATTCCTGATAAAGGGCTTTTAACAAAACGTCCTGCTCCTCGGATGCTGCCTGAATTGCTGTACTTTTCTAGCACTACTCTAGCATCTCCAGCATGTACAGTACACACTTTTGCCCATTTGCCCTTTGAGTCTGCTATGTTGATCATCCAGCTTAGTGCCCTGCTCCTTCTTTCTCCCTTTTTATCTCTTTACTCCTAAGAAGTATATCTTACTCCCTTTTCAACACATTCAACCACTTTCTGTGGCAGAGCATTCCACAAACTCTCCATTCTCTGGGTGAAGACATTTATCCATCTCAGTCTTACATGGCCTATTTCGTATCCCTTGATTGTAACCCCTGGTTCTGAGCTCCCTGGTCATCAAGTACATTCATCCTGCATTTATCGTGTATGATCCTGTTAGAATTTTATAGGTTTTTCTGAGACTTCCCCTGTATTTTTCTAATCTTCAGTGAATATAGAGCCATCGTGTCATATAGCATGGAAACAGACTTCAAAACCACACTAGTGCTTCTTGCTTGCTTTTGGTTCATTTCCCACTAAATCTTTCCCATTCATGTATCCATCTAAATGTCTTTTAAATTTTGGAATTGTATCTGCTTCTGTCACTTCCTCTGATTGTTTTTCCACAATTGAATCACCCTCTGTGTGAAAAGGTTTCCCCTCACACCCCTTTTAAGTCTTTTTCCTCTCACCTTAAAACTGTGCTCCCCAGTTTTGAACTCTCCCAGCTTAGGAAAAAGACCTATGCAATTCACTTTGTCTATGACCTTCATGATTTTATAAATCTCGATAAGCTCACCTCT
Organism: Hemiscyllium ocellatum; assembly: GCF_020745735.1. NCBI lineage: Eukaryota > Metazoa > Chordata > Chondrichthyes > Orectolobiformes > Hemiscylliidae > Hemiscyllium > Hemiscyllium ocellatum. The sequence continues at coordinate 10,055,648 of NC_083432.1, read as the reverse complement.
CAACCTGCTATGCTCCAGTGAAAGACCTTCCAGTCCCAGTAACATCCTGGTAAATCTTTTCTGAACCTTCTCCAATTTAATAATATCCTGCCTGTACATCCGATGTAGTCTTTGCTGCAGACCTTGCAGGGTCAGACAGACAGGCAGGAAACTAGCACCAGGATACATGAGCACCAACTAACCACCAAAAGACTTGACCAACTATGACTAGTATCTTTACGCACAGATGAAGCAGTGCACCATTTTGACTGGGACAACGCATTCATCCTAAGACAGGCTAAACAAGACATGCACAGAAATTATGAGAGTCCTGGCATTCAAACCGGAACTCTATCAATAAACACATTGATTTGAACCCCATTTACCAACCTCTGAGAAAAAGAACTGGAAATGATATCGCCCACCTTAACAAACCAAAGAAAATCTTCCAGCTCAGCGAGCTAACTTACAACCTGCAATACTTAGCATTTATCCAAATTAAACTCAATCTGGCACTCCTCAGCCCATAGAGCTAATTGATTAAGATTTCTCTTAATCTTAGATAACCTCCTTCACTGTACACTATGTCATTAATTTTGATGTTACTTGCAAACTTGCCTCCTAAATTCCAATCCAAATTGTTTAAAGAGAATGTTATTAGACAAGGCAGCAAGAGCAAGCCAGAGAATGAGGGAAACTCTGAAAAAGGTAATTGCATTTATTTCAATGCAGGAGGTCTGACAGGTAAGACAAATGAACTCAGGATCATGGAACGAGGGTATCAAACCAATACAGAAACATGGCTGAGGGAGAGTCAGTACGGGCAGCTCAATGTTCCAGGAATTAGATACTATATAGTTCAGACTGATTCAAGGTATCTTCATATGTCAGTCCTGCTGTCCAAATAATCAGCCTGGTAAACCCATACCTGGGGCATTCTTCCTGTTGGTTTATGAAGGCACCTCCCTGAATCTGGGAGGAGAAAGAACACTGGAAGAGTGGCCAATGCACCTCATCCTTCTCTTGCCTAGCAACTGCAGAAGGGCCTCAGCACAATGAATTGAGACGAGTGCTGGTCTGGGAACATAACTGACAGATACTGAATGCTTAGCCCTGGCTCTCTCACCACAGAGACCAGCAACTTCTGCATGGTGAAAGTCAAGTGCATGCAGTGGGACGTATCCCAGCACTTTGATCTTGAATGCATGGAGCCCCCTTTCATTCAAATCTATGCCAGGTCTTGGGGTCTCCACTACTGACCATCTCAGTATCAGCAACAGGTTTGTGAAGGCCAGTTGTAGAGACATAACATCTGGACAGGGCTCAGCAGGCCTGGGCTCCAGTCATTCTTCGTATCAGACACCTTTGTTCCCTCAGCCACCATCTGCCGTGGTGACATATCCATGATATACTCACGGCATACAACCTGAGCTGAACCTAGAATGTCAAGCAGCTGAGGTGATTGTCACTGGACAGGTGGAGGATGAGGCTGTGTTACTGTTTCATCTGAATGTATTACCTCTTTTCCCTCATATGTGGAACTGGGACAGGCCACCTCCCACTTGTGCTTGTACAGAACACAGAGAATTAGCTCAAAGTTATACTCAATCTGATTTCCCATCACTGTCACTCTCAGGAACACCCAATTTTGTGCACCCAGCTGGAGGCATTGTCAAATTTGAAACTCTAGCACCGCTTTCTACATATAATCATCCTCATTCATCTCTGTTCAGTTCCACACCTTCATCTTCAGAGGAGGTCAATATTCTAATTTCATGGGCATCTACCCCTGTCCTAGTAATCCCTTCAGTGTGAGCTCCCTTTTCTTATAAGCAGATAGGAAAATAGAGTCATTCCAATTGGCACATAACGGCTTTACAATGGGTAAGTAGCACTCGTACTATCCAGCAAGTAACTTGTACGACATGCATAGCATAAAGTGGCTCACACTCATTCATTCCATAAGCTGCTTGCAGGGCAACATCCTGTTTGACATCCTCAATCGATGTCCATGTATCTACCTAGTATGGCTCTACCTATGTCATGTGCAAACCTGTGCCCATCTTGCCCTCTCCCAACGCCTTCATAGCCTGATGCCTATCAGCCAATACCTCATGGACCCTAGAAACAGCAAAGAGATCGCTTCAAGTCAGGATTGTGTGTAATGTGGGATGGTTGGATCATATGATGGTAGTGTTCCATGTGCTTGCTCTCCTAACCTCTAGTTGGAAGAGGCAGAGACTGGAAGAATACAGCAGGGCGGTGGAGAAGTCGGTGTTTCAGGTGTAACTCTTCTTCAGGACTGAGAGTGGGTGTAGGGGAAGGTACAGATAAAGGGGGTGATGAAGGTGGGGAATAGGTGAAGACAGGTCGAAGGTATGACCTGTTTAGTTAATAGGAGGAATGAATCCAGTTGGTGTCAGGGAGGAGTGGAAGGGATAGGAAGGGAGTCAAGGAACGGAAAGGAAGGTTATTTGAAATTGGAGAACTCAATGTTGAGTTCACCAGGCTGTAGGCTGCCCATGCAGAAGATGAGGTGTTGTCTCTCCAATTTGCAATGTGGTTTTTTGTGCCAACGGAGGAGGCCAAGGATGGTCATGTCGAAAAAGGAGGTTTGGGGGTGTCGGTGGGGAGAGTGGTGCAAGCCATGGACTGTCAAAGTGAACAGGCCTTGTGTAAGGCAGAGAGGATTGGGGAGGGGAAGATGTCCTTGGTGGTGGGGTCTAGTTGGAGTTGGCAGAGCTGATTCGTTTGATGTGGAGACTGGTGGGGAGGGAAGAGAGGACAAAAGGGAATCTGTCTTTATTGCATTGGGAGAGGAGCGTTTAGAGCAGTGGAATGGGGAATGAAGGTAGTACAGCAGAGGGCTGTGTGGATGACAGAGGGAGGAAAAGCACGTTGTTCCAAATAGGTGGACATCTAGAATGCTCACAATGGAATGTCTCCTCATCCGAGCAGATGCGGTAGAGGCAGAGTATTTGGGAGAATGGGATGGAGTTCTTGCAGGATACTGGGTTGGTGGAGGTGTAGTCCAGGTACTTATGGACGTCTGGATTTGTAGTAAACATCCGTCTGGAGACTGTCCCCGGAGATGGAACGAGAGGTCAAGAAAGGGGAGGGAGGTGTCCAAGATGTACCAAGTGAATTTGAGGGAGGGCGGGATGTTCTGGGCAAAGTTGATGAACTGTTCCAGTTCAGCCCAGGTGCAGGTCGCTGCACCGATGCTATCATTGATGTAACAATGGAAGAGTTGGTGCAAGGTGCTGGTGTAGGAACTGAAGAGGAACTGTTTGATATAGCCTAAAAAGAGGCAGACATAGCCAGGCCCATTCGGGTCCCAAGAACATCTTCCCCTCCCCATCCCTCTCTGCCTTCTGCAAGGACTGTTCCATTTGACAGTCCATAGTTTGCACCACTCTCCCCAACAACACACCCGAATCCCCAGGTATTTCTGCAACCGGAAATGATACGAAACTTCCCGGCACACCACCCTGCTCACCTCCATCCATGGCCCAAAACAGAGGTTCACCTGCCTCTCTTCCAACCTAGTTTACTGTATCAGTGCTCTCTTTGTGGTCTTCTCGACAGCGGGGAGACCAAACTTAAACTTGGTTCCCTGATCATCACAGCCGGGCTCATAGGAACTGACCAGCCACTGACCATTTCAGTTCCTCTAACCACTCCCTTTTCAACATGACCATCTTTGACCTCCTCCATTGGCTCAATGAGCCACACCACAAATTAGAGGAACAACACCTCATCTTCCACCTAGGCAGCCTTCAGCCCAGAGGACTCAACATTGAGTTCCCCCAATTTAAAATAACCTCCCTCCCCATCCCCCAACTCCCTTCCCAACCACTCCCCAGCCTTTCCATTCCTCCCTTCTACCAACCATTCCTCCCATTGACCAAGCAAGTCGTATCCTCTACCTGTCTTCACCTATCCTCACTTCACCACCCTGCGCCACCATGCACTTTACCGGCAGCTTCCCCCTACACCCACCCCCATTCCTGAAAAACTGTCACACCCAAAATGTCGACTTCTCCACTGCCTGATGCTGCCTGGCTTGCTGTGTTCTTCCAGCCTCCTGCCTGTCTCTTTTGGATTCCAGCATCTGCAGTCTTTGGTCTCTAACTGGAAGACGACATGGGTTTGGAAAGAGCTGTCAACCAAAGGCAGGCATATCCTCAGTTATCTACGTCCTTCCAAAATTATCACCTTAAATCTTGCCACTGAATCCTCCCCCATATGAACTTAATTGGTTGGGCAATTGGTGGCAGGAACTTGGGTTCAATTCCCACCTCGGGCAATTGTCTGTGTGGAGTATGCACATTCTCCCCATGTCTGCATGGGTTTCCTCCAGGTGCTCCGGTTTCCTCCCACAGTCCAAAGATGTGTAGGTCAGGTGAATTGGCCATGCTAAACTGCCCGTTGTGTCAGATGAAGGGTAAATTATGATGCGGTGAGGCATGACTTAGGATGTGTGGCTTGGAAAAGTAGGCTTCAAGGGAAGGGTGCAATCGATATGTGGAGCTTGTTCAAGGAGCAACTATTGAGTGTCCTTGGTAAGTATGTGCCTGTCAGGCAGGGAGGAAAGCGTCGTGAGGGAGCCGTGGTTTAATAAGGAATTGGAATCCCTTGTTAAAGGGAAGAGGGCGGCCTAAGTAAAAATGAGGCGTGAAGGTTCAATTGGGGCGATTGAGAGTTATAAGGTAGCCAGGAAGGATCTAAAGAGAGAGCTAAGAGAAGCAAGGAGGGGACATGAAAAGTCCTTGGTTGGTAGGATTAGGGAAAACCCAAAGGCTTTCTATAGGTATGTCAGGAATAAAAGAATGACTAGGGTAGGAATAGGTCCAGTCAAGGATTGTAGTGGGAAGTTGCATGTGGGGCTAAAGAAATTGGGGAGACACTGCATGAATACTTTTTGTCAGTATTCACTCAGGAACAGGACATTGCTGCTGATGTGAATATTGAGTCACAATTAATTACAATGGATGGCTTTGAGGTATGTAGGGAAGAGGTGTTGGAAATTCTGGAAAGGGTGAAAATAGATAAGTCCCCTGGGCCTGATGGCATTTATCCTAGGATTCTCTGGGAAGCAAGGGAGGGGATTGCAGAGCCATTGGCCTTGATTTTTATGTCCTCATTGTCTACAGGAATAGTGCCAGAAGACTGGAGGATAGTAAATGTGGTTCCCTTGTTCAAGAAGGGGAGTAGGGATAACCCTAGTAACTATAGGCCGGTGAGTCTTACCTCTGTTGTGGGCAAAGTCTTAGAGAGAATTGTAAGGGATAGGATTTTTGAACATCTGGATAGGAATAACGTGATCAAGGATAGTCAGCATGGTTTTGTGAAGGGCAGGTCGTGCCTCACAAACCTTATTGAATTCTTTGAGAAGGTGACTAAGGAGGTGGATGAGGGTAAAGCGGTAGATGTGGTGTATATGGATTTTAGTAAGGCGTTTGATAAGGTTCCCCACGGTAGGCTACTGCAAAAAATACAGAGGTATGGCATTGAGGGTGCGTTAGAGGTTTGGATTAGGAATTGGCTGGCTGGAAGAAGACAGAGGGTAGTAGTTGATGGTAAGGGTTCATCTTGGAGTGCAGTTACTAGCGGTGTTCCACAAGGATCTGTTTTGGGACCATTGCTGTTTGTCATTTTTATAAATGATTTGGAGGAGGGGCTAGAAGATTGGGTAAGCAAGTTTGCAGATGATACGAAAGTCGGTGGAGTTGTTGACAGTGAGGAAGGATGTGGCAGGTTACAGCGGGATATAGATAAGCTGCAGAGCTGGGCAGAAAGGTGACAAATGGAGTTCAATGTAGCTAAGTGTGAAGTGATTCACTTTGGTAAGAGTAACAAGAAGATGGAGTACTGGGCTAATGGTTGGATACTTGGTAGTGTGGATGAGCAGAGGGATCTTGGTGTCCATGTACACAGATCTCTGAAAGTTGCCACCCAGGTAAATAGTGCTGTGACAAAGGCATATGGCATACTGGCTTTTATTGGTAGAGGAATAGAGTTCCGGAGTCCTGAGGTCATGTTGCAGTTGTATAAGACTCTGGTGCAGCCGCATCTGGAGTATTGTGTGCAGTTTTGGTCGCCATACTATTAGAAGGATGTGGAGGCACTGGAACGGGTGCAGAGGAGGTTTACCAGGATGTTGCCTGGTATGGTAGGAAGATCGTATGAGGAAAGGCTGAGGCACTTGGGGCTGTTTTCATTGTAGAAAAGAAGGTTTAGGGGTGACTTGATAGAGGTGTACAAGATGATTAGGGGTTTAGATAGGGTTGACCATGAGAACCTTTTTCCATGTATGGAGTCAGATATTACAAGGAGGCATAGCTTTAAATTAAGGGGTGGTAGGTGTAGGACTGATGTTAGGGGTAGATTCTTTACTCAGCGAATTGTGAGTTCATGGAATGCCCTGCCAGTAACAGTGGTTTAAATATCTTTAACCTTTTCAACAAGAGCACCCTAAGACCTTCTTGTTTTACTCATTTGTGCAACTTGCCGGTCCAGTATTTATCGTCCATCCCACGGGTCTGGAATCACATGTCATAAAGTCACAGAGCACGGGCACAGACACTTTCGGTCCAACTAGACTATGTTGAACATAATCCCAAACAAAACTAGTCCCACTTGCCTGCCTGCTCCTGGCTCATATCCTTCCAAATCTTTCCTATTCATGTACTTATCCAAATGTCTTTTAAATGTTGTAATTGTATTGATAACCATCACTTCTTCAGGAAGTTTATTCCACATGTGAACCACCCATTTAGGTCAGACAAATTAGGATGGCAGATGTTTAGCCCTAAAGGACATTAGTGACCCACAGTGGTTTTTATGAAAATTGATAATAGTTACATGGTTGCCATAAGACTAACTTCTAATTCCAGAAATTTATTTAATTCAAATTTCATGATCTGCCATGGTGAGATTTGAACACATGCCCCGAAAGCATTAACATGGGATTATGGATTGCTGATTCAGTGACATTCGCACTACACCAGTACCTCTTAATTGCTAACCTGCAATTAATTAAGGTTAATCTCACACACAGCAAGATTAGAACCATTCCATTTTAATGGGAATATTAGGCAATGTTACTTCCTGCAATATTGATAGAATACAGACAATAAATGTAAAACCTTGAAATGTTTAACTTTTCCTCCCTCCCAGTTTTCTTCCACATTTTCAAATGAGGTTTTGTTCATGTTTGTCTAATTAAATATTTTCTTTGTGTCTGTTCCATCCTGATGAAGGACTTATGCCCGAAACGTCGAATTTCCTGTTCCTTGGATGCTGCCTGACCTGCTGCGCTTTAACCAGCAGCACATTTTCAGGTCTGTTCCATCCACTCAGGATCACTTTGTTTTCATCTCTCATTGCTTCATTGCTCAGCTGAAGCAGCTAATGAGGTGATTGGCAGCTTATTAAAAGAGCCTGTGCATTAAGAGCTGTTTATTTTAGTTATGGTAGCTGTGTGGATAGAGAGCTTCCTGAGCTGCGATGGTCAAGGATCGCTAGTTCAGAAAAGGAGGATTGCTTTTGGGGGAACCTGCTCTACATAGGTTTGACTGTCAAGAAGAATATTCAGGCCCCTCCTCAGTCTGTGAAACCAGTTGAAGGTGTTGGAGCAGATTGTTCTTGGCCAACAACCGGAGTTGCGCTCTCCTTGTTTTACATTCATGTATTTCACTATATAGGGAAGCTTACAAATCTTCCAATTCCTAGACAAAATCTGTTAGCACTGAAAGGGATTTATGGGGCTGCTGAATAAAATTCTTGTAATGATGAGGTTATAGTCAAACAGGTTTATTTGACAGTATTTGGTACTATAGTCAAACTGCTTGACTTGTAAGTATTTGGTACCATAACCTGATGCTGTGTGCTGTCCAACACCAACACCTCCACAGTATGAAAGCTAAACTTTGAGTTGTAAAACGAAGCAGTGATGGAAGGCTGGCAATGTCTAATTAATGATCTGACTGGTTAATTGTAAAAGCTTTTAACTGGCATTAGGGAGTGAAAGTGAATCTAGATTGCTGTCCCAGTACACACACACAATGAGGCAAAACCATGATCAGTCTTATTTATCTAATAAAACTGACTGTGTGACTGACAGGCAGAAAGGCCACACTGGATCTGGTGCTTGGTAATTATCTAGGCCATGTGTTTAATTCAGTGGTAGGTGAGCACTTTGGAGAGAGTTGCTATACTTGGTTATGTTTAATTTAGTGATGGAAAGGGATAAGTACATGCCACAGGGCAAGAGTTATAGATGGGGGAAAGGGCAATTATAATGTGATTAGGCAAGACTTTGGAGGCATAGAATGGGCTAGCAAAATGCAGGGGATGGGTACAATTGAAATGTGGAGCTGGTTTAAAAAACAGGATTGCATGTCCTTGATAGGTATGTCCCTGTCAGACAGGGAGAGTGTGATAACATAAGGGAACTGTGGTTTACTAAAGAAATTGCATTTCTTGTTAAGCAAAATATGGAGGCTTATGTGATGTTGAGGCAAAATCATTCAAATGATACCATGGAGAGTTACAGATTAGCCAGGAAGGATTTAAAGAGTTAAGAGCAAGGAAGGGAAATTAGCAGGTGGAATAAAGGAGAATACTCTCGCTTTCAATAGGTATGTGTGGAATAAAAGGAAGATTTGAGTAGAAGTAGGATCTGTCAAAGATAGAAGTGGGAAGTTGTGTGTGGACCCTGTAGAGATCGGAGAGGTGCTAAATGAATAGTTGTCATCTGTTTTCATTCAGGAAATGGAGACTATTGTAGAGGAGATGACTGAGATCTAGGCTATTAGACTAGAAAGGATTGAGGTTAGTAAGGAGGACATGTTATCAATTCTCAAAGGAGTGAAAATAGATAAGTCCCCTGGGCCAGGTGGGATTTATCCAAGGATTCTCTGGGAAGGAAGGAAGGAGATGGCAGAGCTTTTGGCTTTGAGTCATCAGATTTAGTACCAGAGAACTGGAGGATTGCAAATTCAAGAAGGGCAGAAGAGATGACCAAGGTATTATAGACCAGTGAGTCTTATGTCTGTTGTAGAAAAAAGATTTGGAAAGGATTATAAGAGATAAGATTTATAATCATCTAGCAAGCAACAATTTGATTCCAGGTAGTCAACATGATTTTGACAAGGGCAGGTCATGTATCACAAACCACTTAGAGTTTTTTGAGAAGGTGACCAAGCAGGACTTTTGCCCGAAACATCAATTTTACTGCTCCTCAGATGCTGTATGAACTGTTGTGCTTTTCCAGCACCATTAATCCAGAAGCATGTGGATGAGGGTAGGGCAGTTGAAATGGTGTTCATGGACTTCAGTAAAACCTATGATAAGGGTCCACATGATATCCTTTTGGAGAAAATGCGGAGGCATAGGATTGAGGGTGATTTAGCAGTTTGGATTAGAAACTGGCTTAAATAAGAAGGTGGTGGTTGATGGAAAATATTCAGCCTGGAGTCCAGTTACTAGTGGTGTGCCACAAGGATCTGTTTTAGGACTACTGCTGTTGGTCATTTTTATAAATGACTTTGATGCAAGCATTATGAATAGGTAAGCTTGCAGATGACACTAAAGTCAGTGGAGTGGACTGCGTGGAAGAATATTGCAAGTTGCAAGGGGACTTGGATAAATTGGAGAATTGGGCTAAGAGGTGGTAAATGGGGTTCAATGCAGATAAATGTGAGGTGATTCCAATTGGGAAGAATAACAGGAAGGCAGAATACTGGGTCAATGGCAAGATTCTTGGTCGTGTGGATGTGCAGAGGGATCTTGGTGTCCATTTACATAGATCCCTACAAGTTGCCTCCCATGTTGATACCACTGTTAAGAAGCCTTAAAGTGGTTAGATTTTATTGGTAGAGGGATTGAGTTCTGGAGCTGTGATGTTATGCTGTAACTGTACAAAACACTAGTGTGGCCTTACTTGGAATATTGTGTAAAGTTCTGGTCGCCATATTTCAGGAAGGATATGGAAGCATTAGAAAAGTTGCAGAGGAGATCTATAAATGGCACATTCTCCCTGGGACTGTTAGATCTGAAAACTGAAAACTGAATTGAATCAATGAAGCAGTGGACTGGTTCCAAAACCCTCCTCTCTCTACACGAATCTCGGAGTCCCTCTCCCACTGCAACTCCCAGGTCATTTTCTCTGCCCTGAAGCTCTTGCTTTTTGCTACTTTCTCCCCACCCTCACCCTCCTCTCATTTATCTCTCCACCCTTCAGGCACTCTGCCTGTATTCCTGATGAAGGGCTTCTGCCCGAAACATCAATTTTACTGCTCCTCGGATGCTGCCTGAAATACTGTGCTTTTCCAGCACTTCTAATCCAGAATCCATCTATTAATCAGTTGGTCCTGTTTAAAACACATTTGCAACTACAATGTGATAGAAATGGTCACAATCTCATATACAGTCATTAAGAGAGATGGGTGCAATGATTTAGAATGCAGAGAAGATAAGGGAGGAAAAAGGGGGAAAAATCGCCTGGAGGTAGTGGCGAGGGGAAGTTTGTGGAATATTAATACATAAAATACAGCAAAAACCTCGTCCCAATATTCTATATCTTCCTCTGCCAGGAATGGGCAATATAATTGCTGCTACTGTCCTCTGAGATAAAGGTCAGTAGAGTGTGGATAGTGACAAAGGATGTTGTAGGTTAGCAGAGGAACATAGATAAGCTGCAGGGCTGGCAAATGAAGTTTGCTTCAGAAAAGTGGAGGTGATTCACTTTGGAAGGATTAACAGGAATGCTAATAGTAAGATTCTTGGTAGTGTAGATATGTCCAGGTATATAGATCCTTGAAAATTACCACCCAGCTGGATAGGGTTGTTAAGAAGGCATATGGTGTGTTATCTTTTATTGGTAGAGGGGTTGACTTTTGGAACCATGAGGTTATGTTACAGAACACTGGTATTGCGTACAGTTCTGGTCACTATTATAGGAAGGATGTGGAAGCTTTGGAAGGGGTTCAGAGGAGACTTATTAGGATGTTGCCTGGTATAGAGGGAAGATCTGACAAGGAAAACCTGAGGAACGTAAGCCTGTTTTCTTTAGAATGAAGAAGGTTGAGAGGTGATTTAATTGAGACATCTAAGATAATCAGAGGTTTAGATAGGGTGGACAGTGAAGGCCTTTTTCCTCTGATGACAATGGCTAGCACAAGGGGACATAGCTTTAAATTAAAGGGTGATGGATATGGGACAGATGTCAGAGGTAATTACTTTATTCAGTAGTAGGAGCGTGGAACACACTGCCTGCAACAGTAGTAGACTTGCCAACTTTAAGGGCATTTAAATGGTCCTTGGATAAGCATATGGACGTGAATGGAATAGTGTAGGTTAGATGGGCTTCAGATTGGTTTCGCAGTTTTGTGCAACATTGAAGGCTGATGGGCCTCTACTGTGCTTTTATGTTCTATGTTAAAGGCTTCAGACTACTGCAGGTTTCTCTGTAAATTGAGGCTCCCTGTCATGAATATTAAATTACATTTGAATGGATCTCTGCTAGTGGATGCTGTTGTTCTAGTTTGAATGTTTAGCTTAATAATGAAGTTGGCTGAACATTTGAAATACCATAAACAACAAAATAATTCTGTAAGAGTACTGAGATAAGTAGGAGTTCATGGTGGCTCAGTGGTTAGCATTGTTGCCTCACAGTGCCAGGGACCCAGGTTCAATTTCCTCCTTGGGTGACTGACTGTGTGGAGTGTGCACATTTTCCCTGTGTCTGTGTGGGTTTCTTCCTGGTGCTCCAGTTCCCTCCACAGTCCAAAGATGTGCAATTTAGGTGAATTGCTCATGTAAAATTGCCCATAGACAGCAGTAAGTGTGGGGAATGGGTCTCGGTGGGTCCCTCTTTGGAGGGCTGTTGCGCCGAAGGGCCTGTAGGGAATCTAATTAATTCTGCTCTAGAGTTTTTGGGGGGTGAGGGGGAGGGAAAGGAGAGAGAGAGAGAGCTGTACTGACTTAGTTTTGGATTAAATTGTATTGGGGGTTAACTTCAAATTGTGAATTAACATCATCAGAATTGTCACTAGTAAATTCATGAATGGAAAACTTAAAATTTGTGATAACCTCCAATATTGGTATTTTATCTGCAGGAATCCAAATTCTTTTTAGGATTAAGATTATTTCACAAGTTGAAACTTTTTAAAGACTTCTTCACTGTAGAAGTTTAGAAGGTGCAGTGATCTGCTCCCCACGTTCCAGAATGCATCATTCTGCTGTTGAATGCCGAAGTTTCCCTTCAATTGTCAGCTGATTACTTTACACCGGGGATGGTGGTTTCTGGATAGTCCAGGCTCCTGTCCACTGAACAAAAGAGAATATGTAGGTCAAGTAGAATTACTCAGCTCATCTTGGCTAGTAGCAACCCAATCAACTAAGAATCTCCAGCATTTTATTAAACTGTTTCCTTCACTTACCCTATGGTCAGCAAGGCCTATAGTTTGTAAACTGAGTCATACAGATGTACAGCATGCAAACAGACCAACGCGTCCATGCCGACCAGATATCCCAACCCAATATCGTCCCACCTGCCAGCACCTAGTCCATATCACTCCAAACCCTTCCTATTCATATACCCCTCCAAATGCCTCTTAAATGTTGCAATTGTACAAGTCTCCACCACTTCCTACGGCAGTTCATTCCATAGACGTACCACTCTCTGTGTGAAAAAGTTCTCCCTTAGGTCTCTTTTATATCTTTCCCCTCTCACCCTAAATCTATGCCCTCTAGTTCTAGGCTCCCTGACTCCAGGGAAAAGACTTTGCCCATTTATCTTATCCATGTCCCTCATAATTTTGTAAACCTCTGTAAGGTCACTCATCAGCCTCCGACAGTCCAGGGAAAACAGCCCCAAAATAGCCCAAGCCTTTTCAATCTCTCCCTATAGCTCAAATCCTCCAACCCTGGCCAACATCCTTGTAAATCTTTTCTGAAACCTTTCAAGTTTCACAACATCTTTCTGATAGGAAGAATACCAGAATTGCACGCAATATTCCAACAGTGGCCTAACCAATGTCCTGTACAGCTGCAACATGACCTCCCAACTCTTGTACTCAGTACTCTGACCAAGAAAGGAAGGCCTTCTTCACTAACCTATCTACCTGCGACTCCACTTTCAAGGAGCTATGAATCTGCACTTGTTGTCTCTGCTGAGGCAACTAATTATTTCAGCCTCCTATTTGAAATCTGGAGTAACCCTTGTCAGTGTTATTTGAGTCTGAATTACCTGCTGATGAGACTTGGTTCACCATGAGAAGTGGTTTATTATCGTTGAAACACCTGAGATATATGTACATTGTCCCATGAAACCTGTCGATTTGCAGAGTGACCTTGCAGTTATTTAAGTTATTTTAAATTACGATACTGTCTCATTAGTTAAAATCTGCATTGAAAACTCAAGATGTGAAAGAGGTTTATGCTACTCGGTTACAGCAGTCAAACTGAGGCTGACTACCAGCTTAGAGAAAGTGAGAACTGCAGATGCTGGAGATCAGAGCTGAAAAATGTGGTGCTGGAAAACCGCAGCAGGTCAGGCAGCATCCAAGGATCGATGTTTCGGGCAAAAGCCCTTCTTCAGGAATGAGGAGGGTATGCCAAGCAGGCTAAGATAAAAGGTAGGGAGGAGGGATTTGGGTGAGGGGCTTTGGGAGTGCAGTAGATGAAAGGAGGTTAAGGTGAGGGTGATAGGCCGGAGATGTTGGGAAGGTGCCGGGAATGGAGATTGGGATGGTGGGGGTGTGTGGATCTAACGAGGGCATCGCGGAGAGAATGGCCTTTCCAGAACGCTGATAGAGGAGGTGAGGGAAATATATCCTTGGTGGTGGGATCTGTTTGGAGGTGGCGGAATGACGAAGGATTGGAGGGGCGGGGTTCAAGGGCAGAGGAGCAGGAAGTGGAGGAGATGCGGTGGAGAGCATCATCAACCACAATCGTCACCAGGACAGAACCCCACTAGTCCCCTCACCTACCATCCCACCAACCTCCAGATACATCGCGTCATCCTTCGTCATTTCTGCCACCTCCAAACAGACCCCACCACCAAAGTATATATTTACTTTCCGTCCCCTATCAGCATTCCAGAAAGACCACTCCCTCCGCGACTCCCTCGTCAGGTCCGCACTTCCCACCAACACAACCTCCACTCTCGGCACCTTCCCTGCAACAACAGGAAATGCAAAACTTGTGCCCACACCTCCCACCTCACTTCCCTCCAAGGCACCAAGGGATCCTTCCATATCTGTCACAAATTCACCTGTACCTCCACACACATCATTTACTGCATCCGCTGCACCCGATGTGGCCTCCTTTACATTGGGGAGACAGGCCGCCTACTTGCGGAACATTTCAGTGAACACCTCTGGGACACCCGCACAAACTAACCCAACCGCCCCGTGGCTGAACACTTTAACTCCCCCTCCCACTCCGCCAAGGACATGCAGGTCCTTGGCCTCCTCCATCGCCAGACCATGGCAACACGACGCCTGGAGGAAGAGAGCCTCATCTTCTGCCTAGGAACCCTCCAACCACACGGGATGAAGACAGATTTCTCCAGTTTCCTCATTTCCCCTCCCCCCACCTTATCTCAGTCCCAACCCTCGGACTCAGCACTGCCTTCTTGATCTGAAATATTCTTCCCGACTTCTCCGCCCCCACCCACTCTCCGGTCTATCACCCTCACCTTAACCTCCTTCCACCTATCGCATTCCCAATGCCCCTCCCCCAAGTCCCTCCTCCCTACCTGTTATCTTAGCCTGCTTGGCACACCCTCCTCATTCCTGAAGAAGGGCTTATGCCTGAAACGCCGATTCTACTGCCTGACCTGCTGCGGTTTTCCAGCACCACATTTTTAAGCTCTGAACTCCAGCATCTGCAGTCCTCACTTTCTCCTAGTTGATTTTAACCTACTGTAAATCCTCTTGCAAGGATGCCTTCCTTGAAGAAGCTCTCCTCCCCCCTCTACAAGGATCTCAGTAAGTCCCTCTCTCACTGCACCCCATAGGTCATCTCCTCTGCCCTGAAACTCTTACCCCTCTGCCCCCACCCCCTCTCTGGCCTATCACCCTCACCTTAACCTCCGCCCACCTATCACATTCCCAACATCCCTCCCCCAAATCCCTCCTCCCTACCTTATATCTTGGCACACCCTCCTCATTCCTGAAGAAGCCCAAAAAGTCAATTCTCCTGCTCCTTTGATGCTGCCTGACCTCCTGTAGTTTTCCAGCAACACATTTTTCAGCTCTGATCTCCAGCATCTGCAGTCCTCACTTTCTCCTAGTTAATCTCTCAATAGCCATTACTGTCCTGGTGGCAGTTACTCTGACTTTTAAACTGCCTGCCTCTTTTATTCCACCAATACTGGATTGTCTCATTGGTTTGATTTTGGGAAAACAATACATTCAAAATCATTCGCGTTTTAGTATCCTGTGGCATAATTTAAACTGATTAGCTAATTTGAATTGTTGTCAATATAGCAACCAATTCAGGTATATGTTTCAAAACAAGATGTTACATATCTTCATAGTTTGACCTTAGAATAGGATAAAAGGTCTGCACAACATTGAGGACTGAAAAAGCCTGTAATGTGCAGTCTATTGTCTTCTAAGTTCTAGGTTCTGTGCTTTATCTCGATGACGTAGTGAACTTTAGCAAGTCTTGGAAAGATCAAATGGCGTCGTTGGCAGAGCTCTTTGAGTGATTATGAAAAGCAAACGTCAATAAACTTAGAGAAAATAAAATTTGCGATGGCAGAGGTGACATTCTTGGGGCATGCCATGGACATTGAAGCTTGACCCCAGGGAACACGAAGACGAAAGCCATCAACAAATATCCATGACCATCCTTAAAGAAAGAAGTGCTTCCATTTTTGGGACTGAATGGATTCTACAGGAAGTTTGTTCCAAACTTCAGCAGCATGGTGGCATCACTGATGGATTTACTAAAGATGAACAAAAAAATTTCGGTGGACAGAACAATGCCAGCAGGCATTTGAGAATTTAAATATTATATTAACCACTGCATCAATTTTTAGCGACATCAAATTTTTTGAAACCCTTCGTGATACAGGAATTAAAGCTGTACTGATGCAGGAAGATGATACTGGAATTGAACAAGCAATTTTCAAAAAAAATTCAATACCCACCATAGAAGATGCACTTTCATAGAGAAAGAATGATTCAGTTTGGTACTGACCTTACAACATCTTAATTTTTATGTGATGAACAATAAGTCAGAGCTGGTTGTGTCAGAGATGGATGGACGAACCACAATCCTCTCACATTTTTGGGGATGTTTAAAGACAAAAATATGCAACTATTTCATTGAACTTTTAATTTAAAACTCATGCATGATGTGTTATCACAGATTTAGTATCACAGGGACTAATATTCTCGACAAGATGTGCAGGTACTGTTGTTCTCCGTAATGAAGACAGGCAGTGATGTTTTCCAGAATAATGACAGAGACTGCTGTTCTTTATGACAGGGACAGAGACTGCTGTAATCAAAAATAAAGACAGTGACTGCTATTTGCTTTGTTAAGAATTGGAACAGGGACTGGACTGCTGTTCTGTTTGACAAAGACAGGGACAGCTGCTTTCTATGATCAAGACATGGAAGTGCTATTTCCTATAGTACTGACAGGGACATTTGTTCACTTTAATGAGCATTCTGTCCACAAAGACTGCTGTTTTCAGTAATAACAGCAGGGACTTTTGTTCTCTATGACAAAGACTGCTCTTTCCTACAGAAAAGGTGGGGATTGCTGTTCTCTCTCATAACAAAGTGACTGCTGGTAATATTCACAGGAATTGCTGTTCTCTACATTAGATGTACAGCGTTCTCTACATAAAAGACTGGGTCTGCTGTTCTCTTTACCAACAACAGGGACTGCTGTAGTCTACAATAAAGACAGAGGTCGCTATTCTTTATAATAATGATGAGACTGCGCCTCTCTACAACAGGCAGTCTCCAACAACTTGATGACAGGGGAACTGCAATTATGCACATTAACAACAGGGACTGATCATAGAGTTATGGAATTGTACAGCACAGAGACAGACCTTTCAGCCCAAACTGGTCCATGACAGACAAAATGTTCATCCACGCTAAACCCATTTCCCTGCACTTGGCCTATAGCCTTCTCAACATTTCCTACATGTATTTGTCCAATGTCTTTTAAATCTTGTTAGTGTACATGCCTCAACCACTATTGCTGACAGCTCATTCCATATGAGCTCATTCCCCAACCCTGGGAAAAAGGCTGAGTGCATTCACCATATCCATGCCTGTCATGATCTTATACACTTTGAGAAGATCCACCAGCAGTCTCCTACCCTCTAAAGAATAAAAGGCCTAGCTTCTCCAAAACCTCTGCCTATTACTCAGACCATTGATCCCTAGCATCATCAATGTGAATTTCCTCTGCACCCTTTCCAGTTTAATATTAAATTTCCAATAGCAAGGTGATCACAACTCCAAGTGTGGCCTCACCAGCATCCTGTACTATTGCAATATAACTTCCCAACCTCAGTACTCAATAGCCTAATTGATAAAGGCTAGTGTGCCAAAAACCATCTTCACTGCACTGTCTACCTGTGACTCCACTTTCAGAGCACCTGACCTTTAAGATTCTTCAGTTCCACTGCACTCCATTCTCCATGAATCCCCTACCTTGATTTGACTTTCCAAATTGCAAGACCTCACATTTATCTTTATTAAACTCTATTTGCCATTTCTCAACCCACTTCCCCAGCTGATCAAGATCCTGCTGTGATATTTAATAACCTTCATCACTATCCACGGTAACACCTATATTTGTGTCATCTATAGACTTGTATGTTTTCATCCAAATCCAAGTATGGATAATAAACAGCAATGTGCCCAGCACCAACCCATCACACCACTCGTCACAGGCCTCTAGTCTGACAAACATCTTTCTACTATTCCCCTCTGCTTCCTACCATCAATTGGCCAGCTCTCCTAGATTCTATGTGATCCTAACTCTCAGAGCAGGAGTTTAGGGGCAGCACAGTACTATAGGGGTTAGCACTGCTGCCTCACAGTGGCGGGGACCTGGGTTCAATTCCAGCCTTGGCTGATTATCTGTGTGGAGTTTGCACATTCTCCCCGTGTCTGCGTCAGTTTCCTTTGGGTGCTCCAAAGATGTGCAGGTCAGGTGAATTGGCCATGCTAAATTGCCCATAGTGTTAGATGCATTAACCAGAGCGAAATGAGTCTGGGTGGGTTACTCTTCAGAGGGTCGGTGTGGACTTGTTGGGCCGAAGGGCCTGTTTCCACACTGTAGGTAATGGAACCTTACCAAAAGCCTTAATGAAATCCATTTGTAGATGACATGACTACATCTACCCAATTTGTGAGGAATGATCTTGCACACATAAATCCATGCTGACTACTCCTAATCATACACTCTCTTTCCAAAAACATGTATATTTTATCTCTCAGAATCTTCTCAAGTAACTTACCTACCACAAATATTAGTTTTGCCTCTTTTATAGTTCAAGGAGAAAGTGAGGACTGCAGATGCTGGAGATCAGAGCTGAAAATGTGTTGCTGGAAATTTGCAGCAGGTCAGGCAGCATCCAAGCAACAGGAGAATCGACATTTCGGGCATAAGCCCGTTTTCAGGAATGAAGAAGGGCTTATGTCCAAAACGTCGATTCTCCTGTTCCTTGGATGCTGCCTGACCTGCTGCGCTTTTCCAGCAACACATTTTCACCTCTTTATAGTTCCTCAGTTTTTCTTTGAAGTCCTTCTTAAATAAAGGCACAATGTTTGCTACGCTCCAGTCTTTCAGGACTTCTCTTGAGGCTAACGATAATCCAAAAAACATCCAGGGCCCCCCACAATTTCTTCTCTAATCTTTTGCAGTGTTCTTGGATATATCTCATCAGGACCAGGAGATTTAGAAACTTTCATACATTCTAATATGTCTGACATCTCCTCTAATGTGATATGTAGAGATATCACCATTAACTTCCCCCAAGTTCCCAAGTCTTCATGTCTTTCTCCATGTAAACACAGAGGAGAAATATTCATTGAGGACCTCACCCACCTGCAGTTCCACAAATGCATGTCCACAATGGTCCTTGAGGGATTCTAATCTCTCTTTAGTTATTCATTTTCCTTTAATATGCTCTTGGATTCACCCTAGTCTTCTCAGTTATGTTATCTCAGTTATCTTATGCCACTGTTTTGCTCTCCTGATTTCCTTCTTCAGTAAAGTTTCATATCCCCGATGTACCTCCAGGGATTCCCTTGATCCCAGCTGCCTGTCCATGACCCATGCCTCCTTTTGTTTTCTGGTCAAAGCCTCAACATCTCTTGTCATCTAAGGTTCACTATCCATGCCAAACTATTCCAATCATCCCCTGCAAGCTCCTGTTTAATTCCACCAAAATTTGCCTTGCCCCAATTTAGAACTTGAACTTGTGGACAAGTTTTTCCCTCTCCAGAACTATTTTAAAATTAATAGAACTATGGTCACTGTCCACTGTCACCTCCATCACCCGTCCTGCCCTTTTTCACAAGAATAGCTCAGGTTTTGGCCCTTTTTGAATTGGACCCTCTATGTACTGCTTGGGGAAACTTTCCTGAACACACTTAACACAATTGTTAACTATGTTCCAGTCTGTGTTAGAAAAAAATAAGGCCCCTACAATGACAAATCTATGGCTCCTGCAAGTCTCCCCAGTCCCTCTGCATATTTGTTCCTTTGATTCCCATTGGCTATTTGGAACTTTAATTAAAAATACAACTTCCCCTTCCCTCTTTCCACCACTTCTGTCTTGCCTACAGCACCTGTACCCTGGCACATTAAGCTGTCAGTCTTGTCCCTCTCTTAACCATGTTTCTGTAATGGCTATAATATGCCACGTCTCTATCCATGCCTTGATTTCATCAGACTTACCTGTTAGCCCTCTTGCATTGAAATAGATTCAATTTAATCCTCGTTCCTTATCATGTTCCAGCCTGACCTGTCTCTTCAGCTTATTATTTCTGATTATTATATCTCCTTCCAACCTCGCACTTGTCTCCCCGCTATTGAGGATCCCACCTTCCCTTGAAGACTAACAGATCTGCCTACCCTGATATTGGTTCCCCCTTCAGTTTACGTGCAACCCGCGCTCTTGAAAAAGTGACCTCTGCCATAGAAGAGATACCAATGATCTAAGAATCTGAATCCATTGCTTTAGCCATATGTTTTTCCATCACATTCTTTTGTTCCTACCCTCGCTAACGCGTGGCACTGGAAGTAATCCAGAGATTACTACCATCGAGGTCCTGGTTTTTAACGGTTTTCCTAGTACTCTACAATCACTCCGCAGTATAACAAAGATAGCAATTGTTGTTCTCTTCAATAAAGGCAGGGACAGCAGTTGTCTACAATAAAGACAGGGATTGTTATTCTCTCCAACGTACATACGTCTCTATATTACACACATGGGCATATTTATGTAATGTACAAATGGGGTAGCATGGTGACTCAGTAGTTAGCGCTGCTGCGTCACAGGGACCCGGGTTCGATTCCAGCCTCAGGCAATTGTCTGTGTGGAGTTTGCACGTTCTCTCTGTCTGCCCGGGTTTCCTCCGGGTGCTCCGGTTTCTTCCCACAGTCTAAAATGTGCAGGTTAGGTGAATTGGCTTTGCTAAATTACCCACAGTGTTCAGGGATGTGTGGGGTTAGGGGTAAATGTAATAGGGTAGGGGAATGGGTCTGGGTGGGTTACTCTTCAGAGGGTCAGTGTGGATTTGTCGGCCAAATGGCCTGTTTCTTCACTGTCGGGATTCTATGACTGCTGTTCGCTGTTGTGCACAGGATCTGCAATTGTCCGTAATGGAACTTGAAAGGAATCTGGATCTTGCATTTTAATCAGCAGTCTACCTCCTAACTGATTTTAAAGTTGTTAAGCTTTTGTTTGTAAAGACTGTATCATATCTATCTGTCATACCATGCCTAAGAAAGGAGCTGAGCTCCGAAGGCTTTCAATTTCAAAGAAACCTATTAGACTATAACCTGGGTATCATTTATTTTTGATCTTGTTTATCCCAGTCCAGCTCCGGCATCTCCACATCATGCCTATGAGCAACATCACGAACTGCTGGCTCAAAGTAGAGAGGATCTCCAAGAAAATCGCACATATTGACACAGACATCAAACTTCGATAGAAGTGCCAGTAAGCAGAGAGGATTGCAAAAGGATTACAGATCATGAATCCACTCAGTTCGAGCTACAACACAAATCATGCTGAGAAATTCTGCCATCTCATCTCTTGCAAATGCTTCAATTATCTCGTGCACCACCTGTGCAGCAGGCACTACAACCTTGAAATCAAGATGCAGCAGAACAGCTGCAAGACTCTGCAAAGTCGATGAGGCAATGGAACTATACCACCTACATGCACACCCAAGACCAAGAAATTGGAGAAGCTTGGCTTCACTATTGGCTCTTGGCTCTTAGCTATTGGCTAAGCCCCGACCAGTACCACCGTTGAAAGCAGTACAACAACAGGGAAATCCATTGTCAACTGGTTTGACCATACCCTTCAACCAGGTAAAAAAATAATGACTGCATGTGCTGGAAACCAGAGTCTAGATTAAAATGGTACTGGAAAAGCACAGCAATTAAGGCAGCATCCGAGGAGCAAGTAAAATCGACGTTTCGGGCAAAAAAACCCTTCATCAGAAACATCAATTTTACTGCTCCTCGGATGCTGTCCGAATTGCTGTGCTTTTCCAGCACCATTCTAATCCATACCCTTCAACCGAAGAAATTGAAGTTCTCAGCTGAGAGCTCAACTTCTACCCAACCGACACAATGGGCCTCATTGGTCTCATAGTAGACACAGAGGAATTAATTAGGAGAATGAACCTTCAGGAATTCTTCCACAAACCCCAAGGTATCAGCACCGAGCCCAATGATACAATTATTAAACCGGATCAGTTGACTGAGAGATCCACGGCTGAGCAACAAAGGTAGGAGTCACACTGGACACCTCCAGAGGGCTGTTGCCCAAAGCTTGAAGTGTATGTTCAAGCCAACAGCGGCGCTCCGAAAGCTAGTGTGCTTCCAATTAAACCTGCTGGATTACAACTGATGTTGTGTGATTTTTAACTTAATTATCTAAGACCAAGGCTTTAAAGAAATCTGGATTTTGCATTTTAATCAGCAGTCTACCTCCTAACTGATTACAGGATTCAACAAGGGCAATTAGCTTTAAAGTTGTTAACTTATTTAATTCTGCACTATTCTGCACTATCATTTTGTGCATAAGGAAGGAGCTGAGCTCTGAAAGTATGGAATTTCAAATAAACCTATTGAGCTATCACCTGATGTTATTTGATTTTTGACCTTATCCACAGCCATAGACGCCCATCCAACTGCAAAATCTCCAGATTATTTCTGGTTGTTCTGCTATAATGCACATTTCATCAGCTTGAACTGGCTACAATGCGAATGATGAATTGTGAACGTTGTTTGTACAACACAAACACGCTATTGAATTGGTATAGTGACTTTTCTATTAGCGATCTTCAATGGTGCGATTTGCTATACCCTTGGTTTTAAGAATTATATTCCCTACAGTATGGAAGCAGGCCCTTCAGCCCAACAAATCCACACCAACCCTCCAAAGAGTAACCTACCCAGATCCATTCCCCTAACTAATGCACCTAACAGTGGGGGCAATTTAGCATAGCCAATCCACCTAACGTGCACATCTTTGGACTGTGGGGGGAAGCCCACTCAGACACAAGGAGAATGTGCAAACTCCACACAGTCCATTGACGATGTGAAGCAGCACTGCTAACCACGGAGCCGCGACGCTACCCACGAGATTGCAAAATGAAATAACTGACATGTTATAGCAGAATCACCTGTAACATTGACATGGACTTCGGTTCTCTCCAATAAAGGCAGTGACTGCTGTTCATTAAAATAAAGGTTGTTCTGTAGCCAAACAAAAGAGTTCACTGTAATTAAGACAAGGGCTGCTAATCTCTACAATAAAGGCAGGAACTGCTGTCATCTACCTGAAAGAAATACACTGCTGTTCTCTGAAATGAAGGTATGATCTGCTGTTGTTTGTCATATCGATAAGGACTGCAGTTAGGAACAACACCTCACGGTCAGTCTAGGAATTGGAGGAACAACGCTTAATCTTCCGCCTGGGCAGCCTACAGTCCGGAAGACTGAAAATTGAGTTCTCCAATTTCAAATAACCTCTGTTCCCATCCCTCACTCCCTTCCCCAGCCCTTCCCCATCCCAACCGGATTCATTCCTCCTATTGAGCAACCAGGTCAAACCCTCCAGGCAAAAGTGAGGACTGCAGATGCTGGAGACTAGAGTCAAGAGTGCGATGCTGGAAAAACATAGCAGGTGAGGCAGCATCCGAGGAGCAGGAAAATTGACGTTTTGGGCAACAGCCCTTCATCAAGAATCAGATCATACTCTCTACCTATCTTCACTTATCCCCACTTCAAAATCCAATAACCCCCTTTATCTGCAGCTCCCCCCACATCCACCCTCAGTCCTGATGAAGAATTACACTTGAAACGTCAACTACACCACCTACTGATGCTGCATGACTTGCTGTGTTCTTTCAGTCTCCAGCGTCGACAATAAAGACAATGCCTGCTGTTGCCTGTAATAACAACAGGAACGGTTGTTCTGTAAACTATAAACAGGAACTGCTGTTCTCTGTAATAAAGACAGGGACTTCTGTTCTCTACAATAAAGACAGTTACTGTTGTTCGCTGTAATATACACAGGTACTGCTGTTCTCTATAATTTTGTCAGCAATAAAGCAAAGAACTGCTGTTCCGTGTAATATGCACGAAGTGGCTGAGATGTGCTGTTCTTTTAGCAAGGCAATATTTTCCTTGGATTTGTTTTCAAAAGAGGTCTGAAAAGCAGAGGTACTGAAATATCTGGACAAGAGCTTAGTTTAATAATTGCAGGGCAGTGGTCATTTCTCCCAGTTCGGGTTTCTTTTTCCCAGTTTCTCTTAGTGGTAACCGTGAGAAGTTGCTGCAGTCCAGAGAAACATTCCAAGCTTCAGCAGATGACTCCTGGCTGACCTTTCTCTCTGAAATCTGTCCTGCCTGTAAGAACCTGTGTTTGAATGACTCTTTGCCAAGTGATGTTGCCAATAAGATGTCGCAGGAATTGGAATGTTCACAAATTGGTGAACTTTATTCTACATTCTGTTTGTTTTTTTGGTTCATGATTTAACTTTAGTTTTTAAATAAATTCTGTTTTGCTTAAAACTGAGTAGTTTGACCAGCCACATCACACCTGGACTGTTCACTTCACATCCCTCATTAAAATGAAAAAGGTTAGGGTGTAGGCTACCTTCTTGGAATATTTTAAGGGTGCTTGCCTGTTAATAACAGATTGGGGGCTTGTCTGTGATTGATTCGATAGCTCCAATTTGGAATTAGGCATGTTAGACTCAAAGGCAGCAGGTGATAGGTCTTTGTGCCTTTTGTTGAGTTTGGATGGTTTAAGCAGTGCTCAGAGTACTAATGGCTCTTTCAGCCACTAAGAGTTTTCTGGGGTGAAAGAAGTGACTTCAGAGGATTTACGAAAAGTGGCAAAGTCAAAACTGCTGGAATTGATAGGCGAGTTGGAGTTGAGTTCATCCAGAGAAACTGAGAGATAATTGTAGCAAAAGCTCAGCATTTAAATTTGCTGGAAAAGCTATCAGAATCTTTGGAAATGGCTAAAATGTAATTGAAAATGAAGAAGCTTGATTAGGGGGAAAAGGAAAAGAAAGTTAAAAGGAAATGAAATGGTTTGAATTATGTTTAAAAGCAGAGGAAAGATTTTAAAAACTGAATCACACAGCAGAACAAAAAGGAAAGGGCACAACTGCTTTAGCAGAACAAAATGAAAAGGAGAGGAAGAACGAGAAAAAGAGACAGAAGGAAAGAAGAAGGAAAGAGAGGAAAAGGAGAAAGAGAAAGTTTGAACTTCATAAGTTGGCACTCAAATAGAAAGTCAACTTAAAGGAATGGAGGTGAAGGTAGAAGCTAGAATCAGTGAGGAGGATAGTGAGGATGAGCAAAAACAAAGGCCTCGTGGAATTTGTTTAAACATATCCAAGCATTTCTATATTTGATGAGAAAGATGTTGAATCACTTCATCATATGAAGTGACCACTTACCATGTGGGGTTTGTTGATCAAAACAAAGCTGATGGGTAGTGCTAGTGAGGTATTCGTATCAATATCAGAGGACGTAGAGCATGCATGTGTACTTGTGCCAGAAGTCAACAGCCAATGTTTCAGAAATGTTAGGAGGGACCCTAATCAAACCAACAAAGTAATTTCGATGGATGGATAACAACTTTTAAAAATGCTCTTTACAGAGGGAATTATTTTGGAGGAATTCAAAAATTCACTGCCTGAAGCAATGGGAACTCATGTGGAAGAGCAGAGAGTTAAAGAGAGCTGAAGTGGCTGAATTGGTTCATAAATCAAAGTTTGGCTTCCAACATCAATTTCAATCCATGAGAAATACAAATTGGGATAAAGAGAAATGCTCATGTCGCAAGGGAAAGGGAGATATTGACGAAGATAAGATGGATGGCTTACCATAGGAGAGAAAGAAAATTCATGAAAAAGAAAGCGCAGTTAAAATGCTTTGGTTCTTTCACTGCAATAAAGCAGGTCACATAAAATCAGTGTTGATGTGTTAGAAAGAGCATTGGGAAGCCAAATATTTGAAAACATGATAAACCAGTGAATTTTGTTGAAGTGATAAAGGAAAACACAGAGGAAACTCAAAAGCTGCACCAGAGTGTACAACGCAGTCAGAGGTTGTTTATGGAGGAAGTACCCTTCTTCCTAAACCATTTGCTTGTGAAGGTAAGGTTTACACTCGTAGGCCAGGAGCAGCAGGTAAAAATATTACAGTATTAGAAAGTATGGGATCATGTCAATCTTAGATGTTGAGAAATAAGGAGATATGTAATTTAGAAAGACTACTGCTTCAAAAAGTGCTAGTATATGGAATTCATGGTGAAACGAGAAGTGCTCAGAATAGTGTGTCCAGTGAAAAGTGGAAAAGACCTGATCTGGAATAAGATGACCAGTGACCTGCTCCACTCCGGTTAGAACCAGTATCTTCTCCTGATGCTTAACACTCACTATGTCTCTCAGCTACTGCACTGACTTCCCACCCAGCCTCTTGCTCTACAACTCTCACCATTGCCCCCAACATTTCCCCTCAATTGCACTTGTGCCCATCCCAACCATCAAAATCATTACCCCATATGCCCTCTGTACTGCTACGCATGCACCCAGTACACCTGCACAGCTGCATCAGCAGTACCAGATGCGCCACATTTACCTCTCTACTTGCCCTTCTTTCATTTCAGGTGGTAAACAGCCAGAAATAGGGCAGACAGATTCAAGCCAGATGGTAGACCTCTTGTGTGGAGAGGATCCTGATTTGTCAAACTGTGTCCAAGCCTCTGTTCTGGTATCAGAGGCTGCCTTATCAGAGGAAAGGCATACCCCTTGTCATGGCTGTGGTCTGAGGACAACCATGATTATCTTCCTGCCTGTATGCCTGTGTTAAATAGACAGAAATTCAACAATACTGAGAATTCACTATCTCTGGTTAAGTAAACCATGCAAAAAGACAAGGATGCTCTGAGCACCCAGATAAGCACTCAGTCAATTTGATCTTTATTCGACGGGGTATTGAGTATAAGAGCTGACAAGTCATGTTAAAATTGTATCAGATATTGGTTCAGCCACATTTAGAATACTGTGTACAGTTCTGGTTGCCACATTACCAAAAATATGTGGACGCTTGGGAAAGGGTGCAGAGAAGGTTTATGGGGATGTTGCCTGGTATGGAAGGAGCGAGCTACGAAGAAAGGTTGAGTAGATTAGGTTTGTTTTCAGAAAAAAAGGAGATTAAGGGGTGACCTGACTGAGGTTTACAAATCATGAAGGGTACAGTCAGGATGGATAGATACAATCTTTACCCCCAGGGTGTAGGATTAAATAACGAGCAGTCGCGCTTTGATAGTGAGAGGTGCTAAGCTTAAGGGGGATACACGTGGCAAGTACTTCATAAGGAGGGTGGCGGGCATCTGGAATGTATTGTCAGCAGAGGTGGTAGAGGCAGGCATGGTAGATTCATTTAAGATATGTCTGGACAGATGCATGAACAGGTGGAGAGCATAGGAATACAGATGCTTAGGAATTGACCGACAGGCTTACATCGTCCGTTTGGATCAGCTCAGGCTTGGAGGGCCTAAAAAGGCATGTTCCTGGGCTGTAAATTTTCTTTGTTCTTTGTCCTCTAAAGCAAGCCAACACCCCTAAAGAAATGGTCTGGTATTGGTGACTGAGCACAATGTCTTTGCTATATCTGCAATGTCAGATAAGATAAATAGGAACTGAAGTTCTGACATGAACCTAAGTGAGTTAGAGATGTGAATTGAGGATTCTTAGAGGCTGGCCTGAGCCAGAGACCAGTGTCTGTAGATGTTAGACTATGCTGAGATTCTTATAACTGAGTACCAAATAAATGTTTCTACAGATTATATAAACATAGAACATAGATCATTATAGTGCTGTACAGGCCCTTTAGCTCTCGATGTTGCACCGATCTGTGAAACCAGTCAGTTTTCATCCATATGTTTATCCAATCACCATTAGTGCCCTTAAAGTTGGCAAGTCTACTACTGTTTCAGGCATGCGTCCCACACCCCTGCCAGTCTCTGAGTAAAGAAACTACCTCTGACATCTGCCTGTATCTGTCACCCCTCAATTTAATAGCCATCACCACCATCTGAGGAAAACGGCTATCACTGTCGACTCAATCGAACTCTTCGATTATCTTATGTGTCTTAATTAAGTCACTTCTCAATCTTCTTCTCTCCAATGTTATGGACTAGGGCAGACCACTCAAAATATTCTTAAGCAGGAAGCCCTGACCATAATTTCGCAATTTGTTTTGGTAAATGTACAGTGAAAATTACCTGGAATAAGTTAGCTAGATCGACAACCTGGTTTACAACAGACAAAAATTTATTCACAAAATTATACAATGAAACAAAAGAGCAGAATCAAGAATCCTTACAGAACTCAGTCTATCTAAACTAAACTTTAGAATCCAGTCCTAAACATACACAACAATCCAATGTGCAAACCCCCTTAAAACATTAAAAATGGAACAAATGCTTGCAAGTTGAAGTTAGAAGGGCAGGAGGAGAGAGAGCCTTTTTCCACATCGCAGATCTCCGAACTAGTTCTGACTGAATTGCTCAGCTAGAGAGCTGACCGCTCCCCTTTCATTATGCAGGTCAATTCTAAAACATGACCACTTTGGTCTCATCTGTTTAGTACCCTTTAATCTCTGAACCTAACCAGTCTAATCAGAACCAAGATTCTGTTTACGATAACACTGAAATGCTTGTGAAAAGGGACAGGTTTTTGAAAAAGGGACCAGCTTTGTGACACCTCTCCCCTTAAAATAAATGAAGCATCATTATCAGAAGATGGTCTCATTTTTAAAATCCTTCAAAAACTAACTGATTAGTCATCTAAAACACACATATGTAAACTATAAACATGCAAACGTACACAACCACATGCAAATTCAGGCCATGGCACACATGCCACTGACTGTCCCTGTATCTCATTCGAGTCTCGATAATGCATTCGCAAACACATTTTTGCGACCTGCCACATGCACAATTGTCAAATTGAATGGCTGCCACAACAAGCTCCATCTAAGTAGCCTGACATTTTTGTACTTAATTGAACATTACCGGAATTGGTAGCTACGAGATTTTGACAGAAACAAAAATTTGTTCACAAAATTATACAATGAAACACAAAAACAGAGTCAAGAACCTCTACAGAACTCAGTTTATCCAAACGAGACTTAATTCTGCTGCTCTGAATATACACAACAGTCCCAATTAGCAGACACCCTTCAGAAAAAGTATAAATGGAACAAATACTTGCAAGTTAAATTAGAAGGGCAGAAGATGAGAGAGCCTGTTTGTACACAGCTGAACTCCTAACTAGTTCTGGACTGAACTGCTCAGCTAAAGAGCTGACCATTCCCTTTTCATTATACAAGTCACTTCTCAAACATGACCACTTTGCCCTGAAGTTTTATCTGTTTCCATTGAACAGAAAGGACTCTCAACACCCTTTAATCTCTGTACCAAACCAGTCTAAACAGAACACTATGTATGAACACTATGAACAAAAGCCAAGGACAAGGTATCCTGGAGAAAAGGAGCAGCTGTTAGAAAAAGAGACCAGCTTTGTGACACGAATGAAAACAGCATCACATCCCTCAGCCTTTCCACGTAAGACTTCCCTCCATACCAAGCAACATCCTAGTAACTTCCACTGAGCACTTTCTAAAGATTCCAAGGTAAGTTTTTATATTTTAGTGTTCTTAATTTTTTTGGCAGCAGTTGGAGTGGGAGGAGCGATAGCGATGACCAGAGGCCCTATATGAAGGGAACGTGAAAACATAAAACCTTACTTCAGTGTTCTTCAAGTTTACAGCGACAATTGGATTGAGAGGAGCGACAGCGAGGACTAGAGGCCCGACAGGAATGTAACTTTAAAATATAAAATGTTACCTTGTGTACAGGCGAAGCACACATCAAGCAGGAGCAGACACAGGACCGCTGGGTAAGTTATGCTTTATATTCGGGAGCACCTCTCACTCGTCCTCCTCCACCTCTAACCCATGAAGAGTTTCTGTGCGCTGGTTTGGTAAGGTGACGTTTTGTTTTGATTTTTCAATAGTTTTGTCAGGAATTCAGAACAGTGAGAGAACAGTTGGGGAGAATAAGATTGAGAGGCAACTTAATTGAGACATATAAGATATTCAGTGGGTGAGATAGATGGACAGTGAGAGCCTTTTATCGAGGAAGGCAATGGTTAGAATTAGCTTTAAATTGAGTGGTGATAGACAAATGACAGATGTCAGAGGTATGAATCTTAAAGAAGTAATTCAAAGAGACGATGAGATCAATTTCCAAGGCTTTTTTAAAAATAACGGTTGGGATTATACTTGATTATTTAAAAGCCAGTAGAACCACATTAATTCCCAAACCAATGATGCAGAGTCTCAAAAATAGAGAAAATTGGAGGTCAAATACCATTGGATCACTCCGACGAAGGTTTTATCTTTCGAAATCTGAGCAAAAACACTTAGTAAGCAGTTGATCGTAAACAACATCCAAAAGGATTTTTAGTCGGTGTGTCAGGATGCGACGAGAATGTTACGAATCTTGATAATACTTTTAAAGGAACGACAAAGAATAAACAAGAGTTGGCGGTCGTCTTTCTAGACCGAGTTAAAGCGTTCAACTCTGTGGCCATAAACTATTAGTTACATCATTACAAAGGGCACGCCTCCCAATGCAGTTTAGGAGACTAATTGCAAATGCATAGACAGATGATATCACATGTAAAGGATATAATTGGAAAAGAATCACCTATTAAAACAACACAGGGAGTAAAACAGGGTAATTCTTTATCACCTATATTACTTAATACTTCTATGAATCACCTCATTTACACATGAGAGAACAAATGTGGGATAAAATTAGAATTATGGGGAGAGAGCTATCAATATGCATCAATAGCATTTGCTGATGACATCACTTTGTGAAGAGGTTGTTATGACAGTATTTTAGAGAATTTGAAAATTTTTCAGAAATTTTGCTGTAATGCAAATTTGAATGTTAACATAAAGAAAACAAGGGGGTTTCATTTTATAAATAAGGGCAACACATAATAATACTAGTGTATGGATATAATTTATAATTATAAGAGTGAATGCAAAACTAGATGAGGTGGATATTCAATTATTTATTATTTCCAGGGAGCCACAAAATATTTAGAAGGGAAGTTTGGTCCATGAGTGAGACTGGAAATGGTAGTTTGGGAGTTGAACTTACAGAAATGGATTGAAAATTTAATAAAGCTGCTTTGCAAACTTTGCAGAAAGTCAAATTGTTTGAATTACAAGATTATATTATAATTTAGGTATTCTAGAGGCTTGCCAGATTTCATTTTATAAATTGGATTTAGTTAGGGGTTTTATTAAGGGGGCGTTACAATTACCACCATACGAATCTGACGGAATATTTTATGCACAAAACACTGATGGAAGGTGAGGGATTGCAAAATTAGTGGTTCAAATATCTGTAGCGACTGTGAAAAGACATGAGGCCTTTAATCATTCATGCATACATCCTCCCAATGTAATAACAAAGATGTTTTAGATAAACTAGGAACAAGGCCAAATATGTAATATATATAAAGTCTGGGATCCCACAATAAGTGGTCTGGACTTAAGGGAGTAATGGATCCAGAAGAGAAAGAAAAAAATATATATAAATCATATTAGGACTAACTATGGAAGCTGGAGAGAAAAAGAAATGAGTAAGGAGATGTTTCTTTCCTGTCGAGGTCTGGAGTTGCATTACTTTACAAATGATAAATTATTGAATATGTGGATTATAAACACATTATATATTAAAACATTGAAACTTATTAGTATTGTGGTATTGTGAACCAACTTATATCCCATTAGAGCTACATTGATCCATGGTAGACCACAGGCAAACAAGAATTGTTATGGAAGCAAATCTTTGGAGACCTTACCCCTTATCTCTAGACAGAGCCCGTTTGTTAAACAGGCAAGAATAGAAAGACGAAAGGATTGTTGAGACACTTTAAAAATTTGTTGGAAAAGTTGTTCGAAAAATATATTTAGAACTTCAATTATGGGATAAGAGCAGAAAGTTATGAATACCGAATCACTTATTTCAAAAAGCACAAGAACAAGCGCTGTAAAATGGGAGTAGATTAGTTGAGGACATCTAGTTGGCATGGACAAGTTGGACTGATGGGTTTGTTTCTGTGCTGTATGTCTCTCTGACTCTTTGACCCTATTAGTGATAGTTGCTGTACGTTTCGAAAATGTACACAATTCTTTGGAGAATGCTTGGGATGAAAAATCATGTTAAAATAAATATGTTCAGCACCAGATTAAAGAATTAACTAAGGGGGAACGATTCTTTTTCATGACTTTGTTGCGGGAGCAAAGGGAAAATAGACTGACATAAATGAAAAAATCGAATAGAACATCTGGAAGTCCAAAATCTTTAAGTATTTCCAGGGAAACGTCTGGCACGACAATGTTAATGACTCTAAACTTACTTTGAATGTTTACAGATTTTTAAGAATTTTAAATGGACTTCCTATTTGCTCTTGGTTAGTAGTTTTAGATGAGTCTTCGATTTGATTTTGGTTTTATATTTTAGATTCTATGATTGAATTTTAATAATATTAATTTAGTTTTAGTCATTGTATTTTGATAAATTAAGAAAGGTATTTTAGATTACTGTGAGGGTGGAGGATGCATGGGTGTAATAGTAAAATTCGCTAAATACATCAAATGATGCTCATTGTGGAACTAATTAGCTTAACAACCTTAGAACTCCAGTACTGCCATTTGGGGATATTTCTTTTCTTCCTGGTGGTGGAATAAAATAAAGGCTTACGCACTTGTTGCTATTCGCTGTGTCCGACACCTGACCATATATAACATAGAGTTCTTTTGGGTGGTAGTGTGAGGGAGTGGAAAACAGAGAGAAAAAAAACCCATCGTGTCAGAGATTCTATTCACTCTGAGTGCTGGCCATGAGGGAGTTGGACACAGTGTCATAGAGTCATAGAAACAGACCCTTCGGTCCAACCCATTCATGCCGACCAGATATCCCAATGCAATATACTCCCACTTGCTAGAACCCTGCCTAGTCAAATGTGATAAGGAAAAATAGAACTCCAGCCCTGGTCTCTACTTGGTGGACACTTTCAAGAAGGAAATACCTTCTCAATTATATCTGGTTGTGGTATTCAACCTTTAGCAGAGTCATTGTGCATCAATGATTGACATTAACAACCCGAGAAGTGCACTATTTTTCCATATTTTGACATTTTTGACTTTCTGAGTTTTAAATATTGAAATTCTAGTGTTCCAATTAGCCTGCAGTGAAGAGGAAGAGACGTTCGCTACTAGGATCAGATAGATAAGTTGAACCTTGCTATGTCCCAGGCCAACTTTCCCTCCAACCTTCCTTCCTACCTGCCTTCCGTCATTCCTTCTTTCTTTCCATCCTCCATTCCATCATTTCTTCCTACCTCCCATCTTTCTTTCATTACTTTCTCTTCCTTCCCATTCCTTCCTCCCTTCCGAGGGTACCGAACTGACCCCGATCTCATGAAATGATCTCCTTACCACCTGAGTTTTAAACCCTAGCAGTGAAACCTTGTCCTGCTCACCATTCTTGCCTGAAGACTCAGTACACAAACTAAGAAAGAAAGGAAGGATGGAGGGAAGGTAGGAAGGAAGGTGGGAAAGAAGGAAGGTAGAAATGAATGATGGAAGGAAAGAATGAATGAATGAAAGAAAGAAGGTACGAAGGAATGAAAAAGGAAGGAATGAAGAAAGGAAGAAACAAAGGAAGGAATGAAGGAAAGATGGAATGAAGGAAGAAAGGAATGATAGAATTAATGATGATCGAAAGAAAGAAGGAATGGGTGAAGTAAGGAATGAAGTAAAGAAGGAATGATGATAGGAAGGAATGAAGGATGGTCGGACAGATTTAAGGAAGGAAGGATAGAAGAAATCACGGTGGGAGGGAGAGTGGGGGAAGTGAGGAAAGGAGGAAGCAAAAAGAATGAATGAATGAATGGAAGACAGAAGGAAGGAATAAAGGCTTGAAGAAGGGACAAAGTGAAGAAATGATCGAAGGAAGGTAGGAGAGAAGGAATAAGGAATGAAGGAAGGAAGGAATAAATGAAGGATAGAAGGAAAGACAAAATGAAGGAAGGAATAATGGACGGAATAAAAGAAGAAATGAGGGAATGATGGTATGAAGGGTGGAAGGAAAGGAAGAAGAAAGGAATGAAGGAAGAAAGGAAGGAAGGAAGGAGAAAATGAACCAAGGAATGATGGAAGGAATGAAGGAAGGAAGGAATGATGGACGGAAGGAAGCAAGGGCGGGAGGGACGGTGGGGCAAATGAAGGATGTGAGGAAATGAGGTAGGAAGAGAGGAAGGACGAGAGGAATGAATGAATGAAATACAGATGGAGGGAAAGAAGAATGTTGGCACGAATGAAGGACTGAAGGAAGGAAGGCAGGAAGGAAGCCTGGAAGGAATGAAGGATGGAATTATTGAAGGTAGAGTGATGCAGGAAGGAATAAAGGAATAATGGAAGGCAGGAAGGCAAGAAGGAGGGAAGGAAGGAAAGAAGTTTGGAATGCATTAAATATTGCATTCCAATGAAGGAAGGAATGCAATAATGAAGGAAGGAATGAAGGACTGAAGGAATGAAAAATGAATGAAGAAATCAAAGAAGGAAACTAAGATGGCATGAAGGAAGGAAGAAACGAAGGCAGGAAGACAATGATGGAAAGAAGAAAATAAGGAAAAACAGATAGGAGGAAACAAAGAAGTCATGAAGGAAGTAAGGAACGAATGAGTGAAGGATGAATGGACAGAATGATGGAAGGAAGGAAGGTGAGAAGGAATGATGGACTGAATGACGGAAGAAAAGGAAGAAGAAAGGAGTTGAAAGAATGAAGGAAGGGAAGAAAGAAGGAATGTATGAGGGAAGGAAGGTTTGAAATAATGAAAGAGGGAGGAAGTAATGAATGAAGCAAACAAGTAAGAAAGTAAAGACAGAATGAATGTAAGAAGGAATGAGGGAAATAAAGAAGGAAGGAAGAAATGAAGGAAGGCATGAAGGAAGGGCAGAAGGAAGGAAGGCAGGAAGGATGGTAGGTTGGCAGTAATGAAGGTAGAACGAAGAGAGGAAGGAAGGCAGGAAGGAAAGAATGAAGGAACAAAAGAGAGTAAGTAGGAAAGACGAAAGGAGGAAGGAAGGAAGGAATGAATCAAGGAATGAAAGACAGAAGGGAGGAAGGACAGAAGGAAGGAATGAAGGAATGAAGAAATAAAGGAATGAATGACGCAAGGAAGGAAAGAAGGGAGGGACCACAGTTCCCTTAGCACTTTCTCCCTGCCTGAAGGGACATACCTATCAAGGACATGCAATATCTGTTCCTTAACACAGCTGCACACTTCCATTTTGCTACTCCATTCTATGCATCCTCATTCTTGCCTAATCGCATTATAATTGCCCTTGCCCCATCAGTAACTCTTGACCTGTGGCAAGTACCTAGCCTTTTCCATTGCTAAACTAAATGGAACAGAATTATGATCACTCTTTCCAAAGTGCTCACCTCCAACTAAATCAAACACCTGGCCTAGTTCATAGTCAAAAACCAGATCCAGTGTGCCCTCGTGTCTGCCCTTCGACATTCTGCATCTGGACCCCCTCCTGTACATATTGGACAAAAACTGATCCATACAATATACTAGGGTCATAGCATTTCCAGTCCATGTTAGGGAAATTAAAGGCCCCCATAATGACAACCATGTTCCTTTCACTCCCACCCAGAATACTTTTGCTAATCCTCTCTTCCACCTCCCTGGAACTCTGCAGAGGCCTTAAAAAAACTCCAAGCAGTGTGACCTCTACACTCGTTTCTAACCTCAGCCCCACAGTAGACGTGTCCTCTTCAAAAGTTCTCTCAGCTACTGTTATACTATCCTTGACTAGCAAGGTCATGTCTCCCCCTCTTTTACCACCTTGCCTGTTCTTAATTAAAGATCTAAACCCTGCAACTTTCAACAGCCATTCCTCACCTTGCTCTTCGAAATGGCCACAACATCGAAGTCCCAGGTACCTATCCATGCTGCAAGCTCACTAGGGTGCATTTAAGATACTTTTGGCATTGACGTAGACACACTTCAAACCACTTTGTAGTCTGCCAGCACATTCCTGCAACCTTGAAATCCTGCCCCTGTCCTTACTACTCTCATATTCCCGTGCACTGCAACTACACCTCCGGTTCCCATCACCCTGCTCAGTGAGCAAATTTCCCACTTAGGATATTTGTACCCCTCTGGTTCAAGTGAAGACCATCCTGTTTGTACAAGTCCCACTTCCCCAGAATGAGCCCCAGTTATCCAAGAACCTGAAACCCTCCCTCCTGCCGCCATCCTTGCAGCCACGTCTTCAGCTTAATTCTCTCTCTATTCCTTGCTTCGCTATCACATGACATGGTAACAAACCAGAGATGATAACTCTGTTCTTGATCTCACCTTCCACCTTAGCTCCCTGAAATCCTGCGTTACAGCACTATTCCTCTTTCTATCTGTGTCGTTGGTACCTACATGCACAACATCTTGAAGCTGGTCACCCTCTCCCTTCAGGACCGCAAAGATATGATCTAAGACATTATGGACCGTGGCATCTGGGAGGCGAACTAACAATCGCGGTTTCATTCATTCCCAACAAATCTTCTCTCTGAGCCTCTAACTATCGAGTCCTCAATGACTAACGCTCTCCTTCTTTCCTTTCTGTGCAACAGGGACAGACTCTGTGCCAGAGACCTGGGCTCTACTGCATCACCCTCAACAGTATCATAAATGGTATACATGTTTTCAGGGGAATGACCACAGGGAATCCCTCCACTGACTGTTTTTCCCCCTCCTAACAGTCACCCAACTTCCTTAGTGCCTCAGAGTAAGTACTTCTCTGCAACTCTTATCTATCACAGCCTCTGCCTCCCGGATAATCAGAAGTTCATCCAGCTCTCGCTTCAGTTCCCTAACACTTCGAGGAGCAAGAGTTATATGCACTACCTGCAGATGTTCTTGGATGGGGCACTAATGACGTCCCTCATAGCCAGGGAACGAAACGTTTGCAGCAAAAACTTCCAGCTCGGCGAACAGAACCACAACAACGTCCCTCATATCAAACATCATGCAGGAGGAACATTCCTCTCCCTGCACTATTACCCCTGCTAATCCGCTTACTGACTTATATAGCTGAGTGGAAATAAAAACAAGAGATCCTCCTTTGCCAGAAATCTCTACTCTCTGACTTCAAATGTAAAAGTTTCAAATTGCTCACCGGCTCAAAGTCCTTTTGGATATTGGTTACGATCAATTGCTTACTAAGTCTTTTTGCTAAGATTTCGATTTTTAAAAATCCCTTCGTCGGAGTGATCTGATGGTATTTGGCCTCCAATTTTCTATATTTTTGAGACTCTGCATCATTTGTTTTGGGAATTAATGTGGTTCTACTGGCTTTTAAACAATCAAGTATAAACCTAGCCTTTATTTTTAAAAAAGCCTTGGAAGTTTATCTTATCATCTCTTTGAATTACTTCTAGGTCTTTAAAATTCATACCTCTGACATCTGTCCTTTGTCTATCACCACTCAATTTTAACTTAATCTAACCATTGCCTCCTCGATAAAGGGCTCTCACTGTCCACCTATCTCACCTACCGAATATCTTATATGTCTCAATTAAGTCGCCTCTCAATCTTCTTTTCCCCAACTGTTCTCTCACTATTCTAAATTCCTGGCAAAACTATTGAAAAATTAAAACAAAACCTCACCTTACCAAACCAGCGCACAGGGTTAGAGGAGGAGGAGGACGGGAGAAAGGCACTACCCGAATATAAAGTATCACTTACCCAGCGGTCCTGTATCTGCTCCTGCTCAATGTGCGCTTCGCCTATACACAAGGTAACTTTTTATATTTTAAAGTTACATTCCCGTCAGGCCTCTAGTCCTCGCTGTTGCTCCTTTCAATGCAGCTGAAAATTTGAAGAACACTGAACTCCTGAGGTAAGGTTTTATGTTTTAAAGTTTCCTTCATATCGGGCCTCTGGTCATCTCTATCGCTCCTCTCACTCCAATTGCTGCCAAAAAATGAAGAACACTAAAATATAAAAACTTACCTTGAAAGCTTTAGAAAGTGCTCAGAGGATGTTACTAGGATGTTGCTTGGTATGGAGGGAAGTCTTACGCAGAAAGGCTGAGCGATATGATGCTGTTTTCATTAGTGTCACAAAGCTGGTCTTTTTTTCCTGAAAGCTGTTCTTTTCCTCCGGGATACCTTGTCCTTGGCTTTTGTTCATAGGGTTCATACAAAGCTCCTGGTTCTTTTTAGACTGGTTTGGTACAGAGATTAAAGGGTGTTGAGAGTCCTTTTTGTATAATGTAAACAGACGAAACTTCAGGGCAAAGTGGTCATGTTTGAGAAGTGATTTATATAATGAAAGGGGAGTGGTCAGCGCTTTAGCTGTCAGTATGCATCAATGGCATTTACTGATGACACCACTTTGCGATGACGTTCATATAACAATATTTAAGAGAATTTGAAATTTTTTCAGAAATTTTGCAATAATGCAAGGTTGAATGTTAACATAACATGACTCTATAACTTAACATGATTCTATTATGATGCAAATCTATTTTGAGCATGCATCTAGTTATTTAATCACTTTGTTCTTTACTGTTAGAAGTGTATCGTATTTTATGTGTTGGTTGTTTTACCTGTCTTGTTTTATTTATTTAATTTTATCATGGTGTTGTTATAATATTGTAAAGTTGAAGACATTAGTTTGTATCATTTTGTAAAAAACCAATGAACTTTAGGGCAACATTTTCAAACAGTGTGTGGCATTTGTGCACAATGTTCTGCCAGAGGAAGTGTTAGAGAGTAGTACAATTACAACATTAAATAGACGTCTATATGGCTACATGAATAGGAAGGGCTGAGAAGGTTATGGACCCAATGTGGGCAATTGGGACTGGATTAATTCAGGATATCTGTCGACGTAGTTTGACGAGTTGGAACAAGGAGCGTCATCCGTGTTTTACAACTCTGACTCTGTTTCCAAAACCAGGACATATGAGCTATACCTTTTAAGAATGAGTGGAGAAATATTTCCTCATCTCAAAGTGTAATGAATCTATGTATTTCTTTACCACAAGTCAGTGAAGGTTAAGTCACAAGGATTTTGGTTTTGGATTTTAAATGTATTAAGGAGTACAGATGAAGACTAGAATACGGCTTTGAGTTAGAAGATCAGCCATGATAAGACTGAACAGCAGATCAAGCTTAAATAACCTCAGCCTGCTCCTGGTGTCCATGTTTCATGAATGAAAGGGGCACGGGGAACCACTCCAGAGGAAATGAATTGATGATTTCTTGTCACATGGATTTATAGGTGAGGAAATGAATCAGGCTGCAAATTGCACTTCGTTGGGGGGCGGCGGTGATGGTGGTTGGTGAAATTAAAAGAATTAATAAACTCACATTGTATTTAGGCACAGGGATTGAGACAATGAGTACCAACGTGGGAGAGAGAAGATGATGATCAGCGATGAGACAGGTGCAGGGATTGAGAGAGTTCAAACTCGTTGAGGGAGAAAAAGAGGGACATTAAGCCCAGCGAACTAAATGGGACGGAGGAACATTGCACTGAATGAGGGAAGGTGATCGAGCTCTCATGGGGTGTACAAATACCTGCAGGGAAGCTCCAGCGTGGAGTGACTGCAGGTCCATGGCTAAAGAAGGACTGTAATTTGGAACTTCCAACTTTTCATTCATTGTCAATATTAGCGAGTGAATAAGAAATAATGTTGAACTTTTAACTAACATTTTTCTTTATTTTTCTGTTCTTTACTGGAGATTTTCTATCCTAGCTGCCTTGCACTGAAGATGCCACCGTGAATTCCAAATTGGGGCAGCATAGGGGCTCAGTGGTTAGCACCGGTGCCCCACAGTACCAGGGACCCCGGTTTGATTCCACCTCGGGCAACTGTCTGTGTGGAGTTTACACAATCTCCCCGTGTCTGTGCAGGATTTCTCAAGGCACTTTGGTTTCCTCCCACAATCTAAACATGTGCAAATGAGGTAACTTGGCAATGCTAAATTGCCCATAGTGATCACGGATGTGTAGATTAAGTGCATTAGTCAGGGGTAAATGAATGGCTCTGGTGGCATTACTCTTCAGAGGGTTGGTGTGGACTTGTTGGGCCGAAGAGCCTGTTTCCACACTATAGGGAATGTAACTATTATTGTAAACTTTTCACTACACTCCGACACATCCGTATTTCTGTACATATGACAATTTCTTCTTTTCTTCATTTCATCCTTCACTGAAAGGAGGAAGGCAGGAAGGAACGAATGAAGGATGGAATGAAGATATAAAAGAATGAATAAATGAACGAATGAAGGCAGGAAGGAATGAAGAATGAAAGAAGAAAGGAAGGAATGAAAGAAAGAAGTGAGGAATGAAGAAATGAAGGAAGGAAGGAGGAAATGATGGAAGGAATGAAGGAAGGAAGGATGAAACGAAAGAACGAAAGTAGGAAGAAAGGGGGGAAGGAAAATGCTGCAATGAAGGAACGAACGAAGACAGAAAGTAAGAAAGGATGTAATAAG
Source organism: Hemiscyllium ocellatum (assembly GCF_020745735.1). Lineage (NCBI taxonomy): Eukaryota > Metazoa > Chordata > Chondrichthyes > Orectolobiformes > Hemiscylliidae > Hemiscyllium > Hemiscyllium ocellatum. The sequence continues at coordinate 10,015,237 of NC_083432.1, read as the reverse complement.
GATGAGAGAAAGGAATGAATGAATAAAAGACAGAAAGAATAAATTAAGGAGTGAATGAAGGAAGTGCGGAAGCTAAGAAGTAAGGACAGTAAATGCAATGAAGGAAGGATGGGAAAATGAAGTAAAGAAGGAAAGACTGAAATGATGAGGGAAGTTCTGAAGGAAGGAAGGATGAAATGAAGGAATGAATGAATGAACGAAAGAAAACAAGGAAAGAAGGAAGCTGGGATGAAGGAAGGTCGAATGAAGGAATTGAGGATTGAAAGAATGCCGTACTGAAGGAATAAACTAGGACAGAAAGTAAAGAAGGATGTAAGGAAGGTAGAAGGATGGAATGACGGAAAGAAGGAAGAAATCAAGGTAGAATGAAGAAAGGAAGCAATACAGTCATTAGGGAAGGATCGATGAAATGCAGGAGGGAATGAAGGATGGGAGGGAGGAAGGAATGAAGGACGGAATGAATGAAGGAAGGAAGAATCAAATGAAGGAAGGGGTGATTGAAGGATGGAAGGAAGCCAGGAAGGAAATAATGAAGACAGAATGAAATGAGGTATGAAGGAAGGAATGAGGGAAGGAAGGCAGTAACAAAGGAAGTAACGAAGATAGTGTGTAAGTTAGGACGTAAGTAATGAAGAAACTAAAGATCGAAGAAGGAAGGAAGGAAGAGCACGAGGGAGGATGGAGGGATGTGAGGAAAAGAGGAAGGAATGATGGAATGAAGGAGAAATGAAGGAAGGAGGGACACATGGAAGGAATGAAGGAAGAAAAGACAGAATGAAAGAATGAAGGAATAACCAAAGGAAGAAATTGAGGATTTAATGAAAGATGGTACGAATGAAGTATGGAGTGAAGAATGGAGCTTATGATGTAAGGAATGAAAGAATGAGTGAAGATGGATGGAACGAAGGAAGAAACGATGGGAAGAACTGAATGAAGGAATTAAGAAACTAATGAAGGAGGGGGTATGAGGGATGGGTGGAAAAAATGAAGGAAAGAAGAAAGGAGGGACGTTAGGAAGGACGGATAGACAGTAGGAATGAAGGAATATTATTATCATCAAATAATTCAATGAAACACACTTAACAAATTCATGCAAGGGATCCTTTTGCGATCAATTTTTGAAACAAACTGATCGTGTTTATTAAATGAGTGGAGCTTATCTCATTAATTCAATTTGTCGAGTTTAGCACATTCATTCCATGAAACAAACGGCACTTATTAATTTATTGAATCAAACTTCAATCGTACATTCAATGAAACAAACGTTATTCATTGATTCAATGAAGCACACGTAACGTAGTCATGCAAAGGATCCTTTTGCATTCATTCAATTAACTCAATTTCTCGATTTTAACTCATTCATTCCATGAAACGAACGGCATTCATTCATTCACTGAATCAAACTTCAATCGTACATTCAATGAATCAAAAGTTATTCATGATTCACTGAAACATTCTTAACACATTCATTTAATGAATCCAACAGCATTTCAATGTATCAAACTGTACTCAGTTATTCTATGAAACACACTGCACGACATAATGCAGTAAGTAGAGCTTCTTTCCTTCATTCGTTACCACAACCTTAACTCGTTCATTCAAACATTAAAGTTGCATTCGGTCTGTCATTGAATCGAACTGCAAGCATGCTTTCTTTCAATGAAAAGTGCTTGCACGTGTTAATTCAATCAGTCGAGATTATCTAATTAATTCAATGACTCGAGCTGAAAGCATTTATTCAATGAAACAATCTGCATTCATTCTCATTGAATCTAACGTCAATCATACATTCAGTGAAACAAAAACATACATTCATTTCATGAAACCAATTGCGTTCACTCATTCATTCAGAGAATCAAGCTGCACTCGGTCATTCAATGATACAAACTGCACCAGCTAATTCAATGAGTAGAGCTTATCTCATGAATTCAATGTCTCGAGCTTAACGCATTTTTTCAATGAAACAGACTGTATTCATGGAATTAAAACTCACTCGTACCTTCAATGAATCAAGCGTAATGCATCGTTTCAGTGAAATAAACTTTACACAGTCTGAAAAGGAATCCTTTTGCATTCTTTCAATGGGACAATCATTCTAGGCGCATTCATTTCATCACACCTAACTGCATTCGTTTATTCATTCATTATGTCAAACTTAAAACATACATTCAATGAATCAAACGTAATGTATTGGTTCGATGAAACCTTGCTAACACTTTGATTTCATGAAGCCAAATACATTAATTCTTGCATTCATGGAATCAAACTGCACTGTTCAGACAAGGACACAAACTGCACGTGCTTATTCAATGAGTCAAGCTTATCTCATTCTTTCACTACTACTAGTATGACGCATTCATTCAATGCAACAAACTGAATCAAACTGCAATCGTACATTCAAATGAAGCATTCTTGACTCATACGTTTAATGGATCCAACTGCATTCATTCATTCAATGTCTAAAGCTGAACTCATGCATCCAAAGAATCAAACTGTATACATTAATTCGTTGAATCAAATTTCAAACATGCATTCAATATAATCAAGCATTATTTATTGATTTGATTCAACAAACTTAACTTGAACATTGACTGAATCAAACTACACTAACTTATTTACTGAAACAAACTGCATTGATTCATTAATTCTGAGAATCAAACTGCACTCATTCCATTCATGAAACACGTACGTGTTATTGGAAAGTGCAGAAATTATCTCATTCATGCAATATCGCGAACTTAACGCATTCATTCAATGAAACAAACTGCATTCTTTCATTCATGGAATCAGTCATCAATCGTACATTCAACGAATCAAACGTTATTCATTGATTCATGAAACAAACATAACGCATTCAGTGAATGAATCCTACAGAACTCAATCATTCTACGAATCAAACTGAACAAGTTATTTCAATTAAGAGAGCTAATTTCATGATGTAAATGTCTCGAGATGAACGCATTCATGCAATGAAACAAACTTCATTCATTGAATCTAACTTCAATCGTACATTGAATGTATCAGTCCTTATTCATTGATTCAATTAAACAAACATGACACATGCATTTCATGGAACCAATTCGGTTCATTCATTCAGAGAATCAAACTGCACTCGGTCATTCAATGAAACAAACTGCAGCAATTAATTCAAGGAGTAGAGATTGTCTCATGAATTCGTTGTCTCGAGCTTAACGTATTCATTCAATGAAACAAATTGCATTCATTCATGGAATCAAACTTAATCGTACATTCAGTGAATCAAGCGTAATTCATTGATTCAATGAAACAAACTTTACACAGTCTTGTAAAGGAATCCTTTTTCACTCTTTCAATGAGACAAACATTCTATACACGTTCATTTCACGACAACCGACTGCATATAGTCAATCATTGTATCAAACTTTAATCATACATTCAACGAATCAAACGTTATATATTGATTTGATAAAACGTTGTTTACACGTTCATTTCATGAAACCAAACTTCTTTAGTGAAACAAACGCTTGATTCATTGAATGATTGATTGAAGTTTGATTCATTGAATGCATCATTCATTGAATGCATTGATTCTCTGAATGAATCAATGAACGCAGTTGTCTTCATTTTATGAATGTGTTATTTGTTTCATTGAATCAATGAATTTCGTTTGACTTTCGTATGTACAATTGAAGTTTGATTCAATGATTGAATGCAATTTGTTCCTTTGAATGAATGCGTTAAGCAAAAGACATTGAATTAATGAGATGAGCTTTATTCATTTAAAGAACACGTTCAGTTTGTTTCATCGAATGAATGCAAAAGCATTCCTGAAATAGGTTTCATTCAATCAATGAATAAGGCTTGATTTATTTAATGCACAGTTGACGTTTGCTTCCACAATGCAATTAATGAAGTTTGTTTCATGGAATGAATACGTTCAGATCGAGACATTGAAAAATTGAGAAAAGCTCTTTTCATTGAATCAAAACGTGCAGTTTGTTTCGTTGAATGAACCAGTGCAGTTTGATTCTCTGAATGAACGAATTAATGAATGAAGTTGGTTTTATCAATTGAATGTATTAAGAGTGTTTTATTGAAGTTGTTTGAAGTTTGATTCAATGAATGAATGATTGCGGATTGTTACATTGAATGAATGCATTAAGCTCGAGAAATTGAATAAATGAGATAAGTTCTACTCATTGAATTAACACATTCAGTTAGATTCATTAAACGAAAGTGTGTTTGTTTCAGTGAATCAATGAATAACGTTTGATACATTGAATGTACGATGGACGTTTGATTCCATGAATGAATGCTGGAGACATTGAATGAATGAGATAAATTCTACTCATTGCAATAACACATACAGTTGGTTTCAAGAAATGAATGAGTGCAGTTTCATTCATTGAATCAAAATTCAATCGTGCATTCAATAAATTAAGCGTTGTTCATCTATTCATTGAATTAAAATCAATACACTATTTTAATAAACCCTACTACATTCAGCCATTCTATGAATCAAACTCCAAACATTCATTCAACGAAACAAACTCTACACATTCATGTAATGAATTCAACTGCATTCATTCATTCTTTCAATGAAACAAACTGTACGTGTTAATTCAATAAGTAGAGCTTGTCTCCTTAATTCAGTGTTTCGTTTTTAACGCATTCATTCAATGAAAACAAAACTGCATTCTTTCATTCATCGGATCAAACCTCAGTCGTACATTCAACGAACGAAACGTTACTCATTGACTCAATGAAACAACCGAAACACATTCAGTTAATGAAGCCAACTACATTCATTCTTTTGTGAATCAAACTGCACTGATTCATTCAATAAACACGTTGCACGTGTTATTTCAATGCTTATTCGTTCATCATCGAGCTTAATGGGTTCATTCTTTGAAATAAACTGCATTCATTCATTCGTTGAATTAAACTTCAATCGTGTATTCAATGATTCAAACGTTGTTCGTTGATTCAACGAAACAAACGAAACAATTGCACTTAATGAAACCTATTGTATTCATTCAGGGGATCAAACAGCACTCATTCTTTCAATGAAACAAACTGCTTGTGTTATTTCACTGAGTAGAGCATATGTCATTCATTCAATGTCTCGAGCTTAACGCGTTGATTCAATGAAACAAACTGCATTCATTGATTGATTGAATCAAACTTTAATCCTTCATTCAAAGAAGCAACCGTTATTCATTGATTAAATGAGACAAACGTAACCCTTTCATTCGATGAACCCAATCGCATTTATACATTCATACTGTCAATGTGTAGAACTTCTCTCCTTAATTTAACGTGAGAAACCTAATTCATTCATTCAAAGAATCAAACTGCGTTCATTCATTCATGCGCGCGTTATTAGAGATTCTCTAATCTCTGCAGAGTAGAGATTCTCTCAGTCATTCAATGTCTCTATCCTAACTCATTCATTCAAAGCGTCAAACTGCTTTCAGCGATTTTTTGAATGAAACTTCAATCAATCATTCAATGAAACAAACGTAACTCATTCATTAAATTAATCAAATTGCATTCAATTGTTTACTGAAACAAATTGCATCCAAACATTCATACAGTGAATCAAACTGTACGCATTCATTCAATGAAAGAGACTTGCGCGTTTTTATTCAATGAGTGGAGCTCAATCTGTAATCATTTCTTTAGTGAGTCAAACTGCATTCATTCATTCAATTCAACAAACTTCACTGTTCGATCAGTAAAACAAACTGCATTCAATTATTCGGTGAATCAAACTGCACACATTCAGCGAATCAAACTACACGCTTTCAATCAATGCTCAAGCTACATTCATTCATTCTGTAAATCTGCTTCACGTCAGTGAATCAAACACTATTCGTTCACTCAGTGAAGCATTCATTCAGTGTACGAAACTACATTAATTCATTCAGTGGAATCAAACGGCAAACATTCTTTCAATGCAACAGACTTCATTTATTCATTCAGTGAACCAAACATTCATTCATGCAGTGAATCGAAACTCACGCATTCAATCAATTCAGTCATTCATTCAGCCAATCAAACTTCACGCATTTCTTCCATGAATCAACCTACAATTATTCATTCGGCATTCATTTGTTCATTGGAACACATTTCATTTATGCAACAGTGAATCGAACTATATTCATTCAGCCAATGAAACAATGTTCACTCATTCATTCAGTGAATCAAACTACATTCATTGATTCAGCGACAAGATCTGCACACATTCATTCAATGAATCAAACTACACTCATTCATTCAGGGAATCAAACTGTACCCGTTCACTCAAGGAAACAATCTTTACTCATTCACTCATTGAACGCAACAATATTCATTCATTTAATGAATCAATCATCACGCATTCATTTCAATAATCAAAGCCATTCACTCTGTGAATCAAACTGCATTCATTCGTTCAGTGAAATAAATTTCACTCATTCATTCAGTGAACCAAGCTACAGTGAATTAAACTGCAAGCATTCATTCAAAGCAACAAACTTCACTCATGCATTCAGTGAAGTTAGTTGCATTGAGTGAAACTGCACACATTCATTCAATTAATTATTTCATTCAGAGAATGAAATTGTATTCCGTCAATCAATGAAACAGTATTTACTCATTCATTCTGTGAACGAAACTACATTCATTCAGTCAATGAATCAAACTACATTCATTCATTAACCCATTCACTCATTCAATTAATATCCCTGGACGCTCATACTGAAACAATCTTCACGCATTCATTGAATGAATCAAACTACACTCGTTCCTTCAGTGAATCAAACTGCATTCATTCGTTCAGTGAACGACATTCATTCAGAGAATCAAAGTATTCGTCCACTCTGAGAAAAATCCTTTGCATTCATTTATTCAGTGAATCAAGCATCATGCATTCATTCAATTGAGCAAACTACACTCATTCATTCAGAGAATAAAACTGTATTCTTTCATTTAGTGAAACAATCTTCACTCATTCATTTAGCGAATCAAACAGCAAGCATTCTTTCAATGCAACAATCTTTACGCACTCATTCAGTGAACCAAACGACATTCATTCATGCAGTGAATCAATCTGCAAGCATTCATTCAATGCAATAGAGTTCAGTCATTCATTCTGCCAACCAAACGATATGCATTCATTCACCGCAACAAAACTTCATTCATTCATTCAACGAACCAAACGCCCCATGAATCAAATTACACTCGTTCATTTAGTGAATCAAACTGCATTCGTTCGTTCAGTGAAACCAACTTCATTCAGTCATTCAGTGATCCCAACTACATTCATTCAACAAAACAATTTGCACTAATTCCTTCAATGAATCAAATCACACTTACTCATTGCGGGAATCAAACAGCATTCGTTCACTCAGGGAAGCAATCTTAACTTATTTACTCAGTGTACGAATGCACATTCATTCATTCAGTGAACCAAACGACATTTATTAGAGCAATGAATCACACGGTAAGCATTCAATCATTTATTCACTGAATCAAACTGCACATATTGATTCAATGTGGCAAACGGCACTCATTCATTCACTGAATCAAACAGCATACATTTGTTCGGTAAGATAAGTTCCACTTATTCATTCAGAGAACCAAACTGCCAAGAATTCAGTCAATTCAACAAACTGCACTTATTCATTCAGTGAACCAAACTACGTTCATTCGCTCAGTGCATCTAAATGATGAATTCAGTGAATGAAACGGCAAGTATTCGATCAATGTAACAAACTAAATACATTCATTCAACAAAATAAATTGTAAGCATTCATCCAATGAATCAAACCACACTTATTCATTCAAGGAATCAAACTACTTTCGTTCACTCAGGGAAGCAATCTTTTCTCATTCACACAGTGTACGAATCCACCTTCATTCATTCAGTGAACCAAACAACACTTATTCGAGCAGTGAATCAAATGGCAAGCATTCAATCAATGCCATAAACGTCAGTCATTCATTTAGCCAATCGAACTTCACGCTTTCAATTATTCATTCACTGAATCAAACTGCACACATTGATTCATTGAGACAAACTGCACTCATTCATTCAACGAACCAAACTACGTTCATTCGCTCAGTGAATCTAAGTGATTTATTCAGTGAATCAAACGGCACTCGTTCCATCAATGTAACAAACGACATACATTCATTCAGGAAAACAAATCGCACGCATTCATTCAATTACACACATATTCATTCAGGGAATCAAACTATTCGTCCACTCAGAGAAACAACCTTTTCATTCATTCAATTAAGCAAACTGCACTCATTCATTCAGAGGAAAAAGTCCGTATTCTTTCAATCAGTGACACAATCTTCACTCATTCATTCAGTGAATTAAACAGCAAGCATTCTTTCAATGCAACAATCTTTACTCACTCATTCAGTGAACCAAACGACGTTCATTCATGCAGTGAATCAATCTGCAAGCATTCTTTCAATGCAATAGAGTTCAGTCATTCATTCTGCCAATCATACGTCACATATGTCTTCCATGTATCAAATTACACTCATATATTCAATGAATCGAGCTGCATTCATTCCTCAGTGAAACAAACGTCATTCATTCATTCAGTGATTCCAAGCTCATTCATTCATTCAGGAAAACAAATTGCACGCATTCCTTCAATGAATCAAATCACACATTCATTAAGGGAATCAAACTGCATTCGTTCACTCAGAGAAGCAATCTCCATTCATTCACACAGTGTACGAATCCACATTAATTCATCCAGTGAACCAAACGACATTTATTCGAGCAGTGAATCAAACGCAAGCATTCAATCAGTGACATAAACTTCAGTCATATATTTAGCCAATCGAACTTCGCGCATTAATCATTCATTCACTGAATCAAACAACACACATTGATTCAATGAGACAAACTGCACTCATTCATTCAGTGAATCAAACTGCATGCATTCGTTCACTGAAATAAGTTTCACTTATTCATTCAGTGAAACAAACTGCAAGAATTCATTTAATCCAACAAACTGCACTCATTCATTCAGTGAACCAAACTGCGTTCATTCGCTCAGTGAATCTAACTGATTTATTCATTGAATCAAACGGCAAGCATTCCATCAATGTAACAAACGACACACATTCATTCAGCAAAACAACTTGCACGCAATCGTTCAATGAATGAAACCAAACTCATTCATTCAGGGCATCAAACTATTCGTCCACTCAGAGAAACAATCTTTATATTCATTCATTCAATGAATCAAGCATCACGCATTCATTCAATAAAGTAAACTACTCTCATTCATTCAGAGAATAAAACTGTATTCTTTTCATTCAGTGAAACAATCTTCACTCATTCAATGAATCAAACAGCAAGCATTCTTTCAATGCAACACTCTTTACTCATTCATTCAGTGATCCAGAAGACATTCAATCATGCAGTGATTCAATCTGCGAGCATTCATTCAATGCAATAGAGTTCACTCATTCATTCAGCCAATCTATTCATTCAGTGAATACAACCGCACTCATTCAGTGAACCAAACTTCGTTCATTCGCGCTGTGAATCTAACTGATTTATTCAGTAAAACAATGTGACAAACTACATACATTCATTCAGCAAAAGAAATTGCACGCATTCTTTCAATGAATGAAAACACACTCATTCATTCAGGGAAGCAAAGTATTCGTCAACTCTCAGAAAAATCTTTTGCATTCATTAGTGAACCAAACTACGTTCATTCGCTCAGTGCATCTAAACGATTAATTCAGTGAATGAAACGGCAAGCATTCCATCAATGTAACAAACATTCATTCAACAAAATAAATTGCAAGCATTCATCCAATGAATCAAACCACACTTATTCATACAGGGAATCAAACTGCATTTCTTCACTCAGGGAAGCAATCTTTTCTCATTCACACAGTGTACGAATCCACCTTCACTCATTCAGAGAACTAAACGACATTTATTCGAGCAGTGAATCAAATGGCAAGCATTCAATCAATGCCATAAACTTCATTCATACATAGACACAATCGAACTTCACGCATTCAATTATTTATTCACTGAATCAAACAACACACATTGATTCACTGAGACAAACTGCACTCGTTCATTCAATGAACCAAGGTACGTTCATTCGCTCAGTGAATCTAAGTGATTTATTCAGTGAATCAAACGGCACTCGTTCCATCAATGTAAGAAACGACCTACATTCATTCAGGAAAACAAATCGCACGCATTCACTCAATAACACACTCATTCATTCAGGGAATCAAACTATTCGTCCACTCAGAGAAACAACCTTTACATTCATTCAATCATAGAATCAATCATCACGCATTCATTCACTTAAGCAAACTGCACTCATTCATTCAGAGAAAAAAAATCTGTATTCTTTCAAACAATCTTCACTCATTCATTCAGTGAATTAAACAGCAAGCATTCTTTCAACGCAACAATCTTTAATCAATCATTCAGTGAACCAAACGACATTCATTCATGCAGTGAATCAATCTGCAAGCATTCATTCAATGCAATAGAGTTCAGTCATTCATTCTGCAAATCAAACGATCTGCATTCACTCAACGCAATAAACTTCATTCATTCATTCAATGAACCAAACGCCCCAGAAATCAAATTGCACTCATTCATTTAGTGAATCAAACTGCATTCGTTCACTCAGGGAAGCAATCTTTACTTATTTACTCAGGGTACGAATCCACATTCATTCATTCAGTGAACCAAACGACATTTTATCGAGCAGTGAGTCGAACGGCAAGCATTCATTAACTGAATCCAACTGCATACCATTGATTCAATGAGGCAAACGGCACTCATTCATCCAATGAATCAAACTGCATACATTTGTTCAGTGAGATATGTTTCACCTATTCATTCAGAGAACCAAACTGCCTTGAATTCATTCAATTCAACAAACTGCACTTATTCATTCAGTGAACCAAACTACGTTCATTCGCTCAGTGCATCTAAATGATGAATTCAGTAAAGAAACGGAAAGCATTCGATCAATGTAACAAACTAAATACGTTCATTCAACCAAATAATTTGCAAGCATTCATCCAATGAATCAAACCACACCTTTTCATTCACGGAATCAAACTGCAACGTTCACTCAGGGAAACAATCTTTACTTATTTACTCAGTGTACGAATCCACATTCATTCATTCAGTGAACCAAACGACATTTATTCGAGCAGTGAGTCAAACGGCAGGTATTCAATCATTCATTAACTGAATCAAACTGCACAATTCAATGTGTCAAACGGCATTCATTCATTCAAGTGAATCAAACTAAGTTCATTCACTCAGTGAATCTAAATGATTAATTCAGTGAATCAAACGGCAAGCATTCGATCAATTTAACAAACTAAATACATTAATTCAGCAAAATAAATTGCAAGCATTCAATCAATGAACCAAACCACACTTTTTCATTGCCGGAATCAAACTGCATTCGTTCCCTCAGGGAAGCAATCTTTACTCATTCACACAGTGTACGAATCCACATTCATTCATTCAGTGAATCAAAAGACATTTAATCGAGCAGTGAATCAAATGGCAATCAATGCCATAAACTTCAGTCATTCATTTACCTAATCAAACTTCACGCATTCAATCATTCATTCACGGAATCAAACTGCAAACATTGATTCATTGAGACAAACTACACTCATTCATTCAGTAAATCAAACTGCATGCATTCGTTCAGTGAGATAATTTCACGTTTTCATTCAGTGAAACAAACTGTAAGAATTCATTCAATCCAACAAACTGCACTCATGGATTCTGTGAACCAAACTACGTTCATTCGCTCAGTGAATCTAACTGATTTATTCAGTGAATTAAACGGCACGCATTCCATCAATGCAATATACTACATAGATGCATTCAGCAACACAAATTGCACGCATTCATTCAATGAATGAAACCACACTCATTCATTCAGGACACCAAACTGTTCGTCCACTCAGTGAAACATTCATTCATTCAATGAATCAAGCATCACGCATTCATTCAATTAAACAAACTACACTTATTCATTCAGTGAAACGATCTTTAATCATTCATTGAGTGAATCAAACAGGAAGCATTCTTTCAATGCAACAGTCTTTACTCACTCATTCAGTGAACCAAATAACATGCAATAGAGTTCATTCATTCATTCATTCAGCCAATCAAACGTTGTGCATTCATTCAATGCAATAAACTTAATTCAGTCATTCATTCATTCAATGAATCAAACTTCACGTCTTTCTTCCATGAATCAAATTACACTCATTCATTCAGCGAATCGAACCGCATTCATTCATTCAGTGATCCCAAATACATTCATTCAGCAAAACAAATTGCACGCATTCCTTCAATGAATCAAACCACACTTATTCATTGCGGGAATCAAACTGCTTTCGTTCATTCAGGGAAGCAATCTTTACTCATTCACTCAGTGTTCAAATCCACGTTCATTCATTCAGTGAACCAAACGACATGTATTCGAGCAGTGAATGAAACGGCAGTGAAACAAACTGTAAGAATTCATTCAATCCAATTCAATTGAAGAAATGTTAACATTAAGAAAACAAGGGGATTTCATTTTATAAACACGCGCAAGATATAATAATACTAGTATATGCATATTATTTATAATTATAAGAGAGAATGGAAACCAGGTGAGGTCGATATTCCGGGAGCCAAAAAAATTTAGAAGGGAAGATTGATCCGTGCGTGAGACTGGAAATTGTAGATTGGGAGTTGAAATGACAAACACAGATTGAGAATTTAAATAAAGCTGCTTTGCAAACTTTGCAGAGAGTCAAATTATAATTTAGGTATTATAGAGTCTTGCCAGAATTTATTTTATAAGTTGGATTTAGTCAGGCGTTTTATTACGGAGGCATTACATTTACCAACATGCAAATCAGGTGGAATATTTTATGAACAAAACACTGGTGGAGGGTTAGGGATTCCAAAATTAGTGGTTCAAATATCAGGAGCGACTGTGAGAAGATATGAGGCCTATAATCATTCATTGGATAGGATAATGCATGCCTTCTTCCAATGTAATAACGAAGATGTTTCAGATAAGGTAGGAACAAGGCCAAATATATAATATATTTCAAGTCTGGGATCTCACAAGCAGTGGTCTAGACTTGAGGGAGGTGATGGATCCAAAAGAGAAAAAAAATGCAATATAAATTATGTTCGGACTAACTATGGAAGCTGGAGAGAAAAAGAAATGAGTAAGGAGGCTTTTCTTTCCTGTTGAGGTCTGGAGTTGCATTTCTTTAAAAATGATAAATTATTGAATATGTGGATTAAAAACGCATTATATATTAAAACATTAAAACTTGTTAATATTATGTTATCGTGAACCAACTTATATCCCATAAGAGCTACATTGATCCATGGTAGACAACAGGCAAAACAAGAATTGTTATGGAAGCGAATCTTTGGAGACCTTACCCCATATCTCTAGGCAGAACCCATTTTTTTAAACAGGCAAGAATAGAAAGATGAAAGGATTGTTGAGACACTTTAAAAATCTGTTGGAAAATATGTTCGGAAAATATATTTAGAAACTCAATTGTGGGAACAGAGCAGAAAGTTATGAATACCGAATCATTTATTTCAAAAAACACAAGAACAAGCGCTTGAAAATGGGTGTAGATTAGTTTAGGACATCTAGTCGGCATGGACAAGTTGGACTGATATGTTTGTTTCTGTGTTGAATGTCTCTCTGACATTTTGACCCTATAACTAATAGTAGCTGTACCACTTTACGTTTCGAAAATGAACACAATTCTTTGGAGAAAGCTTGGGATGAAAATTCAAGAAGAAATAAATACCTTCAGCACCAGATTAAAGAATTAACTAAGCGGGAACGATTTTTTTCATGTCTCTGTTTTGGGAGCAAAGGGAAAATAGACTGACATAAATAAAAAATAGATTAGAACATCTTAGAAATACAAACATTTTAAGTATTTCCTGGGAAATGACTGGCTTGAAAATGTCATTGACCCTACTTCGAATGTTTACAGATTTTTAAGAATTTTAAATATTCTGATGATGTTCCCTAGCCAGGGAACGAAACGTTTGCAGCAAAAACTTCCAGCTCGGCTAGCAGAACCACAACAACGGATACCCGAGCTACAAATCTTCAATCAGATTTTAAATATTCTTCCTATTTGGTAAATAGTTTTAGATGAGATTTCGATTTGATTTTGGTTTTATATTTTAGATTCTATGGTTGAATTTTAATTAAGTTTTAGTCATATTTTAATAAATTAAGCATGGTATTTTAGATGACTGTGAGGGTGGAGGATGGATGGGTGTAATAGTAACATTCGCTGAACACATCAAATGATGCTCATTGTGCAACTAAATTTAAAAGCCTTAGAACTCCAGCATTGCTATTTGGGGTATTTCGTTTCTTCCTGGTGGTGGAATCAAATAAAGGCTTATACACTTGTTATTCACTGTGTCTTACACCTGACCACATACAACATGGAGCTCTGTTAGGTGGTAGTGTGGGGGAGTGGAAAACAGTGAGAACAAAAACAGTTGTGTCAGAGATTCTGCTCTGTCTGAGTGCTGGCCCAGAGGAAGTTGGACCCAGTGTCATAGAGTCATAGAAACAGATCCATCAGTCCAACCTATTCATGCCGACCAGATATCCCAACGCAATATAGTACCACTTGCCAGATAACGAAAAATAGAACTCCAGCCCTGGCCTCTACTTGGTGGACACTTTGAAGAAGGGAATACCTTCACAATTATACTGCTTGTGGCATTCAACCTTTAGTAGAGTCATTGTGCTTCAATGTGTTGCTGATTTGAACCTTTAACGACCTTCTATGAGCTCGGGTGTCCACCATGTCTGTTTTTCAGCAGCAGCAGCAGCCACTCAAAGGGCGGGAGCTTACACCAGAGGCCTGTCGGGACCGGTGAGTCACGGATTTGAAACTTTTACATTTGAATTCAGAGAGTAGATTGGCAAAGGAGGGATCTCTTATTTTTATTTCCACTCAGCTATATAAGTGAGTCAGCGGACTAGCAGGGATGGTAGTGCAGGGAGAGGAATGTTCCTCCTGCATGATGTTTGATATGAGGTGTGCCATTAGTGCCCCATCTAAGAACATCTGCAGGTAGCGCATCCAACTCTTGCTCCTCCAAGTGTTGGGGAACTGGAGAGGGAGCTGGATGAACTTCTGATTATCCGGAAGGCAGAGGCTGTGATAGATAAGAGTTGCAGAGAAGTACTTACTCTGAGGCACGAAGAAAGCTGGGTGACTGTTAGGAGGAGGAAAATCAGTCAGTGGAGGGATTCCCTGTGGTCGTTCCCCTGAAAAACATGTATACCATTTTTGATACTGTTGAGGGTGATGACTCACCAGAGGTATGCAGTAGAGCCCAGTTCTCTTGCACAGAGCCTGTCCCTGTTGCACAGAAGGGAAAGAAGGAGTGTTTTAGTCATTGGGACTCGACAGTTAGAGGCTCAGAGAGAACATTTATTGGGAATGAACGAGAACCGCGATTAGTATGTTGCCTCCCAGGTGCCATAGTCCGTGATGTTTTGGATCATATCCTTGGGGTCCTGAAGGGAGAGGGAGACCAGACTCAAGATGTTGTCCATGTAGGTACCAACGACACAAGTAGAAAGGTTTGTAAGGCAGGATTTCAGGGAGCTGAGGTGGAAGCTGAGAGCTCAAACAAACAGAGTTGCAATATGTAGTTTGTTACCACGCCATGTGATAGCGAGGCAAGGAATAGGGAGAGATATCAGTTGAACACGTGGCTGCAAGGATGGTGGCAGGAGGGAGGGTTTTAGGTTCTTGGATAACTGGAGCTCATTCTGGGGAAGGTGGGACTTGTACAAACAGGATGGTCTTCACTTGAACCAGAGGGGTACAAATATCCTAGGTGGGAAATTTGCAGGCTGAGCAGGGTGATGGGAACCGTAGGTGTAGTTGCAGTGCACAGGAATATGAGAGTAGGAAAGACAGGGACAAGATTTCAAGGTCTCAGGCAGACTATGAAGTGGTTTGATGTGTGGTTACGTCAATGCCAGAAGTATCTGAAATGCACCCCAGTGAGCTTGCAGCATGGATAGGTACCTGGGACTTCGATTTTGTGGCCATTTAGAAGATGTGGGTAGAGCAGTGTGAAGAATGGCTGCTGACAGTTGCACGGTTGAAATCTTTAATTAAGAACAGGCAAGGTGGTAAAAGAGCGGGAGGCATAGCCTTCCTAGTCAAGCATAGGATAACAGAGGCTGAGAGAACTTTTGAACAGGACACGTCTACTGAGGTAGTGTGGGGCTGAGGTTAGAAACGGGAGTGTAGAGATAACACTGCTTGGAGGCCTCTGCAGAGTTCCACGGAGGTGGAAGAGAGGATTAGCAAAAGTATTCTGGGTGGGAGTGAATGGAACATGGTAGTCTTTATGGGGGCCATTAATTTCCCTAACATGGACTGGAAATGCTTTGGCACTAGCACATCGTATTGATCAGTTTTTGTCCAATATGTACAGGAGGGGGTCCAGATGCAGTGTGTAGAAAGGCAGACAAGAAGCCACACTGGATCTGGTTCTTGACAATGATTTAGTTGGAGGTGAGCACTTTGAAGAGAGTGATCATAA
This sequence comes from Hemiscyllium ocellatum, assembly GCF_020745735.1. NCBI lineage: Eukaryota > Metazoa > Chordata > Chondrichthyes > Orectolobiformes > Hemiscylliidae > Hemiscyllium > Hemiscyllium ocellatum. The sequence continues at coordinate 9,998,601 of NC_083432.1, read as the reverse complement.
TTCAGTTCCATTTAGTTCAGCGATGGGAAAGGATAGGTACTTGCCACAGGTAAAGAGTTATCGATAAGGCAAGGGCAATTATAATGCGATTAGCAAGAATGAGGATGCATAGAATGGGGTAGTAAAATGCAGGGGGTGCAGACAATGGAAGTGTGCAGCTGTGTTATGGAACAGATATTGCATGTCCTTGATAGGTTTGTCCCTTCAGGGAACTGTGGTCCCTCCCTTCTTTCCTTCCTTCCTTGCATGATTCTTTCCTTTATTTCTTCCTTCCTTCATTCCTTCGTTCCGTCCTTCCTTTGTTGTTGTATTTCATTCATTCATTCATTCCTCTCGTCCATCCCCTCTTCCTTCCTCATTTCCTCACATCCTTCATTTCCCCCGTTGTCCCTCCCGCCCTTGCTTCTTTCCGTCCACCATTCCTTCCTTCCTTCATTCCTTCCATCGTTCGTTAGTTCTCTCTCTCGTTCCTTCCTCAGGTATCTCTAGTAGCCATACACTCAGACAACCAGCAACATGAATTTGACTGGGAAAACACCACTATCATAGGACAAGCCAGACAGAGAACTGCCAGAGAATTCCTAGAAGCATGGCATTCATCCCCAAACTCCATCAACAGACATATTGACCTGGACACCATATACAAACCACTAGAGCTGAAACTGACACCCGGAAACGGCAAGAACATCCATCAACAGACACATCGACCTGGACCCCACATACAAATCACTGTAGCTGAAACTGATACCCGGAAGCGGCAAGAACAAACCAATATAAATACCGGAAGAAACATCAAAGCAGCGCTTCACACGAGGCTCCAACAGCACTGATGATGTTCCCTGGCCAGGGAACGAAACGTTTGCAGCAAAAACTTCCAGCTCGGCGAGCAGAACCACAACAGATGGAAGGATGCATAAAGGAATTTAGGTAGATTAGAATCCCTACTGTATGGAAATAACTCCTTCAGTCCAACCAGTCCACACCAACCCTCCATAGAGTAATCCACCCAAACCCATTTCCCTCAGACATTATGGGAAATTTAGCATGGCCAATTCCTTGGACTGTGGGAGGAAGCTGAAACAAACCCACGCATAAACAGGGAGAACGTGCAAACTCCACTCAGACAGCTGCCCGAGGCTGGAATCGAATCAGGGAATATGGTGCTATGAGCCACTGTACCACATCAAAGCGAGGAAGAACTGAAGGCATTAAGGAAGTACTGAAGGAAGTAAGGAAGTACTGAAGGAAGAATGGAATGAAGGATGGAATGATGAAAGAATGAAGTAGTAAAGGAAGGACTTAATGAAGGAAGGAAGTACTGAAGGAAGGAAGAAAGGAAGTACCAAAGTAAGTAGTGAAAGAGGGAAGACTGGCAGTAGGAAGGGCAGAAGCAAGGAAGGATGGAAGGAAGGAATGAAGAACTGAAGGAAGAATGTACTGAAGGAAGGACTGAAGGAACGAAGGAAGGAAGTACTGAAGGAACTACTGAAGGAACGAAGTACTGAAGGAAGGAAGGAATTAGTGTAGAAAGGAATTAGTAAAAGATGGAAGAACAGAGCAAAGCTGCATGACGTACTGAAGGAAGAAACACATGAATGAACTTTTGAAGTAAGGAATTATTGAGGGATGTTAAGTACTGAAGGAAGGAAGAAAAGTAGGAAGGAAGTGTTGAAGGAAGGAAGGGAGGATTGAAGAACTGTAGGAAGCAAGTATTGAAGGAAAGAAAGAAGTACTGAAGGAAGGAAGGAAGTGTGGAAGGAGGTAAGGAAAGAAGTACGGAAATAAGTAAGTACGAATGGAAGGATGGAAGGATGTATAAAAGAATTTAGGTAGATTAGAATCCCTACTGTATGGAAATAGATCCTTCAGCCCAACCAGTCCACACCGACCCTCCAAAGAGTAATCCACCCAGACCCATTTCCCTCTGAGTAATGCACCCCACATTATGGAAAATTTAGCATGGCCAATTCCTTGGACTGTGGGAATAAGCTGAAACAACCCCACGCATACACAGGGAGAATGTGCAAACTCCACACATACAGTTGCGCGAGGCTGGAATCGAACCAGGGACTATGGTGCTGTGAGCCACCGTGCCACTCCGAAGGAAAGGAGAATTGAAGCAATTAAGGAAGTACTGAAGGAAGTAATGGAGGAAGAATGGAATAAAGGATGAAATGAACGAAAGAACGAAGTAGCCAAAGAAAGACTTAGTGAAGGAAAAAAGTACTGAAGGAAGGAAGAAAGGAAGTACCAATGTAAATCGTGAAGGAGGGAAGAACGGCAGTAAGGAAGGGCGGAAGGAAGAATGGGAGGAAGGAATGAAGAACTGAAGGAAGAATGTACTGAATGAAGGACTGAAGAAGTGATAGATTAAAGACAGATAGCAGAGGCCGGTTCTTTACACAGAGAGTGGTAAGGGTGTGGAATGTCCTATCCACTAATAATGTAGTCAACTGAGCCATATTACGGAGATTTAAACAATCCTTAGATAAGCTGGTGGATAATTTTGGAATAGTGTAGGGGGACGAACTGAGAATAGTTCACAGGGTGGCACAACATTGAGGGCCTGTTCTGCACTGTATTGTTGTCTATTCTATGTTCTTAAACCCTGCTGGATCTGTGGGTGAGGAGACTCATGTACACCACCCGCTTGCCACTCTAGGAGACAGATATTTTTGTCTCCTGGGATGCTTTGGGTTTCCTCCAGGAATAACACTGCAAAATTCCCATCCTGGAGAATCGAGAAGGTCTAAAATCTGCATTGTGACATTCCTGCTGCTGTTTATGTTGAAGTTGACTGTGGTAGTCTTCACATCAGCAACACTGTGCTAAAGTCACCAGGACATTTTCGAATACTGAGTTCCATTCTGGTCTCCCCATTATATGAAGGAAGTTGTGAACATAAAAGGGTCCAGAAAAAATTTACAATGATTTTGCTGGGCGATGTATAGTGTGAAGCTGAATAGGTTGGTGCTGTTTTCCCTGGCGTGTTGGACATTGAGGTTATATAGAGGTTCATAAAATCATGAGAGGTGCGTATAGAGTAAATCGACAAGTTTTTTCGTCCGGGTAGGGCAATCCAAAACTAGAGGGCATAGTTTTAAAGTGAAATGGGAAAATTTAAAAGTGAACTTCTTCTTTGAACTACATCTACACAGACTTTTTGGCCATGTTGTCCAGGGCTTTTACTTAGCTGTGGCAATGGTTCTGGCTGGTTTGGGGACAACCAGGAGGAGGAATCCTGTATAAATACAGGTTCAATCATGACTTGTTGCAAATCTATTTTTGAGCATGCATCTAGTTATTTAATCACTTTGTTGTTTACGCTAGTAATGTATGATATCCTATTTTATGTTTTGGTTGTTTGTAAAATAGATTAGTAATTGGAGTTTTACTTTTCTTGTTTTTATTTTATTTAAATATATATTGGCGGTGTTATCATATTGTAAAGTTTATTTAGTTTGTATTATTTTTGTAAAAAGAAATGACCTTAAGGACAACTTTTTCAAACAGTTTGTGGCATGTGTGCAGAATGTGCTGCCAGAGAACGTGTTGCAGAGTGGTACAATTACAACATTAGACATCTGGACGGCAACATGAATAGGAAGGGTTGAGAAGGTTTTGGACCCAATGTGGGCAAATGGAACTGGATTAATTCAGGATATCTGTCGACGTAGTTTGTGGATTTGGAGCAAGGAGTGTCTTCCGTGTTTTACAACTCTGATTCTGTTTCCAAAATCAGGACATAAGAGCTACACCTTTTAAGGATGAGTGGTGAAATATTTCCTCATCTCAAAGTGTCATGAACCTATGGATTCTTTTACCACAAGGCAGTTTTGGATTTTAAATGTATTAAGGAGTACAGGATGAAGACGAGTTAGAAGATCAGCCATGATCAGACTGAACAGCAGATCAAGCTAAAATAATCTTGATCTAAGCTTGATTCAATGAATGAATGACTGAATGCAGTTTGTTTCATGGAAGGAATGCGCTAAGCTCGAGAAATTAAATTAATGAGATACGCTCTACTCATTAAATAAACATGTTCTGTTTGTTTCAAATAATGAACGCCAAAGAATACCTTGCATGGATATGTTAATTTTACTTCATTGAATCAATGAATAACGCTTGATTCTTTGAATGTACGTATGACATATTAAATCATCAAGTTTGTTTCATTGACTGAATTATTCGAGGCATTGTATGAAGGAGATAAGCTCTACTCTTTGTACGTACAGTTTGTTTCATTGAAAGAATGAATGAATTTGTGAATGAAGGAAAGATGAAATGAAGGAAGAAGGGATGAAGGATGGAAGGAAGGAATAAAAGAACAATTGAAGGAATGAATGAAGGAAAGATGGAAGAAACGAAGGAAGGAGGCAGGGACGGAATGAAGGAAGGAAGTCACGAAGAAAGGGAGGAATGAAGGAAATAGGGAAGGAAGGAATGAAGGACAAACATAACGAAGGAAAGAGGGAAGGAATGAAAGAAGTAAGGATGGAATGAAGGAAGGCAGGATGGAATGAAGGAAATAAGGAATTAAAGAATGATGGAATAATGGAATGAACAATGCAATTATGGGAGGAATCAAGGAAAGATGGATTGAAGGAAGGAAGGACTGAATGAAGGAATGAAGGATAAAGGACGGAGAAAGGGATGAAGGAAGGAATGATCAGTAGAAGGATGGAGGAAGGAATGAAGGAAATAAGGAGGTTGGAATGAAGGCAGAAAGAAGAAATGAGGAAATTAAGGAAAGTCGAAATGAAGGAAGGAATGATGGCATGAAGAATGGAAAGAATGGAGTAAAAAAGAAAGGAATGAACGAAGAACATTTGGAAGAACAGATAAAAGGAATGACCAAATGAAAGGTAAGAAGGAAAGAATGAAGAAAAAGGAAGGAAAGAAGGATGCCATGCAGGAATGAAGGAGGGAATGGAGGAATGAAGAAAGGGATGGAGGAAAGTATGCAGGAAGGAACAAAGGAATGAAGAAAGTTAGAAAGGAGTGAAGGACGGAAGGAATTAATGCAAGAACGATTGAAGGAATGAATGAAGGAAGGATGGAAGAAATGAAGGAAGAAATAGGGATGGAATGAAGGAAAGAATGTATGAAGGAAGGAAGGATGGCAAGAAGGAAGGATGGACGGAATGAAGGAATAGATGAAAGAATAAAGGACAGAGGAGGGAATGAAGGAAGGAATGGTCAGCAGCAGGATGGAAGGAATGAAAGAATAAATGAAGGAATTAATGAAGGAAGGAATCGATGAAAAATGGAAGGAAGATTTGATTCATTGAGTGAATGAATGGGGGTTGATTCATTCAGTGAATGAGTGGGGTTTTATTCATTGAATGAATGATTGCAGTGTGTTTTAATGAACCAATGAAACAATGAATGCTGCTCGGTTCATTGAGTAAAGGATCACTTTGAGTAAAGGATTCATTGAATCAATGAATGCAGTTTGATTCAGTGAAAGAGTAAGTGCGGCTCAATTCATTGAATGAATGAATGACATTTGATTCAAAGTTTGGGAGAAGATTTGTAGCTCGGTTGCTCATTGTTGACGTTGTGTTTGCTGAGCTGTGAATTTGTGTTGCAGAAGTTTCGTCCCCTGTCCAGGTGACATCCTCAGTGCTTGGGAGCCTCCTGTGAAGCGTTTCTGTGATGTTTCCTCCAGCATTTATAGTGATTTGTACCTTCCGCCTCCGTTGTCAGTTCCAGCTGTCCATTGCAGTGGTCGGTATATTGGGTCCAGGTCGAAATGCTTATTGATTGAATCTGTGGATGAGTGCCATGCCTCTAGGAATTCCTTGGCTGTTCTCTGCTTGGCTTGTACTATAGTAGTAGTGTTGCCCCAGTCGAACTCATGTTGCTTTTCATTTTGATTCATTGAATGAATAAATGAATGCATACATTGAATGAATGAATGAACTTAGACTAATTGATTGATTCAAGGCATTTTGATTCAGTGAATGACTGAATGCAAATAAATGGTTGAGGCGTGAATTATTGAATGCATGGATAAAGTTGGATTCATTCCATTGTTTGATTACTTTGAATAAATTTGTTATAAATAAGTTTGAATCATTGAATAAAAGTTTACATTTGAGCTGTTGAATCAATGAATAAGTGAAGACATTCTATGGCTAGATACTGTTTGTGTAATTGAATGAATAAACTCAATATTTGATTCATCCAATGAATAGTTGCAGTTTGGTTAATTGAATTCAGTTTGAGCAATTCGATGACTGAATATTATCTGAGTGAATGAATTCATTTGGATGCATTGCATAGACGAATGGAGTTTGATCTATGAAATGTAGAAAAGAAGTTGATTCATTGACTAAAGTTTGTTTCATTGAATCAATAATTGAAGTTTCACTTAGTTAGTAAATTAATTCAATTTGATTGAATGAGAATTGAATCCATTTAATATAGTTTGATTCATTGAATTAATGATTGCAGTGTGTTTCATTGAATCAATTGATATGGTTTGTTTGATTCATTGAGTAAATGACTGTAATTTATTTTATTGACAGAATTTTAGTCATTGAATGAACGAACGAAGTTTGATTCATTGTATGTATGTTTGAGGTTTGAGTAACTTCAACTGTGGATAAAGTTTGATTCCTTCATGGAAAGGATGTAGTCTGATTAATTAAACAAAGGAATGAAGTTTGATCCATTCAAAGAATACTTGTATTGAATGAAATGAATGAATTGATTCATTGAATGAATGAGTGAAGTTTGATTTAGAGAGTGAATGTATTCAGTTCGATTCATTGCATGAATGAGTGAAGTTTGATTCATTGAATGCAGCTTGATTCATCGACTGAATAAAGTTTGATGCATTGAATGATTGAAGATTGACTGAATGAATGAACTTTGATTCTTTTACTGGATCAATGCACTTTCATTTTGTGAATATCTGAATGAAGTTTGATTCATTGAATACGTGATTGAGATTTGAATTATTGAATTATGGATAAAGTTTAATGCATTCACTTAACAAATGCAGATCGATTAATTGACTGAAAATGGATTCATTCAATGAATGAAGGGAATTAGATTCATTGACTGCAGTTCCAACCATTAAATGAATAAACTGATGACAATTGATGCAATGAGTGTATGAATTTTGTTTGATTCATGGCAAGAATGAATGAAGTTTTGTTCATTGTATGTAGTTTGATTCATTGGATGACTGAAAGCAGTTTGATTCATTTGATGAATATAGTTCAATTCATTGAATGAATGATTGCAATGTGTTCCATTTCATAGAACATTGAACAAAACAGTGCAGAACAGGACTTCCAGCCATTGATGTTGCACCGACCTATAAACTATTCTCAGTTCGCCCCACTACACGATCCCAAACTCATCCACTTGCTTATCTGAGGATTGTTTAAATCTCCTTAATGTGGCTGAGTGAACTACATTAGCAAGCAGGGCATTCCACCCCTTTACCACTCTCTGCAGAAAGAACCTGCTTCTGACATCTGTCTTAAATCGTATAAGATGAAGTCATCACCCTAAGAAAAAGACGTTCACTGTCTAACCTATCTAACCCTCTAATCATCTTTCATGTCTCTAACAAATCCCATCTTAGCCTTTTCCTGTCCAAAGAGAACAGACCCCAGTCTCTCAGCCTTTCCTCATAATACCTTCCCTCCAGACCAGGCAACATACTCTGCACCTTTTTCAATGCTTCCACATCCTTCCTGAAATATGGGGATGAGAAATGTACACAATATTCCAAGTGTAGCTGCACCAACATTTTGTATAGATGCAACTTGATATTGCGGCTCTGGACTTCATTTCCTCTACGAATGAAACATGGTATGCCTTCTTAACAACGCTATCCATTTGATGACAACTTTCAGGGATCTATGTATATGGACTCGAAGATCCCTCTGCTCATCCACACTACCAAAAATCTTTCCATTGACCCAGGACTCTGCTTTCCTGTTATTCTTCCCAAACTGGATCACGTAAAAATGAGGCGCATTGAAGTCCATTTGCCAACTCTCAACCCAAATCTGCAGTTTATTCCAGTCCCCTGCAACCTGTAACATTCTTCCACACTGTGCACTACTCCACCGACTTTAGTGTCATCTGCAAATTTACTAATCCATTCACCTTTGTCTGCGTCTAAGTCATGGATACAAATGACAACAGCAGGATTCAAGGTGGGAGTTTCATGGCCTTAAGTGTAGTGGAACAGAGAGATATTGGAGTTCATCCGCATGGTTCTCTGAAATTGCAGTCATATGTGGAAAGGGCAGTGAAAAATTCTGACCTTAATGAGTCAGGGCATTGATTGTAAAAGTTGGCAAGCTACGTTGCAGTTGTTACTGTAGAAACAATGAATCTCATCCAGCTACAAGCTCCCTTCCAAGACACTCATCATCCCAACTTGGAAATAAATTGCTCTTCCTTCGCTGAGACTGGGTCAATGTCCTGGATTTAACTCCCTAATGGCATTGTGGGTCAACCAACAGTAGGTCGTCTGCAGCAATTCAAGGAGGCAGTTTACCACAACATGATCAAGGGAAACATATAAAAGAACAAAGAACAGACTCCAAGCCAGAGCTGATCCAAATATACTGACTAAATCTGTCAGTCAATTCCTAGGCATCTGTATCCCTCTGCTCCCAAAATGCTCATGCATGTGTCTAGACGCATCTTAAGTGAATCTACCGTGCCTGCCTCTACCACCTCTGCTGGAAATGTGTTCCAAACGCCCACCAACCTCTGTGAAGCACTTGCTGCGTGCATTCCCCTTAAACATTTCACCTCTCGTTATTGAATCCTTCTTCCTGGGAAAAAGCTTGTCTCTATCCACCCTGTCTATACCCTTCATGATTTTGTAAACCTCAATCAGGTCCCCCTCAATCTTCTTTTTTTCTAATGAAAATAAACCTAACGTACTCAACCTTTCTTCATAGCTAGCACCTTCCATACTAGGCAACCTCCTCGTTAGCCTTTTCTGCATCCTCTCCATCGTTTTGGTAATGTGATGCCCAGAACTGTACACAGTATTCTAAATGCTGCCAAACCAATGTCTTGTACACTTTTAACATGACCTGCCAGCTCTTACACTCAATACCCCCGTCCAATGAAGGCAAGCATAAACTATACCTTCTTGACCGCTCTATCTACTTGTTCAGCAACCTTCAGGGTTCAACGGATCTGCACTCCCAGATCTCTCTGCCTATCAACTTTTCCCCAGGCTCTTCCATTCATTGTATAATTCGCTCTAGAATTAGATATGCCTTAATGCATCACCTCACGTTTGTCTGGATAGAAAGCCATCTCCCACTTTTCTGCCCATCTTTCCTGTCTATGTATATCTTCCTGTATTCTCTGACAGTCCCGTATGTTTTCTGTCACTTCTGCAGCCAACTACACACATATCCCACAAATGAATGAATAAATTTGAAATTAATATGCAGGACATTAATTAGGCTGCACTTATTGTGTTGTGATTTTGTCACCTTGCTCTCGGAAGAAAATTATTAAAGGGAAAGGGGGCACAGAAAATTTACAGGGATGCTACCAGGATTCAAAGGATATACTTTACATGGACAGATTTGGTAATTTAGGTCTTCTTTCTGTATAGCGCAGGAGATTTATAGGGATCTGATGGAAATGTATAAGATCACAAAAAGTCAAGAATAGAGTCAATTCATTCAGTGTTTTTCCCACTGTTGGGAAATTAAGGATCAGAATTAATGGTAAGAAGAGAAAGAATAAATGGGAACTTGAGGGGCAACGTTTTATATATATAAGGTGGCACACATATCAAAGGGGCTTGCAGTGAAAGTGTTTGAGGGTGGTATATCAATAACATTTAAAAGGAATTTAGCCAAATACATGGGTAGGAAATATTTAGAAGCATACATGCGTGGAAATGGGATTAGCAGGGATGGAGATTGTATTCATCATGGAACAGTTTGGGCTTTATGACTCGAGCTGTTCTCTCATTAAGATCTCATAGAGCTGCAATGACTTGTCTATGTTTTGAATGTTTCCCTTTGCAAAACATATGCCAACATTCCAGCTTTCCACCTCTTCAAATGGGAAACAGCTAGATTGGACAGAATGACCTCCTGCTATATCCGTGTAAAACGCACATGGGGACGGAATTGCCTCCCCTCTTCATGAGCAGCAGGAATCCTGAAGAAGGGCTCATGCCCGAAACGTCGATTCTCCTGCTCTTTGGATGCTGCCTCTCGTGCTGCGGTTTTCCAGCAACACATTTTCTGTTCTGTGAAACTTGCCCACCAGTCAATTTATGCAGTTGGCCAGTTATTTTATCCGGTCTCCTCTTACATATAAGGGGGAACATAAACAGTGCAGTGATCTGGCACTACAACTATGCATAAGGAAGAAAGTTTTAAAAGATTTTGGATTGGACCATAAGTCTTTCAGCAACCCTCATCCATTCCATCCAGACTGAGTAAATGTTTTCTTAATTATGATATAAGTGATGTAAGGAAGGGGTTAACTGAACCTGTTTGCTCAGTGACTCTGTGAATTCTAATTACCCCAGAGAACTGTTTCCATCTTTTAATGACAAATGGTCTCTGTTAAATGCATTATCATATAGTGTGAACAGGCGCATCACCGGCAGCATGAACAAGGATCAGCAGCTCAAAAGAGAGGGAGATGAGAGATTAGAATTTGAGAATATGAGACTGGAATGTTCTAAAAATTGTTCAGAATCTTTGAGCATTGATTTAGATGTTCCAGCAGTGGACAGGACTTTTCCCTGGATTGGTTGGTATCTTTCTACAAGTTTTGATCAAAGTCCTTTATCATGGCTGATTGTAAATGTACTTTTACCTTATTCAATATTTTTATTATCCGATCCTGACTGCTGTTGGTGTCCCTGGTAAGTCTGATTGCCCAGTTATTATGTATGACTGTATTACTGTTCATTTCATTTATTCCGCACTCCTTCCTGCAGTTAGTGTTCCTGTAGGTAGTATTCTTGCTGAGACTCTGAATGCAGATATCCACCCTACAAACCAGTACTAACTGCATCAGTGAACTTGTTATTTTACTCTCTCCCTCTTTGCTCCTGTCAGTGTTCCTCGTGCGTCTCAGTTTCAGATGCGTATCACCTGCCCTTGTCATTTAAATATTGGTAGCATGAAGGCCATGTCTTCTGCTCTGGTTTCAAAGTCCATTTCCATCCTCTGACTCCATCCCATCCCTGGCCAATATCGGAAGCAGAAACAGATCAATCACATATGTGGCAATCCCTTTTGCCATGAGCTGATTCCTAAAAGCATAAATAAAACAATCCACAGAACCGACAACAACACAGCACTGTACATGCCCTTCAAACCTCAATGTTGTGTTGACCTTTCATCCTACTCGAAGATCAAACTAACTTGCACTCCCACCAACCTATCTTCCATGTGCCGTCCAAGAGTTGCTTGAATGTCCCTGCTGCATCTGACTCTAGCAATGCATTATACTCACCCACCGCTCTGAATAAACAATCTAGTTCTGACATTTTCTCTCAATGTTCCTCCAATCACCTTAAAGGTATTCCCTCTTGTGTCAGCCATTTCTGCCTTGGGAAATTGTCTCTGTCTATCCCCATTTATGCCCCTCATTATCGTGAACACCGCAAACCTCCTTTGCTCAAAGGAGAAAAGAAGCTCCGTCAACCTTACTTCATTAGACATGCCCACCTGTCCAGTCGACATTCTGATAAATTTTCTCTGCACCTCCTCTAAAGATTCCACATCTTTCCTGTTTTTGTGGTTCTGATCGCCGAACTGGGAGTTTGTGTTGCAAACGTTTCGTCCCCTGTCTACATAACATCCTTAGTACTTGGGAGCCTCCTGTGAAGCGCTTCTGTGATGTTTGCTCTGGCATTTAGACTATAAATGCAGGAGGAAACATCACGGAAGCACTTCACAGGAGACTCACAAGCATTGAGGATGTCACCTAGACAGGGGACGAAACGTTTGCAACACAAACTCCCAGCTCGGCGAACAGAACTACATCAACGACCACCCGAGCTACAAATTTCTCCCCAACTTTGAACATCTTTCCTATAATGAGGTGAACAGAATTAAATACAACATTCCAACTGTGGTCCTCCAATGGCTTTATACAGCTTCAGCAGAACACTGTGGCATTTAAATACACTCCCCCTGCTAATGAAACCCAACACAACATATGCCTTAATAACTGTATCAGCTTGGATGGCAACTTTGTGAGAACGATGGACATGGACTACAAGATCCTTGTTCTTCCACACTGCCAAGAACACTGCCTTTAACCCTATATTCTGCATTCAAATTTGATGTTCCACAATAAATCACTTCACAGATTGAACTTCATCTGCCACTTATCAGCCCTGTCAATGTCCTAGTGCAAACGACAACAACCCTCCACATTATACCACCACTCCATTGCCCTTTGTGTCATTGGCACACTTACTAATCCATCCTTCTACTTCCTCATCCAAGTCATTTCTAAAAACAAATCACAGACAGCAGAGGTCCCAAAACCAATCACTGTGCAACACCACCGGTCACCCATCTCCAGGATGTTTATTTGCCATAAATAAACATTGGTTGTCAATGGCAAATAAACATCCTGGAGATTGGTGACCGGTGGTGTTGCACAGTGATTGGTTTTTGGATCTCTGCTGTTTGTGATTTTTTAAAAACTGACTTGGATGAGGAACTAGAAGTATGGATTAGTAAGTTTGCCAATGACACAAAGGGCAATGGAGTGGTGGGATAATGTGGAAGGTTGTTGTCGTTTGCACTGGGACATTGACAGGGCTGATAAGTGGCAGATGAAATCATCGTGTTAACATTGTTTCATTGAATCAATACATAACGTTTGATTCATTGAATATACAATTTCGGTTTGATATAATGAATGAACACAGTTGGTTGTCATGTAATGAACGTGTTTAGAATGTTTGTTTCATTGAAAGAGTAAGAGTGCAAAAGGATTCCTTTACAGACTGTGTAAAGTTTGTTTCATTGAATCAATGAATAACGCTTGATTCACTGAATGTACGATTGAAGTTTGATATTATCAATGAATGAATGCAGGTGGTTGTCCTGAAATGAACGTGTTTAGAATGCTTGTCTCATTGAAAGAGTGCAAAAGGATTCCTTCATAGACCGTGTAAAGTTTGTTTCATTGAATCAATGAATCATGATTGTTTCATTGACTGTACGATTAAGTTTGATTCCATGAATGAATGAATGCAGTTTGTTTCATTGAATGAATACGTTTAGCATGCGATATTGTATGCATGAAATAATTTCAACTCATTGCAATAACATGCACGGATTGTTTCATGACCGGAATGAGTGCAGTTTGATTCTCAGATTTAATGAATCAATGCAGTTTCTTTCTGTAAATAAGTTAATGTAGTTTGATTCACTCAATGTTCGAGTTAAGTTTGTTTAATCAAATCAATAAATAATTCTTGATTACATTGACTGCATGTCTGAAGTTTGATTCAACGAATGCAGTTTGATTCATTGAATGCATGAGTACAGCTCAAGGCATTGAATGGATGAATGCAGTTGGATTTGTTAAATGAATGTGCTAAAAATGTTTCACTGAATCAATGATTAACTTTTGTTTTATTGAATGCACGATTGAAGTTTGATTCAAAGAATGAATGCAATTTGTCTAATTGAATGAATGCGTTAAGATCGAGATATTGTATGAATGAGATAATTTCTACTCATTCAATAACATGTACAGATGAGTGCAGTTTGATTCTGAGTTAGAATGAGGGGGTTCAGCTTGAGACAATGAATGAATGAATGCAGTTGGATTCATTAAACAAATGTACCGAGAATGTTTCATTGAATGTACGATTGAAGTTTGATTTAGTTTGTTGCATTGAATGCATGCGTGACCCCCGTGCCATTGAATGAATGAGATGAGCTCCACTCATTGAATTAACAGGTTCAGTTTGTTTCATTGAATGAACCAGTGCAGTTTGATTCCATGAATGAAAGAATGAATGCATTTGGTTTCATGAAATGAACGTGTTTAGAATTTTTTGTCTCATTGAAAGAGTGCAAAAGGATTCCTTTACAGACTGTGTAAAATTTGATTCATTGAATCAATGAATTAAGCTTGATTCATTGAATATACAATTGAAGTTTGATTCAATGAATGATTGAATCCTTCACACCTTCTTGCAGTTCTTTCTTCTTCCTTCCTTCATTTCTGTCATCATTGCCACGATCCACTATTCCTTCCTTCATTCCTTACTTCTACAATTCTTTCCTTGCTTCCTTCATTCCATCCAAGCTTCCTTCTTTCATTCTTCCATTCCTTTCTTCATTCCTTCCTGCCTTCATTGCTTACTTCAATCATTTCTTCTAACATGCCAACCTTCTTTCATTCCTTCCTTCTCTCACTCGGTTCTTCCTTCATTCATTACTTCCAGCATTTCTTGCTTCTTTCGTTCTATACTTTATCTAAAACCTAATCCGTTCCTTCATTCATTCCTTTATTTGGTGCTTCCATCTGTCATTCTATCATTCATTCATTCCTTCCGTCAGTTCTTCCTTCATACGTTCATTCATTCCTTTATTCCATTCTCCCTGCCTTCTTACCGCCATCCTTCAATCCTTCCTTCATACCTTCCTCCCTTCCTAATTCCTTCATTCCATTCTTCCATAATCCCCTCCTTTCTCATTCCTTCCTCTATTCGTTTTTTTCCCTTCATTCCTTCCTTTAATCATTCATTATTTCATTTATTGCTTCTGTCCTTCATTCCCTCCTTCCTTCATTCCTCCCTGCATTTCTGCAGTCCTTTATTCCTTTACTTCCTTCACTTTTAACGTCCTTCCTAGTTTCCTTCCCTCCTTCTGTCATCCCTTCCTCTATTCCTTCCTTAATTTCAATATTCTTTCCTTCATTCCTTCCTTAATTTCATTCTTTTCATCATTCCTTCCTTCCATCCGTCTTTCCTTCCTTCATTCCTTCCTTCCATCATTTCATACTTGCTTTGTTCCTTCCTTAATTTCTTCCTTCAATTCTTCCTTGCTTCATTCCTTCCTTCCATCATGCCGTCCTTCATAAATGCCTTCATTCCTTTCTTAATTCCTTCATTCAGTTCTTCCCTTCGTTTCTTCCTTCGTTCCACCCTTTCTTCACACATTCTTTCATTCCTTACTTCATTTTTTCCATTCTTTATTCCTGACTTCATTCCTCCCTTCCTTCATTCGTACCATCTTTCATTCAATCCTCTATTTCTTCCCTCAGTTATTCCTTCATTCTTTACTTCTGATCTTCCTTCCTTCATTCTTTCCTTCTGGTCTTTCTTCCTTCATTCTTTCATGTGTCCCTTCGTGCTTCACTTGTCCTTCATTCCATCATTCCTTTCTCTTTTCCTTACATCCTTCCCTCCTCCCGGGTGCTCTTCCTTCCTTCCTTCTTTGATCTTTAATTTTTTCCTTACTTTCATCCTTTCTTACACACTATCTTCGTCACTTCCTTTGTCACTGCATTCCTTCCTTCCTTCCTCCCTCCTTTCATTCCGTCTTCATTATTTCCTTCCTTCCTGGCTTCCTTCGTCCTTCTTCCCTTTAATCACTCCTTCCTTCATTTGATTCTTCCTTCATTCATTCATTCCATCCTTCATTACTTCCTTTCTCCCATCCTTTATTCCCTCCTGCATTTCATTGATCCTTCCCGAATTACTGTCTTGTTTCATTCCTTCATTCTACCTTGATTTCTTACTTCCTTCCTTCATTCCAATCTTCTACCTTACTTTCCTTCCTTATTTTCTGTCCTTGTTTATTCCTTCATTCGGCATTCCTTCAATCCTCCATTTCTCCATTCGACCTTCCTTCCTTCATCACTGCTTCCTTCTTCCTGGATTTCTTTCATTCATTAATTCCTTCATTTCATCCTTCCTTCCTTCAGACCTTCCCTCATTATTTTCTTCTTTCAGTCTTTCCTTCTTTATTTCATTTTCCCATCCTTCCTTAATTCCTTTTACTGTCCTTCCTTCTTTGCATTTCCTTCATTCACTCCTTCCTCTCATTCTTACTCACATCCTTTCTAACTTTCTGTCTTCGTTCCTTCGTTCATTGCTGCATTTTCCTTTCCCGCCGTACTTCCTACTTTTGTTCTCGCTTTCCTTCTTTCATTTCCTAGTTCCTTCCTTCATTCCTTACACCAATCTGTCCTTACTTCTTTCCTTTGTTCCTTCATTTCTTCATTCCTCTTTTCTTCTTTCATTCCTTCCTTACTTTTTCCATTCTTCATTCCTTCTTTCTTGCCTTCATTGTTCACTTATTCATTCTTTTATTTCTTCATTCCATCCTTCATTCCTTCCTTCCCGCCTTCCTCCCTTCCTTCATTTCTTCATTACTTCATTCCCTTCACCCTAATTCCGTCCTTCTTTCTTGCCATCCTTTATTACATCATTCCTTATATCCATCCTCCTTTCATTCTGCCTTCCCTTTTCTTCTGTGTCTGTAGATGTATGCTGAGAATCTTATGCCTGAGTACCAAATAAATGTTTCTACAGATTATATAAACATAGAACATAGATCATTATAGTGCTGTACAGGCCCTTTAGCTCTCGACGTTGCACCGACCTGTGAAACCAGTCAGTTTTCATCCATATGTTTATCGAATCACCATTAGTACCCTTAAAGTTGGCAAGTCTACAACTGTTGCAGGCAGTGCGTCCCACACCTCTACCCGTCTGTGAGTAAAGAAACTATTTCTGACATCTGCCTGTATCTATCACCCCTCAATTTAAAGCTATTTTCCCTCATACTAGCCATCACCATCTGAGGAAAACGTCTGTCACTGTCGACTCAATCAAACTTTCTGATTATCTTATGTGTCTTAATTAAGTCACTTCTCAATTTTCTTCTCTCCAATGTTATGGACTAGGGCAGACCCCTCAAAACATTCTTAAGCAGGAAGCCCTGACCATAATTTCACAATTTGTTTTGGTAAGTGTACAGTGAAAATTACCCGAAACAAGTTAGCTAGGTCGACAACCGGGTTTACAGCAGACAAAAAATTATTCACACAATTATACAATGAAACACAAAGAGCAGAGTCTAGAATCCAGACAGAACTCAGTCTATCTAAACTAAGCTTTAGAATGTATTTCTAAACATACACAACAATCCAACGTGCAAACCCCCTAAAACATTAAAAATGGAACAAATGCTTTGAAGGTAGAAGGGCAGAAGGAGAGAGTCTGTTTCCACATAGCAGAACTTCGAACTAGTTATGACTGAATTGCTCAGCTAGAGAGCTAACAGCTCCCCTTTCATTATACAGGTCAATTCTAAAACATGACTACTTTGTTCTCATCTGTTTAGTACCCTTTAATCTCTGAACCTAACAAGTTTAATGAGAATCAAGATTTTGTTTACGATAACTCTGAAGTGCTTGAGAAAAGGGACAGAAAATGGGACCACCTTTGTGACACCTCTTCCCTTAAAATAAATGAATCATGATTATCAGAAGATTGCCTCATTTCCAAAACCCATCAAAAACTAACTGGTTACTAGTCTAAAACACACATATGTTAACTATAAACATGCAAACGAACACAACCACATGCAAATTCAGGCCATGACACACACACCACCGTCCATCCCTGTATCTCATTCGAGTCTCGATAATGCATTTGCAAACACGTTTTTGCGACCTGCCACATGCACAATTGTCAAATTGAATGGCTGCAACAACAAGCACCATCTAAGTATCCTGACATTTTTGTACTTAATTGAACATTACCGGAATTGTTAGCTACGAGATTTTGACAGAAACAAAAATTTGTTCACTAAATTATACAATGAAACACAAAAACAGAATCAAGAACCTCTACAGAACTCAGTTTATCCAAAAGAGACTTAATTATGCTGCTCTGAATATACACAACAGTCCCAATAAGCAGACCCTCTTAAGATAAACTAAAAATTGTACAAATGCTTGCAGGTTAAGTAAGAAGGGCAGAAAATGAGAGAGCCTATTTGTACACAACTGAACTCCTAACTCGTTCTTGACCGAACTGCTCAGCTAAACAGCTGACCACTCCCCTTTCATTATACAAGTCACTTCTCAAACATGACCACTTTGCCCTGAAGTTTCATCTGTTTACATTGAACAAAAAGGACTCTCAATACCTTTTAATCTCTGTACCAAACCAGTCTAAACAGAACCAAGAGCTTTTTATGAACCTTATGAACAAAAGCCAAGGACAAAGTATTCTGGAGAAAAGGAACAGCTGTTAAAAAAAATGAACCAGCTTTGTGACACTAATGAAAACAGCATCACATCTCCCAGCCTTTCCGCGTAAGACTTCCCACCATACCAAGCAACATCCTAGTAACTTCCTCTGAGCACTTTCTAAAGCTTCCAAGGTAAGTTTTTATACTTAAGTGTTCTTCATTTTTTTGGCAGCCGTTGGAGTGGGAGGAGCGATAGCGATGACCAGAGGCCAGATATGAAGGTAACTTTAAAACATAAAACCTTACCTCAGGAGTTCAGTGTTCTTCAAGTTTTCAGCGACAGTTGGATTGAGAGGAGCGACAGCGAGGACTAGAGGCCCGACGGGAATGTAACTTTAAAATATAAAAACTTACCTTGTGCATAAGCGAAGCACACATTGAGCAGGAGAAGACACAGGACCGCCGGATACGTGATGCTTTATATTTGGGTAGCGCCTCTCACCCTCCACCACCAACCCATGAAAAGGTTCTGTGCGCTGGTTTGGTAAGCTGAAGTTTTGTTTTAATTTTTCAATAGTTTTGTCAGGAATTCAGAACAGTGAGAGAACAGTTGGGGAGAATAAGATTGAGAAGCGACTTAATTGAGACATATAAGATATTCAGTAGGTGAGATAGATGGACAGTGAGAGCCTTTTATTGAGGAAAGCAATTGTTTGAATGAATTTTAAATTGAGTGGTTATAGACAAAGGACAGATGTCAGAGATATGAATCTTAAAAAAGTAATTCATAGAGACGATGAGATCAACTTCTCAGGCTTTTTAAAAATAAAGGCTAGGATTATACTTGATTATTTAAAAGCCAGTAGAACCACATTAATTCCCAAAACAGGGTCTCAAAAATAGAGAAAATTGGAGGCCAAATACCACTGGATCACTCCGACAAAGGTTTTATCTTTCGAAATCTTAGTAAGCACTTAGTAAGCAGTTGATCGTAACCAACATCCAAAAGGATTTTTAGCCGGTGTGTCAGGATGCGACGAGAATGTTATGAATCTAGATAATACTTTTAAAGGAACGACAAAGAATAGACAGGAGTTGGCGGTCGTCTTTCTAGACCTAGTTAAAGCATTCAACTCTGTTGACCATAAACTATTAGTTACATCATTACAAAGGGCACGCCTCCCAATGCAGTTTAGGAGACTAATTGCAAATTCATAAGACATATGACATCACATGTAAAGGATATAATTGGAAAAGAATCACCCATTAAAACGGCACAGGGAGTAAAACAGGGTAATTCTTTATCACCTATATTATTTAATACTACTATGAATCCTCTCATTGACACATGAGAGAACAAATGTGGGATAAAATTAAATTATGGGGATAGAGCTATCAATATGATCAATAGCATTTGCTGATGACATCACTTTGTGAAGAGGTTGATGTGACAGTAGTTTAGGGAATTTGAATTTTTTTCAGAAATTTTGCAGCAATGCAAGTTTGAATGTTAATATAAATAAAACAAGGGGATTTCATTTTATAAACAAGGGCAAGACATAATAATACTGGTTTATGGATATTATTTATAATGAGAAGAGTGAATGGAAACTAGGTGAGGTGGATATTCAATATATTATTTCCAGGGAGCCAAAAAGTATTTAGAAGGGAAGTTCAGATGCGCGCGGGTGGAACTCTCTCGGATGGCATTCCTTTCCCATCTTCAGGCCAGTTGTAGCATGTTGCACACATTGGTTTTCGCAAGGTTTGTCAAGGTTTGTAGCTCAGGTTGAGGTTTAGGGTGTAGGTTTGCTTGCTGAGCTGTAGTTTTGATATCCAGACGTTTCATTACCTGGCTAGGCAGGAAGGAAGGAAGGAAGGAATGAAGGACAGAAGGACGGAGGGAAAAAGGGATGGGTGTAAAAATTGAAGGAAAGTAGAAAGAAGGGACGTTAGGAAGAAAAGACAGAATGAAAGAATGAAGGAATAATGCAAGGAATGAAGAAATTAAGGAAGGAATGAAGGAAGGATGGAACAATAGAATGAAGGATGAAACGAATGAAGCAAGCAAGGAAGGAATGAACAAAGGAATGAAAGAAGGAAGGAAAGAATGAGTGAATGAAGGAATAAGTGAAGGAAGTAAGGAAGAAAGGATGTAAGGATGGAAGGAAGAAAAAAGAATGGGAGGAAGGCGGGTAGGGCCTCTGGGAGAGTGGGAAGAAAGGAGGAAGCGAGGAAAGAAGGAAGGAAGAAAGGAATGAATGAGTGAATGAAGGAGGAAGGAAGGATGTGAAAGGAAGGAAGAAAAAAGGATGGAAGGATGGAATGAAGCAATGAAGGAAGTACAAACCGATGGAAAAAAGTGAAGAAATTAAAGAAGTAAGGAACGAATGATGGAAGGATGGGCGGAATGACAGAAGGAAGGCTGGTGTGAAGAAATGATGGGATGAAGGATGGAAAGAAAGTAAGATGCTTGCTTCACTCATTACTTCCTTCCTTCAACTCCTTCAACAGAGAGGAGACAGGTGCAAGAGACCCCGGGAGAAGTACCTGTCAGGAACAAGTTGAAGACTGATGACACTGCCAGTTCGCAAGGAGGCCAGGTCTGTCGATCAAAAGTTGGCACAGAAGCAGAGTGGAAGAGTCAGACATCGCACAGAGCCATGGTAATAGGGGGACTCCATCGTGAGAGGAACTGACTGGGGTTTTTGTGGCAGCAGACGGGATTTAAGGATGGTGTGTTGCCTTCCTGGTGCCAAAGTGAAAGACATCGTGGACAGAGTGCAGGAAATCCTCAAGGACGAGGGTGACGAGCCAAAGATCATGTACATGTACTTTGTCTGTACATGTCGGCACAAATGATGTCGGGAAGAAGAGGAGGAGCATACTACAGCAGGACTTCGGAGAACTAGGAAGAAGTCTGAAAAGCAGGACGTCCAAGGTGATTATCTCTGGTTTGCTTCCAGTTCCTCGGGCTGGTATGGCCAGAAACAGGGAGAATTGAACCACTGGGGTTTAATTTGTGATAAGCATAAATTCTACAAGAGAGACGGTTCGCACCTTAATAGGTTAGGGACCAGCATTCTAGCAGGCAGGTTTTCTACTGCAACACCGCAACATTTAAACTAAGTACCGGGGGAGTGGGGTGCGGTGGGGGGGGGGGGGGGGGGAGCTGTGGGGCGGTGGAGGGGACAAACTGGATGTTTAAAAAGGAAATTGAGGGAAATTTAGAACAAGAGAAGTCAAGAAAGACAACTGTATCAATGAAGCAGAAAACTCGGAAAGGGACCGTGCTGTAAGGTTGAGTGAAATAAAGGTTGATGGGAAGGGCGAGAGCAGGAACAAACTAGAAATACTGTTTATGAACGCACGAAGCATTAGACATAAGATGGATGAGCTTGAGGCTCTTTTGGAAATTGGCAGATACGATATTGTGGGGATAACTGAGATGTGGATTCAAGTGGACAGGGCCTGGGAAATGAATATTCAAGGCTACACGTGCTATCGTAAGGACAGACTGACGGGCAGAGGGGGTGGGGTGGCCTTGTTGGTAAGGGAGGATATTCAGTCCCTTGCGCGGGGGGACCTAGAGTCAGGGGATGTAGAGTCAGTGTAGATAGAGCTGCGAAATACTAAGGGTAAAAAGACCCTCTTGGGATTCATCCACAGGCCCCCAAACAGTAGTCTGGATGTCGGATGTAAGTTGAATCAGGAGCTGAAATTGGCCTGTCGCAAAGATGTTACTACAGATGTTATGGGGGATTTTAACATGAAGGTAGACTGGGAGAATCAGGGCGGTATTGGACCTCAAGAAAGAAACTTTGTGGAGTGCCTCAGATATGGATTCTTGGAGCAACTGGTGCTGGAGCCGACCAGGAAGAAGGCAATTCTGGATCTAGTATTGTGTAACAAACCAGAATTGGTCAGAGACTGCGAAGTGAAGGAGACATTGGGAAGTACTGACCATAATACATTAAGCTTCACTCTGCAATTTGAGAGGGAGAGGGTGACAGTACTTCTGTTGAATAAAGGGAACTATGGAGCTTTGAGGGATGAGCTGGCCAAAGTTCAATGGTTCAACCTTAGCAGGGATGACCGTGGAGGAACAATGGCGGATATTTCTGTGTATAATGCAAAAGTTGCAGGATCAATTCATTCCTAAAAGGAAGAAAGATCCCAGAAGGAGGCATGGGCGGCTGTGGCTGACGAGGGAAGTTAAGAAATATATAAAGTTAAAAGAGAAAAAGTATAACATAGCAAAGATAAATGGGAAAACAGAGGACTGGGAAGTTTTTAAAGAACAACAGAGGATTACTAAGAAGGAAATACTCAGAGGACAAATGAGGTACGAAGGTAAACTGGCCAATAATATAAAGGAGGATAATAAAAGCTTTTTTAAGTACGTGCAAGGCAAAAAGATGGTTAGGACTAAAATTGGGCCCTTGAAGATAGAAACAGGGGAATATATTACGGGGAACAAAGAAATGGCAGAAGAATTAAATGGGTACTTCAGATCTGTCTTCACTGGGGAAGACACAAGCCATCTCCCTGAGGTAACAGTGGCTGAAGGATCTGAACTTAAGGGAATCTATATTTGCCAGGATTTGGTGTTGGAGAGACTGTTAGGTCTGAAGTTTGATAAGTCTCCGGGTCCTGATGGTCTACATCCCAGGGTACTGAAGGAGGTGGCTTGGGAAATCGTGGATGCGTTGGTGATTATTTTCCAGAGTTCAATAGATTCGGGGTCAGTTGCTGAGGATTGGAGGCTGGCTAATGTTATACCACTTTTTAAGAAAGGTGGGAGAGAGAAAGCAGGAAATTATAGACCAGTTAGTCTGACCTCAGTTGTGGGAAAGATGCTGGAGTCTATTATAAAGGATGAAATTAGTAGCAACATGATAGGACAGAGTCAGCATGGATTTATGAAGAGGAAATCATGCTTGACTAATCTTCTTGAATTTTTTGAGAATGTAACTCTGAAGATGGACGAGGGAGATCCAGTAGATGTAGTATACCTGGCCTTTCAGAAAACGTTTGATAAAGTCCCACACAGGAGGTTCGTGAGTAAACTTAGGGCGCATGGTATTGGGGCAAAGTTCTAGATTTAATGGAAAATTGGTTGACTGATAGGAAACAAAGGGTAGTGATAAACGGCTCCATTTTGGGATGGCAGGCAGTGACCAGTGGGGTACCACAGGGATCTGTGCTGGGACCGCAGCTTTTTACAATATATGCTAATGATATCTACCAGCAATAACATTAGCAAATTTGCTGATGATACAAAGCTGGGTGGCAGGGTGAAAATGTGATGAGGATGTTAGGAGATTACAGGGTGACCTGGACAAGTTAGGTGAATGGGCAGATACATGGCAGATGCAGTTTAATGTGGATAAATGTATGGTTATCCACTTTGGTGGCAAGAAGAGGAAGGCAGATTACTACCTCAATGGAATTAATTTAGGTAAAGGTGCAGTACTGAGAGATCTGGGTATCCTGATGAAGGGCTTATGCCTGAATTTCCTGTTCCTTGGATGCTGCCTGACCTGCTGCGCTTTTCCAGCAACACATTTTCAGCTCTGATCTCCAGCATCTGCAGACCTCACTTTCTCCTCGTTCTTGTACATCAGTCAATGAAGGCAAGCATGCAGGTACAGCAGGTAGTGAAGAAGGCTAATAGCATGCTGGCCTTCATAACACGAGGAATTGAGTATAGAAGCAAAGAGGTGCTTCTGCAGCTGTAGAGGGTCCTGGTGAGACCACACCTGGAGTACTGTGTGCAGTTCTGGTCTCCAAATTTGAGGAAAGACATTCTGGCTATTGAGGGAGTGCAGCGTAGGTTCACAAGGTCAATTCCTGGAATGGAGGGATTACCTTACACTGAAAGACAGTATCGACTGGGCTTGTATACCCTTGAGTTTAGAAGACTGTGAGGCGATCTTATTGAGACATATAAGATTATGAAAGGATTGGACACTCTGTCAGCAGGAAACATGTTTCCACTGATGGGTGAGTGCCCAACCAGAGGACACAGCTTAAAAATACGAGGTAGACAATTTACGACAGAGATGAGGAGAAACTTCTTCACCCTGAGAGTGGTGGCTGCGTGGAATGCTCTGCCCCAGAGGGCAGTGAAGGCCCAGTCTCTGGATTCATTCAAGAGAGTTGGATAGAGCTCTCAAAGATAGTGGAACCAAGGGTTATGGAGATAAGGCAGGAAGCGGATACTGATTAGGAATGATCAGCCATGATCATATTGAATGGCGGTGCAGGCTCGAAGGGCTGAATGGCCTACTCCTGCACCTATTGTCTATTGTCTTACTTCTTCCTTCCTTCCATCATTCCGTCCATTCATCTTTCACTCATTCGTTCCTTACTTCCTTCATGACTTCCTTGTTACCTTCTATCCGATTTTTCTTCATTCCTTCTTTCCATCATTGTCTTCCTTCCTTCCTTCGTTTCTTCCTTCCTTCATTCCATCTTTGTTTCCTTCTTTGATTTCTTCCTTCCATCCTTCATTCATTCATTCATTCATTCCTCATTCCTTCCGTCCTTCATTCCTTCTTTCCTTATGTGATGCATTCCTAACTTCTTTCTTTCCTTCCTTCATTCCTCCTTGCTTTCCTGCATCATTCTACCTTCAATGCTTACATCCTTCATTCCTTCCAGGTTTCCTTCCTGCCTTCCTTCCTCCAGTCCTTCATTCATGCCTGCATTCATTTCTTCTTTCCTTCTACCTGTCTTTTATTCATTCATTCCTCTCTTCCTTTCTCATTTCCTCACATCATTCATTCCCCGCCGTCGCTCCTGCCCTTGCTTCCTTCCATCCACCATTCCTTTCTTTCTTCATTCCTTCCATCATACCTTTGTTCATTCTGCCTTCATTCCTTTCTTCCTTCGTTCATTTCTTTTTGCTTTCCTTCCACCCTTCATACCACAATTCCTTCATTTCTTCTTTCACTCCGTCCATCATTCCTTCCTTCTTTTTGTCTTTCCTTCTATCCTTCATTTATTCCTTCCTTTCTTCATTCCTTATGCCTTCTTTCCTACCTTCCTTCTATCATTCCTTCACTTTTTCCCTTCTTCATGCCTTTGTTCCTTCCTTCTGTCTTTCATTTATTCATTCATTCTTTCATTCATTCATTTTGCTTCCACCTTTCCTCACTTTCCCCCACTCTCCCTCCCGCTGTGATTTCTTCTAGCCTTCCTTCCTTACATCTGTTCGAAGATCCTTCATTCCTTCCTCTCATCATTCCTTCCTTCATTACTTCATTCCTTACTTCCTCCATTCCTTCTTTCTTTCAATCATCCTTCATTCTATCATTCCTTTCTTCCTTTATTCCATCTTTCCTTCATTCCTTCCTTTGTTCCTTCCTTTCTTCATTTCTTCCTTTGTTCCTTCCTTTCTCCATTCCTTCCTTTTTCATTCCTTCGTACCTTTCTTCTTTCATTCATTCATTCTTTCCTTCCTTCATTCATTCCTACCTTCCTTCATTCCCACCTTCCTTCCTATCTTCCCTCCATTCTTCCTTTCTCCATAAGTTTGTGTTCTGAGTCTACAGGCAAGAATGGTCAGCAGGACAAGGTTGCACTGCAAGGGTTTAAAACTCAGGTGGTAAGGAGATCATTTCACGAGATAGGGGTCAGTTTGGTACTCTCGGAAGGGAGGAAGGATGGAAGAGAAAGTAATGAAAGAAAGATGGGAGGTTGGAAGTGGAAAAAAAGAAGGAATGAATGAAGGAAAGATGTTCGGAAGGAGGAATGTTAAGAAGGAAGGAGTGAAGACTGTAATGAAGGAAGGAATGAATGAAGGAAGAAGGGACAGAAGGAGGGGAGGGAGAGTGGAGGAAGAGAGGAAAGGATGAAAGGAGGAAGTGAACAAGGAATGAATGAATGAATGAATGAAAGACGGAAGTGTGCAAGAAATGAATGAAGGATGGGATTAGGGAAGGACGGAATGAAGAAAGGAATAAAAAAAGGATGAAGGATGGAATGGAGCAATGAAGGAAGAACAAACCGAAGGAAAACAGTGAAGAAATTATGGAATCAAGGAACGAATGAAGGAGGGATGGGTGGAATGAAGGAAGGAAGGCAGGTGTGAAGAAATGATGGGATGAAGGATGGAAAGAAAGCAAGATGAAGGGCATGGAAGGATGGAAGGAAGAAACGAGGGAAGGAAGTAAAGATGTAATGAATGTATGGAAGAATGAATGAATGAATGAAGGGTGAAAGGGCATAAAGATGGAATGAAAGAATGAAGGAACGAGGGAATGAAGGCATATATGAGGGACTGAAGGAAGAAATGCTGGAGGTGTGGTAGGAAGGAAGTAATGAAGGCAGAACAAAGGCAGGAAAGATGGAATTTAGGCAGGTAGGAAAGAAAGAAGGAACACATGAGGGCAGGTAGTAAGGAAGAAAGGAATGAAGTAGGAAGGAAGAATTGAATGAAGAAGGAATGTACGAGATAAGGAAGGAAGAAATGAACGGAAAAATGAAGGAAGGAATGAAGGAAGGAAGGGCAGATGGAATAGAGGGATGAATGAAAGGATGAATAAATGGTAGGAAGGAGGGAAAGGAACAAACAAATGATGGATGGAATGAAAGAAGGAAGCGAGGAAGGAAGTTAAAAAAGAAGGCGGGAGGGAAAGAAGGAATCAATGAAGTTAAGGATGGAAGGCAGATAGCATGTTAGGAATGAAGGAAGGATGGACGGAAAGAATGAATGATCTTCTAACTCAGTGCCATATTCTAGTCTTCACATCCTGTACTCCTTAATACATTTAAAATCCAAAACCAAAATCCTTGTGACTTAGCCTTCACTGCCTTGTGGTAAAGAAATACATGAATTCATTACACTTTGAGATGAGGAAATAGTTATCCACTCATCCTTAAAAGGTGTAGCTCATATGTCCTGGTTTTGGAAACAAGAGTCTGAGTTGTAAAACACTCCTTGCTCCTTGCTCCAACTCCTCAAGGAGAAAATGAGGTCTGCAGATGCTGGAGATCAGAGCTGAAAATGTGTTGCTGGAAAAGCGCAGCAGGTCAGGCAGCATCCAAGGAACAGGAGATTCGACATTTCGGGCATAAGACTTTCTTCAGGAATGAAGCATTTTCGGCCTTGCTCCAACTCGTCAGACTACGTCGACAGATATCCTGATTTAATCCTGTCCCATTTGCCCCACATTGGGTCCATAACCTTCTCAGCCCTTCCTAAAGTGATGTCATCAGCAAATGACATTGATGCATACTGACAGCTGAAGAGCTGACCACTCCCCTTTCATTATACAAGTCACTTCTCAAACATGACCACTTTGCCCTGAAGTTTCATCTGTTTACATTGAACAAAAAGACTCTCAACGTCTTTTAATCTCTTACCAAACCAGTCTAAACAGAACCAGGAGCTTTGTATGAATCCTATTAACAAAAGCCAAGGACAAAGTATCCTGGAGAAAAGGAACAGCTTTTAGGAAAAGGGATCGGCTTTGTGACACTGATGAAAACAGCATCACATCGCTCAGCCTTTCTGCATATGTCTTCCCTCCATACCAAGGAGAATCCTAGTAACATCCTCTGAGCACTTTCTAAAGCTTCCAAGGAAAGTTTTTATATTTTAGTGTTCTTCATTTTTTGGCAGCAGTTGGAGTGGGAGGAGCGATAGCGAGGACTGGAGGCCTGACAGGAATGTAACGTTAAAATATAAGAACTTACCTTGTGTATAGGCAAAGTGCACATTGAGCAGGAGCAGACACAGGACCGCTGGGTAAGTGACGCTTTTTATTTGGGTAGCACCTCTCACCTGTCCTCCTCCTCCTCTAACCCTGTGCGCTGGTTTGGTAAGGTGAGGCTTTGTTTTAATTTTTCAATAAGTTTTGCCAGTAACTTAGAATAGTGAGAGAACAGTTGGAGAAAAGAAGTTTGAGAGGCGACTTAATTGAGACATGTAAGATATTCAGTGGGTGAGACAGGTGGACAGTGAGAGTCCTTTATTGAGGAGGCAATGGCTAGAATAAGTTTAAATTGAGTGGTGATAGACGAAGGACAGATGTCAGAGATATGAATCTTAAAGACCCAGAAGTAATTCAAAGAGACGATAAGATCAACTTCCAAGTCTTTTCTAAAACAAAGGCCAGGATTCTACTTGATTGTTTAAAAGCCAGGAGAACCACATTAATTCCCAAAACAAATGATGCAGAGACTCAAAAATAGAGAAAATTGGAGGCCAAATACCATTAGATCACTCCGATAAAAGGATTTTTTTATCGAAAGCTTAGCAAAAAGTCTTAGTAAACAGTTGATTGTAACCAACATCCAAAAGGATTTTTAGCTGGTGTGTCATGATGCGACGAGAATTTCACGAATCTTGCTAATACTTTTAAAGGAATGACAAAGAATAGACAGGAGTCGGCGGTCATCTTTCTAGATCTAGTCAAAGCATTCAACTCTGTTGGCCATAAACTATTAATTACATCATTACAAAAGGCACGCCTCCAAATGCAGTTTAGGAGACTAATTGCAAATACATAGAGAGATGATGATATAATTGGAAAAGAATCACCAATTAAAACAGCACAGGGAGTAAAACAGGGTAATTCTTTATCACCTATCTTATTTAATACTACTATGAATCCCCTCATTTACACATGAGAGAACAAATGTGGGATAGAATTAGAATTATGGGGATAGAGCTATCAATATGCATCAATAGCATTTGCTGATGACATAACTTTGTGAAGAGGTTGATATGACAGTATTTTAGAGAATTTGAAAAGTTTTTAGAAATTTTGCAATAATGCAAGTTTGAATGTTAACATAAAGAAAAGAAGGGGATTTCACTTTATAAACAAGGGCAAGACATACATTGTGTTTGGATATTATTTATTAATATAAGAGAGAATGGAAACGAGGTGAGGTGGATATTCAGGGAGCCAAAAAACATTTAGAAGGGAAGTTTGATCCATGAGTGGGACTGAAAATGGTAGATTGGGAGTTGAAATCACAGAAATGGATTGAGAATTTAAATAAAGCTGCTTTGCAAACTTTGCAGAAAGTCAAATTGTTTAAAACTTATTTTATTACATGTTTATATTATAACTTAGGTATTTTAGAGGCTTGCCAGAATTTATTTTATAAATTGCATTTAGTTAGGGGTTTTATTACGGAGGAATTACATTTACCACCATGCAAATCAGACGGAATATTTTACACACAAAACAGGGATAGAAGGTTAGGGATTCCAAAATTAGTGGTTCAAATACCTGCAGCGACTCCTTTCTTAATTCCTTGACTCAGTTTTTCCCTTCGTTTCTTCCTTCGTTCCACCCTTCCTTTACTCATTCTTTCAGTCCTTACTTCATTACTTCCATTCTTCATTCCTGCATTCATTCCTTCCTTTCTTCGTTCATATCGTCTTTCAGTCAATCCTCCATTTCTTCCCTCAGTTACTACTTCATTATTTCCTTCTGTCCTTCCTTCCTTAATTCCTTCCATGTGTCCCTCCTTCCTTTATTTCTCCTTCATTCCATCATTCCTTTCTGTTTTCCTCAGGATTCATCGGATTCCCTCGTGCTCTTCCTTCCTTTCTTCTTCGATCTTTAATTTGTTCCTTAGTTACATCCTTCCTTACACATTATCTTCGTTACTTCCTTTGTTACTGCATTCCTTCCTTCCTTCCTTCATTCCTCCCTCCCTCCTTTCATTCTGTCTTCATTATTTCCTTCCTTCTTGGCTTCCTTCCGGCCTCCTTTCCTTCAATCACTCCTTCTTTCATTTGATTCTTCCTTCCTTCATTCATTCCTTCCTTCCTCCCATCCTTCATTCCCTCCTGAATTTAATCGATCCTTGCCTAATTCCTACATTGCTTCCTTCCTTCATTCTACCTTGATTTCTTCCTTCCTTCCGTCAGTCCATCCTTCTACCTTACTTACATCCTTCCTTACTTTCTGTCCTAGTTTATTCCTTCATTACGGCATTCCTTCAATCCGCCATTCCTTTGTTCGACCTTCCTTCCTTCAGCCCTGCTTCATTCTTTCATTGCTTTATTTCTTCATTCCTTCATTTCATCCTTCCTTCCTTCAGACCTCCCCACATTATTTCCTTCTTTCAGTCTTTCCTTCTTTACTTCATTTTCCCATCCTTCCTTAATTCCTTTTACTGTCATTCCTTCTTTCTTCCTTCATTCCTTTATTCCTTCATTTCTTCATTCCTCACTTCCTCCTTCCATTCCTTCCTTTCTTTTTTTCATTCTTCTTTCCTTCCTTCCTGCCTTCATTCGTTCATTTTTTCATTCCTTTGTTTCTTCATTCCATCCTTCATTCCTGCCTTCCTACCTTCCTTCATGTCCTCATTGCAACATTCCATTCACACATAATTCCGTCCTTCTTTCTTGCCAACCATTATTACATCATTCCTTACATCCATCCTTCATTCTGTCTTCCCTTCCCTTCTTTGTTTCTTCCTCCGTCCTTCCTTCCTACCTTCCTTCAAACCTTGATTTCTTCATAACTTCCTTCCTGAATGGGAGGACGATGAATAAAGCAAAGAGGTAAAGAAGGAAGGAATTAATGAATAATGAAAAGAAAGGAGGAATGACGGGAAAAAGAAATCAAGAAAGGAATGGAGTACAGATGGAATGAAGGACGTACATGAAGGAACGGAACACTTAAAGGAGGAAGTACTGAAAGGAGGAATGATTGAAGAATGGAAGGAAGTGCCGAAGGACGGAAGGGGGGAACTGTAGGAAGGAAGTTCTGAAGGAAGGAAGGAAGAACTGAAGGAAAAAGTGTTGAAGGAAGGAAGAAATGAAGTACTGAAGGAAGGAAGGACGTACTGAATGACGGAAGGAAGGAAGCACTGAAGGAACGACCTATTGAAGGAAGTATGGAATGAATGCAGTACTGAAGGAAAGCAGAAAGGAAGTAACGGATGAATGGTGGAAGACATAAATGAAGTAACGGAGGAATGAAGACATTAAGACTGCGATAAACGTAAGAAGGAAGGAATGAGTGATGGAGGAAGGGCAAAATTAATGAAGGAATAAATGACTGAAGGACGGAAGGAATGATGGAATAAATGAAGAAATGAATGAAGGAAGGAATGCAAGGAACAAGTGAAGAAAGGAAAGAAGCAAGAAAACAAACAAGGAAGGAATGCCCTTCCTTCATGCCTTCTTTAATTTCTTTTTTCCTTCTTTATTTCCCTCATTCCTTCTTTCGTTCATTCTGTCTTTACTTTCTTACTTGTTTGCTTCATTCATTACTTCCTTCCCTCTTTCATTATTTCAAACCTTCCTTCCCTCATTCATTCCTTCTTTCCTCCCTTCCTTCAACTCCTTTCTTCTTCTTTTTCTTCAATCATTCACTCTATCATTCCTTCTCACCTTACTTCCTTCCATCATTCCGTCCTTTCATCCTTCACTCATTCGTTCCTTACTTCCTTCATGACTTCCTTGTTTCCTTCTATCCGTTTTTCCTTCATTCCTTCTTTCCATCATTGTCTTCCTTCCTTCTTTCGTTTCTTCCTACATCCATGCCATCTTTGTTTCCTTCTTTGATTTCTTCCTTCCATCCTTCTTTCATTCCTTCATTCATTTTTCATTCCTTCCTGCCTTCCATTATTCATTTATTCCTTCCTGCATCATTCTGCCTTCAGAAATTCCATCCTTCTTTCCTTCCAGGCTTCCTTCCTGCCTTCCTTCCTTCAGTCCTTCATTCATGCCTACATTCATTTCTTCCTTCATTCCATCTGTATTTCATTCATTCATTCATTCCTCTCTTCCTCCCTCTCTTCCTTCCTCATTTTCTCATATCCTTCATTCCCCCGCCGCCTCTCCCACCCTTGCTTCCTTCCTCCCGCTGTGATTTCTTCGGTTCTTCCTTCCTTCCTTACCTTGTCCGACCATCCTTCATTCCTTCCTATCATTATTCCTTCCTTCATTACTTCATTGTTTACTTCCCCATTCCTTCTTTCTTTCGATCATCCTTCATTCTATCATTCCATTCTTCCTTCATTCCATCTTTCCTTCATTCCTTCCTTTGTTCCTTCCTTTCTTCATTCCTTCCTTTTTCATTCCTCCATATCTTCCTCCTTTCATTCATTCACGCTTTCCTTCTTTCATTCATTCCTACCTTCCTTCTTTCCCGTCTTCCTTTCTACCTTCCCTCCATCCTTCCTTTCTTCCCGAGTTTGTGCTCTGAGTCTACAGGCAAGAATGGTCAGCAGGACAAGGATTCACTGCGAGGGTTTAAAACTCAGATGGTAAGGAGATCATTTCACTAGATCGGGGTCAGTTTGGTATCCTCAGAAGGGAGGAAGGAAGGAAGAGAAGGTAATGAAAGAAAGATGGGAGCTAGGAAGAAATGATAGAATGGAGGATGGAAAGAAAGAAGGAATGACGAAAGGTAGGTAGGAAGGAAGGTTGGAAGGAAAGTTGGCCTGGGACAGAGCAAGGTTCAGCTTTCCTATCTGATCCTAGTAGCGAACGTCCCTTCCCCTTCGCTGCAGGCTAATTGCAACACTAGAATTTCAATATTAAAAACTCAGGAAGTCAAAAATATTAAAGTATATAAAAAATAGTTCACGTCCTGAGTTTTACATGTCACTCATTGATGCGCAATTACTCTACTAAAGGTTGAATACCACAACCAGATATAATTGAGAAGGTATTTCCTTCTTGAAAGTGTCCACCAAGTAGAGGCCAGGGCTGGAGTTCTATTTTTCTTTATCACATTTGACTGGGCAGGGTTCTGGCAAGTGGGAATATGTTGCATTGGGATATCTGATTGACATAAATGGGTTGGACCGAAGGGTCTGTTTCTATGACTCTATGACACTGTGTCCAACTCCCTCGGGACCAGCACTCAGAGTGAGCAGAATCTCTGACACCTGAAGGAATGAAGGAATGAATTACTGAAGGAAGAAATGAATGAAGGACTGAAAGAGGAAGGAATGAATTAATGATTAGGGATAGAAGGAAGCGAGGAAGGAAGGAAGGAAAATGAAGTAAGTAAGGATAGCACATTAGGAATGAAGGAAGGAGGGAAGAAAGGAAGGAAGGAAGGAACAAATGAAGAAAGGAAGGACGAAACGATGGAAGGAAGCACTGAAGGAAGAAACACATGAATGAACTATTGAAGTAAGGAATTATTAGGGGATGTAAGAACTGAAGAAAGGAAGAAAAGTAGGAAGGAAGTTTTGAAGGAAGGAAGGGAGGATGGAAGTACTGTAGGAAGCAAATACTGAAGGAAAGAAAGAAGTGCTGAAGGAAGGAATGAAGTAATTACTGAAGGAAGTAAGGATGTATGGAAGGAGGTAATGAAAGAACTACAGAAATAAGTAAGTACGAATGGAAGGAAGCATAAAGGAATTTAGGTAGATTAGAATCCCTACTGTGTGGAACTAGCTCCTTCAGGCCAACCAGTCCACAACGACCCTCCAAAGAGTAATCCACCCAGACCCATTTCCCTCTGACTAATGCACCTAACATTTAGCATGGCCAATTCCTTGGACTGTGGGAGGAAGCTGAAACAAACCCACGCATACACAGGGAGAACGTGCAAACTCCACACAGACAGTTGCACGAGGCTGGAGTCGAACCAGGGACTATGGTGCTGTGAGCCACCATGCCACTCCAAAGGGAGGAAGAACTGAAGGCAGGAAGGAAATACTGAAGGAAGTAAGGAAGTACTGAAGGAAGGATGGAATGAAGGATGATATGAAGGAAAGAACGAAGTAGTGAAGGAAGGACTTAGTGAAGGAAGGAAGTACTGAAGGAAGGAAGAAAGGAAGTACCAAAGTAAGTAGTGAAAGAGGGAAGGATGGCAGTATGGAAGGGCGGAAGGAAGGAAGAATGGAAGGAAGGAATGAAGAACTGAAGGAAGAATGTACTGAAGGAAGGACTGAAGGAACGAAGGAAGGAAGTACTGAAGGAACTACTGAAGGAAAGAAGTACTGAAGGAAGGAAGGAATTAGTGTAGAAAGGAATTAGTGAAAGAAGGAAGTACAGAACAAAGCTGTATGAAGTACTGAAGGAAGAAACACATGAATGAACTATTGAAGTAAGGAATTATTGAGGGATGTAAGTACTGAAGGAAGGAAGAAAAGTTGGAAGGAAGTGTTGAAGGAAGGAAGGGAGGATTGAAGAACTGTAGGAAGCAAGTACTTGAAGGAAAGAAAGAAGTACTGAAGGAAAGAAGGAAGTGTGGAAGGAGGTAAGGAAAGAAGTACAGAAATAAGTAAGTACGAATGGAAGGATGGAAGGATGTATAAAGGAATTTAGGTAGATTGGAATCCCTACTGTATGGAAATAGATCCTTCAGCCCAACCAGTCCACACCGACCCTCCAAAGAGTTATCCACCCAGACCCATTTCCCTCTGAGTAATGCACCCCACATTATGGGAAATTTAGCATGGCCAATTCCTTGGACTGTGGGAGGAAGCTGAAACAAACTCACACCTACACAGGGAGAACGTGCAAAGTCCACACAGTCAGTTGCCCGAGTCTGGAATCGAACCAGGGACTATGGTGCTCTGAGCCACCATGCTCACCATAGGGAGGAAGAATTGAAGCAATTAAGGAAGTACTGAAGGAAGAATGGAATGAAGGATGAAATGAAGGAAAGAACGAAGTAGTGAAGGAAGGACTTAGTGAAGGAAGGAAGTACTGAAGGAAGGAAGAAAGGAAGTACCAAAGTAAGTAGTGAAGGAGGGAAGGATGGCAGTAGGGAAGGGCGGAAGGAAGGAAGAATGGAAGGAAGGAATGAAGAACTGAAGGAAGAATGTACTGAAGGAAGGACTGAAGGAACGAAGGAAGGACTACTGAAGGAACTACTGAAGGAATGAACGACTAAAGGAAGGAAGGAATTAGTGTAGAAAGGAATTAGTGGAAGAAGGAAGTACAGAGCAAAACTGTATGAAGTACTGAAGGATGGAAGGATGTACTGAAATTAGTACAATAGGAAGGAATGAAGGCGGCAAGGAAGTACTGGCAGAAGGAAGTCCTGTAGGAGATAGGATGAAAGGAATGAAGGAATGATTAGTGAGGGAAGGAACACTAAAGGAATGGCATACTTAAGGAAGGAAGGGAGTACTGGAACAAAGGAAATACTGAACAAGGGACTGAAGGAAGGAATTAGTGCAGGAAGGAAGTACTGAAGGAAGGCTGTACTGAAGGACGTACTGAAGGAAGGAATGAAATCCTAAAGGACCGACATACTGGAGAACGGGAGGAAAAATATACTGAAGGAAGGAACTCCTGAAGCAAGGAAAGAGGGAAGGAAGTGCTGAAGAAAGAAAGGTTGTACTGAAGGAAGGAAGTATTTGAGGAAGGAAGGAAATATTGAAGGACGGCAGGAAGAACTGAAGAAAGGAAAGGAGTAAGGAAGGATGTGGAAGCATTGGAAAAGGTACAGAGGATGTTGCATTGCAATGGGTGAGTGGGGGAGGGAATGAAGGTGGTAGGTCAGGGAGGAGAGGTGGACAAGTCATGGGGACAGTTCAGCACTCACCCATTGTACTCTATGCTACTCTCTCCCCACCCTCACCCTCCCCTAGCTTATCTCTCCACGCTTCAGGCTCACTACCTTTATTCCTGATGAAGGGTTTTGCCCGAAACATCGATTTTGCTGCCCTTTCGATGCTGCCTCTACTGCTGTGCTCTTCCAGCACGACTGATCCAGAATCTGGTTTCCAGCATCTGCAGTCATTGTTTTTAACCAGATAAGGCGAATTGGCCAAACTAAATTGCCCATACTGTTCATGGATGTGCAGATTAGGTCCATTAGTCGGGTAAACATAGGATAAGGGAATTACCCTGGTTGCATTACTATTCAGAGTGTTGGTGTGGACTTGTTGGGCCGAAGAGCATGTTTCCATACTGTAGTGGATCTAACGTCTATGTAAACTTTTCACTACACTCCCACATCTCCATATTTCAGGACATATGACAATTGTGGCCGGCACCCTGGTTCGATGCCAGCCTTGGGTGACGAGCTATGTGGAGTTTATACATTCTTCCCGTGTCTGTGGAAGGGGGTGGGGTGGTTTCCTTTAATATTCCAAAGATTACAGGCCATGCTCCTGACTATGCCACCTGATCTGGAATAAGATGACCAGTGACCTGCTCCACTCAGGTAAGAACCAGCATCTTCTCCTGATGCTTAACACTCACTATGTCTCTAAGCTACTGCACTGACCTCCCACCCAGGCACGTGCTCTACAACTCTCACTATTGCCCCCAACTTTTTCACTCAATTGCACTTGTGCCCATCCAAACCATCAAAACCAGTAACCCAATCTGCCGTCTGTACTGCCGCGCATGCACCCAGTACACCTGCACAGCTGCATCAACAGTACCAGACGTGCCACTTTTACCTCTCTCCATACTTGCCCTTCTTTCATTTCAGATGGTAAACAGCCAGAAATAGGGCAGACAGATTCAAGCCAGGTGGTTGACCTCTTGTGTGGAGAGGATCCTGGCAGATAAGATAAATAGGAACTGAAGTTCTGAAGTGAACCTAAGTGTGTTAGAGATGTGAATTGAGGACTCTTAGAGGCTGGCCTGAGCCAGAGACCAGTGTCTGTTGTTGTTAGACTCTGCTGAGATTCTTATGTCTGAGTACCAAATAAATGTTTCTACAGATTATGTAAACATTATAGTGTGGTACAGCCCATTTAGCTCTCGATGTTGCACCGGCCTGTGAAACCAGTCAGTTTTCATCCATATATTTATCCAATAACCATTATTGCCCTTAAAGTTGGAAAGTCTACTACTGTTGCAGGCAGTGCGTCCCACATCCCTACCAGTCTCTGAATAAAAAAAACTACCTCTGACGTCTGTCCTATATCTATCACCCCTCAATTTAAAGCTATGTCCCCTCACTAGCCATCACCATCTGGGGAAAAAGGCTATCACTGTCGACTCAATCGAACTCTCTGGTTATCTTATGTGTCTTAACTGAGTCACTTCTCAATCTTCTCTCCAATGTTATGGACTAGGCCGGACTATTCAAAACATTCTTAAGCAGCAAGCCCTGACCATGATTTCGCAATTTGTTTTGGTAAGTATATTGTGAAAATTATCCGGAATAATTTAGCTAGGTCGACAACCGTGTTCACAACAGACAAAAATGTATTCACAAAATTATACAATGAAACACAAAGAGCAAAATCAAGAATCCTTACAGAACTCCGTCTATCTCAACTAGACTTTAGTATGCAGTTTAAACATACACAACAATCCGGCGTATCAGGATGCAACGAGAATGTTACGAATCTTGATAATACTTTTAAAGGAATGACAAAGAATAGACAGGAGTTGGTGGTAGTCTTTCTAGACCTAGTCAAAGCAGTCAACCCTGTTGGCCATAAACTATACTTAAATCATTACAAAGGGCACGCCTCCCAATGCAGTTTAGGAGACTAATTGCAAATACATAGACAGATGATATCACATGTAAAAGGATATAATTGGAAAATAATCACCTGTTAAAACAGCACAGTGAGTAAAACAGGGTAATTCTTTATCACCTATATTATTTAATACTACTGTGAATCCCCTCATTTACACATGAGAGAACAAATGTGGGATAAAATTAGAATTATGGGGAGAGAGCCATCAATATGCATCAAAAGCATTTGCAGATGTCATCACTTTGTGAAGAGGTTCATATGACAGTATTTTAGAGAATTTGAAAGTTTTTCAGAAATTTTGCAAAAATGCAAGGTTGACTGTTAACATAAAGAAAACAAGAGATTTCATTTTATAAACAAGGGCGAGACATAATAATACTAGCGTGCGGATATTATTGATAATTATAAGAGAGAATGGAAACTAGGTGAGGTGAATATTCAATATATTATTTCCAGGGAGCCAAAAAATATTTAGAAGTGAAGTTTGATCCATGAGTGGGACTGGAAATGGTAGAATGGGAGTTGAAATTGGAAAAATGGATTGAGAATTTAAATAAAGCTGATTTGCAAACTTTGCAGAATGTCAAATTGTTCAAAACGTATTTTATTACAAAATTATATTATAATTTAGGTATTATAGAGGCTTGCCTAACATAAAAATGTTAGAATATGTAAAAATATTCCAACTTTTTATGTCACTCATTCATGCACAATGACTCCACTAAAGGTTGTTTCCAACAACCAGATATAATTGAGAAGGTATTTCCTTCTGAATAAACACGTTCAGTCTGTTTCTTCCTATTTGCTTAAATGAAGTAATGAATGTAGGATTTTCATGGAAGGAATGCGCTAAGCTCGAGAAATTGAATTATGGAGATATGCTCTACTCATTAAATAAACAAGTTCAGTCTGTTTGAGGTAATGAATGCAAAAGAATACCTTGCATGGATATGTAAATTTTTTTTCATTGAATCAATGAATAACGCTTGATTCTTTGAATGCACGGATGACGTATAAGTTTGTTCCATTGAATGAAATGCTCGAGTCGTTGTATTAAGGAGATAAGCTCTGCTCTTTGAACTAATACCTACAGTTTGTTTCATTGAAAGAAAGAATGAATGCAGTTTGATTCAATGAAAAAATGAATTCAGTTTAATCACTGAATTAACAAGTTAAGCTGGTGATATTGAATCAATGAGAGAAGCTGTATTCAATGCATTAACTCGTGCAGTTTGTTTAATTGAATGACTGAGTGCAGTCTGATACATTGAATGAATGCAGTTGTATTCATTAAATGAATGTGTAAAGAATGTTTCATTGATTCAGTGAAAAACGTATGATTCATTGGATGTGCGATTGAAGTTTGATTCAATGAATGAATGAAAGCACTGTGTTTCATTGAATGAATGCGTTAAGCACGAG
This sequence comes from Hemiscyllium ocellatum, assembly GCF_020745735.1. NCBI lineage: Eukaryota > Metazoa > Chordata > Chondrichthyes > Orectolobiformes > Hemiscylliidae > Hemiscyllium > Hemiscyllium ocellatum. Next base: position 9,959,560 of record NC_083432.1, on the reverse strand, counting down.
ATATTGTATGAATGAGATAAGTTCTACGTTTTACAGGTGGATTCATGAACTGAATGAGTGCAGTTTGAATTTCAGAATTAATGAATCAATGCGGTTTGATTGATTGCATGAATGTGTTAAGATTGAGATATTGTATGAATGAGATATGGTCTACTGATTGGAATCTTTAATCAATGCAGCTTGATTCAGTGAATGTATGAATAAATGATTGCAGTTTGACTTGTTGAATGTATGAATGATGTTTGCTTCATGCAGGGAATGAATGTAGGTCAATTAATTGAATGAATGAATGAAGTTTGTCTCATTCATTGAATGATTTCAGTTTGATTCATTGGGTGAACCAATGAAGTTTGATATCTTGAATAGATGAATGCAGTTTGAATCATTGAATAAAGGAAGGAAGTTTGATTCAGTGAGTTAAAGAATGAAGTTTGATTCATTGAATGAATACCAGACATTTTATACCAGAGAGTGATTGAATGAGGTCTGAGGTAGAGAATGATTGAGTGAAATTTGATTCATTGAATGTGTGAATGGTGTTTGATTGATTGAATTAATAAAGTGTCGATTGATTCCTTGAATGAGTGAATGAAGTTTGATTCATTCTATGGATGAAAGATGATTGATTCATTGAATGATGAAAGCAGTTCAATTCGTTGAATGAATGAAAGCAGTTTCATTCGTTGAATAAAGTACTGCAGTGTATATCATTGAATCAATGAATGCAGCTTGACTCATTGATTAAATGATTGGTGTTTGTTTCATTGAAGGACAGTATGAAGTTTGATGCATTGAATGAATGATATTTGCTGGATTGAATTAATAAGGTGTCGATTGATTCCTTGAATGAGTGAATGAAATTTGATTCATTTAATGAATAAATGAAGTTTGAGTCTTTCAATTAATGAATGCAGTTTGATTCAGTGATTGAGAGAGTGCAGCTAGACTTATTAAATGAATAAATGAAATTTATTTTATTGACCGAATGACAGACTTTTAGTCTAGAATGAACGAACAAAGTTTGATTCATTGTATATATGTTTGAGGTTTGAGTTACTCCATCTGTGGATAAAGTTTGATTCTTTCATGGGAGGGATGTAGTCTGATTAATTAAACGAAGGAATGAAGTTTTATCCATTCAAAGAATGCTTGTAGTTTGATTCATTGAATGAATGAGTGAAGTTTGATTTAGTGAGTAAATGTGTTCAGTTCGATTCATTGCATGTATGAGTGAAGTTTGATTCATTGAATGCAGCTTGATTCATGGACTGAATAAAGTTTGTTGCATTGAATGATTGAACATTGACTAAATGAATGAACTTTGATTCTTTTACTGGATCAATGCACTTTCATTCTGTGAATATCTGAATGAAGTTTGATTCATTGAATACATGATTGAGATTTGAATTATTGAATGTATGGATAAAGTTTAATGCATTCACTTAACAAATGCAGATCGATTAATTGACTGAAAATTGATTCATTCAATGAATGAAGGGAGTTGGATTCATTGACTGCAGTTCCAACCATTGAATGAATAAATAGATGACAATTGATTCAATGAGTGAATGAATTTTGTTTGATTCATTGCAAGAATGAATGAAGTTTTATTCATTGCATGCAGTTTGATTCATTGGATGACTGATTGCAATGTGTTCCATTTCATCGAACATTGAACAAAACAGTGCAGAACAGGACCTTCAGCCATTGATGTTGCGCCGACCTATAAACTATTCTCAGTTCGCACTACACGATCCCAAAATCATCCATTTGCTTATCTGAGGATTGTGTAAATCTCCTTAATGTGGCTGAGTTGACTACATTAGCAGGCATGGTTTTCCACGCCCTGACCACTCTCTGCATAAAGAACCTGCTTCTGATATCTGTCTTAAATCTATCACCCTACAATTTGTAATCATGCCCCCTCATATAAGCTGACGTCATCACCCTAGGAAAAAGGCGTTCACTGTCTGACCTATCTAATCCTCTAATCATCTTGCATATCTCTATCAAATCCCCTCATAGCCTTCACCTTTCCAATGAGAACAGACCCAAGTCTCTCAGCCTTTCCTCATAAGACCTTCTCTCCAGATCAGGCAACATACTCTGCATCTTTTTCAATGCTTCCACATCCTTCCTGAAATATGGGGATCAGAAATGTACACAATATTCCAAGTGTAGCTGCACCAACATTTTGTATCGGTGCAACATGATATTGCGGCTCCGGACCTCCTTTCATCTATGAATGAAACCTAACTCATGGTATGCCTTCTTAACAACACTATCCATTTGGTGACAACTTTCAGGGATCTATGTATATGGACTCGAAGATCCCTCTGCTCATCCACACTACCAACAATCTTTCCATTGACCCAGGACTCTGCTTTCCTGTTATTCTTACCTTACATTGGGCAGCTTTGAACTCCATTTGCGACCACTCACCCCAAGTCTGAAGTTTATTCAAGTCCCCCTGCAACCTGTAACTTTCTTCCACACTGTGCACTACTCCACCGACTTTAGTGTCACCTGCAAAGTTACTAATCCATTGACCTATGTCTGCGTCTAAGTCATTTGTAAAAATGACAACAGCAGGGTTCAAGGTGGCCTTAAGTGCAGTGGAACAGAGACATATTGGAGTTCATTCGCATGGTTCTCGGAAACTGCAGTCATATGTGGAAAGGGCAGTGAAAAATTCTGACCTTAATGAGTCAGGGCATTGATTATAAAAGTTGGTAAGCTACGTTGCAGTTGTTTCTGCAGAAATAATGAATCACCACCAGCTACAAGTTCCCCTCCTAACTTGGAAATATGTTGCTCTTCCTTCGCTGAGACTGGGTCAATGTCGTGGATTTACCTCCCTAATGGCATTGTGGGTCAACTAACAGTAGGTGGCAAGCAGCAATTCAAGAAGACAGCTTACCACAACATCATCAAGGGAAATTATAAAAGAACAAAAAAAAGACTCCAAGCCGGAGCTGATCCAAATGTACTGACTAAACCTGTCTGCCACTTCCTAAGCATCTGCATCCTTCTGTTCCCCACCTACTCATGCATGTGTCTAGACGCATCTTAAGTGAATCTACCGTGCCTGCCTCTACCACCTCTGCTGGAAATGTGTTCCAAACGCCCACCAACCTCTGTGAAGCACTTGCTGCGTGCATTCCCCTTAAACATTTCACCTCTCACTTTGTAGTATGATCTCTCATTATTGAATCCTTCTTCCTGGGAAAAAGCTTGTCTCTATCCACCCTGTCTATACCCTTCATGATTTTGTAAACCTCAATCACGTCCCCCTCAATCTCCTTATTTTCTAATGAAAATAAATCTAACGTACTCAACCTTTCTTCATAGCTAGTACCTTCCATACCAGGCAACCTCCTCGTTAGCCTTCTTTGCATCCTTTCCATCCTTTTGGCAATGTGGTGCCCAGAACTGTACACAGTATTCTAAATGCTGCCAAACCAATGTCTTGTACACTTTTAACATGACCTGCCAGCTCTTACACTCAATTCCCCGTCCGATGAAGGCAAGCTTACTCTATACCTTCTTGACCACTCTATCCACCTGTGCAGCAACCTTCAGGGTACAACGGATCTGCACTCCCAGATCTCTCTGCCTATCAACTTTTCCCAAGGCTCTTTCATTCATTGTATTATTCGCTCTAGAATTAGATATGCCTTAATGCATCACCTCACGTTTGTCTGGATAGAAAGCCATCTCCCACTTATCTGCCCATCTTTCCAGTCTATGTATATCCTCCTGTATTCTCTGACAGTCCCTTATGCTTTCTGCGACTTCTGCAGCCAACTACACACATATCCCACAAAATAAATGAATAAATTTGAAATTAATGTACATGCCATTAATTAGGCTGCACCTGGAATATTGTGTTGTGATTTTGTCACCTTGCTCTCGGAAGAAAATTATTAAAGGGAAAGGGAGCACAGAAAATTTACAGGGATGCTTAGGACATATGGACAGATTTGGTAAGTTAGGCCTTCTTTCTGTATGGCACAGGAGATTTGTAGGGATCTGATGGAAATGTATAGGGTCCCAAAAAGGCACGGGTAGAGTTGGTTAATTGAGGATCAGAATTAATGGCAAGAAGAAAAAGAAGAAATGGGAACTTGAGGGGCAACTTTTTATAGACATAAGGTGGCACACATTTCGAATGGGCTTGCAGTGAAAGTATTTGAGGCTGGTAGATCAGTAACATTTAAAAGGAACTTGGCCAAATACATGGGTAGCAAATATTTAGAAGGATACGCGCATGAAAATGGTGTTAGCATGGATGGAGATTGTATTCATCATGGAAGAGTTTGGGCTTTATGACTCGAGCTGTTCTCTCATTAAGATCTCATGGAGTTGCAATGACACTTGTCTATGCTTTGAATGTTTCCCATTGCAACAATGCGCCAACATTCCAACTTTCCACATCTTCAAATGGGAAACAGCTAGACTGGACGGAATGACCTCCTGCTATATCCGTGTAAAAGGCACATGGGGACAGAATTGCTCCCCCTCTTCGTGAGCAGCAGCCTCAAAGCGCTGAAGGATGTTTTAAAGTTAACAATAGGAGATGCACTGTGCAAAGTCAATGAACATGAACATTGCTATTCCACTTTATAGTCTACGAAACTTCGAGGAGAAAGTGAGGGCAGCAGATGCTGGAGAACAGAGATTAAATTGTGTTGCTGGAAAAGCGCAGCAGTTCAGGCAGCATCCAAAGAGCAAGAAAATCGACGTTTAGGGCATGTGCCCTTCTTCAGGATTCCTGAAGAAGGGCACATGCCATAAACGTCGATTTTCTGATTCAGGATTCCTGAAGAAGGGCTCATGCCCGAAATGTCGATTCTCCTGCTCTTTTGATGCTGCCTGACGTGCTGCGCTTATCCAGCAACACATTTTCAGGTCTGTGAAACTTCCCCACCAGTCATTTTATGGAGTTAGCCCGTTATTTTACCCGGTCTCCTCTTACAAATAAGGGGGAACATATACAACTGTGCTGTGTTCTGGCACTACACCTATGGATAAGGAAGAAAGGTTTAAAAGATTTTGGATTGGACCATAAGTCTTTCTACAACCCTCATCCATTCCATCCAGACTGAGTAAATGTTTTCTTAATTGTGATATAAGTGATGTAAGGAAGTGGTTAACTGAACCTGTTTGTTCAGTGACTCTGTGGATTCTAATTACCCCAGAGAACTGTTTCCATCTTTTAATGATAAGTGGTCTCTGTTAAATGCATCATCCTATATTGTGAACTGGAGCATTACTGACAGCATGAACAGGGATCAGCAGCTCAAAAGAGAGGGAGAGGAGAGATTAGGATTTGAGAACATGAGACTGGAATGTTCCAACAAATGATCAGAATCTGAGAGCATTGATTTAGATGTTCCAATAGTGGACAAGAGTTTTCCCTGGATTGCTTGGTATCTTTCTACAAGTTTTGATCAACGTTCTTTATCATGCCGGATTGTAAATATACTTTACCTTATTCAATATTTTTATTATCCTATCTTGGCCGTCGTTGGTGTCCCTGGTAAGTCTGATTGCCCAGTTATTATGTATATATGACTGTATTACTGTTCTTTTCATTTATTCCGCACTCCTTCCTGCAGTTAGTGTTCCTGTAGGTAGTATTCTTGCTGAGACTCTGAATGCAGATATTCACCCTACAAACCAGTACTAACTGCATCAGTGAACTTGTTAATTTACTCTCTCCCTCTTTGCACCTGCTAGTGTTCCTCGTGCATCTCAGTTTCAGCTGTGATCCATGATTTGTTGTATCACTGGAACCCTTGTCATTTAAATATTGGTAGCATGAAGGCCACTGTCTTCTGTTCTGTTTCAAAGTCCATTTCCATCCTCTGACTCTATCCCATCCCTGGCCAATATCGGAAGCAGAAACAGATCAATCACATATGTGGCAATCCCTTTGGCCATGAGCTGATTCCTAAAAGCATAAATGAAACATAGACCACAGAACCGACAACAACACAGTCCTACACTCCCACCAATTTATCTTTCATGTGCCTGTCCAAAAGTTGCTTGAATGTCCTGACCGCATCTGACTCTACTACCACCACTAGCAATGCATTATACTCACCCACCGCTCTGAGTAAACAATCTAGTTCTGACATTTTCCCTTAATGTTCCTCCAATCACCTTAAAATTATTCCCTCTTGTGTCAGCCATTTCTGCCCTGGGAAAATGTCTCTGGCTATCCACTCCATTTATGCCTCTCATCGTGAACACCTCTATCATCCTTTGCTCCAAAGGAAAAAAGAAGCTCCGTCAACCTTACTTCATTATACATTCCCACCTGTCCATTCAACATCCTGCTGATTCTTCACTGCACCACCTCTAAAGTTTCCACATCTTTCCTATAATGAGGTGACCAGAATTAAATGCAACATTCCAACTGTGGTCTTACAATGGCTTTATACAGCTTCAGCATAACACTGCGGCATTTAAATACACTCCCCTGCTAATGAAACCCAACACAACATATGCCTTAATAACTGGATCAGTTTGGATGGCAACTTTGTGAGATTGATGGACATTGACGCAAGATCCCTGTTTTTTCCACACTGCCAAGAATACTGCCTTTAACCGTATATTCTGCATTCAAATTTGATGTTCCAAAATGAATCACTTCACACTTTTCCAGGTTGAACTTCATCTGCCACTTATCAGCTCGATCAATATCCCAGTGCAAACGACAACAGCCCTCCACATTATCCCACCACTCCATTGCCCTTTGTGTCATTGGCAAACTTACTAATCCATCCTTCTAGCTCCTCGTCCAAGTCATTTTTTAAAAATCACAAACAGCAGAGATCCCAAAACCAATCACTGTGCAACACCACCGGTCACCAATCTCCAGGATTTGCCATTGACCACTACCCTCTGTCTTCTATGGGCCAGTTAATTCTATATCCAGACGTACAGATTGTTTCATGACCGGAATGAGTGCAGTTTGATTCTCAGATTTAATGAATCAATGCAGTTTGTTTCTGCAAATAAGTTAATGCAGTTTAATTCGGTCAATGCTCGCATTAAGTTTGTTTAATCAAATCAACAAATAGTGCTTGATTACATTGAATGGATGTCTGAAGTTTGATTCAACGAATGAATGTATACAGTTTGATTCTTTGAATGCATGAGTACAGCTCGAGGCATTGAATGCAGTTAGATTTGTTAAATGAATGTGCTAAAAATGTTTCACTGAATCAATAAATAACTTTTTTTTCATTGAATGCACGATTGAAGTTTGATTCAATGAATGAATGCAATTTGTTTCATGGATTGAGTGCGCTAAACTCGAGAAATTGAATTCATGAGATAAGCTTTACTCATTTAATAAACACGTTCAGTCTGTTTCAAATAATGAACGCAAAAGGATCCCTTGCATGAATATGTTAATTTTATTTCTTTGAATCAATGAATAACGCTTGATTCTTTGAATGTACTGTTAACATTTGATTCAATAACTGAAAGCGTTCGGCTCGAGGCATTGTCTTAAGGAGATAAGCTCTACTCTTTCAACTAACTAAAGAATGAATGCAGTTTGAATCAATGAAAAAATGAATTCAGTTTAATCACTGAATTAACAAATTAAGCTGGTGATATTGAATCAATGAGAGAAGCTCTACTCAATGCATTAACTCGTGCAGTTTGTTTAATTGAATGACTGAGTGCAGTCTGAGACATTGAATGAATCCAGTTGCATTCATTAAATGAATGTTTCATTGATTCAATGAATAACGTTTGAATCATTGGATGTACGATTGAAGTTTGATTCAATGAATGAATGAAAGCAGTGTGTTTCATTGAATGAATAAGTTAAGCACAAGATATTGTATGAATGAGATAAGTTCTATGTATTGTGCAATAACACGTACAGGTGGATTCATGAACTGAATGAGTGCAGTTTGATTTTCAGAATTAATGAACCAATGCATTTTGTTTCATTGAATGAATGCGTTAAGATCGAGATATTGTATGAATGAGATAAGGTCTACTGGTTGGAATAACACGCACAGATTGTTTCATGAACTGAATTAGTAAAGTTTGAGACATTGAATGAATGAATGCCAATGGATTCGTTAAATGAATGTGTTCAGAATGTTTGATGCAGACTTGAATTTGACTAAATAAATGAATGAATGCAGTTTGTTTCGTCGTTAAATATCGAGAAATTGAATTGATGAGATAAGCAAAGTAAGTTAAATAAACACGTTCTGTTTGTGTCAAATAATGAATGCAGATGGATTCCTTGCACGAATATGTAAATTTTTTTTCATTGAATCAATGAATAACGCTTGATTCATTGAATGCACGGATGACGTATAAGTTTGTTCCATTGAATGAAATGCTCGAGTCATTGTATTAAGGAGATAAGCTCTGCTCTTTGAACTAATACGTACAGTTTATTTCATTGAAAGAAAGAATGAATGCAGTTTGATTCAATGAAAAAATGAATTCAGTTTAATCACTGAATTAACAAGTTAAGCTGGTGATATTGAATCAATGAGAGAAGCTCTATTCAATGCATTAACTCGTGCAGTTTGTTTAATTGAATGACTGAGTGCAGTCTGATACATTGAATGAATGCAGTTGCATTCATTAAATGAATGTGTAAAGAATGTTTCATTGATTCAGTGAAAAACGTATGATTCATTGGATGTGCGATTGAAGTTTGATTAAATGAATGAATGAAAGCACTGTGTTTCATTGAATGAATGCGTTAAGCACGAGATATTGTATGAATGAGATAAGTTCTACGTTTTACAGGTGGATTCATGAACTGAATGAGTGCAGTTTGAATTTCAGAATTAATGAATCAATGCGGTTTGATTGATTGCATGAATGTGTTAAGATTGAGATATTGTATGAATGAGATATGGTCTACTGATTGGAATCTTTAATCAATGCAGCTTGATTCAGTGAATGTATGAATAAATGATTGCAGTTTGACTTGTTGAATGTATGAATGATGTTTGCTTTATGCAGGGAATGAATGTAGGTCAATTAATGAATGAATGAATGAATGAAGTTTGTCTCATTCATTGAATGATTTCAGTTTGATTCATTGGGTGAACCAATGAAGTTTGATATCTTGAATAGATGAATGCAGTTTGAATCATTGAATAAAGGAAGGAAGTTTGATTCAGTGAGTTAAAGAATGAAGTTTGATTCATTGAATGAATACCAGACATTTTATACCAGAGAGTGATTGAATGAGGTCTGAGGTAGAGAATGATTGAGTGAAATTTGATTCATTGAATGTGTGAATGGTGTTTGATTGATTGAATTAATAAAGTGTCGATTGATTCCTTGAATGAGTGAATGAAGTTTGATTCATTCTATGGATGAAAGATGATTGATTCATTGAATGATGAAAGCAGTTCAATTCGTTGTTTCATTGAAGGACAGTATGAAGTTTGATGCATTGAATGAATGATATTTGCTGGATTGAATTAATAAGGTGTCGATTGATTCCTTGAATGAGTGAATGAAATTTGATTCATTTAATGAATAAATGAAGTTTGAGTCTTTCAATTAATGAATGCAGTTTGATTCAGTGATTGAGAGAGTGCAGCTAGACTTATTAAATGAATAAATGAAATTTATTTTATTGACCGAATGACAGACTTTTAGTCTAGAATGAACGAACAAAGTTTGATTCATTGTATATATGTTTGAGGTTTGAGTTACTCCATCTGTGGATAAAGTTTGATTCTTTCATGGGAGGGATGTAGTCTGATTAATTAAACGAAGGAATGAAGTTTTATCCATTCAAAGAATGCTTGTAGTTTGATTCATTGAATGAATGAGTGAAGTTTGATTTAGTGAGTAAATGTGTTCAGTTCGATTCATTGCATGTATGAGTGAAGTTTGATTCATTGAATGCAGCTTGATTCATGGACTGAATAAAGTTTGTTGCATTGAATGATTGAACATTGACTAAATGAATGAACTTTGATTCTTTTACTGGATCAATGCACTTTCATTCTGTGAATATCTGAATGAAGTTTGATTCATTGAATACATGATTGAGATTTGAATTATTGAATGTATGGATAAAGTTTAATGCATTCACTTAACAAATGCAGATCGATTAATTGACTGAAAATTGATTCATTCAATGAATGAAGGGAGTTGGATTCATTGACTGCAGTTCCAACCATTGAATGAATAAATAGATGACAATTGATTCAATGAGTGAATGAATTTTGTTTGATTCATTGCAAGAATGAATGAAGTTTTATTCATTGCATGCAGTTTGATTCATTGGATGACTGATTGCAATGTGTTCCATTTCATCGAACATTGAACAAAACAGTGCAGAACAGGACCTTCAGCCATTGATGTTGCGCCGACCTATAAACTATTCTCAGTTCGCACTACACGATCCCAAAATCATCCATTTGCTTATCTGAGGATTGTGTAAATCTCCTTAATGTGGCTGAGTTGACTACATTAGCAGGCATGGTTTTCCACGCCCTGACCACTCTCTGCATAAAGAACCTGCTTCTGATATCTGTCTTAAATCTATCACCCTACAATTTGTAATCATGCCCCCTCATATAAGCTGACGTCATCACCCTAGGAAAAAGGCGTTCACTGTCTGACCTATCTAATCCTCTAATCATCTTGCATATCTCTATCAAATCCCCTCATAGCCTTCACCTTTCCAATGAGAACAGACCCAAGTCTCTCAGCCTTTCCTCATAAGACCTTCTCTCCAGATCAGGCAACATACTCTGCATCTTTTTCAATGCTTCCACATCCTTCCTGAAATATGGGGATCAGAAATGTACACAATATTCCAAGTGTAGCTGCACCAACATTTTGTATCGGTGCAACATGATATTGCGGCTCCGGACCTCCTTTCATCTATGAATGAAACCTAACTCATGGTATGCCTTCTTAACAACACTATCCATTTGGTGACAACTTTCAGGGATCTATGTATATGGACTCGAAGATCCCTCTGCTCATCCACACTACCAACAATCTTTCCATTGACCCAGGACTCTGCTTTCCTGTTATTCTTACCTTACATTGGGCAGCTTTGAACTCCATTTGCGACCACTCACCCCAAGTCTGAAGTTTATTCAAGTCCCCCTGCAACCTGTAACTTTCTTCCACACTGTGCACTACTCCACCGACTTTAGTGTCACCTGCAAAGTTACTAATCCATTGACCTATGTCTGCGTCTAAGTCATTTGTAAAAATGACAACAGCAGGGTTCAAGGTGGCCTTAAGTGCAGTGGAACAGAGACATATTGGAGTTCATTCGCATGGTTCTCGGAAACTGCAGTCATATGTGGAAAGGGCAGTGAAAAATTCTGACCTTAATGAGTCAGGGCATTGATTATAAAAGTTGGTAAGCTACGTTGCAGTTGTTTCTGCAGAAATAATGAATCACCACCAGCTACAAGTTCCCCTCCTAACTTGGAAATATGTTGCTCTTCCTTCGCTGAGACTGGGTCAATGTCGTGGATTTACCTCCCTAATGGCATTGTGGGTCAACTAACAGTAGGTGGCAAGCAGCAATTCAAGAAGACAGCTTACCACAACATCATCAAGGGAAAGTAGGTGTGAACAACGTATAAAAGAACAAAAAAACAGACTCCAAGCCGGAGCTGATCCAAATGTACTGACTAAACCTGTCTGCCACTTCCTAAGCATCTGCATCCTTCTGTTCCCCACCTACTCATGCATGTGTCTAGACGCATCTTAAGTGAATCTACCGTGCCTGCCTCTACCACCTCTGCTGGAAATGTGTTCCAAACGCCCACCAACCTCTGTGAAGCACTTGCTGCGTGCATTCCCCTTAAACATTTCACCTCTCACTTTGTAGTATGATCTCTCATTATTGAATCCTTCTTCCTGGGAAAAAGCTTGTCTCTATCCACCCTGTCTATTACCCTTCATGATTTTGTAAACCTCAATCAGGTCCCCCTCAATCTCCTTTTTTTCTAATGAAAATAAATCTAACGTACTCAACCTTTCTTCATAGCTAGTACCTTCCATACCAGGCAACCTCCTCGTTAGCCTTCTTTGCATCCTTTCCATCCTTTTGGCAATGTGGTGCCCAGAACTGTACACAGTATTCTAAATGCTGCCAAACCAATGTCTTGTACACTTTTAACATGACCTGCCAGCTCTTACACTCAATTCCCGTCCGATGAAGGCAAGCTTACTCTATACCTTCTTGACCACTCTATCCACCTGTGCAGCAACCTTCAGGGTACAACGGATCTGCACTCCCAGATCTCTCTGCCTATCAACTTTTCCCAAGGCTCTTTCATTCATTGTATTATTCGCTCTAGAATTAGATATGCCTTAATGCATCACCTCACGTTTGTCTGGATAGAAAGCCATCTCCCACTTATCTGCCCATCTTTCCAGTCTATGTATATCCTCCTGTATTCTCTGACAGTCCCTTATGCTTTCTGCGACTTCTGCAGCCAACTACACACATATCCCACAAAATAAATGAATAAATTTGAAATTAATGTACATGCCATTAATTAGGCTGCACCTGGAATATTGTGTTGTGATTTTGTCACCTTGCTCTCGGAAGAAAATTATTAAAGGGAAAGGGAGCACAGAAAATTTACAGGGATGCTTAGGACATATGGACAGATTTGGTAAGTTAGGCCTTCTTTCTGTATGGCACAGGAGATTTGTAGGGATCTGATGGAAATGTATAGGGTCCCAAAAAGGCACGGGTAGAGTTGGTTAATTGAGGATCAGAATTAATGGCAAGAAGAAAAAGAAGAAATGGGAACTTGAGGGGCAACTTTTTATAGACATAAGGTGGCACACATTTCGAATGGGCTTGCAGTGAAAGTATTTGAGGCTGGTAGATCAGTAACATTTAAAAGGAACTTGGCCAAATACATGGGTAGCAAATATTTAGAAGGATACGCGCATGAAAATGGTGTTAGCATGGATGGAGATTGTATTCATCATGGAAGAGTTTGGGCTTTATGACTCGAGCTGTTCTCTCATTAAGATCTCATGGAGTTGCAATGACACTTGTCTATGCTTTGAATGTTTCCCATTGCAACAATGCGCCAACATTCCAACTTTCCACATCTTCAAATGGGAAACAGCTAGACTGGACGGAATGACCTCCTGCTATATCCGTGTAAAAGGCACATGGGGACAGAATTGCTCCCCCTCTTCGTGAGCAGCAGCCTCAAAGCGCTGAAGGATGTTTTAAAGTTAACAATAGGAGATGCACTGTGCAAAGTCAATGAACATGAACATTGCTATTCCACTTTATAGTCTACGAAACTTCGAGGAGAAAGTGAGGGCAGCAGATGCTGGAGAACAGAGATTAAATTGTGTTGCTGGAAAAGCGCAGCAGTTCAGGCAGCATCCAAAGAGCAAGAAAATCGACGTTTAGGGCATGTGCCCTTCTTCAGGATTCCTGAAGAAGGGCACATGCCATAAACGTCGATTTTCTGATTCAGGATTCCTGAAGAAGGGCTCATGCCCGAAACGTCGATTCTCCTGCTCTTTTGATGCTGCCTGACGTGCTGCGCTTATCCAGCAACACATTTTCAGGTCTGTGAAACTTCCCCACCAGTCATTTTATGGAGTTAGCCCGTTATTTTACCCGGTCTCCTCTTACAAATAAGGGGGAACATATACAACTGTGCTGTGTTCTGGCACTACACCTATGGATAAGGAAGAAAGGTTTAAAAGATTTTGGATTGGACCATAAGTCTTTCTACAACCCTCATCCATTCCATCCAGACTGAGTAAATGTTTTCTTAATTGTGATATAAGTGATGTAAGGAAGTGGTTAACTGAACCTGTTTGTTCAGTGACTCTGTGGATTCTAATTACCCCAGAGAACTGTTTCCATCTTTTAATGATAAGTGGTCTCTGTTAAATGCATCATCCTATATTGTGAACTGGAGCATTACTGACAGCATGAACAGGGATCAGCAGCTCAAAAGAGAGGGAGAGGAGAGATTAGGATTTGAGAACATGAGACTGGAATGTTCCAACAAATGATCAGAATCTGAGAGCATTGATTTAGATGTTCCAATAGTGGACAAGAGTTTTCCCTGGATTGCTTGGTATCTTTCTACAAGTTTTGATCAACGTTATTTATCATGCCGGATTGTAAATATACTTTACCTTATTCAATATTTTTATTATCCTATCTTGGCCGTCGTTGGTGTCCCTGGTAAGTCTGATTGCCCAGTTATTATGTATATATGACTGTATTACTGTTCTTTTCATTTATTCCGCACTCCTTCCTGCAGTTAGTGTTCCTGTAGGTAGTATTCTTGCTGAGACTCTGAATGCAGATATTCACCCTACAAACCAGTACTAACTGCATCAGTGAACTTGTTAATTTACTCTCTCCCTCTTTGCACCTGCTAGTGTTCCTCGTGCATCTCAGTTTCAGCTGTGATCCATGATTTGTTTTATGACTGGAACCCTTGTCATTTAAATATTGGTAGCATGAAGGCCACTGTCTTCTGCTCTGTTTCAAAGTCCATTTCCATCCTCTGACTCCATCCCATCCCTGGCCAATATCGGAAGCAGAAACAGATCAATCACATATGTGGCAATCCCTTTGGCCATGAGCTGATTCCTAAAAGCATAAATGAAACATAGACCACAGAACCGACAACAACACAGTCCTACACTCCCACCAATTTATCTTTCATGTGCCTGTCCAAAAGTTGCTTGAATGTCCCGACCGCATCTGACTCTACTACCACCACTAGCAATGCATTATACTCACCCACCGCTCTGAGTAAACAATCTAGTTCTGACATTTTCCCTTAATGTTCCTCCAATCACCTTAAAATTATTCCCTCTTGTGTCAGCCATTTCTGCCCTGGGAAAATGTCTCTGGCTATCCATTCCATTTATGCCTCTCATCGTGAACACCTCTATCATCCTTTGCTCCAAAGGAAAAAAGAAGCTCCGTCAACCTTACTTCATTATACATTCCCACCTGTCCATTCAACATCCTGCTGATTCTTCACTGCACCACCTCTTTCCTATAATGAGGTGACCAGAATTAAATGCAACATTCCAACTGTGGTCTTACAATGGCTTTATACAGCTTCAGCATAACACTGCGGCATTTAAATACACTCCCCTGCTAATGAAACCCAACACAACATATGCCTTAATAACTGGATCAGTTTGGATGGCAACTTTGTGAGATTGATGGACATTGACGCAAGATCCCTGTTTTTTCCACACTGCCAAGAATACTGCCTTTAACCGTATATTCTGCATTCAAATTTGATGTTCCAAAATGAATCACTTCACACTTTTCCAGGTTGAACTTCATCTGCCACTTATCAGCTCTATCAATATCCCAGTGCAAACGACAACAGCCCTCCACATTATCCCACCACTCCATTGCCCTTTGTGTCATTGGCAAACTTACTAATCCATCCTTCTAGCTCCTCGTCCAAGTCATTTTTTAAAAATCACAAACAGCAGAGATCCCAAAACCAATCACTGTGCAACACCACCGGTCACCAATCTCCAGGATTTGCCATTGACCACTACCCTCTGTCTTCTATGGGCCAGTTAATTCTATATCCAGACGTACAGATTGTTTCATGACCGGAATGAGTGCAGTTTGATTCTCAGATTTAATGAATCAATGCAGTTTGTTTCTGCAAATAAGTTAATGCAGTTTAATTCGGTCAATGCTCGCATTAAGTCTGTTTAATCAAATCAACAAATAGTGCTTGATTACATTGAATGGATGTCTGAAGTTTGATTCAACGAATGAATGTATACAGTTTGATTCTTTGAATGCATGAGTACAGCTCGAGGCATTGAATGAATGAATGCAGTTAGATTTGTTAAATGAATGTGCTAAAAATGTTTCACTGAATCAATAAATAACTTTTTTTTCATTAAATGCACGATTGAAGTTTGATTCAATGAATGAATGCAATTTGTTTCATGGATTGAGTGCGCTAAACTCGAGAAATTGAATTCATGAGATAAGCTTTACTCATTTAATAAACACGTTCAGTCTGTTTCAAATAATGAACGCAAAAGGATCCCTTGCATGAATATGTTAATTTTATTTCTTTGAATCAATGAATAACGCTTGATTCTTTGAATGTACTGTTAACATTTGATTCAATAACTGAAAGCGTTCGGCTCGAGGCATTGTCTTAAGGAGATAAGCTCTACTCTTTCAACTAACTAAAGAATGAATGCAGTTTGAATCAATGAAAAAATGAATTCAGTTTAATCACTGAATTAACAAATTAAGCTGGTGATATTGAATCAATGAGAGAAGCTCTACTCAATGCATTAACTCGTGCAGTTTGTTTAATTGAATGACTGAGTGCAGTCTGAGACATTGAATGAATCCAGTTGCATTCATTAAATGAATGTTTCATTGATTCAATGAATAACGTTTGAATCATTGGATGTACGATTGAAGTTTGATTCAATGAATGAATGAAAGCAGTGTGTTTCATTGAATGAATAAGTTAAGCACAAGATATTGTATGAATGAGATAAGTTCTATGTATTGTGCAATAACACGTACAGGTGGATTCATGAACTGAATGAGTGCAGTTTGATTTTCAGAATTAATGAACCAATGCATTTTGTTTCATTGAATGAATGCGTTAAGATCGAGATATTGTATGAATGAGATAAGGTCTACTGGTTGGAATAACACGCACAGATTGTTTCATGAACTGAATTAGTAAAGTTTGAGACATTGAATGAATGAATGCCAATGGATTCGTTAAATGAATGTGTTCAGAATGTTTGATGCAGACTTGAATTTGACTAAATAAATGAATGAATGCAGTTTGTTTCGTCGTTAAATATCGAGAAATTGAATTGATGAGATAAGCAAAGTAAGTTAAATAAACACGTTCTGTTTGTGTCAAATAATGAATGCAGATGGATTCCTTGCACGAATATGTAAATTTTTTTTCATTGAATCAATGAATAACGCTTGATTCATTGAATGCACGGATGACGTATAAGTTTGTTCCATTGAATGAAATGCTCGAGTCATTGTATTAAGGAGATAAGCTCTGCTCTTTGAACTAATACGTACAGTTTATTTCATTGAAAGAAAGAATGAATGCAGTTTGATTCAATGAAAAAATGAATTCAGTTTAATCACTGAATTAACAAGTTAAGCTGGTGATATTGAATCAATGAGAGAAGCTCTATTCAATGCATTAACTCGTGCAGTTTGTTTAATTGAATGACTGAGTGCAGTCTGATACATTGAATGAATGCAGTTGCATTCATTAAATGAATGTGTAAAGAATGTTTCATTGATTCAGTGAAAAACGTATGATTCATTGGATGTGCGATTGAAGTTTGATTAAATGAATGAATGAAAGCACTGTGTTTCATTGAATGAATGCGTTAAGCACGAGATATTGTATGAATGAGATAAGTTCTACGTTTTACAGGTGGATTCATGAACTGAATGAGTGCAGTTTGAATTTCAGAATTAATGAATCAATGCGGTTTGATTGATTGCATGAATGTGTTAAGATTGAGATATTGTATGAATGAGATATGGTCTACTGATTGGAATCTTTAATCAATGCAGCTTGATTCAGTGAATGTATGAATAAATGATTGCAGTTTGACTTGTTGAATGTATGAATGATGTTTGCTTTATGCAGGGAATGAATGTAGGTCAATTAATTGAATGAATGAATGAAGTTTGTCTCATTCATTGAATGATTTCAGTTTGATTCATTGGGTGAACCAATGAAGTTTGATATCTTGAATAGATGAATGCAGTTTGAATCATTGAATAAAGGAAGGAAGTTTGATTCAGTGAGTTAAAGAATGAAGTTTGATTCATTGAATGAATACCAGACATTTTATACCAGAGAGTGATTGAATGAGGTCTGAGGTAGAGAATGATTGAGTGAAATTTGATTCATTGAATGTGTGAATGGTGTTTGATTGATTGAATTAATAAAGTGTCGATTGATTCCTTGAATGAGTGAATGAAGTTTGATTCATTCTATGGATGAAAGATGATTGATTCATTGAATGATGAAAGCAGTTCAATTCGTTGTTTCATTGAAGGACAGTATGAAGTTTGATGCATTGAATGAATGATATTTGCTGGATTGAATTAATAAGGTGTCGATTGATTCCTTGAATGAGTGAATGAAATTTGATTCATTTAATGAATAAATGAAGTTTGAGTCTTTCAATTAATGAATGCAGTTTGATTCAGTGATTGAGAGAGTGCAGCTAGACTTATTAAATGAATAAATGAAATTTATTTTATTGACCGAATGACAGACTTTTAGTCTAGAATGAACGAACAAAGTTTGATTCATTGTATATATGTTTGAGGTTTGAGTTACTCCATCTGTGGATAAAGTTTGATTCTTTCATGGGAGGGATGTAGTCTGATTAATTAAACGAAGGAATGAAGTTTTATCCATTCAAAGAATGCTTGTAGTTTGATTCATTGAATGAATGAGTGAAGTTTGATTTAGTGAGTAAATGTGTTCAGTTCGATTCATTGCATGTATGAGTGAAGTTTGATTCATTGAATGCAGCTTGATTCATGGACTGAATAAAGTTTGTTGCATTGAATGATTGAACATTGACTAAATGAATGAACTTTGATTCTTTTACTGGATCAATGCACTTTCATTCTGTGAATATCTGAATGAAGTTTGATTCATTGAATACATGATTGAGATTTGAATTATTGAATGTATGGATAAAGTTTAATGCATTCACTTAACAAATGCAGATCGATTAATTGACTGAAAATTGATTCATTCAATGAATGAAGGGAGTTGGATTCATTGACTGCAGTTCCAACCATTGAATGAATAAATAGATGACAATTGATTCAATGAGTGAATGAATTTTGTTTGATTCATTGCAAGAATGAATGAAGTTTTATTCATTGCATGCAGTTTGATTCATTGGATGACTGATTGCAATGTGTTCCATTTCATCGAACATTGAACAAAACAGTGCAGAACAGGACCTTCAGCCATTGATGTTGCGCCGACCTATAAACTATTCTCAGTTCGCACTACACGATCCCAAAATCATCCATTTGCTTATCTGAGGATTGTGTAAATCTCCTTAATGTGGCTGAGTTGACTACATTAGCAGGCATGGTTTTCCACGCCCTGACCACTCTCTGCATAAAGAACCTGCTTCTGATATCTGTCTTAAATCTATCACCCTACAATTTGTAATCATGCCCCCTCATATAAGCTGACGTCATCACCCTAGGAAAAAGGCGTTCACTGTCTGACCTATCTAATCCTCTAATCATCTTGCATATCTCTATCAAATCCCCTCATAGCCTTCACCTTTCCAATGAGAACAGACCCAAGTCTCTCAGCCTTTCCTCATAAGACCTTCTCTCCAGATCAGGCAACATACTCTGCATCTTTTTCAATGCTTCCACATCCTTCCTGAAATATGGGGATCAGAAATGTACACAATATTCCAAGTGTAGCTGCACCAACATTTTGTATCGGTGCAACATGATATTGCGGCTCCGGACCTCCTTTCATCTATGAATGAAACCTAACTCATGGTATGCCTTCTTAACAACACTATCCATTTGGTGACAACTTTCAGGGATCTATGTATATGGACTCGAAGATCCCTCTGCTCATCCACACTACCAACAATCTTTCCATTGACCCAGGACTCTGCTTTCCTGTTATTCTTACCTTACATTGGGCAGCTTTGAACTCCATTTGCGACCACTCACCCCAAGTCTGAAGTTTATTCAAGTCCCCCTGCAACCTGTAACTTTCTTCCACACTGTGCACTACTCCACCGACTTTAGTGTCACCTGCAAAGTTACTAATCCATTGACCTATGTCTGCGTCTAAGTCATTTGTAAAAATGACAACAGCAGGGTTCAAGGTGGCCTTAAGTGCAGTGGAACAGAGACATATTGGAGTTCATTCGCATGGTTCTCGGAAACTGCAGTCATATGTGGAAAGGGCAGTGAAAAATTCTGACCTTAATGAGTCAGGGCATTGATTATAAAAGTTGGTAAGCTACGTTGCAGTTGTTTCTGCAGAAATAATGAATCACCACCAGCTACAAGTTCCCCTCCTAACTTGGAAATATGTTGCTCTTCCTTCGCTGAGACTGGGTCAATGTCGTGGATTTACCTCCCTAATGGCATTGTGGGTCAACTAACAGTAGGTGGCAAGCAGCAATTCAAGAAGACAGCTTACCACAACATCATCAAGGGAAAGTAGGTGTGAACAACGTATAAAAGAACAAAAAAACAGACTCCAAGCCGGAGCTGATCCAAATGTACTGACTAAACCTGTCTGCCACTTCCTAAGCATCTGCATCCTTCTGTTCCCCACCTACTCATGCATGTGTCTAGACGCATCTTAAGTGAATCTACCGTGCCTGCCTCTACCACCTCTGCTGGAAATGTGTTCCAAACGCCCACCAACCTCTGTGAAGCACTTGCTGCGTGCATTCCCCTTAAACATTTCACCTCTCACTTTGTAGTATGATCTCTCATTATTGAATCCTTCTTCCTGGGAAAAAGCTTGTCTCTATCCACCCTGTCTATACCCTTCATGATTTTGTAAACCTCAATCACGTCCCCCTCAATCTCCTTATTTTCTAATGAAAATAAATCTAACGTACTCAACCTTTCTTCATAGCTAATACCTTCCATACCAGGCAACCTCCTCGTTAGCCTTCTTTGCATCCTTTCCATCCTTTTGGCAATGTGGTGCCCAGAACTGTACACAGTATTCTAAATGCTGCCAAACCAATGTCTTGTACACTTTTAACATGACCTGCCAGCTCTTACACTCAATTCCCCGTCCGATGAAGGCAAGCTTACTCTATACCTTCTTGACCACTCTATCCACCTGTGCAGCAACCTTCAGGGTACAACGGATCTGCACTCCCAGATCTCTCTGCCTATCAACTTTTCCCAAGGCTCTTTCATTCATTGTATTATTCGCTCTAGAATTAGATATGCCTTAATGCATCACCTCGCGTTTGTCTGGATAGAAAGCCATCTCCCACTTATCTGCCCATCTTTCCAGTCTATGTATATCCTCCTGTATTCTCTGACAGTCCCTTATGCTTTCTGCGACTTCTGCAGCCAACTACACACATATCCCACAAAATAAATGAATAAATTTGAAATTAATGTACATGCCATTAATTAGGCTGCACCTGGAATATTGTGTTGTGATTTTGTCACCTTGCTCTCGGAAGAAAATTATTAAAGGGAAAGGGAGCACAGAAAATTTACAGGGATGCTTAGGACATATGGACAGATTTGGTAAGTTAGGCCTTCTTTCTGTATGGCACAGGAGATTTGTAGGGATCTGATGGAAATGTATAGGGTCCCAAAAAGGCACGGGTAGAGTTGGTTAATTGAGGATCAGAATTAATGGCAAGAAGAAAAAGAAGAAATGGGAACTTGAGGGGCAACTTTTTATAGACATAAGGTGGCACACATTTCGAATGGGCTTGCAGTGAAAGTATTTGAGGCTGGTAGATCAGTAACATTTAAAAGGAACTTGGCCAAATACATGGGTAGCAAATATTTAGAAGGATACGCGCATGAAAATGGTGTTAGCATGGATGGAGATTGTATTCATCATGGAAGAGTTTGGGCTTTATGACTCGAGCTGTTCTCTCATTAAGATCTCATGGAGTTGCAATGACACTTGTCTATGCTTTGAATGTTTCCCATTGCAACAATGCGCCAACATTCCAACTTTCCACATCTTCAAATGGGAAACAGCTAGACTGGACGGAATGACCTCCTGCTATATCCGTGTAAAAGGCACATGGGGACAGAATTGCTCCCCCTCTTCGTGAGCAGCAGCCTCAAAGCGCTGAAGGATGTTTTAAAGTTAACAATAGGAGATGCACTGTGCAAAGTCAATGAACATGAACATTGCTATTCCACTTTATAGTCTACGAAACTTCGAGGAGAAAGTGAGGGCAGCAGATGCTGGAGAACAGAGATTAAATTGTGTTGCTGGAAAAGCGCAGCAGTTCAGGCAGCATCCAAAGAGCAAGAAAATCGACGTTTAGGGCATGTGCCCTTCTTCAGGATTCCTGAAGAAGGGCACATGCCATAAACGTCGATTTTCTGATTCAGGATTCCTGAAGAAGGGCTCATGCCCGAAACGTCGATTCTCCTGCTCTTTTGATGCTGCCTGACGTGCTGCGCTTATCCAGCAACACATTTTCAGGTCTGTGAAACTTCCCCACCAGTCATTTTATGGAGTTAGCCCGTTATTTTACCCGGTCTCCTCTTACAAATAAGTGGGAACATATACAACTGTGCTGTGTTCTGGCACTACACCTATGGATAAGGAAGAAAGGTTTAAAAGATTTTGGATTGGACCATAAGTCTTTCTACAACCCTCATCCATTCCATCCAGACTGAGTAAATGTTTTCTTAATTGTGATATAAGTGATGTAAGGAAGTGGTTAACTGAACCTGTTTGTTCAGTGACTCTGTGGATTCTAATTACCCCAGAGAACTGTTTCCATCTTTTAATGATAAGTGGTCTCTGTTAAATGCATCATCCTATATTGTGAACTGGAGCATTACTGACAGCATGAACAGGGATCAGCAGCTCAAAAGAGAGGGAGAGGAGAGATTAGGATTTGAGAACATGAGACTGGAATGTTCCAACAAATGATCAGAATCTGAGAGCATTGATTTAGATGTTCCAATAGTGGACAAGAGTTTTCCCTGGATTGCTTGGTATCTTTCTACAAGTTTTGATCAACGTTATTTATCATGCCGGATTGTAAATATACTTTACCTTATTCAATATTTTTATTATCCTATCTTGGCCGTCGTTGGTGTCCCTGGTAAGTCTGATTGCCCAGTTATTATGTATATATGACTGTATTACTGTTCTTTTCATTTATTCCGCACTCCTTCCTGCAGTTAGTGTTCCTGTAGGTAGTATTCTTGCTGAGACTCTGAATGCAGATATTCACCCTACAAACCAGTACTAACTGCATCAGTGAACTTGTTAATTTACTCTCTCCCTCTTTGCACCTGCTAGTGTTCCTCGTGCATCTCAGTTTCAGCTGTGATCCATGATTTGTTGTATGACTGGAACCCTTGTCATTTAAATATTGGTAGCATGAAGGCCACTGTCTTCTGCTCTGTTTCAAAGTCCATTTCCATCCTCTGACTCCATCCCATCCCTGGCCAATATCGGAAGCAGAAACAGATCAATCACATATGTGGCAATCCCTTTGGCCATGAGCTGATTCCTAAAAGCATAAATGAAACATAGACCACAGAACCGACAACAACACAGTCCTACACTCCCACCAATTTATCTTTCATGTGCCTGTCCAAAAGTTGCTTGAATGTCCCGACCGCATCTGACTCTACTACCACCACTAGCAATGCATTATACTCACCCACCGCTCTGAGTAAACAATCTAGTTCTGACATTTTCCCTTAATGTTCCTCCAATCACCTTAAAATTATTCCCTCTTGTGTCAGCCATTTCTGCCCTGGGAAAATGTCTCTGGCTATCCATTCCATTTATGCCTCTCATCGTGAACACCTCTATCATCCTTTGCTCCAAAGGAAAAAAGAAGCTCCGTCAACCTTACTTCATTATACATTCCCACCTGTCCATTCAACATCCTGCTGATTCTTCACTGCACCACCTCTTTCCTATAATGAGGTGACCAGAATTAAATGCAACATTCCAACTGTGGTCTTACAATGGCTTTATACAGCTTCAGCATAACACTGCGGCATTTAAATACACTCCCCTGCTAATGAAACCCAACACAACATATGCCTTAATAACTGGATCAGTTTGGATGGCAACTTTGTGAGATTGATGGACATTGACGCAAGATCCCTGTTTTTTCCACACTGCCAAGAATACTGCCTTTAACCGTATATTCTGCATTCAAATTTGATGTTCCAAAATGAATCACTTCACACTTTTCCAGGTTGAACTTCATCTGCCACTTATCAGCTCTATCAATATCCCAGTGCAAACGACAACAGCCCTCCACATTATCCCACCACTCCATTGCCCTTTGTGTCATTGGCAAACTTACTAATCCATCCTTCTAGCTCCTCGTCCAAGTCATTTTTTAAAAATCACAAACAGCAGAGATCCCAAAACCAATCACTGTGCAACACCACCGGTCACCAATCTCCAGGATTTGCCATTGACCACTACCCTCTGTCTTCTATGGGCCAGTTAATTCTATATCCAGACGTACAGATTGTTTCATGACCGGAATGAGTGCAGTTTGATTCTCAGATTTAATGAATCAATGCAGTTTGTTTCTGCAAATAAGTTAATGCAGTTTAATTCGGTCAATGCTCGCATTAAGTCTGTTTAATCAAATCAACAAATAGTGCTTGATTACATTGAATGGATGTCTGAAGTTTGATTCAACGAATGAATGTATACAGTTTGATTCTTTGAATGCATGAGTACAGCTCGAGGCATTGAATGAATGAATGCAGTTAGATTTGTTAAATGAATGTGCTAAAAATGTTTCACTGAATCAATAAATAACTTTTTTTTCATTGAATGCACGATTGAAGTTTGATTCAATGAATGAATGCAATTTGTTTCATGGATTGAGTGCGCTAAACTCGAGAAATTGAATTCATGAGATAAGCTTTACTCATTTAATAAACACGTTCAGTCTGTTTCAAATAATGAACGCAAAAGGATCCCTTGCATGAATATGTTAATTTTATTTCTTTGAATCAATGAATAACGCTTGATTCTTTGAATGTACTGTTAACATTTGATTCAATAACTGAAAGCGTTCGGCTCGAGGCATTGTCTTAAGGAGATAAGCTCTACTCTTTCAACTAACTAAAGAATGAATGCAGTTTGAATCAATGAAAAAATGAATTCAGTTTAATCACTGAATTAACAAATTAAGCTGGTGATATTGAATCAATGAGAGAAGCTCTACTCAATGCATTAACTCGTGCAGTTTGTTTAATTGAATGACTGAGTGCAGTCTGAGACATTGAATGAATCCAGTTGCATTCATTAAATGAATGTTTCATTGATTCAATGAATAACGTTTGAATCATTGGATGTACGATTGAAGTTTGATTCAATGAATGAATGAAAGCAGTGTGTTTCATTGAATGAATAAGTTAAGCACAAGATATTGTATGAATGAGATAAGTTCTATGTATTGTGCAATAACACGTACAGGTGGATTCATGAACTGAATGAGTGCAGTTTGATTTTCAGAATTAATGAACCAATGCATTTTGTTTCATTGAATGAATGCGTTAAGATCGAGATATTGTATGAATGAGATAAGGTCTACTGGTTGGAATAACACGCACAGATTGTTTCATGAACTGAATTAGTAAAGTTTGAGACATTGAATGAATGAATGCCAATGGATTCGTTAAATGAATGTGTTCAGAATGTTTGATGCAGACTTGAATTTGACTAAATAAATGAATGAATGCAGTTTGTTTCGTCGTTAAATATCGAGAAATTGAATTGATGAGATAAGCAAAGTAAGTTAAATAAACACGTTCTGTTTGTGTCAAATAATGAATGCAGATGGATTCCTTGCACGAATATGTAAATTTTTTTTCATTGAATCAATGAATAACGCTTGATTCATTGAATGCACGGATGACGTATAAGTTTGTTCCATTGAATGAAATGCTCGAGTCATTGTATTAAGGAGATAAGCTCTGCTCTTTGAACTAATACGTACAGTTTATTTCATTGAAAGAAAGAATGAATGCAGTTTGATTCAATGAAAAAATGAATTCAGTTTAATCACTGAATTAACAAGTTAAGCTGGTGATATTGAATCAATGAGAGAAGCTCTATTCAATGCATTAACTCGTGCAGTTTGTTTAATTGAATGACTGAGTGCAGTCTGATACATTGAATGAATGCAGTTGCATTCATTAAATGAATGTGTAAAGAATGTTTCATTGATTCAGTGAAAAACGTATGATTCATTGGATGTGCGATTGAAGTTTGATTAAATGAATGAATGAAAGCACTGTGTTTCATTGAATGAATGCGTTAAGCACGAGATATTGTATGAATGAGATAAGTTCTACGTTTTACAGGTGGATTCATGAACTGAATGAGTGCAGTTTGAATTTCAGAATTAATGAATCAATGCGGTTTGATTGATTGCATGAATGTGTTAAGATTGAGATATTGTATGAATGAGATATGGTCTACTGATTGGAATCTTTAATCAATGCAGCTTGATTCAGTGAATGTATGAATAAATGATTGCAGTTTGACTTGTTGAATGTATGAATGATGTTTGCTTTATGCAGGGAATGAATGTAGGTCAATTAATTGAATGAATGAATGAATGAAGTTTGTCTCATTCATTGAATGATTTCAGTTTGATTCATTGGGTGAACCAATGAAGTTTGATATCTTGAATAGATGAATGCAGTTTGAATCATTGAATAAAGGAAGGAAGTTTGATTCAGTGAGTTAAAGAATGAAGTTTGATTCATTGAATGAATACCAGACATTTTATACCAGAGAGTGATTGAATGAGGTCTGAGGTAGAGAATGATTGAGTGAAATTTGATTCATTGAATGTGTGAATGGTGTTTGATTGATTGAATTAATAAAGTGTCGATTGATTCCTTGAATGAGTGAATGAAGTTTGATTCATTCTATGGATGAAAGATGATTGATTCATTGAATGATGAAAGCAGTTCAATTCGTTGTTTCATTGAAGGACAGTATGAAGTTTGATGCATTGAATGAATGATATTTGCTGGATTGAATTAATAAGGTGTCGATTGATTCCTTGAATGAGTGAATGAAATTTGATTCATTTAATGAATAAATGAAGTTTGAGTCTTTCAATTAATGAATGCAGTTTGATTCAGTGATTGAGAGAGTGCAGCTAGACTTATTAAATGAATAAATGAAATTTATTTTATTGACCGAATGACAGACTTTTAGTCTAGAATGAACGAACAAAGTTTGATTCATTGTATATATGTTTGAGGTTTGAGTTACTCCATCTGTGGATAAAGTTTGATTCTTTCATGGGAGGGATGTAGTCTGATTAATTAAACGAAGGAATGAAGTTTTATCCATTCAAAGAATGCTTGTAGTTTGATTCATTGAATGAATGAGTGAAGTTTGATTTAGTGAGTAAATGTGTTCAGTTCGATTCATTGCATGTATGAGTGAAGTTTGATTCATTGAATGCAGCTTGATTCATGGACTGAATAAAGTTTGTTGCATTGAATGATTGAACATTGACTAAATGAATGAACTTTGATTCTTTTACTGGATCAATGCACTTTCATTCTGTGAATATCTGAATGAAGTTTGATTCATTGAATACATGATTGAGATTTGAATTATTGAATGTATGGATAAAGTTTAATGCATTCACTTAACAAATGCAGATCGATTAATTGACTGAAAATTGATTCATTCAATGAATGAAGGGAGTTGGATTCATTGACTGCAGTTCCAACCATTGAATGAATAAATAGATGACAATTGATTCAATGAGTGAATGAATTTTGTTTGATTCATTGCAAGAATGAATGAAGTTTTATTCATTGCATGCAGTTTGATTCATTGGATGACTGATTGCAATGTGTTCCATTTCATCGAACATTGAACAAAACAGTGCAGAACAGGACCTTCAGCCATTGATGTTGCGCCGACCTATAAACTATTCTCAGTTCGCACTACACGATCCCAAAATCATCCATTTGCTTATCTGAGGATTGTGTAAATCTCCTTAATGTGGCTGAGTTGACTACATTAGCAGGCATGGTTTTCCACGCCCTGACCACTCTCTGCATAAAGAACCTGCTTCTGATATCTGTCTTAAATCTATCACCCTACAATTTGTAATCATGCCCCCTCATATAAGCTGACGTCATCACCCTAGGAAAAAGGCGTTCACTGTCTGACCTATCTAATCCTCTAATCATCTTGCATATCTCTATCAAATCCCCTCATAGCCTTCACCTTTCCAATGAGAACAGACCCAAGTCTCTCAGCCTTTCCTCATAAGACCTTCTCTCCAGATCAGGCAACATACTCTGCATCTTTTTCAATGCTTCCACATCCTTCCTGAAATATGGGGATCAGAAATGTACACAATATTCCAAGTGTAGCTGCACCAACATTTTGTATCGGTGCAACATGATATTGCGGCTCCGGACCTCCTTTCATCTATGAATGAAACCTAACTCATGGTATGCCTTCTTAACAACACTATCCATTTGGTGACAACTTTCAGGGATCTATGTATATGGACTCGAAGATCCCTCTGCTCATCCACACTACCAACAATCTTTCCATTGACCCAGGACTCTGCTTTCCTGTTATTCTTACCTTACATTGGGCAGCTTTGAACTCCATTTGCGACCACTCACCCCAAGTCTGAAGTTTATTCAAGTCCCCCTGCAACCTGTAACTTTCTTCCACACTGTGCACTACTCCACCGACTTTAGTGTCACCTGCAAAGTTACTAATCCATTGACCTATGTCTGCGTCTAAGTCATTTGTAAAAATGACAACAGCAGGGTTCAAGGTGGCCTTAAGTGCAGTGGAACAGAGACATATTGGAGTTCATTCGCATGGTTCTCGGAAACTGCAGTCATATGTGGAAAGGGCAGTGAAAAATTCTGACCTTAATGAGTCAGGGCATTGATTATAAAAGTTGGTAAGCTACGTTGCAGTTGTTTCTGCAGAAATAATGAATCACCACCAGCTACAAGTTCCCCTCATAACTTGGAAATATGTTGCTCTTCCTTCGCTGAGACTGGGTCAATGTCGTGGATTTACCTCCCTAATGGCATTGTGGGTCAACTAACAGTAGGTGGCAAGCAGCAATTCAAGAAGACAGCTTACCACAACATCATCAAGGGAAAGTAGGTGTGAACAACGTATAAAAGAACAAAAAAACAGACTCCAAGCCGGAGCTGATCCAAATGTACTGACTAAACCTGTCTGCCACTTCCTAAGCATCTGCATCCTTCTGTTCCCCACCTACTCATGCATGTGTCTAGACGCATCTTAAGTGAATCTACCGTGCCTGCCTCTACCACCTCTGCTGGAAATGTGTTCCAAACGCCCACCAACCTCTGTGAAGCACTTGCTGCGTGCATTCCCCTTAAACATTTCACCTCTCACTTTGTAGTATGATCTCTCATTATTGAATCCTTCTTCCTGGGAAAAAGCTTGTCTCTATCCACCCTGTCTATACCCTTCATGATTTTGTAAACCTCAATCACGTCCCCCTCAATCTCCTTATTTTCTAATGAAAATAAATCTAACGTACTCAACCTTTCTTCATAGCTAGTACCTTCCATACCAGGCAACCTCCTCGTTAGCCTTCTTTGCATCCTTTCCATCCTTTTGGCAATGTGGTGCCCAGAACTGTACACAGTATTCTAAATGCTGCCAAACCAATGTCTTGTACACTTTTAACATGACCTGCCAGCTCTTACACTCAATTCCCCGTCCGATGAAGGCAAGCTTACTCTATACCTTCTTGACCACTCTATCCACCTGTGCAGCAACCTTCAGGGTACAACGGATCTGCACTCCCAGATCTCTCTGCCTATCAACTTTTCCCAAGGCTCTTTCATTCATTGTATTATTCGCTCTAGAATTAGATATGCCTTAATGCATCACCTCACGTTTGTCTGGATAGAAAGCCATCTCCCACTTATCTGCCCATCTTTCCAGTCTATGTATATCCTCCTGTATTCTCTGACAGTCCCTTATGCTTTCTGCGACTTCTGCAGCCAACTACACACATATCCCACAAAATAAATGAATAAATTTGAAATTAATGTACATGCCATTAATTAGGCTGCACCTGGAATATTGTGTTGTGATTTTGTCACCTTGCTCTCGGAAGAAAATTATTAAAGGGAAAAGGAGCACAGAAAATTTACAGGGATGCTTAGGACATATGGACAGATTTGGTAAGTTAGGCCTTCTTTCTGTATGGCACAGGAGATTTGTAGGGATCTGATGGAAATGTATAGGGTCCCAAAAAGGCACGGGTAGAGTTGGTTAATTGAGGATCAGAATTAATGGCAAGAAGAAAAAGAAGAAATGGGAACTTGAGGGGCAACTTTTTATAGACATAAGGTGGCACACATTTCGAATGGGCTTGCAGTGAAAGTATTTGAGGCTGGTAGATCAGTAACATTTAAAAGGAACTTGGCCAAATACATGGGTAGCAAATATTTAGAAGGATACGCGCATGAAAATGGTGTTAGCATGGATGGAGATTGTATTCATCATGGAAGAGTTTGGGCTTTATGACTCGAGCTGTTCTCTCATTAAGATCTCATGGAGTTGCAATGACACTTGTCTATGCTTTGAATGTTTCCCATTGCAACAATGCGCCAACATTCCAACTTTCCACATCTTCAAATGGGAAACAGCTAGACTGGACGGAATGACCTCCTGCTATATCCGTGTAAAAGGCACATGGGGACAGAATTGCTCCCCCTCTTCGTGAGCAGCAGCCTCAAAGCGCTGAAGGATGTTTTAAAGTTAACAATAGGAGATGCACTGTGCAAAGTCAATGAACATGAACATTGCTATTCCACTTTATAGTCTACGAAACTTCGAGGAGAAAGTGAGGGCAGCAGATGCTGGAGAACAGAGATTAAATTGTGTTGCTGGAAAAGCGCAGCAGTTCAGGCAGCATCCAAAGAGCAAGAAAATCGACGTTTAGGGCATGTGCCCTTCTTCAGGATTCCTGAAGAAGGGCACATGCCATAAACGTCGATTTTCTGATTCAGGATTCCTGAAGAAGGGCTCATGCCCGAAACGTCGATTCTCCTGCTCTTTTGATGCTGCCTGACGTGCTGCGCTTATCCAGCAACACATTTTCAGGTCTGTGAAACTTCCCCACCAGTCATTTTATGGAGTTAGCCCGTTATTTTACCCGGTCTCCTCTTACAAATAAGGGGGAACATATACAACTGTGCTGTGTTCTGGCACTACACCTATGGATAAGGAAGAAAGGTTTAAAAGATTTTGGATTGGACCATAAGTCTTTCTACAACCCTCATCCATTCCATCCAGACTGAGTAAATGTTTTCTTAATTGTGATATAAGTGATGTAAGGAAGTGGTTAACTGAACCTGTTTGTTCAGTGACTCTGTGGATTCTAATTACCCCAGAGAACTGTTTCCATCTTTTAATGATAAGTGGTCTCTGTTAAATGCATCATCCTATATTGTGAACTGGAGCATTACTGACAGCATGAACAGGGATCAGCAGCTCAAAAGAGAGGGAGAGGAGAGATTAGGATTTGAGAACATGAGACTGGAATGTTCCAACAAATGATCAGAATCTGAGAGCATTGATTTAGATGTTCCAATAGTGGACAAGAGTTTTCCCTGGATTGCTTGGTATCTTTCTACAAGTTTTGATCAACGTTATTTATCATGCCGGATTGTAAATATACTTTACCTTATTCAATATTTTTATTATCCTATCTTGGCCGTCGTTGGTGTCCCTGGTAAGTCTGATTGCCCAGTTATTATGTATATATGACTGTATTACTGTTCTTTTCATTTATTCCGCACTCCTTCCTGCAGTTAGTGTTCCTGTAGGTAGTATTCTTGCTGAGACTCTGAATGCAGATATTCACCCTACAAACCAGTACTAACTGCATCAGTGAACTTGTTAATTTACTCTCTCCCTCTTTGCACCTGCTAGTGTTCCTCGTGCATCTCAGTTTCAGCTGTGATCCATGATTTGTTGTATCACTGGAACCCTTGTCATTTAAATATTGGTAGCATGAAGGCCACTGTCTTCTGCTCTGTTTCAAAGTCCATTTCCATCCTCTGACTCCATCCCATCCCTGGCCAATATCGGAAGCAGAAACAGATCAATCACATATGTGGCAATCCCTTTGGCCATGAGCTGATTCCTAAAAGCATAAATGAAACATAGACCACAGAACCGACAACAACACAGACCTACACTCCCACCAATTTATCTTTCATGTGCCTGTCCAAAAGTTGCTTGAATGTCCCGACCGCATCTGACTCTACTACCACCACTAGCAATGCATTATACTCACCCACCGCTCTGAGTAAACAATCTAGTTCTGACATTTTCCCTTAATGTTCCTCCAATCACCTTAAAATTATTCCCTCTTGTGTCAGCCATTTCTGCCCTGGGAAAATGTCTCTGGCTATCCACTCCATTTATGCCTCTCATCGTGAACACCTCTATCATCCTTTGCTCCAAAGGAAAAAAGAAGCTCCGTCAACCTTACTTCATTATACATTCCCACCTGTCCATTCAACATCCTGCTGATTCTTCACTGCACCACCTCTAAAGTTTCCACATCTTTCCTATAATGAGGTGACCAGAATTAAATGCAACATTCCAACTGTGGTCTTACAATGGCTTTATACAGCTTCAGCATAACACTGCGGCATTTAAATACACTCCCCTGCTAATGAAACCCAACACAACATATGCCTTAATAACTGGATCAGTTTGGATGGCAACTTTGTGAGATTGATGGACATTGACGCAAGATCCCTGTTTTTTCCACACTGCCAAGAATACTGCCTTTAACCGTATATTCTGCATTCAAATTTGATGTTCCAAAATGAATCACTTCACACTTTTCCAGGTTGAACTTCATCTGCCACTTATCAGCTCTATCAATATCCCAGTGCAAACGACAACAGCCCTCCACATTATCCCACCACTCCATTGCCCTTTGTGTCATTGGCAAACTTACTAATCCATCCTTCTAGCTCCTCGTCCAAGTCATTTTTTAAAAATCACAAACAGCAGAGATCCCAAAACCAATCACTGTGCAACACCACCGGTCACCAATCTCCAGGATTTGCCATTGACCACTACCCTCTGTCTTCTATGGGCCAGTTAATTCTATATCCAGACGTACAGATTGTTTCATGACCGGAATGAGTGCAGTTTGATTCTCAGATTTAATGAATCAATGCAGTTTGTTTCTGCAAATAAGTTAATGCAGTTTAATTCGGTCAATGCTCGCATTAAGTTTGTTTAATCAAATCAACAAATAGTGCTTGATTACATTGAATGGATGTCTGAAGTTTGATTCAACGAATGAATGTATACAGTTTGATTCTTTGAATGCATGAGTACAGCTCGAGGCATTGAATGAATGAATGCAGTTAGATTTGTTAAATGAATGTGCTAAAAATGTTTCACTGAATCAATAAATAACTTTTTTTTCATTGAATGCACGATTGAAGTTTGATTCAATGAATGAATGCAATTTGTTTCATGGATTGAGTGCGCTAAACTCGAGAAATTGAATTCATGAGATAAGCTTTACTCATTTAATAAACACGTTCAGTCTGTTTCAAATAATGAACGCAAAAGGATCCCTTGCATGAATATGTTAATTTTATTTCTTTGAATCAATGAATAACGCTTGATTCTTTGAATGTACTGTTAACATTTGATTCAATAACTGAAAGCGTTCGGCTCGAGGCATTGTCTTAAGGAGATAAGCTCTACTCTTTCAACTAACTAAAGAATGAATGCAGTTTGAGTTAATGAAAAGATGAATTCAGTTTAATCACTGAATTAACAAATTAAGCTGGTGATATTGAATCAATGAGAGAAGCTCTACTCAATGCATTAACTCGTGCAGTTTGTTTAATTGAATGACTGAGTGCAGTCTGAGACATTGAATGAATCCAGTTGCATTCATTAAATGAATGTTTCATTGATTCAATGAATAACGTTTGAATCATTGGATGTACGATTGAAGTTTGATTCAATGAATGAATGAAAGCAGTGTGTTTCATTGAATGAATAAGTTAAGCACAAGATATTGTATGAATGAGATAAGTTCTATGTATTGTGCAATAACACGTACAGGTGGATTCATGAACTGAATGAGTGCAGTTTGATTTTCAGAATTAATGAACCAATGCATTTTGTTTCATTGAATGAATGCGTTAAGATCGAGATATTGTATGAATGAGATAAGGTCTACTGGTTGGAATAACACGCACAGATTGTTTCATGAACTGAATTAGTAAAGTTTGAGACATTGAATGAATGAATGCCAATGGATTCGTTAAATGAATGTGTTCAGAATGTTTGATGCAGACTTGAATTTGACTAAATAAATGAATGAATGCAGTTTGTTTCGTCGTTAAATATCGAGAAATTGAATTGATGAGATAAGCAAAGTAAGTTAAATAAACACGTTCTGTTTGTGTCAAATAATGAATGCAGATGGATTCCTTGCACGAATATGTAAATTTTTTTTCATTGAATCAATGAATAACGCTTGATTCATTGAATGCACGGATGACGTATAAGTTTGTTCCATTGAATGAAATGCTCGAGTCATTGTATTAAGGAGATAAGCTCTGCTCTTTGAACTAATACGTACAGTTTATTTCATTGAAAGAAAGAATGAATGCAGTTTGATTCAATGAAAAAATGAATTCAGTTTAATCACTGAATTAACAAGTTAAGCTGGTGATATTGAATCAATGAGAGAAGCTCTATTCAATGCATTAACTCGTGCAGTTTGTTTAATTGAATGACTGAGTGCAGTCTGATACATTGAATGAATGCAGTTGCATTCATTAAATGAATGTGTAAAGAATGTTTCATTGATTCAGTGAAAAACGTATGATTCATTGGATGTGCGATTGAAGTTTGATTCAATGAATGAATGAAAGCACTGTGTTTCATTGAATGAATGCGTTAAGCACGAGATATTGTATGAATGAGATAAGTTCTACGTTTTACAGGTGGATTCATGAACTGAATGAGTGCAGTTTGAATTTCAGAATTAATGAATCAATGCGGTTTGATTGATTGCATGAATGTGTTAAGATTGAGATATTGTATGAATGAGATATGGTCTACTGATTGGAATCTTTAATCAATGCAGCTTGATTCAGTGAATGTATGAATAAATGATTGCAGTTTGACTTGTTGAATGTATGAATGATGTTTGCTTTATGCAGGGAATGAATGTAGGTCAATTAATTGAATGAATGAATGAAGTTTGTCTCATTCATTGAATGATTTCAGTTTGATTCATTGGGTGAACCAATGAAGTTTGATATCTTGAATAGATGAATGCAGTTTGAATCATTGAATAAAGGAAGGAAGTTTGATTCAGTGAGTTAAAGAATGAAGTTTGATTCATTGAATGAATACCAGACATTTTATACCAGAGAGTGATTGAATGAGGTCTGAGGTAGAGAATGATTGAGTGAAATTTGATTCATTGAATGTGTGAATGGTGTTTGATTGATTGAATTAATAAAGTGTCGATTGATTCCTTGAATGAGTGAATGAAGTTTGATTCATTCTATGGATGAAAGATGATTGATTCATTGAATGATGAAAGCAGTTCAATTCGTTGTTTCATTGAAGGACAGTATGAAGTTTGATGCATTGAATGAATGATATTTGCTGGATTGAATTAATAAGGTGTCGATTGATTCCTTGAATGAGTGAATGAAATTTGATTCATTTAATGAATAAATGAAGTTTGAGTCTTTCAATTAATGAATGCAGTTTGATTCAGTGATTGAGAGAGTGCAGCTAGACTTATTAAATGAATAAATGAAATTTATTTTATTGACCGAATGACAGACTTTTAGTCTAGAATGAACGAACAAAGTTTGATTCATTGTATATATGTTTGAGGTTTGAGTTACTCCATCTGTGGATAAAGTTTGATTCTTTCATGGGAGGGATGTAGTCTGATTAATTAAACGAAGGAATGAAGTTTTATCCATTCAAAGAATGCTTGTAGTTTGATTCATTGAATGAATGAGTGAAGTTTGATTTAGTGAGTAAATGTGTTCAGTTCGATTCATTGCATGTATGAGTGAAGTTTGATTCATTGAATGCAGCTTGATTCATGGACTGAATAAAGTTTGTTGCATTGAATGATTGAACATTGACTAAATGAATGAACTTTGATTCTTTTACTGGATCAATGCACTTTCATTCTGTGAATATCTGAATGAAGTTTGATTCATTGAATACATGATTGAGATTTGAATTATTGAATGTATGGATAAAGTTTAATGCATTCACTTAACAAATGCAGATCGATTAATTGACTGAAAATTGATTCATTCAATGAATGAAGGGAGTTGGATTCATTGACTGCAGTTCCAACCATTGAATGAATAAATAGATGACAATTGATTCAATGAGTGAATGAATTTTGTTTGATTCATTGCAAGAATGAATGAAGTTTTATTCATTGCATGCAGTTTGATTCATTGGATGACTGATTGCAATGTGTTCCATTTCATCGAACATTGAACAAAACAGTGCAGAACAGGACCTTCAGCCATTGATGTTGCGCCGACCTATAAACTATTCTCAGTTCGCACTACACGATCCCAAAATCATCCATTTGCTTATCTGAGGATTGTGTAAATCTCCTTAATGTGGCTGAGTTGACTACATTAGCAGGCATGGTTTTCCACGCCCTGACCACTCTCTGCATAAAGAACCTGCTTCTGATATCTGTCTTAAATCTATCACCCTACAATTTGTAATCATGCCCCCTCATATAAGCTGACGTCATCACCCTAGGAAAAAGGCGTTCACTGTCTGACCTATCTAATCCTCTAATCATCTTGCATATCTCTATCAAATCCCCTCATAGCCTTCACCTTTCCAATGAGAACAGACCCAAGTCTCTCAGCCTTTCCTCATAAGACCTTCTCTCCAGATCAGGCAACATACTCTGCATCTTTTTCAATGCTTCCACATCCTTCCTGAAATATGGGGATCAGAAATGTACACAATATTCCAAGTGTAGCTGCACCAACATTTTGTATCGGTGCAACATGATATTGCGGCTCCGGACCTCCTTTCATCTATGAATGAAACCTAACTCATGGTATGCCTTCTTAACAACACTATCCATTTGGTGACAACTTTCAGGGATCTATGTATATGGACTCGAAGATCCCTCTGCTCATCCACACTACCAACAATCTTTCCATTGACCCAGGACTCTGCTTTCCTGTTATTCTTACCTTACATTGGGCAGCTTTGAACTCCATTTGCGACCACTCACCCCAAGTCTGAAGTTTATTCAAGTCCCCCTGCAACCTGTAACTTTCTTCCACACTGTGCACTACTCCACCGACTTTAGTGTCACCTGCAAAGTTACTAATCCATTGACCTATGTCTGCGTCTAAGTCATTTGTAAAAATGACAACAGCAGGGTTCAAGGTGGCCTTAAGTGCAGTGGAACAGAGACATATTGGAGTTCATTCGCATGGTTCTCGGAAACTGCAGTCATATGTGGAAAGGGCAGTGAAAAATTCTGACCTTAATGAGTCAGGGCATTGATTATAAAAGTTGGTAAGCTACGTTGCAGTTGTTTCTGCAGAAATAATGAATCACCACCAGCTACAAGTTCCCCTCCTAACTTGGAAATATGTTGCTCTTCCTTCGCTGAGACTGGGTCAATGTCGTGGATTTACCTCCCTAATGGCATTGTGGGTCAACTAACAGTAGGTGGCAAGCAGCAATTCAAGAAGACAGCTTACCACAACATCATCAAGGGAAAGTAGGTGTGAACAACGTATAAAAGAACAAAAAAACAGACTCCAAGCCGGAGCTGATCCAAATGTACTGACTAAACCTGTCTGCCACTTCCTAAGCATCTGCATCCTTCTGTTCCCCACCTACTCATGCATGTGTCTAGACGCATCTTAAGTGAATCTACCGTGCCTGCCTCTACCACCTCTGCTGGAAATGTGTTCCAAACGCCCACCAACCTCTGTGAAGCACTTGCTGCGTGCATTCCCCTTAAACATTTCACCTCTCACTTTGTAGTATGATCTCTCATTATTGAATCCTTCTTCCTGGGAAAAAGCTTGTCTCTATCCACCCTGTCTATACCCTTCATGATTTTGTAAACCTCAATCACGTCCCCCTCAATCTCCTTATTTTCTAATGAAAATAAATCTAACGTACTCAACCTTTCTTCATAGCTAATACCTTCCATACCAGGCAACCTCCTCGTTAGCCTTCTTTGCATCCTTTCCATCCTTTTGGCAATGTGGTGCCCAGAACTGTACACAGTATTCTAAATGCTGCCAAACCAATGTCTTGTACACTTTTAACATGACCTGCCAGCTCTTACACTCAATTCCCCGTCCGATGAAGGCAAGCTTACTCTATACCTTCTTGACCACTCTATCCACCTGTGCAGCAACCTTCAGGGTACAACGGATCTGCACTCCCAGATCTCTCTGCCTATCAACTTTTCCCAAGGCTCTTTCATTCATTGTATTATTCGCTCTAGAATTAGATATGCCTTAATGCATCACCTCGCGTTTGTCTGGATAGAAAGCCATCTCCCACTTATCTGCCCATCTTTCCAGTCTATGTATATCCTCCTGTATTCTCTGACAGTCCCTTATGCTTTCTGCGACTTCTGCAGCCAACTACACACATATCCCACAAAATAAATGAATAAATTTGAAATTAATGTACATGCCATTAATTAGGCTGCACCTGGAATATTGTGTTGTGATTTTGTCACCTTGCTCTCGGAAGAAAATTATTAAAGGGAAAGGGAGCACAGAAAATTTACAGGGATGCTTAGGACATATGGACAGATTTGGTAAGTTAGGCCTTCTTTCTGTATGGCACAGGAGATTTGTAGGGATCTGATGGAAATGTATAGGGTCC
Organism: Hemiscyllium ocellatum; assembly: GCF_020745735.1. Taxonomy (NCBI): domain Eukaryota; kingdom Metazoa; phylum Chordata; class Chondrichthyes; order Orectolobiformes; family Hemiscylliidae; genus Hemiscyllium; species Hemiscyllium ocellatum. The sequence continues at coordinate 9,920,789 of NC_083432.1, read as the reverse complement.
CAAAAAGGCACGGGTAGAGTTGGTTAATTGAGGATCAGAATTAATGGCAAGAAGAAAAAGAAGAAATGGGAACTTGAGGGGCAACTTTTTATAGACATAAGGTGGCACACATTTCGAATGGGCTTGCAGTGAAAGTATTTGAGGCTGGTAGATCAGTAACATTTAAAAGGAACTTGGCCAAATACATGGGTAGCAAATATTTAGAAGGATACGCGCATGAAAATGGTGTTAGCATGGATGGAGATTGTATTCATCATGGAAGAGTTTGGGCTTTATGACTCGAGCTGTTCTCTCATTAAGATCTCATGGAGTTGCAATGACACTTGTCTATGCTTTGAATGTTTCCCATTGCAACAATGCGCCAACATTCCAACTTTCCACATCTTCAAATGGGAAACAGCTAGACTGGACGGAATGACCTCCTGCTATATCCGTGTAAAAGGCACATGGGGACAGAATTGCTCCCCCTCTTCGTGAGCAGCAGCCTCAAAGCGCTGAAGGATGTTTTAAAGTTAACAATAGGAGATGCACTGTGCAAAGTCAATGAACATGAACATTGCTATTCCACTTTATAGTCTACGAAACTTCGAGGAGAAAGTGAGGGCAGCAGATGCTGGAGAACAGAGATTAAATTGTGTTGCTGGAAAAGCGCAGCAGTTCAGGCAGCATCCAAAGAGCAAGAAAATCGACGTTTAGGGCATGTGCCCTTCTTCAGGATTCCTGAAGAAGGGCACATGCCATAAACGTCGATTTTCTGATTCAGGATTCCTGAAGAAGGGCTCATGCCCGAAACGTCGATTCTCCTGCTCTTTTGATGCTGCCTGACGTGCTGCGCTTATCCAGCAACACATTTTCAGGTCTGTGAAACTTCCCCACCAGTCATTTTATGGAGTTAGCCCGTTATTTTACCCGGTCTCCTCTTACAAATAAGTGGGAACATATACAACTGTGCTGTGTTCTGGCACTACACCTATGGATAAGGAAGAAAGGTTTAAAAGATTTTGGATTGGACCATAAGTCTTTCTACAACCCTCATCCATTCCATCCAGACTGAGTAAATGTTTTCTTAATTGTGATATAAGTGATGTAAGGAAGTGGTTAACTGAACCTGTTTGTTCAGTGACTCTGTGGATTCTAATTACCCCAGAGAACTGTTTCCATCTTTTAATGATAAGTGGTCTCTGTTAAATGCATCATCCTATATTGTGAACTGGAGCATTACTGACAGCATGAACAGGGATCAGCAGCTCAAAAGAGAGGGAGAGGAGAGATTAGGATTTGAGAACATGAGACTGGAATGTTCCAACAAATGATCAGAATCTGAGAGCATTGATTTAGATGTTCCAATAGTGGACAAGAGTTTTCCCTGGATTGCTTGGTATCTTTCTACAAGTTTTGATCAACGTTATTTATCATGCCGGATTGTAAATATACTTTACCTTATTCAATATTTTTATTATCCTATCTTGGCCGTCGTTGGTGTCCCTGGTAAGTCTGATTGCCCAGTTATTATGTATATATGACTGTATTACTGTTCTTTTCATTTATTCCGCACTCCTTCCTGCAGTTAGTGTTCCTGTAGGTAGTATTCTTGCTGAGACTCTGAATGCAGATATTCACCCTACAAACCAGTACTAACTGCATCAGTGAACTTGTTAATTTACTCTCTCCCTCTTTGCACCTGCTAGTGTTCCTCGTGCATCTCAGTTTCAGCTGTGATCCATGATTTGTTGTATGACTGGAACCCTTGTCATTTAAATATTGGTAGCATGAAGGCCACTGTCTTCTGCTCTGTTTCAAAGTCCATTTCCATCCTCTGACTCCATCCCATCCCTGGCCAATATCGGAAGCAGAAACAGATCAATCACATATGTGGCAATCCCTTTGGCCATGAGCTGATTCCTAAAAGCATAAATGAAACATAGACCACAGAACCGACAACAACACAGTCCTACACTCCCACCAATTTATCTTTCATGTGCCTGTCCAAAAGTTGCTTGAATGTCCCGACCGCATCTGACTCTACTACCACCACTAGCAATGCATTATACTCACCCACCGCTCTGAGTAAACAATCTAGTTCTGACATTTTCCCTTAATGTTCCTCCAATCACCTTAAAATTATTCCCTCTTGTGTCAGCCATTTCTGCCCTGGGAAAATGTCTCTGGCTATCCATTCCATTTATGCCTCTCATCGTGAACACCTCTATCATCCTTTGCTCCAAAGGAAAAAAGAAGCTCCGTCAACCTTACTTCATTATACATTCCCACCTGTCCATTCAACATCCTGCTGATTCTTCACTGCACCACCTCTAAAGTTTCCACATCTTTCCTATAATGAGGTGACCAGAATTAAATGCAACATTCCAACTGTGGTCTTACAATGGCTTTATACAGCTTCAGCATAACACTGCGGCATTTAAATACACTCCCCTGCTAATGAAACCCAACACAACATATGCCTTAATAACTGGATCAGTTTGGATGGCAACTTTGTGAGATTGATGGACATTGACGCAAGATCCCTGTTTTTTCCACACTGCCAAGAATACTGCCTTTAACCGTATATTCTGCATTCAAATTTGATGTTCCAAAATGAATCACTTCACACTTTTCCAGGTTGAACTTCATCTGCCACTTATCAGCTCTATCAATATCCCAGTGCAAACGACAACAGCCCTCCACATTATCCCACCACTCCATTGCCCTTTGTGTCATTGGCAAACTTACTAATCCATCCTTCTAGCTCCTCGTCCAAGTCATTTTTTAAAAATCACAAACAGCAGAGATCCCAAAACCAATCACTGTGCAACACCACCGGTCACCAATCTCCAGGATTTGCCATTGACCACTACCCTCTGTCTTCTATGGGCCAGTTAATTCTATATCCAGACGTACAGATTGTTTCATGACCGGAATGAGTGCAGTTTGATTCTCAGATTTAATGAATCAATGCAGTTTGTTTCTGCAAATAAGTTAATGCAGTTTAATTCGGTCAATGCTCGCATTAAGTCTGTTTAATCAAATCAACAAATAGTGCTTGATTACATTGAATGGATGTCTGAAGTTTGATTCAACGAATGAATGTATACAGTTTGATTCTTTGAATGCATGAGTACAGCTCGAGGCATTGAATGAATGAATGCAGTTAGATTTGTTAAATGAATGTGCTAAAAATGTTTCACTGAATCAATAAATAACTTTTTTTTCATTGAATGCACGATTGAAGTTTGATTCAATGAATGAATGCAATTTGTTTCATGGATTGAGTGCGCTAAACTCGAGAAATTGAATTCATGAGATAAGCTTTACTCATTTAATAAACACGTTCAGTCTGTTTCAAATAATGAACGCAAAAGGATCCCTTGCATGAATATGTTAATTTTATTTCTTTGAATCAATGAATAACGCTTGATTCTTTGAATGTACTGTTAACATTTGATTCAATAACTGAAAGCGTTCGGCTCGAGGCATTGTCTTAAGGAGATAAGCTCTACTCTTTCAACTAACTAAAGAATGAATGCAGTTTGAATCAATGAAAAAATGAATTCAGTTTAATCACTGAATTAACAAATTAAGCTGGTGATATTGAATCAATGAGAGAAGCTCTACTCAATGCATTAACTCGTGCAGTTTGTTTAATTGAATGACTGAGTGCAGTCTGAGACATTGAATGAATCCAGTTGCATTCATTAAATGAATGTTTCATTGATTCAATGAATAACGTTTGAATCATTGGATGTACGATTGAAGTTTGATTCAATGAATGAATGAAAGCAGTGTGTTTCATTGAATGAAAAAGTTAAGCACAAGATATTGTATGAATGAGATAAGTTCTATGTATTGTGCAATAACACGTACAGGTGGATTCATGAACTGAATGAGTGCAGTTTGATTTTCAGAATTAATGAACCAATGCATTTTGTTTCATTGAATGAATGCGTTAAGATCGAGATATTGTATGAATGAGATAAGGTCTACTGGTTGGAATAACACGCACAGATTGTTTCATGAACTGAATTAGTAAAGTTTGAGACATTGAATGAATGAATGCCAATGGATTCGTTAAATGAATGTGTTCAGAATGTTTGATGCAGACTTGAATTTGACTAAATAAATGAATGAATGCAGTTTGTTTCGTCGTTAAATATCGAGAAATTGAATTGATGAGATAAGCAAAGTAAGTTAAATAAACACGTTCTGTTTGTGTCAAATAATGAATGCAGATGGATTCCTTGCACGAATATGTAAATTTTTTTTCATTGAATCAATGAATAACGCTTGATTCATTGAATGCACGGATGACGTATAAGTTTGTTCCATTGAATGAAATGCTCGAGTCATTGTATTAAGGAGATAAGCTCTGCTCTTTGAACTAATACGTACAGTTTATTTCATTGAAAGAAAGAATGAATGCAGTTTGATTCAATGAAAAAATGAATTCAGTTTAATCACTGAATTAACAAGTTAAGCTGGTGATATTGAATCAATGAGAGAAGCTCTATTCAATGCATTAACTCGTGCAGTTTGTTTAATTGAATGACTGAGTGCAGTCTGATACATTGAATGAATGCAGTTGCATTCATTAAATGAATGTGTAAAGAATGTTTCATTGATTCAGTGAAAAACGTATGATTCATTGGATGTGCGATTGAAGTTTGATTAAATGAATGAATGAAAGCACTGTGTTTCATTGAATGAATGCGTTAAGCACGAGATATTGTATGAATGAGATAAGTTCTACGTTTTACAGGTGGATTCATGAACTGAATGAGTGCAGTTTGAATTTCAGAATTAATGAATCAATGCGGTTTGATTGATTGCATGAATGTGTTAAGATTGAGATATTGTATGAATGAGATATGGTCTACTGATTGGAATCTTTAATCAATGCAGCTTGATTCAGTGAATGTATGAATAAATGATTGCAGTTTGACTTGTTGAATGTATGAATGATGTTTGCTTTATGCAGGGAATGAATGTAGGTCAATTAATTGAATGAATGAATGAATGAAGTTTGTCTCATTCATTGAATGATTTCAGTTTGATTCATTGGGTGAACCAATGAAGTTTGATATCTTGAATAGATGAATGCAGTTTGAATCATTGAATAAAGGAAGGAAGTTTGATTCAGTGAGTTAAAGAATGAAGTTTGATTCATTGAATGAATACCAGACATTTTATACCAGAGAGTGATTGAATGAGGTCTGAGGTAGAGAATGATTGAGTGAAATTTGATTCATTGAATGTGTGAATGGTGTTTGATTGATTGAATTAATAAAGTGTCGATTGATTCCTTGAATGAGTGAATGAAGTTTGATTCATTCTATGGATGAAAGATGATTGATTCATTGAATGATGAAAGCAGTTCAATTCGTTGTTTCATTGAAGGACAGTATGAAGTTTGATGCATTGAATGAATGATATTTGCTGGATTGAATTAATAAGGTGTCGATTGATTCCTTGAATGAGTGAATGAAATTTGATTCATTTAATGAATAAATGAAGTTTGAGTCTTTCAATTAATGAATGCAGTTTGATTCAGTGATTGAGAGAGTGCAGCTAGACTTATTAAATGAATAAATGAAATTTATTTTATTGACCGAATGACAGACTTTTAGTCTAGAATGAACGAACAAAGTTTGATTCATTGTATATATGTTTGAGGTTTGAGTTACTCCATCTGTGGATAAAGTTTGATTCTTTCATGGGAGGGATGTAGTCTGATTAATTAAACGAAGGAATGAAGTTTTATCCATTCAAAGAATGCTTGTAGTTTGATTCATTGAATGAATGAGTGAAGTTTGATTTAGTGAGTAAATGTGTTCAGTTCGATTCATTGCATGTATGAGTGAAGTTTGATTCATTGAATGCAGCTTGATTCATGGACTGAATAAAGTTTGTTGCATTGAATGATTGAACATTGACTAAATGAATGAACTTTGATTCTTTTACTGGATCAATGCACTTTCATTCTGTGAATATCTGAATGAAGTTTGATTCATTGAATACATGATTGAGATTTGAATTATTGAATGTATGGATAAAGTTTAATGCATTCACTTAACAAATGCAGATCGATTAATTGACTGAAAATTGATTCATTCAATGAATGAAGGGAGTTGGATTCATTGACTGCAGTTCCAACCATTGAATGAATAAATAGATGACAATTGATTCAATGAGTGAATGAATTTTGTTTGATTCATTGCAAGAATGAATGAAGTTTTATTCATTGCATGCAGTTTGATTCATTGGATGACTGATTGCAATGTGTTCCATTTCATCGAACATTGAACAAAACAGTGCAGAACAGGACCTTCAGCCATTGATGTTGCGCCGACCTATAAACTATTCTCAGTTCGCACTACACGATCCCAAAATCATCCATTTGCTTATCTGAGGATTGTGTAAATCTCCTTAATGTGGCTGAGTTGACTACATTAGCAGGCATGGTTTTCCACGCCCTGACCACTCTCTGCATAAAGAACCTGCTTCTGATATCTGTCTTAAATCTATCACCCTACAATTTGTAATCATGCCCCCTCATATAAGCTGACGTCATCACCCTAGGAAAAAGGCGTTCACTGTCTGACCTATCTAATCCTCTAATCATCTTGCATATCTCTATCAAATCCCCTCATAGCCTTCACCTTTCCAATGAGAACAGACCCAAGTCTCTCAGCCTTTCCTCATAAGACCTTCTCTCCAGATCAGGCAACATACTCTGCATCTTTTTCAATGCTTCCACATCCTTCCTGAAATATGGGGATCAGAAATGTACACAATATTCCAAGTGTAGCTGCACCAACATTTTGTATCGGTGCAACATGATATTGCGGCTCCGGACCTCCTTTCATCTATGAATGAAACCTAACTCATGGTATGCCTTCTTAACAACACTATCCATTTGGTGACAACTTTCAGGGATCTATGTATATGGACTCGAAGATCCCTCTGCTCATCCACACTACCAACAATCTTTCCATTGACCCAGGACTCTGCTTTCCTGTTATTCTTACCTTACATTGGGCAGCTTTGAACTCCATTTGCGACCACTCACCCCAAGTCTGAAGTTTATTCAAGTCCCCCTGCAACCTGTAACTTTCTTCCACACTGTGCACTACTCCACCGACTTTAGTGTCACCTGCAAAGTTACTAATCCATTGACCTATGTCTGCGTCTAAGTCATTTGTAAAAATGACAACAGCAGGGTTCAAGGTGGCCTTAAGTGCAGTGGAACAGAGACATATTGGAGTTCATTCGCATGGTTCTCGGAAACTGCAGTCATATGTGGAAAGGGCAGTGAAAAATTCTGACCTTAATGAGTCAGGGCATTGATTATAAAAGTTGGTAAGCTACGTTGCAGTTGTTTCTGCAGAAATAATGAATCACCACCAGCTACAAGTTCCCCTCCTAACTTGGAAATATGTTGCTCTTCCTTCGCTGAGACTGGGTCAATGTCGTGGATTTACCTCCCTAATGGCATTGTGGGTCAACTAACAGTAGGTGGCAAGCAGCAATTCAAGAAGACAGCTTACCACAACATCATCAAGGGAAAGTAGGTGTGAACAACGTATAAAAGAACAAAAAAACAGACTCCAAGCCGGAGCTGATCCAAATGTACTGACTAAACCTGTCTGCCACTTCCTAAGCATCTGCATCCTTCTGTTCCCCACCTACTCATGCATGTGTCTAGACGCATCTTAAGTGAATCTACCGTGCCTGCCTCTACCACCTCTGCTGGAAATGTGTTCCAAACGCCCACCAACCTCTGTGAAGCACTTGCTGCGTGCATTCCCCTTAAACATTTCACCTCTCACTTTGTAGTATGATCTCTCATTATTGAATCCTTCTTCCTGGGAAAAAGCTTGTCTCTATCCACCCTGTCTATACCCTTCATGATTTTGTAAACCTCAATCAGGTCCCCCTCAATCTCCTTTTTTTCTAATGAAAATAAATCTAACGTACTCAACCTTTCTTCATAGCTAGTACCTTCCATACCAGGCAACCTCCTCGTTAGCCTTCTTTGCATCCTTTCCATCCTTTTGGCAATGTGGTGCCCAGAACTGTACACAGTATTCTAAATGCTGCCAAACCAATGTCTTGTACACTTTTAACATGACCTGCCAGCTCTTACACTCAATTCCCCGTCCGATGAAGGCAAGCTTACTCTATACCTTCTTGACCACTCTATCCACCTGTGCAGCAACCTTCAGGGTACAACGGATCTGCACTCCCAGATCTCTCTGCCTATCAACTTTTCCCAAGGCTCTTTCATTCATTGTATTATTCGCTCTAGAATTAGATATGCCTTAATGCATCACCTCACGTTTGTCTGGATAGAAAGCCATCTCCCACTTATCTGCCCATCTTTCCAGTCTATGTATATCCTCCTGTATTCTCTGACAGTCCCTTATGCTTTCTGCGACTTCTGCAGCCAACTACACACATATCCCACAAAATAAATGAATAAATTTGAAATTAATGTACATGCCATTAATTAGGCTGCACCTGGAATATTGTGTTGTGATTTTGTCACCTTGCTCTCGGAAGAAAATTATTAAAGGGAAAGGGAGCACAGAAAATTTACAGGGATGCTTAGGACATATGGACAGATTTGGTAAGTTAGGCCTTCTTTCTGTATGGCACAGGAGATTTGTAGGGATCTGATGGAAATGTATAGGGTCCCAAAAAGGCACGGGTAGAGTTGGTTAATTGAGGATCAGAATTAATGGCAAGAAGAAAAAGAAGAAATGGGAACTTGAGGGGCAACTTTTTATAGACATAAGGTGGCACACATTTCGAATGGGCTTGCAGTGAAAGTATTTGAGGCTGGTAGATCAGTAACATTTAAAAGGAACTTGGCCAAATACATGGGTAGCAAATATTTAGAAGGATACGCGCATGAAAATGGTGTTAGCATGGATGGAGATTGTATTCATCATGGAAGAGTTTGGGCTTTATGACTCGAGCTGTTCTCTCATTAAGATCTCATGGAGTTGCAATGACACTTGTCTATGCTTTGAATGTTTCCCATTGCAACAATGCGCCAACATTCCAACTTTCCACATCTTCAAATGGGAAACAGCTAGACTGGACGGAATGACCTCCTGCTATATCCGTGTAAAAGGCACATGGGGACAGAATTGCTCCCCCTCTTCGTGAGCAGCAGCCTCAAAGCGCTGAAGGATGTTTTAAAGTTAACAATAGGAGATGCACTGTGCAAAGTCAATGAACATGAACATTGCTATTCCACTTTATAGTCTACGAAACTTCGAGGAGAAAGTGAGGGCAGCAGATGCTGGAGAACAGAGATTAAATTGTGTTGCTGGAAAAGCGCAGCAGTTCAGGCAGCATCCAAAGAGCAAGAAAATCGACGTTTAGGGCATGTGCCCTTCTTCAGGATTCCTGAAGAAGGGCACATGCCATAAACGTCGATTTTCTGATTCAGGATTCCTGAAGAAGGGCTCATGCCCGAAACGTCGATTTCTCCTGCTCTTTGATGCTGCCTGACGTGCTGCGCTTATCCAGCAACACATTTTCAGGTCTGTGAAACTTCCCCACCAGTCATTTTATGGAGTTAGCCCGTTATTTTACCCGGTCTCCTCTTACAAATAAGGGGGAACATATACAACTGTGCTGTGTTCTGGCACTACACCTATGGATAAGGAAGAAAGGTTTAAAAGATTTTGGATTGGACCATAAGTCTTTCTACAACCCTCATCCATTCCATCCAGACTGAGTAAATGTTTTCTTAATTGTGATATAAGTGATGTAAGGAAGTGGTTAACTGAACCTGTTTGTTCAGTGACTCTGTGGATTCTAATTACCCCAGAGAACTGTTTCCATCTTTTAATGATAAGTGGTCTCTGTTAAATGCATCATCCTATATTGTGAACTGGAGCATTACTGACAGCATGAACAGGGATCAGCAGCTCAAAAGAGAGGGAGAGGAGAGATTAGGATTTGAGAACATGAGACTGGAATGTTCCAACAAATGATCAGAATCTGAGAGCATTGATTTAGATGTTCCAATAGTGGACAAGAGTTTTCCCTGGATTGCTTGGTATCTTTCTACAAGTTTTGATCAACGTTATTTATCATGCCGGATTGTAAATATACTTTACCTTATTCAATATTTTTATTATCCTATCTTGGCCGTCGTTGGTGTCCCTGGTAAGTCTGATTGCCCAGTTATTATGTATATATGACTGTATTACTGTTCTTTTCATTTATTCCGCACTCCTTCCTGCAGTTAGTGTTCCTGTAGGTAGTATTCTTGCTGAGACTCTGAATGCAGATATTCACCCTACAAACCAGTACTAACTGCATCAGTGAACTTGTTAATTTACTCTCTCCCTCTTTGCACCTGCTAGTGTTCCTCGTGCATCTCAGTTTCAGCTGTGATCCATGATTTGTTGTATGACTGGAACCCTTGTCATTTAAATATTGGTAGCATGAAGGCCACTGTCTTCTGCTCTGTTTCAAAGTCCATTTCCATCCTCTGACTCCATCCCATCCCTGGCCAATATCGGAAGCAGAAACAGATCAATCACATATGTGGCAATCCCTTTGGCCATGAGCTGATTCCTAAAAGCATAAATGAAACATAGACCACAGAACCGACAACAACACAGACCTACACTCCCACCAATTTATCTTTCATGTGCCTGTCCAAAAGTTGCTTGAATGTCCCGACCGCATCTGACTCTACTACCACCACTAGCAATGCATTATACTCACCCACCGCTCTGAGTAAACAATCTAGTTCTGACATTTTCCCTTAATGTTCCTCCAATCACCTTAAAATTATTCCCTCTTGTGTCAGCCATTTCTGCCCTGGGAAAATGTCTCTGGCTATCCACTCCATTTATGCCTCTCATCGTGAACACCTCTATCATCCTTTGCTCCAAAGGAAAAAAGAAGCTCCGTCAACCTTACTTCATTATACATTCCCACCTGTCCATTCAACATCCTGCTGATTCTTCACTGCACCACCTCTAAAGTTTCCACATCTTTCCTATAATGAGGTGACCAGAATTAAATGCAACATTCCAACTGTGGTCTTACAATGGCTTTATACAGCTTCAGCATAACACTGCGGCATTTAAATACACTCCCCTGCTAATGAAACCCAACACAACATATGCCTTAATAACTGGATCAGTTTGGATGGCAACTTTGTGAGATTGATGGACATTGACGCAAGATCCCTGTTTTTTCCACACTGCCAAGAATACTGCCTTTAACCGTATATTCTGCATTCAAATTTGATGTTCCAAAATGAATCACTTCACACTTTTCCAGGTTGAACTTCATCTGCCACTTATCAGCTCTATCAATATCCCAGTGCAAACGACAACAGCCCTCCACATTATCCCACCACTCCATTGCCCTTTGTGTCATTGGCAAACTTACTAATCCATCCTTCTAGCTCCTCGTCCAAGTCATTTTTTAAAAATCACAAACAGCAGAGATCCCAAAACCAATCACTGTGCAACACCACCGGTCACCAATCTCCAGGATTTGCCATTGACCACTACCCTCTGTCTTCTATGGGCCAGTTAATTCTATATCCAGACGTACAGATTGTTTCATGACCGGAATGAGTGCAGTTTGATTCTCAGATTTAATGAATCAATGCAGTTTGTTTCTGCAAATAAGTTAATGCAGTTTAATTCGGTCAATGCTCGCATTAAGTTTGTTTAATCAAATCAACAAATAGTGCTTGATTACATTGAATGGATGTCTGAAGTTTGATTCAACGAATGAATGTATACAGTTTGATTCTTTGAATGCATGAGTACAGCTCGAGGCATTGAATGAATGAATGCAGTTAGATTTGTTAAATGAATGTGCTAAAAATGTTTCACTGAATCAATAAATAACTTTTTTTTCATTGAATGCACGATTGAAGTTTGATTCAATGAATGAATGCAATTTGTTTCATGGATTGAGTGCGCTAAACTCGAGAAATTGAATTCATGAGATAAGCTTTACTCATTTAATAAACACGTTCAGTCTGTTTCAAATAATGAACGCAAAAGGATCCCTTGCATGAATATGTTAATTTTATTTCTTTGAATCAATGAATAACGCTTGATTCTTTGAATGTACTGTTAACATTTGATTCAATAACTGAAAGCGTTCGGCTCGAGGCATTGTCTTAAGGAGATAAGCTCTACTCTTTCAACTAACTAAAGAATGAATGCAGTTTGAATCAATGAAAAAATGAATTCAGTTTAATCACTGAATTAACAAATTAAGCTGGTGATATTGAATCAATGAGAGAAGCTCTACTCAATGCATTAACTCGTGCAGTTTGTTTAATTGAATGACTGAGTGCAGTCTGAGACATTGAATGAATCCAGTTGCATTCATTAAATGAATGTTTCATTGATTCAATGAATAACGTTTGAATCATTGGATGTACGATTGAAGTTTGATTCAATGAATGAATGAAAGCAGTGTGTTTCATTGAATGAATAAGTTAAGCACAAGATATTGTATGAATGAGATAAGTTCTATGTATTGTGCAATAACACGTACAGGTGGATTCATGAACTGAATGAGTGCAGTTTGATTTTCAGAATTAATGAACCAATGCATTTTGTTTCATTGAATGAATGCGTTAAGATCGAGATATTGTATGAATGAGATAAGGTCTACTGGTTGGAATAACACGCACAGATTGTTTCATGAACTGAATTAGTAAAGTTTGAGACATTGAATGAATGAATGCCAATGGATTCGTTAAATGAATGTGTTCAGAATGTTTGATGCAGACTTGAATTTGACTAAATAAATGAATGAATGCAGTTTGTTTCGTCGTTAAATATCGAGAAATTGAATTGATGAGATAAGCAAAGTAAGTTAAATAAACACGTTCTGTTTGTGTCAAATAATGAATGCAGATGGATTCCTTGCACGAATATGTAAATTTTTTTTCATTGAATCAATGAATAACGCTTGATTCATTGAATGCACGGATGACGTATAAGTTTGTTCCATTGAATGAAATGCTCGAGTCATTGTATTAAGGAGATAAGCTCTGCTCTTTGAACTAATACGTACAGTTTATTTCATTGAAAGAAAGAATGAATGCAGTTTGATTCAATGAAAAAATGAATTCAGTTTAATCACTGAATTAACAAGTTAAGCTGGTGATATTGAATCAATGAGAGAAGCTGTATTCAATGCATTAACTCGTGCAGTTTGTTTAATTGAATGACTGAGTGCAGTCTGATACATTGAATGAATGCAGTTGCATTCATTAAATGAATGTGTAAAGAATGTTTCATTGATTCAGTGAAAAACGTATGATTCATTGGATGTGCGATTGAAGTTTGATTCAATGAATGAATGAAAGCACTGTGTTTCATTGAATGAATGCGTTAAGCACGAGATATTGTATGAATGAGATAAGTTCTACGTTTTACAGGTGGATTCATGAACTGAATGAGTGCAGTTTGAATTTCAGAATTAATGAATCAATGCGGTTTGATTGATTGCATGAATGTGTTAAGATTGAGATATTGTATGAATGAGATATGGTCTACTGATTGGAATCTTTAATCAATGCAGCTTGATTCAGTGAATGTATGAATAAATGATTGCAGTTTGACTTGTTGAATGTATGAATGATGTTTGCTTTATGCAGGGAATGAATGTAGGTCAATTAATTGAATGAATGAATGAAGTTTGTCTCATTCATTGAATGATTTCAGTTTGATTCATTGGGTGAACCAATGAAGTTTGATATCTTGAATAGATGAATGCAGTTTGAATCATTGAATAAAGGAAGGAAGTTTGATTCAGTGAGTTAAAGAATGAAGTTTGATTCATTGAATGAATACCAGACATTTTATACCAGAGAGTGATTGAATGAGGTCTGAGGTAGAGAATGATTGAGTGAAATTTGATTCATTGAATGTGTGAATGGTGTTTGATTGATTGAATTAATAAAGTGTCGATTGATTCCTTGAATGAGTGAATGAAGTTTGATTCATTCTATGGATGAAAGATGATGATTCATTGAATGAATGAAAGCAGTTCAATTCGTTGTTTTCATTGAAGGACAGTATAAGATTTGATGCAATGAATGAAAATGATATTTGCTGGATTGAATTAATAAGGTGTCGATTGATTCCTTGAATGAGTGAATGAAATTTGATTCATTTAATGAATAAATGAAGTTTGAGTCTTTCAATTAATGAATGCAGTTTGATTCAGTGATTGAGAGAGTGCAGCTAGACTTATTAAATGAATAAATGAAATTTATTTTATTGACCGAATGACAGACTTTTAGTCTAGAATGAACGAACAAAGTTTGATTCATTGTATATATGTTTGAGGTTTGAGATTACTCCATCTGTGGATAAAGTTTGATTCTTTCATGGGAGGGATGTAGTCTGATTAATTAAACGAAGGAATGAAGTTTTATTCCATTCAAAGAATGCTTGTAGTTTGATTCATTGAATGAATGAGTGAAGTTTGATTTAGTGA